>NC_080094.1:15231250-15968125 GCF_950005125.1 Chionomys nivalis | reverse complement strand
TTTTAAAAAGGTAGAGATTTGCCTTCCGTTTTGTTCCGCATGATCAGTACTGCTGGTGGAGTAATTCACAGTGTTGACAAACACGGCTAGAAACTGAGGCGATCTGGCATGGGGGAGGCAAAGGAACACTTCCTACCTGGTCTGTGTAGCTAGAACAGTACGCACTAGGCACCCACAGAGTGTCACGCTTGTGGCGCTCAGAGGACACCTCTGGTGTCACAGGATGTGAGACATCTGAGGTCGCAGGGTGATATCTTCCCAGTCGTAGGTTCCAAAGATCCAAGAGAACATATGTAGGCCACGGGAGTCTCCGCCAAAGTGGAGCCACAGCGTGGGCTTGACTTTATTCAATGAGTAGTTGAATACATTAAAATGAACGTTACTTATTGCAAACTGCCAGACTGCCGCCCTCACCGGGGAATGTAGTCCATCTATGCCTTTCTCTTGGGGGGGGGGGTCACAGTGAACTCAGTGAACCTTTCATGAGGGGAGGGATTGAGGGCTCAGTGTTCAGGCTGGGACTTTTAAGAGTATTTAGCCCAATTCTGCAAAGGTTGAGACTTGAAACTGAGTGAAAAGGGAAGTCAAATAGTGAACTAATGAGAAACCGTAAGGCCACCTTGGAAGAGAGAAGGTGAGGGCAGGACAGACAGAATATGATGAATTAGATTTATATTAATTTGTATAAATTAGGATAAGAGAAATTAGAATTGCAGCAACAGGTGTGGAGAGAGCCTGCGAAGGACTCAATTCCAACCGGCAATGCTCTAGGGTCAAGGAATGGTAACATAAGGACACGAAGACAGAGAAGAGTACTATAGAGCAGATGGCAATCTGAGGGAGGATAATACAGACAGCACTCTGTGTCAAGCATGGGGCTGGTTATCTATAACGGTCATTTAATTATCACAGCCAATGCATGAGCTAGACATGATCACTGATGACCATGACATGCATGAAGAAACTAACATATAGAATGCTCCAAAAATGTTGTCCAAGATCACAATAATCTCAAGTGGCAAAGCTTGACTTTGAACCCAGACTAGCTCAGTCCACATACACACACTTACCCATTCGACTAGGTCGCCATAGCAATTAACATGCCTTTTTAAACAGAACTGGTTGATAGTCCTGAGTCACTTTTCATGTCCTCTGCTCCCAAATAACTCGCTGCTGCAAGCCTACCATGTGCTAATCCTCAAGTCTAGAAATCAAGGCACAGGAGTAGGCTCAGTACCTTCAGCTTGTCATGGAGACCATGATGCAGAGGGTAGGGTCAGAGATGGAGGTGGGGGCTCAGAATCAAGCAGGAAGATTCTTTGCTGGAAGATGGTTCCAGCTCCACCCATGTATTACTCACGGATGTGTAGACAGCTCATACTAAACACTGAAGGAGCTGTAAACACTCCAGAGATAGTGAGAATACACGGGTAAAGGGAACCAGGAAGAGAGATGTGACTTAAATAATTCTTACTTATTATTTTTATTTTATATATAAGAGTGAATGGCTTCACGTAAGTTTGTACATGTGCCTGGTGCCTGCAGAGGCCAGAGATAGACACTGGATCTCCTGGAGTTGGACTTACAGTAGGGGTAACCCACCAAGTCCTTTGCAAGAGCAGAACATGCTTTTAACTAATGAGCCATTTACGCAGTTTTTATTACTTCTTAACTGGAAGGGGTGTCAAACTTTCTCCATGAAGGAACAAGGAGGAAATACTGACAGCTTTGTGGTTTGTATTCGTCCACTCATGTCGCCATAACAAAATGCCAGGAAGAGTCATACAAAACAGACATTTGTTTCTTCCCAGTTCTGGAGACAAAAGTTCCACACAAAGGTCAGGCTAGGTGGGCTCTGGGGATCACATCCTTCCTGGCCGTGAATGACCACCTTCTCAAAGATCCCCACGTGGCCTTTGCTAGGAATGCTTGCAGAAAGACAACTGGACTTCTAGGGTCTCTTCCCTGCCTAAAGAGTGCTGATCCCACCCACCCCAGTGACCCCATCTAACTTTTGCACAGACTCTGTATTCAAAGCTAGCCGTGTTGGAAGCAGGAATGAAGCATATGGATCTCAACACAAGACTCTGAGGAAGACGAACCGCAGTCCACAGCAACACATTCATTTCCTATGGCTTCATAATAAATTGCCACAAACACAGCAGCTGAAAACGCCTACTTGGTATCCGCAGTGTCTATAAGACCCAAGACTGTTTCTTTCCTCCCAGGACAGAAACGAGGTGCCCTAAGATTAGAATTCGCACGGCTTTTGGTGGAATCCAGTTCCTTAGGTTGCAGGACTGTGGTCCTGTTTTTCTTGATAGCTACACCAGCAGTCATTCTCAGCCCACAGATGCTACCCAGAATTCCTGACCACATGGCCCCTGCATGAGCCTTCTGTGGCAACCTCTTCCTTAAAACAGGATCTCGTTCTTCTGCATAACTTATCTGATGTAGCTGGTCCATCCAAGAGTATCACTTAGAACTAACTGGTCAAGTGCTTTGGGACCTTAGCTACATCTGACACTTTCTCACCTTCGCCACTAACATAACCGAGGCATGGGACGAGCACACTGTATGTGCTCTGCCGTGTAGGGGGTGGGGTCTCTACAGGATGTAGATTCCTGTGCAGGTCAGGCATCTTTGGGGCTACCTCATGGTTCTGCTTATCACAGTGGCCCTGAGCTCTGTAGCTAATGCTCAGCAAGGCACTGTAGTAAGGTGGCATAAGGTGTAAAGAATGAGCACAGCTGTGTTTCTAAATAAATAAATAAATAAAATAATGACCTTGTTCTACTGGAGACAGGTTCTTGTTAGATAATTCAGGCTAACCTCAAATGCGTAGTCATCCCCCACACCCCTGCTTCCCAGGATGTGAACCACCATGCCCAGCACTCCCTGGACCTAAAACTGCATATAAACTGCTTATCACAAGATAACATTCCTTTCGTCCTAACCATTTAAAAATGCAAAACCTGTTACTCATGGGCTATTGAAAAGCCAGGGAAGATTCAGGCTTGAGGTGCAGACAACAATCCTAATTCAGTGACATGGACATTCCCAACACTAACACGATCACTGAGTGTCAATACAGTACCACCCGTCATCACTCAAGTGTCTGATGCAATGTGGTTTCTGACACTCAATCCCCATTTCTTAGATAGAGACTGATTCTTCCTTTCTCTGGGAGATGGAGAGACATATCCACTGTTTTCTGATATCACACACCTGGCTCTGGGAAAAGGGACCACCTGAGTGAGCCCCTGACTCAGAAAAACATCTTCTGGGTGAAACACTGACATTGCCACTATACCCAGACGAGAAAACCGAGGCCAGAGCAGAAGACATATGTAGTATCAGATGGAGGGCAGAGCCGAATTTAATCACGCTGCGTCTGCCAACCAAGGCAGACTCCAAGGAAGGTTCGGCTACAAACACTGTGAGGCCAGCACAAAACTACAATACAGAATACCGTGCTGTAAAATTAAGAAATCGAGAGGGCAATAGCTGTGCTGTCAGCCAACAGCTGGGGCACGAGCAAGCACAGTTTGCAGGCCCAGGAAGCAAACCTTGTTCTATGGACACACGCATTCTAAAGAGCTCCAGCCCCCGAGTCATTGAGATTCTACCCTCGTGCAGACAGATGCTCTGAAGGCTGGGCAGGATCTAAGTAGGGCTTATTAATCGTGAACAGCGTATCGTGGGGAGTGCAGTCTTGCCCCCGGAATGAATGTAAACCAGCCTTGCATAAATTGAATTTCTTTTTTGAATATCTAATTGAATTTGCAAAAGTGTGTGCCAGGGGGGTGTTTAAATAAGTGCACAAATATGATAAGAAGGCCTTCACACCATTATATCTAATTCAGTAAGCAAAAATAATGGCAGGGCACGTTCCAATTAGTGTTTGATTTATTTGCTTTAACAAATCCAATTAGTAGAATGTTTTATAAAGTCATCCAATGTCAAATACTCATGGACTCAACAGATAGAAACAATAGTCCTAATAGGAAAAGGATGTTTCAGAGCTCTTTAAATGGTAGGAGCGTGATACACGAGATGATGCCTCTCTGATGGCTTGGACAGTCCCCAAAATGGACAGGGAAATAGCATATGATCTGATCAGCAGGTTCTTCTCGCCAGGGTCTGGGCTTCAATATGGCCCACGAGGAATGAAAGCAACAAAGATGGGAGCCAGTCAGGACATTTCCAGAAAGAATAATAACCTTGCCGCTGAGTGTCTTTGAGACCAGCAGTGTGTTTGGAAAAAAACCCAAGGCAGAGCACCATGGGAAAACCATAGGGCAATAGAGGCGGGGATGTCCTAGAACTGGAATCAGTCTGCTTGCATCTTTGCTGGGCTGTGGTTTCATCCTGTGAAGTCGAACACTGAGATTTGTGATTCACAAACACTTACATTCCTTGGAGGAGGCTGGTCTTGGTCCAGGAAGATACAGCCCAAGGGATGGTGAAAGTTGTAGACCCTAGAGTCAGCCATTAAGCTCTTCTGTTTTACTAACTGTATGACCTTGGCCAATGTAAACTCAATGAGCCTTCCTTCTGCCATCTGTAAGCCTAAAATACTAATTGCTTCCATCCCTACCACTGTTAAGAGGACTGGATGAACTTGAAGTCTATAAAGACCAAAATAGCATCTGGCACACAGTAGGTACCAAGTAAGAACTTGAAACATTAATATTTAATCTCCATGTATAAATCCAAAATGGAAAGGTTAAATGTTTTACATGCATTTGACTTGCAAAATCTTTCAACGCAAAGCATTAGAGAAGCCATATCTAAGTTTGTCGTGTGTGTCCTGGATGGATGGGCAGTTTCCATAGTGACAAGGAACTACACAGCAACCCCAGCACCCTCAACACTTACTCCTGGGTGACCTTGGGAAAGACCGTCTCCATGGCCCAGGTTTCTTCACTTGTTACAGAGGCAGTAAGCAAGCCCTCTCCTGAGACCCCTTGACTTCTACAGACTTCCTGGCCTCTGTCTGACTCACCATGTCACATGGCAGCAGAACTCTACCTTCTCTCATGCCCGAGCTTCCTGCGTTCAGTTTGTACATAGGCATTGTGATGTTCTCTGACAGCGAGAAAACTATGATGGAGAGTGTATGGCAAGCTCTCTCTCAGCCTCAACCTACCAATGAGAGGATGAATCTTGAGGAAAAAAAAGAGAGAGAGAGAGTCACCTTCAGTCACAACAGACGAGGAAGGGTCAAGTCAAGGGTAAGGGAGAGAATCCTATCAGCCAGAAAAGAAGCCACAACTAAGAGGAATTCATTCTGCCCCCAAACAGTATAGGAGCAGACATAAGGATTCCACTGCCCTCTCAAACACAAAGACCAAAGGATCAGCTGGTCCGGCTCCTAATTTTACAGGTGGCTAAACAGACAAAAGGGCAAAGGTCACAAACAGAAGGGGTCCAGAGCTGGGACAGAACCCAGAAGTCTTGAGCCCTGGCCAGACCTCCACCCCCTCAGCTGCCTGAAGAACAGCTTTGATCTTTTCCCACACAATAGCTACGTCTCTTTCACTTTTATTTAGAGGGAACAGTAAAAGACAGAGAGGACCATAGGTCATGCCCCATCTCAGGGAGAAAACTTTCCGTCCTTTGGGGTAAGGTGAGGAAAGTTTCTGGCAGGAGTCCTCAGCATCAGAAGCCTCAGAAGCCAAAGCCAAGATCCCAGTGTGCTCACGATCTTTGCACTTCCTGCTCAGATCATTCACACGCTGGGGCTTCACGAGGCTCACTCCAGATGATGACATGAGAATTCAAATCCCTGAGAAGACATTTCAAATATTCAGACAAAAATAGCCCCTCCCTTCTCTACCATGCCACTTTGTCTGTGCCTGAGGAGGCCTCTGCACCCTGGCTGCACTCTCCCGATGCTCATACACTCATTTACTGTCTGCCCCGGGAGGTCATCGTCTGAGGTATGAAGACTGTGTCCACTTATTCATCACTGAACACTCAGGACTCATCTACCGTATGAGGGAAACACAACACTGAGTGAGGGAATGAATGGAAGGTGTCTACAGAAAGTGGGCTTATTAAATATCGTATTTTATGGCCCCAGAATCAAGCCAGATATTTCTCCTTGTTGTTCTTTTTGTTGTTGCTGTTTTGTTTTGGTTTGATTTGGTTTTGGCAGGGTTTCTGTGGGTAACAGCCCTGGCTATCCTGGACCTGGCTTCGCAGACCAAACTGGTCTTGAACTCACAGAGTTCTGCTTGCCTCTGTCTCCTGAGTGCTGGGATTAAATGCACATGTCACCACCACCCGGCACCAGGGATTCTCATGGTCTTACCAGATCACAACAGACATGCCACGATTTAATAATTAATCATAGAGGAGGTGAATGAGCTGAAACCATTACAGCTTCAAAATCCAGTGCACATTCCCTCTGTTGGCTGATTCTGGCCATTTTCTGTCCCTAGAGGGGACATCTGTCTATTTCACAATGTCATGCATACAAAAACCTAAGACATAGCAAGGTCCAGCTGATGGATTCAAGTTCACATGCTTTAATTTTATAAGTATATTAACATTTAATTACCTAAAGTAAAGACCAAGGTCCCACCCATTTATTAAATCTGGTAATAGCACCCAGAGTTCCATAAATCACCAAACTGGTAACTATGCATATAGCATATTTACTGAGGTCTGAGTATTATGCTAAATATAACTGCTTGTGGAAGCCCCTTCAGACAGTTCAGCTTTGGCAAGTCAGGCTGTGGTAGCCAGATAGCTTCATCTACCGTGACCTCTAAGATGGACATTAAATGTCGAATAAAGAGCTTTTAAGGACAAAGCATAAAGTGGACGCAAATAATTTGAAGCTTAAATCACTCAAATGCCAGTACTGGGTCCACCCACAGATCTTGGTCTCAGGGATGGTAAGGTTAACTGTTGGGAGAGCTGAATTCGTTTGTCTTCGGTTCAGCCAGCCAGCCTGTCCATTCTCAAATACTGACATTTTGGTTCCCAGCAGAAGTAAAACTTACCTAGGCAGAGACATATCACAATGGAAAGGGAGCACCATTGTAGGAATTAAATAAGTGGCCTTTGATGAACACTTCAAAAGGCAAGAAGATTGCTTGCTAAGGTACCCAGCATAAAGCAGAACCGGTACCTCAAAGCTGCATCATCCTGGCCTCTCAGACGACTGAAGTTCATGTCCAGGACACACAAACACGTTTCTCATCTCTAGAACAAGCACTTAGCAATTCCCAGCTCGATGGACATTTTTTTTAAATCCATGCAGGCCCAAAGCAGAAGTTTAGCCCCTGCCAACATGACTTCACTTCAGGCAAAAACTCTCTGAAACAGAAATGAACTTTTACCAAAGCTGCCACTTGCTAAATCACATAATAACTCAGGCCCTGACAGGACAAGGAGGCAGGTGGTCCTGAAGATTGAGGATTTGCCTTGGAGGAAAGAACCTTGCATTGAAGACTTGGCTTTGCCGCCAGCCGGCTGCGTGACCTTGGCCCAGTTGAAGACTCTGTAGAAGAGGGATCTGGCTGGAAGCGCCTGGCTGTCTCTCATAGAACCTTCCCCCAATGACCATGAAACTCCTGGAAAAGGGGAAAACTTTCAGAGGGAGTGCAAAGGAACTAGCATAGTGGTGAGACAGGGAAGGAGATGGGGAAAAAAGGTAACACGATTGCAGAAACTGAAATGAATTTTGAGATACAGATGGCAAACTTTTAGACACTTGTTAGAATTTACAGGAAAACTGTTAAACCTCTGCCTAGAATTAACTAGGCTGCCTGTGTGGTTTTCCATACTGTCAATGCCCAGGTTCAAAAGTGTACCACATCTAATGATTAGAAACCACATCAACAGAAGACATGGTTTAGGTTCCATCTCTTCCTCCCCTGATATCTCCTACCTATAGTCATGAAATAAAAAATTTGGAAGGAAAATAAGAATCACAAATTAGGAAAATGAATTCAAGAGAAATAGAAAAAGAAAGCATTGCTAACGTGTACTGAAAAGAGCTCGTGAGCCAAAAAGCACAACACATCTTCATTGAGGGGCTGGGAGATGGTTTGGTCAGTAAATGCTCGCTGCACAAGCCCAAGGACCTGAGTTCAAGCACCAGAGCCTCTGTGAAAAACCTGTGTGAAGGTGTGTTCTTGTAATCCTACAACTGGGGAAATGGAAACAGGTGGATCCCTGGGCGTTGCTGGCCAACCTGCCTAGCTGAAGCGGAGAGTTCCAGGCCACCGAGAGACCCAGAGATCTTGTCTCAAAAAAATAAAATGAACAGTTAACTGAAGAATAATGCCTGAAGTTTGCCTCTAGCCTCTACATGAATATACACACAAATTCCCACATACTCACATAAATATTCTCTCTCTCTCTCTCTCTCTCTCTCTCTCTCTCTCTCTCTGTCTCTCTCTCAAACAAGAAGAAAAAGCCACAGAGAGAAACTGAGGTAAAATGAGACAATGACAGGATTAGGTGATACATTTGTAGATTCTTAAGGACTCTCAGAAAAAGTAAATAAAATGCAAAACACTGAAGCCAGAGTGGCATAAATGGGGGGCAGGGTATCTCACTTGAGCACCCTTTGCTTTCTGCACCAACAGCTCTCCTACCTCACTGCTGCATGCCAGTTCTCTGAAAGGGTCTAGTACAACCTTCACCCTGGAAGGGCAAGAGCTAAGAGCAGAATGAAAATAGAACACAATAGCAAAATGGCTTTGCAGATGAGTGCCAGCAGCAACACCCCAAACAACAAGCAGCCATGAGCCCTGTACAAGTCACACTGAAAGGTGGACTCAACTCTAAGACCACTACAAGGGACGCGTCTTCTGTAAGCCACCAAGTCTGTGAATACTTCCTGGAGAAGGAAAGTTCTGGAAGTCTGAAGAAGGCTGCGCAGAGAACCTTCCCTGGTCATCCAGGGTCCTGGCCATTACAGATATAACTGGAGTCAGCTCCAGCACAGCAAACCTACATGGCGACACACCCTGCTGAGAAAGCAGAGTGCATCCAATGGATGAGAAGAACCCCGAAGAATCCCTACTTCTGTGTGCTGCCCAGCTCATGAGCCGGGACCCGGGACGGGTCATTCATCCTTTCCCTGAGTGAAGGTCTAATTAGAAGAAGATAATTCTGTGGCCCTTCCAGAAGCATTTTGAGTTTTGTGAAGCTTGAAGGACAAACACATTGGTAAAGGTACAATCTTCAAGGAAAAGAATGTAAAATTGGAACAGACCTTATTTATTTAAAATGAGAAAAGGAGTTACAAGAAAAAATAAAATTCTAGTAACCAAGAAGCACTACAAGCATTGCATTACCCTGAAAAATCAGCATTAGGAACTATCTTCTCTCTGACTTTCTAGTCGCTGTTCCTGGGATCGTTTCTCAACAACAGCAGCTTCACAGTATCATGCTTTTAGAGACAGACACCAAAAATATTTCCTCTTGCAGCTTGATATCTCTTCTTCACTTAGTATTTTCCTTTGTCCTTTTCCATGACTGTGTATGCTATCTATGTGCATGCATGTTTTTGCATGTGGATACGCACCTGTGTAGGATGGTGAATATGCATGTGGAGACCTAGAGTTGATGTCAGAAATCATCTTCAATTGCTCCTCAACCTTATCCATGGAGGCATTCTCAGCCAAACCCAGAGCTCATAGCTATGTCTAGTCTTGATGGCCAAGCTGCTCTATGGATGCCCAGTCTCTGCCTAGAATTACAGACAAGCAACCATGCCCACCTGGCTGTAGTGATCTAAACTTCAGCCCTTATACTTGTAAGGCAAGGACTTTAACCACTGAGCCATCTTCCCAGGCCTATTTCTCTATTACGAATAGCTAGTTTAAATGCTCCTTCAAGTTCACATCACAGGTTAGGACTCTTGAAAATTCTCATCTATGATATTTCTTTCATCTATGTGCTATAATATTCCAGGTTATTGTATGTGCTCTTGGGTATTAAATTATAATAAATAAGCTAAGAATTGATGGCACTAGGCATGTGCACGGTAACTAATTATAAAAATCTCCTCTCTCATGCACATACACACACACACACAATGTGCTTGTTCTATTAACTCAGATGAAATTTTAACTTCTGCTTGTATACCTCCTTAAAGAACTCTGACTACTCCAAAAGCCTTGCCTCCTGCCTTTCACATTCAAAAAAAAAAAAAAAAAAAAAAAAAACGTATGATGAAAAGCAAACTGGAGGGGAAACCACACGGCAGGCTTAACCAAATGTCTCTAGAATGATCTCGCTTTGGATCATTTCATAAAGAACAAACCGCCAGGCCCCTCTCTGGGTTTTGGAGTTTCACAGTGCGTCTGTGGTGTTTTATTACAGGAAGGGAACCCTTGGGGGAACTATATCATCTCTCCTTCACATCTACATGTGCCAGGGATTGAACTGAAGTTTCCAGAATTGTGCACAAAGCACCTTGATCCTCTGAACCATCTCACCAGTCCTCATGCCACATTCTGATGGAGGCGTCCATGAACTGCCCAGCATTACCAACCTCCACTACGCCTGGACACAGCCTGTCTCACGTTCCTAACTTCACATTAGGGTACAGGTAGGAGATGAGCTGGGTCTCAGAGTCAAGGTACGTTCCATTTCCTCACACATGCTTGCTTTCATATAAACATTCTGGATTTTACCTCTGGGATAAACACATGCAACAACAGTGCTAAAAAAAAAATGCTATTGTCCACAGATCTGCCAAAATACTGCAATTTGGACATTTGCCCAGTTTTCTGAGACACGCTAAGCCCTTTCCTACCGGCTTATTTCAGTCTTGCCTATTCTCCCACAGCTCTCTGCTGCTTTTCTCTCCCCATGCCACCATCCCACCTTTGAACCCTGTAAGTGGATGCTACAAAGCTGTCAGCCTTATCCTCTTCGATCCAACAGGTGCTTTGGCTGATGATATTTAGATTATGTTTTCATAAGAAGCCCCAGGCCATACCATCTGACACACTCCAGCCCGCAGGCCCTGAGGATCATCTGGGAAGCCTGCCGCCCAGTTGGGAGTTTGAAGCTGTTTTGATTTAGACACACTAGAATTACCCTGATTGCCACTGGAAGCTTTAACAAAGATTTCTCACAGAAGCTAAAACCTGGAACCTCCTCGAAGCTAGCCTTAAGAAATAGACTTAGGGACCAGGAAGAAAGATCACTAGGTAAAGAGCAACCAAGAAGACCAGAGTTCGGATCCCAAGAACTCACATAAAAGCCAAGCACATCATCACATGCCTCTAATCCCCACGGAGGAGAAGAGAGGTGATCCCTGAGCATGCTGGTCATGTGTACACACGAACACATACACACACACACACACACACACACACACACACACAGAAGAGCTATGTCCCTTGTTGCCAACTGTATGCCAGAACCATATTAGGAACAGCTTGAAACCATGTGGTTGAATCAGTAGGAATCTTCATGTGACCCTTCTTCATACCCTAGTCCTCTGAGAAGTGAGAGAACTTTCAGAGAGTAACATGTCTCACTGTCTAGTTGTTACTGGAAAACTTAAACAGAAGAAATGATATTGATGGGGGGGGGGGTGATGAACGTAAAAGTCACTGGTTCCACGGAAGCTACAATTTTCTGGAATCAACCAGACAGATGAGTGAGGAGTGTATACTGAGTCTGTACATTGCAGTGAGCCTCAAGACGGCTCTTTTATTCAATGATACCCAAAGGGGTATTGTAAAAGACAGTTATACAGAATAAAGATGGGACTCAGGCAGATGTGATGACAAAGCAAGTTTTCCTTAAATGCTTCACAAGAGCCCACTCTTAAATCAAAGTATCTCCCTCCCAAAGCTAACACGGCCATGTCACATCATTTGTGAGTCTTGTCGTGGTATATAGCACATATGTGTGTATACACACACACACCTTTAAAGGAGACCATAAGCATCCAGAAGCGAGAAGTCTGATGTCCTTTAAAAGCTAAATATACAATCATTATTATTATGACCGAGCATTTACATTTGTAAAGTGTAAAAATAACCTAATAGTTCACATTTTAGGAAGCCTTAACTATTGATAGAGAGTAAGGAACACCTACCAATTCTGGTTATCCTATAGCCACAGATATTTGGCAAGATCCAGGGTGTGAGGGTGGTCACAAGTATCAAAATATTTATTAATGCCATACATCGGAAAACACTGCATTTGGGGGCTGTAACTGACACCAGAAAGTTGTAGATATGCTACATAGGAACATCCTACAAACATTAATTTGTATTTTATCCCTACATATGCATATGACTATATAAGCCATGCTTGTTGGTTTTATTTAAATGCAAAAAATGACAGTTTTTAATTGCAGGTAATTTGAGGAAAAAATAAAGAACACAATATCCTTCAAACTCATCTCTCCAGAAGTTACCCTGGTCACATTTGATTATGTCTGCTGAGTTTTTCTTTTTCTACTTAGAGATACATGCACTTATTTTCTTAAAAATATTAGAAGCATGAAGTATAAAGAGGTTTCTACCCAACCAGCTTTTCATACTGCATTGTTATATTGGAAATATTTTGCCATTTTACTATTCAAAAGGCAAATATTAACGCTCGACATAATATCTTATATGCCTTTGATAAGTCAAATCTTTTATCAGTTTTTGTTGTTTTCATATTTTAATATTCATAAAACAAGGAACTAAACCTTAAGGCCTATTTATACTTCTTTCCTTAGGATAACTTTTTGAACATTGGATTTTTAGGGATGAAGGATCTGTATTATAATTATATACATATATACATATATATACATATTCAAATCACCTTCCAGAACAGTTATTACAATTAACAAAACTTATAATATAGAATATTATCCAAATCCCTTGCACTCTTACCAGCATTGAATATAATCATTATTTTTAATCTTTGTCAATTTAACTGGTGAACTCCAGAGTCCCTTTGTTTCAGTTTTTATTTGAATATTCGCTTGAACGTTTTTCATAAGCTCAATCAACCATTACTATTTCTTCATTCATAAATTATCTACTTATGCCCTTTGGTCATTTATGATTGGGCTGTTTATTCTAATTTGTGTTATTATACAGTAAAGACATTAATCTATTTAATACATTCTCAGTTATAAGTGATCCTCTGTTTTTTCTATCCTCTGAATAATTTTTAATGTGAGTGTAATGTAGAATATGAAGCAAAGTCTAGAAATCATATCCTAAGGTGCTACATTTTTCTTCATAGAATATCTACATAGGTTTGATACCACAGAAAAAAATTAATATTCCCTTATGTCATCTGTGGTTCTCTTGTTAAGTTATAAGTACATTTAAATATTTAATTCATCCAGGAATAACAACAGCGGATGATGAGCCTATGAATCTAACTACATTTTGCTTTTTAAAAAATGATTTATGGTTGTATATGTATGTGAGTATGTCTGAGTGCGTATGTGTGCACATCATACACCCAGGATCCCAAGGAGGCCAAAAGAGAGCAGCCAATCCCCTGGAGCTGGAGTTACAGGCAGTTGTAGGGCACCTGACTTGAGTGCTGGGAGCCAAACCAGGTCCTCCGAAGGAGCAGCAAGTAGCCTTTAACTGTTGCAGCATCTCTTGGGCTCCTGTATTTTACTTTCAAAAGCACTTTTGGGAGATCCTGCATAATTCCCATGGGTCTGGACGTGATAGAGCTGATGATGTAGCTCCGAAAGCAGACTGCCACTAATGAAATCCCCGCTCCACCTCTCATTAGCTGAACGGCCTTTGGAAAACATGGTAAAAGCCTCTGCCTTAGGTTTCCAAGCAGGGCCTGGCACACAGTGAGTGCCAATGAAGGGCTAGGAGCTATACCTGTGCCCATGACCGCTAAAACAAAGCACCACACACCAAGTGGCTTGAACAAAAGGCCTTGCCTTGTAGTTCTGAGGTCAGAAGTTGGAAATGAACGGGTGGGCAGGGATGGCTCCTCAGGGCTGTCAGTTCCCAGAGATTGGCTGCTGCTCTCAGGACTGTCTCAGAGATGGGCTACTCCCACCCACCCCCAACTCCATCTTCACACGTCATTTCTTCCAGTTACACATAACCCCTTTTCCATCTCTGCAGCTACCCTTCTCCTTTCCGTAAGACACCTGCCGTCCTTGACTGGAGTGTATCCCAGCGACCTCACTCGATACAAATTAACATATAATAGTATGTGTTACATCTCTTCAAGTGAGTCACCAGGCTTTCAGACAGCTTTAACAGTGACTTTAATCACAATTCTCCTATTGCCTTTATGGCAAACTGTAAAACCAGGTGTAGATTAGAATATTGTTCATTGAGAACTACAAGGCTCCATCTCACAATTCCTAGGGGTCCTGGTCTACTTGCTGACTTGTAAGCCACCATAAGAACTAGATTTTGCCCTGCAATCTTGTCTACTTCCCCTATCCAGGCGGCTGACTATTTGATTTTCTTTGGGCTCACTTTCTTATTTAGCTTCTCTAGGATCACAAATTATATGTTCAATGTTCTTTATTTATGGCTAGAAACCGATTATGAGTGAGTACATCCCATGTTCCTCTTTTTGGGTCTGGGATACCTCACTCAGAATAGTGTTTTCTATTTCCATCCATTTGCACGCAAAATTCGAGAAGTCATTGTTTTTTACCGCTGAGTAGTACTTTAATATGTATATATTCCACACTTTCTTCATCCATTCCTCCATTGAGGGGCATCTAGGTTGTTTCCAGGTTCTGGCTATTACAAACAATGCTGCTATGAACATAGTTGAACAGATACTTTTGCCATATGATAGGGCATCTCTTGGGTATATTCCCAAGAGTGGTATTACTGGATCTTGGGGTAGGTTGATCCCAAATTTCCTGAGAAATCGCCACACTGATTTCCAAAGTGATTGCACAAGTTTGCATTCCCACCAGAAATTCCCACCAGGTTTCTTCACAACCTCTCCAGCAAAGGCTATCATTGGTGTTTTTGATTTTAGCCATTCTGACAGGTGTAAGGTGGTATCTCAAAGTTGTTTTAATTTGCATTTCCCTTATCGCTAAGAAGGTTGAGCATGACCTTAAGTGTCTTTTGGCCATTTGAATTTCTTCTGTTGAGAATTCTCTGTTCAGTTCAGTGCCCCATTTTTTTATTGGGTTAATTAGCATTTTAAAGTCTAGTTTCTTGAGTTCTTTATATATTTTGGAGATCAGACCTTTGTCTGTTGCAGGGTTGGTGAAGATCTTCTCCCAGTCAGTGGGTTGCCTTTTTGTCTTTGCTTTACAGAAGCTACTCAGTTTCAGGAGGTCCCATTTATTCAATGTTGTCCTTAATGTCTGTGCTGCTGGGGATAAACGTAGGAAGTAATCTCCTGTACCCATATGTTGTAGAGTACTTCCCACTTTTTCTTCTATCAGGTTCAGTGTGTTCAGACTGGGAACTTGCGGGTGAGGTGGCATGGGGCAAAGGGGAAATGGGATGAGAAACGTGAGAAGGGGAGGATGGGAGGAGCTTGGGGGATTGGGATGGTTGGGATATAGGAAGGGTGGATACGGGAGCAGCGAAGTATATATCCTAACTAAGGGAGCCATCTTAGGGTTGGCAAGAGACTTGACTCTAGAGGGGTTCGCAGGTGTCCAGGGAGATGTCCCCAGCTGGTACCTTGGGCAACTGAGGAGAGGGAACCTGAAATGACCTTATCCTATACTGATGAATATCTTACATATCACCTTAGAACCTTCATCTGGCGATGGATCGAGGTAGAGACAGAGACTCAATTTGGAGCAACGGTCTGAGCTCTTAAGGTCCAAATGAGGAGCAGAAGGAGGGAGAACATGAGCAAGGAAATCAGGACCACGAGGGGTGCACCCACCCACTGTGACAGTGAAACTGATTTATTGGGAGCCCACCAAGGCCAGCTGGTCTGGGTCTGAATAAGCATGGGTTGAAACTGGACTCGCTGAGCATGGCGGACAATGAAGGCTGATGAGAAGCCAAGGACAAATTAAAAAAAAATTCACCAGATATTCACAAAAAAAAAAAAAAAGAACTAGATTTTGAAGCCAGGTGGTGGTGGCACATGCCTTTAATCCCCGAGGACAGGATCCAAAGCTACAGAGAAATCCTGTCTCAAAAAACCCAACACACACACACACACACACACACACACACACAAACTGATTTTGTCTAGTCCCTTCTTGAGGTTATTGGGTTATTCATACGGTTGCTGAAGTCTGTTTTATAAATTCTGTCATATAGCTCTATATTGTTCCTTTACCATACCACTTACCAGCATAGACGTGATGACTCTTCTTATTTTTTTGTTTTGTTTTGTTTTCAATAGCTACATCCATCTTCATTTGGGTAGGTGTCCTAAACATTCCTGACAAATTTCACGACCCAGTTGTCTTTGTCTTCTTGGGAAGTGGAGTGTGGGCCTGTCCTAGGCTATCTCTTCTTCCTCACTGTCTCCTAGAAGTACTTTAAGTATAAGCCAGAAGGACAGTGACTTCTCAGCCCATAACCTGCTCATTTCAATTTGATTTTATTCTATATTATATTCTGGTCATGGCACCTTGTTTCAAGGAAACACAGATGACAAGTTAACTATGCTAGCGCCCCTTTTCTTAGAAGCCGAGGCCCATTAAGTGCATTTGTCTGTGTTACACATCAAAACCAACTTTCCCATCTGCATACCCCTTGGATCCTTAGAACATGAGTTAAAAAAAATCAAATGCATTTGCTTCTATACAATGGAAAAGCACTTTGCAATAAAAATGACAGAACTATTGATAACAAAAACAAAGAACAAATGCTTTCTGGTCACTCGAAGAGAGAGCCAACAGATTATACAACACCTGACCCCTCGCATCTGATTCTCTGCTGACGCGAGAATGACAGGAAGGCACCAAACATCGGGGGGAGCAGCAGCTGAAGGTGAAGGGAGGGTTTTATCACCAAACAGCAGCAGGAGTCGATCTGCTCAGAAATGGGGAAAAGCATCCTAATGGCACATAAGAGTGAGTGGATCAACCATAAGGTGGTACTCACTGAAGCCGTTTACCTCCTCGGTACATATCTGAAACTTTAACATAAAGTTAAAAAAAAATAATCAAACACACAACACCTAATTTGAGTGCATCGGGAGCCTTGAAAACATGGCTCTAGGGCACTTTTCCCCCCTCTAATTATTTGAACCCTCAGCCCTCCCTAAATGACCTACTTCACAAATATGCAACTCAATGACTTAATAAACTCAGAGATAAAGAGGGGGTGGGAAAGAAAGATACAATTAAGGAAACAGAGGCAACCCAAACTTTGGCCACTGAAGGAAAATGGTTGTGCTAATATCTTTGTTAATGTCTCCTGGTCAGAGGAAAGAGAAAATGGCTCCCAGAATTACCGCCTTTGCCATGTTAGGGCCCCTCTGGGAGCCCAGCTGCACTACACAATGTGTTTAGAAAACCGAGCTTCCATTACAAAATCTAAGCTTACGGTTCAGTTTAGAGGCCCCTGCAGAAAGATCATTCAGTCTCTGAGAAAGAGCTCTTAAACCTGGCAGGGCTACAAGGAAGGACTGGGGGGTCCCTACCCTGACAGTAGATGGCTTGCCTTGAAAGTCCCCAGCAAGCTGCATTCTAAAACACACAAAAGCTTTGTGTTGGTTTTCCACCTTTGCCCGGTACTGGGGCAGGCTGCCCAGTGAGGTAACATGCATCCGTGGGCAGAGTGGATCAGACTCGCCCACATACCCTGATCTGTGGAGCTTGGAGTAGCAGAGGCAGCTGCTGTAATGGTGTACCTCACAATGCATCCATAGTCTTACTGCGGGAGACAGATGAATGGCCGCTGTTTCAAAGGACATTACCGAAAGAAGATCTGAGAACCGTTAAATACAGCCAGGGAAACTACATTGTTTTCTGCCCTCCGATCAGTCCAGAATAGAAGGGAACTCCATGGGGCTGAGGACCTTGAGAAGTAAGCCCTATATCACTGTTACTATATCACGATTACAGAAAGGGCCTCCAGAAGCCACAAACCCGAGGATAGGAATGCCAGCTAAGTTGGAACCTGGTGGTGGGAGATAGAAATGGTGAACTCTCCTCCTTCATTCCCCATCATTTTTAGACAAGGTGTAAAGGAGAGGCCCGAAGAATCGGTCCTGTGACTGGTGCCGCTGCTCTCATTCCCCTAGCTATACTCCCAAGTGGTCACGGGTCTCAGAGTAGCTTGTTATTCCTACAATGTCTTTGCCTACCTGAGTCCGAGTACTAGAGATCTCTCGCTTGCTCTCTCTGCCTTCCAGATATACTTTTCCTTCTAGCTCAGGTGAAGGTGTAAGTCACAAACAATCCCTGGGTAAACTGGGAGCATGGGGACCATAGGAGAGGGCTGAAGAGGATGGGAGAGGCAGGGAGGGGATCAGAGAAAAATGTATAGCTCAATAAAATCAATAAAAAGAAAAGAAACAAATAAAAATACCAGAATGACCAGCTAGAGAACAACCATCAACACACCATCATAAGGGGGATAGTTCAGATACAAACCAACCAAACCAACACACCTTAACCAAACAGCACTGTAACTCTCTTTTCTGTTGCAATAGCATCTGTCTTAGTTAGGGTTTCAGTTTCTGTGAAGAGACACCATGACCACGGCAACTCATTTACCTGAGCTGGCAGCTTACAGTTTCAGAGGCTTTTGAGTCCGTTATCATGGTGGAAAGCATGACAGCACGCAGAGACACATGATCTAGAGTGGTAACTGAGAGTTCTGCGTTTTGATTAACAGGCAGCAGAAGGAGTCTGTGTGCCATGCTGGATGTAGCTTGAGCATAGACGACCTCAAGGCCCACCTCCAGGGTGACACACCTCCTCCAACAAGGCCACACCTCCTAACTATACCACTCCCTATGAGCTTATGGGGGCCAACTACATTCAAACGACCACGGCATCTCCCTTATAAATCTTTTCTTGTGGCTGTTCAGTTATAATTTGTCCTTTGACGGTGTCTGCAGTTCAAGATGAAGGGAGACACAGTCCCAAGCACCACTTGGGACTGGCATACAGTTCACAAAGCATGAACGACACTGTGAGGGAGAAGAACACATGGTGGAAGGCATGTATACTCACATGCAAGTTCTTCATCAGTTAGGACTCTAAGGAAAGAGGCTGAATCCAGGTGCCCTAAATGTCTAAAGCAGCCCACTGTTCTCTATAGCATCCTTCCCACTCAGAACTCCAGGAGAGGCCCTTCTAGCTCATGCTGCATTAGCCACATAACTCTCTAAACATAAAACAGACCTTGCCCGGGGAATGATATCCAGGCTGTCTCAGGCTGAGGCCTGCCACCAGGAAACAGGACAACACTAAAAGTTTATCATCTGTGCCTTGAAACTCAACCCCAAACACTCCTGGAGCTGTGCTCTCTTTACAGACTATGGGGGCGCCTGTCCAACTTTTCAGGGCTGGTTCTCAATCAAGGAAACCCCAAGGGATGGTCCCTGCAGTGGTCAGCAGCTGGGAATAAAAAGGCTCATGTCAGACAGCACAACTAACAGCAGTAGGGAAAGCATGTGAAACCGATGTGCCCTGTGCTTTTCTTTCCCCAGGTTTTTCTCCCTTCCTGGGATCCAGGGTGCTTGGACCCCACCATCTGGGCTGGAATGTCGAGCTATGAACTGCTGATAAAGCAAGGAAGAGACCGAGCCTCTGAGATGTGAGATGATGCTAATATGGGGGCCCCACCGGAAATGGCAGTTGGAAAATGCTAAGGCCAGGTGCCCTAAGCCCTTAAGTTTAAAAAACAAACAAACAAAAATGAGCTGCGTGTGCTTCTGATCTGGCACGCACAAGCTGCCAGTCCATGAAACATCTTGCTAAATATATTAGGTGCCAACTGTAGGCTTTATTTTGAAAATATTAGCTCGTTAAATCCCTACTGCTCAAAAACAGATCATTTGAATGAAAGTCAGAAACTTAATACTAAAACAGAATGGGGGAAATCCTGTAGCTAGGCAAGCAAACTTTAGACCCTCCCATCTACCCATCCATTCAATGCAGAGAGCACTATCGGGGTCTACTGAGGTGGGCGTTGATTTTTTTCTACACATTCTATTCATGTCGTCTAGCTCAATAAATGTGTGTGTGTGTCTTGTGTGTACACATATGTGTACATGCCTGTAAAGGCTAGAGGACAACTGTGGGTGTCATTCCTCAGGAACTACTTACTTTGTTATTTGATACCAGCTCTCTCATTGGCCTAGAACTCACCAGATAGGCTACACTGGCTGGCCAGCAAGCCCCAGGGATCTACCTGTTTCTACCCTCTCCATAAATGGAATTGCAAGAGAATGCTACCATGCCCAGGACTTTTTACATGTGACCTGCAGATTTAACTTAGGCCCTGGGGCTTGCACAGCAAGCGCTTTACGGACTCGGCTATCTCCCCAGCCCCAGCTCAACAGATCTTATAAAAGGCACTGTGCCTTAGAAGCACTCACCAAACATGCTTTATCACAGAAGCCTTAAAGGATTATCCAAGGGTGGTTTTTAACAATAAGCAATTCCCAGTGTGTTGTTCTCAGAGGCCATTCCCTCCCCAGGACTCCAGTCCACTACGTAAAAGCTTAGGTGACCCAAGGCCAGCCTGGAACCACGGCATTGAGAAAGAGCTAAATGGTCAGCAGCACACTCAAAGGTGCTCTTAGGTGATCACGGCCACAGTAATTTGAGTTTGAACAAGAAAAATGAGGTGAGTCAGAGAGAGGAAGGAACAGTAAGTGCATTGTCGTTCCTTAGTATGGGAGAGTCCCCAGCGTGAGCCTAGATCATGCACAGGGTGGTCGAATCAAGAAAAGAATAGCCTGAATGGCAAAGTCAGGCACAAAGGACCACACACCCTATGGCTCCTTTTATATAAAATGGTAGCAATGGCAAAACTATAGTATCATAAAGTGGAGAAATTTGCTGCCCAGGGCAGAGGGTCATCGGGGAGGGAAGTAAGTGAGAAACTGACAGAGAAGGAAAGAAGAGAAAAGAGATTCCTTTAGGGTAAGGGAACAACTGCCCATGCAAATGTCATGGGTGACATGATCACACAGCATGACCGAATTTCACTCTGTTGTGCACATAAATGTTCTAAACAAGAAACATCTTAATGCATTTTCCAAAGGGCGCGAGGCACACACACATAAAAGATCTGCAACCCCTCATCTAAACAAAAGGCTTCTGTGCAGTTCAGCCAGAAGGATACACAAAACAGATTCCCATTCTTGCTTTTGAATTTCTCCCTTCACATCGGTGAGGAGAGAGAAAGAGCAAAGCGACTGCAACACACATTTGAATTTCTCCTTTCAGGCCGGGCTCTAATCAGTGCAGAGAGCGGGGTAACAAATAAGACCAAGAGGGTTTAATTAAACTGAGCAATCATTAAACTGGATTTAAGAGCGCCTGTGTTTGCAAAACAACAAAATATTTACAGACAATTTCTTCAGCCCCTTCATTAGCTTCAGATTCCAGAGGAAATATGGAGGCTGGGAACAGGTCCTAATGAGCTCGCATGAATTCTAACTCCTGAGGTTACCGTGGCAAAGAGACAGTATGGGAAAACGCTCGTGATGGAGTGTTAAGCAAGAAAAGCAAGATACCAAATGAACTAGAGTTAGACATTCTAGTAGGTTTGAAAACAACGAAAAAGAAAAACCAAAAAGACAAACTTGAACGCATAGTAAGGGAGTAGAGGGGAGGATGGGGCTATGATAACGCAAGCATTGAACCACTGACTGTATAAAGCAGGTGTGGCTGGGGTTTTGTTTTTTAATCTTCATATTCCAAGACTGCTGAAATAAGGTTTTGCTACCTTACTTTCTTTCAGAAGAGAAGTGGATGTAGGTGTGTCAAAGTCACGTTCATCATCATCTCTTTGCTCTTCTGAGGACAAGATAAAACAAACTCGGAGTTTCTGTCCCCTCGGTATCCACTGTACCTGTCCCCTTGATGTCCATTGTACCTGCTACCCAGGTTCTCACACACAGCAGGGGAGTGAACTGTTCTTCTCAAGGTCACCTCTGCTGTCATCCTTTGGTTGAATCTGAAGGGCAGATCTCAGTCCCCATCACGTTGACTCCAGAAGCAATGTTGCTGGAGCTGGTGCCCTGCCCCCACCTCTGGGGTTTGGACACGGTGTTTCTGTGCTGATATCCAGACTACAGCTTACTCTGCTGAACTCCACTGCTGGGCTCTTTTGCTCTTCCTGAGCCCTTTAGTAGCGTGCTCAGGATTCAGTACCCCCTACCACATCTTGACTACTGCACCCAAGCCCACAGAATAATACCCACACAATGATCATAACTATATAATTTCATTCTAGCCTTCTTCACTAAACTCACGTTGGTCTGCCTGTCTACCTACCTACCTACCTACATACCTACCTACCTACATACCACATCCATACGACTATGCCTCAGTTTTCTTGCCTTCATATCTAAAGTTGACAGTGTCAACCTTATCCCCAGCCTGTCCCTCCATACCTTCCCTTGGTATCTCAGCGTCCCTGGTGGGTTCCATAACTCACCCATACCACTGGTAGGTGTTTCATTTAATTCTAGGCAGTAACACACTCTGGAGGAGAAGATGGCTGCCTCCAGAAGCCTGACTGATGGTCCGAATGACTCCCTTTCTGCCAAGGATCCTCGGGATCAACGGACCTACACATCTTCACCAAGGTCATCAAACACACTGCAGCATTAAATGCCTTCAAACCTTTATCATTGCAGACACATGCAGTCTAAACCACCCTGACTCTATGGTATCCTGACTGTTGGAAGTGAAGTTGAGACATCAAGTTTTCCTCAAGGAAGCCTTCTCCAAGTAGCACCTCCGTCCTCAGCTATGTTTTTCTCCACTCCTATAGTGTCCAATGTCTACCTATTTTGTGACGAGACAAATATTCCATTTTCATAGCCAGAAAAGACTCCATAATGGAGTCAGGGAGACCCTCCCTTTTCTTTTCTTCCCTGTAACCATGGCTACTGATGTCAGATATGTATCTAAAGTATGACTGAGAGGGCCAGTCATACATATAGCATGTCCGTCCACAGCAGTGGGAGATTCTAAATTGAAATCAAGAACATTGAAGGTCACCACCAGGCATCTCTGTTCACAGACAATAAAAAATGAACCAAGTCACAGTCTAGGAGATACAGAGGGACAGAGTTCTCAAGAAAATAAAAAATACAGATCCTTTCAGAAAGCACCCCAGAGCTATGCCTTAAGGAAACAGTATATTCAGAACAGTACACGTTCTGTGCCATGAGCTGGGCTCAAGGCCCATGGATTTGCAATCTCTAAATCAAACGACAGAAAAAGCTTCTAAATGTGCAAGACCTCGGGGATTAAAACTGATTGAAGACTTCCAGACAGTGGGAAATGCCTGCACATATCTTGCCAGGTGACAGATGGGTACACAACGCCCGCACACCACCACCTAGGTGACAACACACTTCTCACATGGATCTTCCCAGTCATCCGGATAATAGCCCCAAGAGGCAGGTTCATTATCACCGCTATTTTGCCTTTGAGAATAAACTAGAGCCTAGAGAAGCCAGATGACTGAACAAGGTCACTCAATAAAATTCAAACTAACCGGGAGCCTTTGGCGTTAATTCCAGGGAACCCACATGTACTGTGGGCATGTCCAGGGTGCCCTTGTTTGTGAATGTGTGATGTCATCAGTACCCCATTTGTTTCAAGCTAAACTGGGTACTCTGAATAAATACTACGGATTTACATAAGAATTTCCCTGACCACTTTTACATCTGCCTTTTAATATTACTCCTCTTCCTCGTCTTTTTTTTTTTTCCAATTACAGTCTGTGCTGCAAAGTCCTGGGAGATCTCTGGGCTTTATGCTGCACACAGTCAGCAATAGAAGGCCATGGCACATGTGTATAAAACAGCCTTCCATTCTGGTAACAGAAGCAGAACAGCAGCCACGGTCTGATGAACAGGCTAGTCAATGCTTGCCAGCATTCAAGGCTGCACCTGAGACCCCTGGGAACAAAAACAACTTGATTCCAAAAGTACAAACGTAGAAGCAAAATAGATAAAATAGGACCCACATACCCTAAACCCATACAAGCATTCAATCTCTTTACCACGAGGGCTTAAGTACAATTGAAATCACTTTGACATTTCCAAGGCGAAGAAAGCCGAGGTTACACACACTGGCTCGATTGCATAGAGAACATCACAGCTGGAAAATGGTTGAGCCTTATAGGAGTCCCCTAAAACAGCTGCATTAACCTCACTACACAGCAAAGAGAAAGTGGTTCAAAAGGTTTAGGTGAGCTTGTGGCACTGAGCAGAAATATGGACAGAAGAGGGCTTTGATTGACAAGTCTGTGTTCATAAGACTTCATCTGGGGTCCTCCACGTTTACTAGTTATATAAACCCCCTTAGGACTTATTAGATGCAGGTTCCTGGGCTGAGCTCTGGGGACTCTGAGCCTCTACTGCAGGGATGGGCCCTAAGCATGCACACTCATAAAGGCCTCCCAGACATCGAGCACAGGTGTTTTATGACCATAATATAAGAATTACTAGACACATGGCAGTTTTTGAAGAAGAGAGAGACATCTTTCAAAATGGACACCTAACCCTGCTGACAATGAAATTGTTAAAGCCAGAAAATCCTAGTTTTTCAGAAGTACTGACTTCCAAGCAAAACTCTCCTGGGCCTCTGTGAAATGCTAGTGCCACTTGCACCAATACTTAGGAGATACGAGTATGTGTGTATGCATGCACATGCGCTATGTGTATGCAAGTTTGATGCATGTGTACATGCATGTGAAGATCAAAGGTAAACCTTATGTATTCCTCAGGAGCTATACTGCCATTGTTTGATTCCAACAGGGTCTTTCATGGGGACTAGGGCTCACCAGTTCAACTTGAGTTGGTGGATAGCAGGTTCCAGAAATCCAACTATCTCAACCTTCCCTACACAAGGATTATAAATATATGCGACCATGCCCATGTTTTTTATATTACTTTCAGGGGTTGAACTACAGGTCCTCATGGTACCTTACTGACTGAGCCATCACCCCAACTCCATATATATATATATTTCACTTTTAATTGTTACTTAAAGGGCATCTCCATATTACTACTATATATGGATAAAAGACTCACCAAAACCGAACCACAAAGCTAAAGACAAATTCAAGGGGAGGGGGACAGGGAAGCGTGAATATTGACTTGATAGTATGAATAGCACTGCTTGCCTGATAACATTGCTTACCTGATAACACTGCTTGCCTGGGGCTTTCATCATGAAACCTGATTCCTCTAGGGCAAAAGTGATCATCCATGTTGGAAGGTCAGCATGCTACTAATACCCTCACATTGAGAGCATCTCTTTGAATGCAGAGGTCTAGCATACAGAGCGCTAGAAGGATGGAAAATGATTTTCTCCCATGCAATGTCCATGGATACCCTTCCCACACTTCACCCTCCAGCACCCTCCTCAAGTCCATCCCTGTCCCTCTCCTCCTTATTCCTATATGAACCTAGATCCTTGACATTGACCCTCTCCAGTTCACAGATCTAGTAGTGGGGTCATGTTAGTCTAGACACCCTTTCTTGGATCCTCTCCAGAAACCAGCAGGTCTGGATAACTAAGAACATTTTTTTTCTCAGCCACTCTTATTGCAATTCATTTCGTTGCATCTGATGCTTCAAGGAACTTACAGCATCTAACAAAGGATGAAGGGGGACATATTTCACAGGGGGACAGAAATCTCCTACTGGGAATCCTTTCCAGAGAATCTTGAACCAGAGTGTTATGCATTCTAATGGATGACTTTCCCAGGAGTTAACTCACGGGGTGTGTCAGTACCACACAAACAAATAACAATCCCAGCCTCATGCTTGTGCTCCATGGTCCCTGGGATCTGTTTCTGAACCTTTACAGATCTTACTTCTTCATCTGCAGCAGTCAGAAAAATCATACTTCCCAGTAGGATTGTTGTGGGAATGAAGTTAAATAATGTATGTCAAGCCCCAGCAGGGTGGCAGCCGGGCTTGGTGTGCTCACAGCTAGGAATGGCAGGTGGCACAAATACTGCCACTGTTCACATAGAAGGAACACACATTGAGGGGAGCTGTTTACACTGCAGCTCCAGATCAGAGAACTTGTTCTTCTGCTGCTGCTGCTGTGTGTGTGTGTTTCTCCATGTGTGCATATGTCTGTTTGTGCATGGGTCTGTATCTGTGTGTGTGTATCTGTGCATCTCTCTGTGTGTGTCTGTGTGTTTCTCCATGCATGTGTACATCTGTGTGTGTATGAGTTCATACCTGTGTGTTTCTGTGTGCCTGTGTATATGTATCTATGTCTCCATATGTGTCTCTGTCTGTGTTATCTGTGTTGTCAGTATGTCCGCGTGTGTGTATCTGCATGTTTGTGTATCTGTGTATATGTCTCTGTGTGTCTAGGGGATCTCTGTGTCTGTGTCTCTGGGTGTGTATGTGTGTTTGTGACTCTGTGTGTGTCTGTGTTTGTGTGTCTGTGTGTATCTCTATATGTACCTCTGTATGTGTCTTTCTGTGTGTGTGTGTGCATGGGTATATCTGTGTCTATGTGCATGCCTATGTGTCTGGGTGTCTCTATGTATGTCTGTGACTTCAGGCTTGTGTATGACTGTGTCTGTGTGTGTCTCTATATGTGCTTCTGTGTGTGTGTGTGTGTGTCTATGTGTGTGTATCTGTGTTTCTGTGTCTGAGAGTGTATGTCTCTGTCTCCATGCATGTGTCTTGTGTGTGTCTGTGTTTGTCTGTCTGTCTATATGTATGTATGTATCTGTGTGTATTGTGTGTCTGTTTTTATTTGTGTGCATCTATGTCTATTTAGATCTGTGTATGTCTCTGTGTGTGTTTATGTGTGTCTTTGTGTGTGTGTCTATGTCTGTGTGGGGAGACCTGTCTATCTGTCTGTCTCTCTGTGTGTGTATCTGTGTGTGTGCCTGAGTGTCTGTCTCTGTGTGTACCTACGTGTGTCTGTATATATATGATTTACTTCCTAGAAGCCACAATAGGGTGATAGTACACAGATAAGGTATTAAGGCTGCTATAGACATGTCTTCAGATCTCTATGATAAGAAAAGACAGGAAAAGCTGAGGGTCCAACAAATAAGAAACCTCATTCTTCTGGGATGTCCCACTTGCCACAGATCTAATGAGGGGTTTAGTGACTCTCGGGCTTGAAGCCACAATCTTGGTTAAGGGGAAGGACAAGAGGCAAGACCGGCATGGAGAAATCTGCACCAAAATTGGAAGAGAAGGAAAGGGAAAGTCATGGTGGGACAATGGAAGGACGCCTGCAGACTGACTTTATTTCCATACCTGGCAGATCTCCTATTGCAGGCACTTGTGCACGCCTATGACTTGACCTGCAAAAGGTTCCCTTCCCCGTCTCTTCTATAATTCGGGTCTAATGCTAATCTATTGAGAGCATAGATGAAATTCTAGTAATAAATACAAACTCAAGTTAGGCACGTAGAGATGGTTAACCTTGGTCTTCAACTCGACTGCATCTAAAATCAACTAAAACCCAGTCAGGTGTGCACTTCTGTAAGGGATGTTCTTGGGCAGATTATTTGAAGCAGGAAGACCCAGCCTAAATCTGGGCCACGCCTTCTGTTGGTAGCCCGTATAAAAGAACATGGGAAAAGGAAACTTTGCTTTCTGCCCACTTCCCTCACATTCCCTGGTAAGTTCATCTACCCTGGTCCTGCAATATTCCTTCACCAGTGTTAGAATCAACTCCTTTAGGAATCCCATGCAGACTGAAGACCAGCAGCTCTCTGGGAACCTTCCAGGGCTTTGGCACCTGATTGGATCTGCTGAGGCATCCAGCCTTGAGGACTGAGGCACTATGGGATTCTCTGCCTCTCCAGAGTGAGACAGTCATTGTTGAACTACCCAAGGCTGGACGCATCTTGCAAGCCAATCTAATCCACCCCCTTTTAACATATATTCATTCTAAGAATTCCGTTCTTTTAAAGAACCCTGACTGATCTAGGCATGGACTGGACCCAGGCCACTGTGTGTCATTTCTCTTCGTTTTGCAAAGAGATTAGGTAACTTTCCCAAGGTCACCTGGACAATGATGAGCAGACTCAGGATCTGACCCATGCATACCGTTAGTTTCTGAGACTACTAAGTAATACAAAATAACGCAGCGCCTGGCATATAGGAACTAGGGCAAAGCAGGAAGGTTGGGGATTGCTTTCCCAGTCCTATACCCAGACTGTGAGAAGGGGAAATACATCTACATACTTAATTAATCTAACCCCAAGCGCACTGCAAGAGCCGCTGGTTCCCTACCTCAAATTTTAACAGCTGCTCCTTCAATGTAATGGAACGCAAATGTCTGAAGAGCTTCGAATTTTAATTATAAAAGTCCTGATGAAAATCCGAATCAACAGCTGCTCCCAGCATGGCGGCCCTTGGAGATGCCCAGTGTAGGACAGAGGGAGGGGATAAGAGGACAGAGCCCAGACAGGACGCGGATGACTGCAGCTGTCTGGGGAGCCCCGCACCTGCAGCTGTGAGCTACAGGGTGGGCTGCACAGGCCAAGATACAGCAAGCTCAGGACAGATTTCCTGGGGCACATCTGTCCTCATGCCATACATCGTGCACAGCTGGAACAAGCCTGTGAGAGTGACAATGTGGGGAGCTGACAGCAGGAGCTGCGCATGGACCCCGCTGTGTCGTTTTGGGTGTGTAAAGCAGGGGACACAGTGTGACCATCTAGAGGACTAAGGAAGGGTCATCCAGGAAAAGAAGCAGGTGTTGGAGCAATGGCCTTCAGCCAGCTGAGAGACAGCATGTGGCAGTAACTCCTGCCTTCCACATGTTGGAGCCTCCATTCTGGCGAGCTTATCTTTGCCGTACATCTTCCGTATCTGCAGCTATTCCAGGACAGATGGTGTCTCCGCGCACAGAAGCCTGGCCTCCATTTCAAAACAGAAGAATGAAACATCCTGCGATGGTTGGTATTGATTGCCAGTATGACAAGTTCTAGAATCACTTGGGAACCAAGCTTCTAACAATGATTACTTCCTATAAGGAAGTAATCTAGATTAGATTAGGAGAGCTGGGAAGATCCACCTTAATGGAGTAACACCATTCCTTGGGCTGGAGTCCTGAACTGAAGACAAAAGGAAAATCAGCCAAGTGCCAGCATTCACCGTGGCAGACTGTCTCCGATTCCTGCCTCTGTGACTTCACTGCCATCATGGACTGGGGAACCAAATTGAGCGACAAAATCAACAAGCCTGTACTTCTTGTCTCTGTTACTGTAACAGAACGCTCTGACAAGAACAACCGAAACAGAGGATACCTGGCTTTGGCTCCTAGTTCAAGGTCTAGTTCATCACGGTGGGAAGGGCAAGGCAGCAAGTGCTGGGGCATCTCATCAACAATCAGAAAGCAGAGTGATGAATCTCTTGTTCAGCTAGTTTTCTCCATTTTATAGAATCACCTCTCAAGCACAGGGGATGGTGCCACCTACTTCTACAGTGGGTCCTTCATCCCCAGTAAATTAACAGAATCCCTCACAGACATGGCCAGAGACTAAATGATACCCCCTCCCCTTGGGGATTTTAGATTCTACAAGGGGGTAATGAAAACTGACCATCACACCTTCCTTTCTTAAGTTACTTTGACAGGAATTTTGTCACAACCATGGGAACAGCAGTCAATACACACCCTCTCCTACAAAGACTGGCCTTGCCAGGTATACCTTCTGGCTCTTCTTACACCTAGCACCATTCCCACAGATGACTGTATTCATGGCTGTCCCACAAGCAGCAAATACTAAAATAACAAAATATTCAGTTGTACGGGATGATTCTCTGAGCCACCATCTGCCATCTTTGGGAATTCTCCTGGGCCTACTGATTGTAGTTGGGTCAAGTGACTGTTAACATTCCCTCAGAGAAAGAGGTGGCAAGGAGGGTCATAGGACCTGAGTATCCAGCTACCTCGCCCAACCAGCTGTATGCAGTTCTATCCTAACTGTACAAAGCCTGGGGTTCTCTGGCCATGACTATTGCGGCGAGAGACTCCAGCTACACAGCCTGATCGCCATCCATATTGGATGCAGACCTTCCAACGTGGTTGCTATTCATTTATCCTCCTGCCCCAAACCCCTCACTGTTGCTATGGATGCAAGCCTAATAAACTCATTGGTTTCTCAGAGTCAACTTTGGTGAAACACTAGAGAAGGGGTAGATGAAGTGGCATAATTTTTTAAAAAAAAATTTTAAATAAATGTATTTTATCTTTTTAAATAATTTTTTATAAATTATTATAAATGTTTATAAAATTTTAATAAATTAAAAAAATTATGCCACTACATTTTTTTAAAAAAAATTTATTCCACTACAGGTAGATAAACTTTACCTCTCCCCCAGAGTGGTGTTATTGTATATCACCAATGGAATAGCTGTTCTCTTTTGAGCTTCATCCATCCTTTGGGCAAGATGGCTGTGATTCAGCTTCTGCTGGTAGATATGGAAGTCACTGCAGGATCCCCAGAATGAAGTCTGGGCACGTGTGTCAGTTAAACATCCTGAGCACTTGGCAGAGTAACTCTCTTCTAAGGAGATATTTTATGATATTTGGTGTGGCATCATTCATAAGCAGGCAAAGGAATTCAAAAGTGTTCAACCACAACAGGAAACTGGATAAATACTTGTGATATACACATGCAGTTGAATCGCACGCTGTTATCAATAATTTAGACTTCTAAATAATCTGAAGTGTCTGGACACGTTTATAATCAAACATTAAGTAATAAAGCAGGATATGAAATAATCTTTCATGCAAATAATTATTCCAATTGTGTTTAAAACACACAGATACATAAATATGAACAAGGAAAGGATAGAACCCAAAGCAAGCATATTCATCACCAATGCTCTTACACATAGCTGTTACTTTTTTCCTGTGTGCATTTTCCATTGCTCCATATTTCCTTACCAGATATATGTATTAAATAGGGAACCTTCCTACTTCTTAAATAAAAATAGTATTTTAAAGTACTGAGGCACCATACCTCACATCTGCGGTAAGTAATCTTCCTGCATTTCAGCATGACATGTTATCTACAGATGTGGTGGGGCTGCACTCAGTATTCTGAGGTGCATGCATTTCAGCATGACACTGCTGTCTACAGATGTGTGGAGCTGCGCTCATAGCATCCTGAGACTCATGCGCTGGATACATAGGCTGGATACACCTGCTCTCGATGTTGACTGTCTCCCAGTCTGGTGCTATCAGAAGGTGGTAGAACTTTAGATGGTGGGACAGAGGAGAGGTTCTTTGGTCAATGGGAGCAGTCCTTAATTCAAGGGAGATCCTTAGGCCAATGAGATTGTACCCTTGAATGGGGAATGTGAGATCCTGACCCCTTCTTAGCTCTATTTCTGTTTTCTTGCTGTCTTAGTCACTGTTCTATTGCTGTGAAGAGACACCATGACCAAGGCAACTCTTACAAAAGAAAGCTTTTAGTTGGGTGCTTGCTTACAGTTTCAGAGGCTTAGTCCACCATCATCATGCCAGGGAGCATGGTGGCATGCAGAGAAGGAACTGAGAGTTTGCATAATGATCCAGACAGGCATGCAGGCAGAGAGAGAGAGAGAAAGAGAGAGAGAGAGAGAGAGAGAGAGAGAGAGAGAGAGAGAGAGCGAGAGAGCTGGAAAAGGGCTTCTGAAACCTCAAAGCCCACCTGTAATGAGACACCTCCTCCAATAACGTCACATCTCCTCCAACAATGCAAAACAATGCAATCCCTCCTTCAATAAGACCACACCTACTCCAACAAGGCCACACCTCCTAATCCTTCTAATCCTTCTCAAACAGTTCACCAACTGCAGACTAAGTATGCAACTATATGAGTCTATGGGGGCCAATCTTATTCAAAACACCACAGTGAACAAAACCATTTTTGTTCCACCAGCCATTATCACCACGGTTATACCATCACAAACAGCCTTTCAGTTATGATATGCAACCTTCAGATCTGGGATTCAAACTGACCCTTTTCTCTTTGCAAGTTGGTTATCTCAGGTATTTTATTACAGTCAGGGAAAGACAACTAACATGAGAGCACAGAGAAATTAGTTATAGACAGCATTCAGACCTCACAGGACTCAGAGCCAATGTCAGAGAAAATTTTTCCTTATTCTAACAGCCCTCAGAGCCAAAATGATGGGCAGATTTTCCTCTTAAATAAAATCTGAAAAATAATATTTGATTTGACGCTTGTTGGAATACAAGTGTCCTCAGCTCTTGCAAGCATATGTCAGAGCAGCCACTCAAGAGCAGACCCCTCAAGAGTTAGCAGTTTCCATGACAATGTGTTAGCAAATCATTTAGTAAATACTTGAAATTTCTCCTCCACTGGTGATTGTGAGTGTTGGAATGGTCTGTTAAGTTCTACATCCTCAGCGTAGTGCCTGAACAGGCTGAAAAAGGGGTTCCCAGACTGGGAACTCTTTCTCCAAGCCGCCACTTTCAAGCATGCTTGGAGCCCATTGCAGCAGGAAGACTTCTGGATAGTTTAAGTGTCATTTCCCCACACTTGCTTCTGACAAAGCAGGGCAGGGGACAGCAAGTCTGGGAGTTTGGTGACAGTGAGGAAGATAGGCCCTATTTTTTAGAGTTCTCAATATATCTGATACCAACAGACAATATTAGCTCAATGAAAACCACCTCACAAGCCTGATGGTCCCCTCTCTGACACCAGCATCATCAGCCGGGGATGGGAGGGAGGGGCGCATTACTGCCAGTACAGATGTGCGTTCTTAAAAATCCTGGCTAAATTCTTTTCCCACTCCATGAAGTCTTATCAAAAGAGACAGAGATTGACACATGACAACAGTCAGCTTACAGATAAATAAGGAAATCTTGTCTAAAAGAGCAGCCACAGGCCGTGAACACTTGTTTACGATGCATTCCACAACACTCCCCTTGGAGCACCCACCATGCAATGGTGCCAATCAAGACTCCTCTCTGTCTGCCATGTGTCCTCATGCACATCCCCTGTGCCTTTTCCTCTCTCCTAGGAGACAAAGCTTGCACAACAACAGCACAATTTACCTTGTAGAAAGCAGCACGATACACCTGCCACATGAGTGAGTCAGCTTAGGATAGCTGTTGTTCCTGGTATATAAAGCGTAGAAGCTTAACAGGAAACACCCATCTTCAAGGTCTTTGGATGAGACAAGCTATTATTTCACCTGAGCCCCTCCTGTTTGGTCACCACCACCCACATCCTTAGCGGTACCTTCATTCAGAGGACCAAGTCTCAGGCCGGGGTCAGAAAGCAGGAGTCAAACATGGAGACAGGCAAGGTTTTGAGCCAGCTTGTAACTTCCCACCACCACCTCCAAATATTTAAGTTGAGGATGTAATTCTCAATGGGGTCACATTTGGAGTTTGGCTTTTTGGAGGTAATGAAAGTTAAATGAGGAATACGGGCAGGATCTTAACAGGAGGGATGGTGGAAGGAGAAAGAGGAGAAGAAAGAAGGATAGAAGGAAGATAGGGAGGGCAAAAGATTTCGGAAGAGGAAGAAGAGTAGGAAGAAGAGACATAGTCCCAAGAGAACAACAGAAAGAGAGAGGGAAGAAGTTCAGAAGGAGAAGAGAAGGAAGAAGAAGAAGAGGAAGAGAAGCAAAGGGAGGAGGAGACTCGAGGAGAGCTCACTGTTAGGAAAGGCTGCATGGGGTCCCAGCAGAAAGGCAGCTGATGACCAAACAGAGAAAGAACACATACCAGAAACTGCATTAGCCGGAACAGTGGCATGCGGGTGGGAAAAAAAAAAAAAACAAGTGTGTTGTTTCAGCCTTCTAACTACAGATCTTGCTGTGGCAGCTCCAACCTGAGTAAGAGCAGCAGGCACCCAAGGTGAATGTCAGCACTTCCCGAAAGCTGGGTGACCACCTCATGGGCTCAGGTGAGGACAGAGATATGTGGACAGAAGAGACCACTGCGCATTCTGCTCAGAATGAGGATGAGTCCTCTCCTAAAGGCAGCTTCTAGAGCCAGAAAGGAGGAAGTTGGAGGGGCACTGCTGGCAATCTGACAAAAGGACACAGCATAGGGACCCTAAAAATGTTTGCTAAAGGAATGACATGTTCTCCATCTAACTGGAAACCTAGCATGCCCAAATGCAACACACATCTGTTTAGTAGCAGGGAAAGGGGTGGGGGCAAGTGAGTTGCTGGCATCAGACTGTGATGCCTTGAAATGACAGGAAAAGTCCTGACTACATTTTCCCTGTTGCATCCTGCCAGTTCTATATACTGACTGGAAACTCCTGCCTAGGGCTAGGGCAGGCTCCTTCATCCATGGATGTTGCATGCAGGCCTGGTGTGTGCACAAGTCTTTACAAAGTTTACCATCTCAGAGGGGAAAAAAACTCTTAGGGACCTTAAAAGGGTAGCTGTTGCAAAGACAGCCAATACCTCTCCTAAAACACATGCCCACGCAGAGTGTGGCTGCTATGGAGGCTGTCAAGAAGGGTCCCAGTCTTCAAAAAGTGACCTGCATGTGTCTCAGACAAAGAGGGACAAGAGCCTGAGTCCAGAAGAAAAAGCTCAAATGCTGGGCTAGAATGTTTTACAAATTCTGGTTGAGCTGGAGAGATGGCTTAGTGGTTAACAGCACTGACTGCTCTTCTAGAGAACCAGAATTCAATTCTCAGCACCCACAAAAGAGAGAAAGAGAGGAGAGAGAGAGAGAGAGAGAGAGAGAGAGAGAGAGAGATAGGTCTTAGCCAGATATGATGGTGCACCTTTAATCCTGGCACTTGGGAGGCATAGGCAGGTGGATCTCAGTGAGTTTAAAGTCAGCCTGGCCTACAAAGTAAGTTCTGGGACAGCTAAGGCTATTACACAGAGAAACCCTGTCACAAAAAAAGAAAAGAAAAATAAAGCAGAAAAAAAGCAAAACAGAAAGAAAGAAAGAAAGAAAGAAAGAAAGAAAGAAAGAAGAAAGGGGCTGAGTGATAAGAAGAAATGGAGGAAGCCTTTTTCTCTTTAGTGAGACATCAATGTCTACTCCCATAAAGCACCAATAACAAACCAAAGTAGGATTCCACCAGAGTCCAGTTTATGGAATCAATGAGTTGACTGAGCTTCCTTACAGAGCAGGGTGAAGGGTTTACCACAGGAGTACAAATGACTCCAAACAGCCACACTGGAAAGTCTCCTCCAAAAACTGATGAAAACTTCCCCTCAACTGCTTCATCTAAAGTCCCTCCTTCAGGTAACCTTCCACACACTATATGGCAGAATGACACACAACTGGCTGGGGGGGAGTACAGGATGGGAAACGGCTGAGATTGGGTGATACTCTGGTGGCCCCCTCACACCACTTCAATGAGAGGGACTGTCAACAGTAAGCAGGCCAGATCTTAGGTAATTTAATCTCATGTGCTCTGCTGAGGATGGTTTCTGCCGTACTCAGAAGACAACCTTACACAATGACCTCCTTCCAGCCCTAGCTGGGAGACCCTCGCGCCATGCAGTCACGACATTGTAACACGCTACAGGGTCCCTAGAACTCCCCCATTTCAGAACTGAGCATCCCGCAACTTTGTTAATCAGGGCAGCTGCTCACCAACTGCCGGTTCATGCTCTGCTGAGGCCTTACTGTAGTTTAGAGAAGGGACATCAGGTACCTGCCCTGGACACCTAGGTTAGTCTAAATAGATTGCCTACAGCTACATGCTCCCTCCCCCAAGGGATGCTTCTTACTGCCTTCAAACGGGCACTGTGATAAAAACCCAGCTGGGGAAAAGGATAAGGCCCATAGCAAGCTTGGTTCAGATGGTGTGGGGACAGTTGTCCTGTTCTTTGCCCCGTAATTTTGTCCTCATTCTCACTTCTTGCAGCCTCTCCTCCACTTTGAACATAAGGGTGAACTTTGCATACATCAAACCTGACCAGCTCCTGTCCTGTACCCTCTGGTGGACTCCAAGCTTAAGCCTGACCCTCAAGGCATCTTGGACCAGCTTTATATAATATTCCTGGCCTCATATAATCTTGTCTGGCACACATCAACCTCGATAATTCCTCGTCCTTGGGACAAGTTCTCAACTCAGACAGGTTGGTTCATACCACTGGGCCTTTGTATAAGCCAACTATTCACCCCCAGAATGTCCTCTGCGCCTCTAGATCTTTAGTTCACTACCTGCTAGTATGGTTTTCTTATCTTCTCAGAAAAATATCTACATTGTTCTCTCTCATCTCCTACAGATGGGACCAACTGTTCCCCATTGAGCCTCCCCTCCACCTGACCCCTCACCATATCATAATATTGCAATTTTATATATATTTATGTCTGCCTTAAACTGGTTTTCCCATGAGCAACTTAATAAGAAAGCTAAGATCTTATTTGACTGTGTTTTCTTAGCCCGGAGCACGATGCCAGGCACAACGCAGGAATGGTGATTATTTGCCAGTCGACTGATTGGTTGATTGATTGATTAAACTTACCTCCTCCAAACCCATATATGAGTATATATTTTCCTCAAAGTTTTTAGCCATTACAAATGACAGACAAGATGCCTCTCTGAATTTCTGAACACTTATCCCCATGCTTTGTTTCATCTACTTGCTCACGCGGCCGCTGGGCTGGAGCCTTGGTGATGTTGCTGTCAGCGTGCCCTTCTTTGCTGTTGATTTACTTTAAAATGCAACTTGGAGATTTAAAGTTCGGAGAAGAATGCAGCCTCGTCTCCAGTCTGTCCTCAAACATCTATCACCAGCCGGCAGAGGAGATGTGACTGTCATCTCCCCAACCCAACAAGATGATTTTTCTGAGCCACAATGCAAGCCCAGTGAGCCATACAATTGTGGTGAATTTCCTATCAGCTCAACATCCTGTACCATTTTTCAGAGAATATGATTCTATCTGAAAGTAAGTGCAACAGTCTGGAACACATTTCCCCCCAGTGCCTAACTCTCAGTTTCCTATAAATATCAGCTGGCCTTCTGGGCAGTGCCATGCCTTGGGATAATCACACAGGTCTCAATGATGGCTTGGCCTTGAGCAGTGTCAGAAGGTACTGAGAATTTACATGCCTTATCATGGCATCGCTAATGGGGCCTCAGGCAGCTTGTTGAGCCTGAAGTTGTGTCAAACACCTGTGCCTGGAATCCCACAGATGGGAGAAAAAGAGAGGGAGGAAAAGAAGGAGGTCAGGAGGCTGGGGGAAATGGGGTGCGGATTGAACAAAAGTATGTGCAGATTTGAGAAAACAGAATTTGGAGAAGAATTTAAGTCTTCTGGTAAAAGAAACCAGTTTTTATCAGGTAGAGAAGAAACCAGAAGTATATTAGCTACTTGTTGCTGTGTAACAAAGCATCCCCAAAGTGTATTAGCAGTTAAAACAATAAACATTTATAATCTCGGAGTTTCTATTGTCAGAATGTAGGCAGAGCTAGTCAGGTCCTCTGTTTCAGTGTCCCAGAAGGCCACAGCTGAGATCTGTGCCAGTGTTGCAGCCGTAGGCAAAGGTTCCCCAGGGGAAGGTTCCATTCCCTCAATTGAGGGGCGGGGAGCAGGTGCTGGTCCATGTGGCCTGGTAGAATTCAGCCTTGGTTCTTAATGAGCAATTGTTCAGAGGCCCCACGTCACTCACAGACATCTCCAGAGTCTCTCATAGAATGCTAACTTTCTTTGTCACAGTGAGCCACCAAGAAGGCAAGAGCCATGGTACTGCAAGAGAGCCCTAACACCACAAAAGACCCAGCCTTCTGAGACCTTTTTTGTCAGAAATGACCCATTTCTTTTCTAGCCACATTACATTTTTACAACTGTATCTCCAGGTCTGGTCCAGACTGGAGGAGAAGGAGGTACAAGAGCATGAATATTCAGAGACAAAGATTATCAAGAGCCGCTTCAGAAACCTCCTTCCTCAGAAAGTTCCCTGTGAAAATGAGCACCGTGGTTCACACCCGTGAGTCCAGCACTCAGGAGACTGAGGAAGTGGGACCATGAGTTCCAGCCTGGCCCAGGTTGAAGAGTGAGTCCCTGTCTTATCCCCTCACCCCCAAAATAAGAAGAAACAGAAGACAGAAGCCAAGAAATGAATGCCCAGTAGGACCTCTGAAAGGGGGTTGGGTGTAACACATCAGTAGAGCATGTCCCTTGCTCAAGAGACCCGGGGTATGATCCTAAATCTCTAGAGGGATGGAAGGAAAACACAGGAAGGGCAAAAAGGTCTCCTGAGCCTCTTGCCAAAGACTTGGACCCTGAGGTACTTTACAGAGTTGCTCATTCATTTCAACAAGTATTCAATGGGTGCTATTGCAGACCAACACTGTCCCAAATGCTAAGTGAGTGAAACCATAATCAGAACATGTAAAATTCCCTGCTCCCACTGAACTCATATTCTGAAAAAAAGAAAGACAGAAAATAAGATAATTAGTGTACTCATCACTGGTGGTGGCTATGGAGAAATCAAAGCCAGGAGGAAAATACATAGTGCTATGGTTTGGATCTGAAATTTCAACCAAAGGCCAAGTAAGATAGGCTTGGTCCTAATCTATGGTACCATTGGTTGTTGGCGTAACCTTTAGGAGATTGGGCCAAGGGGATGTAAGTGAGGGCCTTGGACCAAAGCCTCTCTTCGTTGCTCTCTCAGCTTTCTGGCCACCAAAACCATGAGGTCTTCCCTGCCCCCTGCCCCCTCCCATGATGCTCTGCTCTGTCATGACACAAAAGCAATAGGGCTAACCATCCACAGACCAAAACCTCTGGGATCTTGAGCCATGATAAAACTCCTGGTTTTTATCACAGTGACAGAAAGCTTATGAACACAGTGGGGCATGATGGGATCATGGGTTACAAAATGTAGCATGTATCTAAGGCCTCCGTGGGGTTACAATTATGGAAAATCATTAAAAAGAGTTCAGGGAATAGCCATGTAGTTATCTGATGAAAGCATTCCTGACAGAGGTCAGATGCAAAGGTCCTGAGGCAGGAATATAAAGTTAGTGGGGCTAGAGAAGAGGGAGTGAGAGACAGAAAATTGTGGGCATAAAGCAAATCAGATTATGTAAGGATTCCTGGACTTTGAATTTTAAAAAATACTTTCTGTTTATTCTTTGAAAATTTAATAGGTGTATACAACATACTTGGATAATATCCACCCCACTACCTTCCTCCAGCTTCCCCTAGATGTCCCCTAACACATCTCCCTTCCAACTTCATGTCCATCCTTCTTTTATTGACTAACCCACTTAGTACAATTAGTGATGTATAGCATATGGGGCTATACATTGGAGCATGGGCAACTGGCCAGAAGCCAGAGGCACAAAAGAAAACCACTCACCCGATGTGGGATATCCTTCTGTATACATGTTGTTTTTATTGGTTGATGAATAAAGTTGTTTCGGCCAATGACTTAGCAAAGCCAGGCAGGAAATCAAAACACACAGAGAGAAAGAGAGTAGGCAGAGTCAATGAGATGTCAAGTAGATGTAGAAGAAGTAATACGCTGCACCGGTAAGCCACAGCCTTGTGGCGATACACAGATTAACAGAAATGGGTTAATTTAAGATGTAAGAGCTAGTTAACAGCATGCCTGAGCCATTGACCAAACAGTGTTGTAATTAATATAGTTTCTGTGTAATTATTTGGGCCTGGGAGGCTGACAAATGAAAGCACAGTCTCCATCTCACTCAGCATACATCACCCACCATCCTTAGCTTAAGGTAGATCTCAAAAGGCCCTGCCCCATCTAGGCTGAAATTTTTAACTGGCTTGATTTTGTGCAGGTAACCACTGCTGCTCTTAGTTCAAGTGTGTACCGTGGAATGTCTAAAGGCCAGCAGCAGTTCATGGCACTCTTCCCCATAGTCTGGCTCCTTCTAAATCCCCTCTGCAATGACCCCTAAGACTTGTGTTGGGAGAAGCTGATATAGATGAGCCACGGAAGAGCACACAAAGTTACCATAGACTTGTGGTACTCCCAACTGTGGTTAGGGAAGTTTCTAACACAGTAGCTAACACAGAGATTTATAACACTGCTTTGACTTTTAAACTGAATGAGACATAGCGCTGCCAGAGGACCTGGGATGGAGAAGTGGTGTTACTATTTTATGGCTTACCATGCCTCTTCTAAGTATTGGGTGGAAATACTTTCATGGGGTACAAGGGGAGAAAGAGTGGGCTCAGCCCAGAGGCTGAGTTTCTCCTTATTCTACCTGAAGACGTGATGACGTCATCCACAAGGACAGTGGAAAAGAGATGCAGATGAACATTCTAATATATTTTGCAAGCTAGATGTGGAATGTGAGCAATGGAAAGAAACCAGGGATATGAGCAATGGAAAGAAATCAGGGAAGGTCTCAAGGTTGACACTGTGGATATAAAGGTTGAGAGAGAATAGTGAGATTAGAGTGTGGTGACTCAGAGCTTGGAAAATTAAGAGGCCAGGATGTGGGATCTTGGGTCTGGGCTCCATATCAGGGCAACCTTCCAGACACAACCTGTATGGCATACTTCTGTTGGTTCACTACAGCTGCCCATGGGTGACTCCTTCCAAGTCATATGCTTAAGCAACAGCCTAGTCATGTTGCAGGGTCACCAGCTTTTCCTGTCCCATGGAGCATGCAACTGTGTAAGTCAGTATCCTATCATGCCAGTAAGAAAGACATTACAAGACAAGGTACTTAAAATCAGCCCACAATACACATCTGCCTTGTGTCAGACAGTGTTCAGGTGTCTGTATGTATACATCTGGGGTGGGGCTTTCGGGATCTCCAGCAGTTGGAAAACTGTGGCACTTAAGCTTCTTGGAAGTGGGTTGTGGCCATTGTCTCCCTGCATGCCTACTTCTCTGCATTAAGATTCTCATTAACAGCTGGGTAGTGGCGCACACCTTTAATCCCTGCACTTGGGAGGCAGAAGCAGGTGGATCTCTGTGAGTTTGAGGCCATCCTGGAAAAAAGAACTAGTTCCATGACAGCTAGGACTATTACACAGAGAAACCCTGTCTCAAAAAAAACTGGAAAAAAAAGAAAAAGATAAAAAGATTCTCAACAACAGGAGTTAAGTCTGGAACTCGAATACAACAGTTACCACGAGCAGTAGAGCCCTTGCCTGCATGTGATTAATGATAAGAACTTTATCCTATCCCATGAGGCTCCCGTTCTATGGCTGGTTTTAGAAAGACCTCCCAGCCGGGCGGTGGTGGCGCATGCCTTTAATCCCAGCACTTGGGAGGCAGAGGCAGGCGGATCTCTGTGAGTTCAAGACCAGCCTGGTCTACAAGAGCTAGTTCCAGGACAGGCTCCAAAACCACAGAGAAACCTTGTCTCGAAAAACCAAAAAAAATCCATTCTTCCATTGAAGGACATCTAGGTTGTTTCCAGGTTCTGGCTATTACAAACAATGCTGCTATGAACATAGTTGAGCATATACTTTTGTTGTATGTTTGGGCATCTCTTGGGTATATTCCCAATAGTGGTATTTGATGGAGGAAGGTCATTGGCTAATAAAGAAACTGCCTTGGCCCATTTGATTGGCCAGCCTTTAGGTGGGTGGAGTAAACAGAACGGAATGCTGGGAGAAAGAAGCTGAGTCAGGAGTCGCCATGATTCTCTCTCTCCAGACAGACGCAGGTTAAGATCTTTCCTGGTAAGCCAGCTCGTGGGCTACACAAAATATTAAAAATGGGTTAGATCAATATGTAAGAGCTAGCCAATAAGAGGCCAGAACTAATGGGCCAGGCAGTGTTTAAAAAAATACAGTTTCCGTGTAATTATTTCGGGGCATAAGCTAGCCATACAGGCGGCCGGATGCCGGGGACGCAGCCCCGCCGCTCTTATTACAACAGGTATTGCTGGGTTGAGAGGTAGGTTGAACCCGACTTTCCTGAGAAACCGCCACACTGCTTTCCAAAGTGGTTGTACAAGTTTGCATTCCCACCAGCAATGGATGAGAGTGCCCCTTTCTCCACAACCTCTCCAGCAGAGGCTATCATTGGTGTTTTTGATTTTAGCCATTCTGACCGGTGTAAGATGGTATCTTAATGTTGTCTTGATTTGCATTTCCCTGATTGCTAAGGAAGTTGAGCACAATCTTAAGTGTCTTTTGGCCATTTGAACTTCTTGTCCTTCAATGGAAGAATGGATGAAGAAAGTATGGAATATATACATATTAGAGTACTACTCAGCAGTAAAAAACAATGACTTCTTGAATTTTGCATACAAATGGACGGAAATAGAAAACACTATCCTGAGTGAGGTAAGCCAGACCCAAAAAGAGGAACATGGGATGTACTCACTCATATTTGGTTTCTAGCCATAAATAAAGGACATTGAGACTATAATTCGTGACTCTAGAGAAGCTAAATAAGAAGGTGAACCCAAAGGAAAACATATAAGCATCCTCCTGAATATTAACCTTCATCAGGCGATGAAAGAAGACAGAGACAGAGACCAACATTGGAGCACTGGACTGAAGTCTCACGATCCAAAGGAGGAGCAGAAGGAGAGTGAGCACGAGCAAGGAACTCAGGACTGCGAGGGGTGCACCCACACACTGAGGCAATGGGGATGTTCTATCGGGAACTCACCAAGGCCAGCTGGCCGGGGTCTGAAAAAGCATGGGACAAAACTGGTCTCGCTGAACATAATGGACAATGAGGACTACTGAGAACTGAAGAACAATGGCAATGGGTTCTTGATCCTATTGCACGTAATGGCTTTGTGGGAGCCCAGGTAGTTTGGATGCTCACCTTAATAGACCTGGATGGAGGTGGGTGGTCCTTGGACCTCCCACAGGGCAGGGAAACCTGCTTGCTCTTTGGGCTGAGGAGGAAGGAAGACTTGATTGGGGGAGGGGGAGGGAATGGGAGGTGGTGGCGGGGAAGAGGCAGAAATCTTTAATAATTAAATAAATTAATTAATTAATAAAAAAAATATACAAAAAAAAAAGAAAGAAAGACCTCCCAGCAACCAAAGTGATCCTGTAGCTGCCATCCACTGGCTCCATCTCTCTCCTAAGCCTCAGAGAGTTGAGAATTGCTCCTGAATCTCTATCCTATGCTAGGAGTAATTACAGAATACAGAAAATCTGACTCTCGCTTTTCGATTCGCCCTTGGTAAAAAGTGTTCACACAAACAATACTTCACTCACCATCTGCCATGGCTAACAATTATTTGCTAAATATTATCTCGCTACTAACACCAGACAAAACAGTGAACTACAAAGCCCTCACTGGATTTTTGATTATTTCACTCTGTTTATTACTCTACCCTGCACACGAAGATAGGGAGTCTGGCAGAAGTTGCCACTTCAAAAACACCTTGAAGTAATTACTGTCAAAATATAATTTCCAAGTTAGAGTTGGATCGTGACTCGGAAGACCTAAAACACACTGGGTTTTATTATATTATTTATCAATGAGGATGAGGAAGATGTTTCAGTGGTCCAAAAGATGCCTTCATGAGCAGACATAGCTGTACCAGATACATGGCAGTGGAGGTGAAAATGGTGGTGACCATTTTAGGAGGGAAGAATGGATGGGTCGGCTGAACCTCTAGTGGACAGGACAGATGCATCATGCATAACAGTTCTCCATAATTCAGAGAGGTGTTAAATAGATTACATAAACTCAAACAAAATCAGAAACCCAAGAGTGATGTTCTCCAGTCTACAACTAGATAACCAGAGATTTCTACTAAAGCACACATTTCTCCTACTCTCTAGACTAGCCCGTGGAGTGTGTGTGTGTGTGTGTGTGTTGCTTTGTTTTCTTTTCTTTTTTCTTTTCTTTTTTTTTTGTTTTGTTTTGTTTTGCTTTGTTTGGAGCTTTTAGTTGTTATTTGGTCTTGTAGCTGTATCAAATCCTTGGTTTATTTTGGCTGAGCAGTCAGGGCTGCCAGTCCGTGGTCACTTGGCTTCACACTTCTGGGCTTGAGGTAAGGTTGAACATCATGGCAGGAAGCAATTGGGAGAACAAAGTAACCCATATCATGGTTGACCAGAAGCAGAGAATGTGACAGGAAGGGACCAAGGCCACAACAAATCCTTCACAGAGAACCAGCTCAGTGACTACTTCCTCCAACGAGGCAAACTTTCTCCAGCTGCACTAGTTCCTACTAGTCCAAGCACATTTAGATCCATCCATGTTGAAACCATTGATCCAATTCCATGATTGGGAATCACCATCCCAGAAATATCCGGAGGTGTATTTTATCAATCCCCCTTTGTGTGTCTTCCAAGACAAATGACTTGGCCATTAAGAGTCACGTCACAGCTAGGGGCTGAAGGTGGCTCTTCATCATAGTGCCCTCTGCCAAAATCTACTAAAAGTATCTCCTGACTTTGTTAAAGGCCCAATCACCATGTCCTCAGGCTAGACTTTCAATGGCTGGCAGCATATGAGAAGAGAGGAAAATCAGAGAAAGTTGGAGAAGAAGAAAGAGTTCAGCCAGGACAGTAAGCCCCGCCTCCCCACATTTCCTCTGCCAGTAAGAGCCCTTCCTTTCCTCCTGCAGCCTACTTCTCATTCCACAGGAGTTGCGCTAGGGGTTTCAGCCTGGCCTCCCTCCCCCACAGCTCATGAGAGAGAGCTCCATTGTGCAGTGAAAGGAGGCAAGGGGCTTATGCCTGTTTGAGGGTTTTCTGGATGCCTATAGTGGTTCAATAGCCCCTTTGTCCTCTCTCTCTCTCAATAGTTGCTGTGTCTTAAATTATAAATTTTTGGTCTTCCTATTGCATTAGGAGTGTAGGGGAAAAATGGAGAGGAAAGGAAAGAAAGGCAACCCATTAAAAACTAAAGTTCTGAAGCTCGCAAGCAGTATTGGTAAGAACTTCACGGGTCTAACCTGCACTTACTGCCAGCAGCTAAAACAGGAGCTGCCTTGAGAGGTGAGCAATAAAGAAGCCACTTAGCACTTGATCTCCAGAGAGGGTTTTGGCCACACTGACTTGCCCCCTTCACCAGAGTCCCTGGCTTCTGCATAATCCATAGAAAAAGGAGACAAGGGGACACATTTGCATGGGTCAGACAGGCCTCTTATTAAGTGAGTTTTTCCCAAATGCCAATGCTCAGCTGATGGAGAAATGCTTAAATATTTCATCAATTTCAATGGGATGTCAACTTCTCCTGCCAGGCAAAGCGGCCTTCCAGGCTAATCTGGAGTGATGCAGGGGAGAAGTCCATTCCAAAACAGAAGCGGACTCAGACTCATGAAGCTTTTCTCCCACCGGCTATTCGTCTACCCCTTTCACTGTCCCCACATGGCTACCAACTCTGACTCAGAAACTAGAAAAAATAAAGGGTCCCATTTCTGTCATGTGCATGCATGTATAGTATATGTACATATGTGTAGGCATGTTTGCATGTGTGGAGGATCATGGGTATATGTAGATATGCATATACCTGTACACGTGGAAGCCAGACATTGACAATGAATGTCAATTTTTAAAGATTTATTTATTTATTTATTTATTTATTTATTTATTATGTACACAGTGTTCAGCCTCCATGTATGCCTGGAGGCCAGAAGAGGGCACCAGATCTCATTACAGATGGTTGTGAGCCACCATGTGGTTGCTGGGAATTGAACTCAGGACCTCCGGAAGAGCAGTCAGTGCTCTTAACCTCTGAGCCATCTCTCCAGGCCCTGAATGTCTTTACTGATAATGTTCCACATTACATATTGAAGGAACATCTCACTTGAGCCCAGAGCTCACCACTTCTGCTTGTCTAGCTACCCTCTTGCCAAGGGGAATATCCGTCTTCGTCCCTGGGCACTGGAATTAGCTGGGACACCGAGCTCATCTGCATGAGTTCTAGGAACAAACCTTGGGTCCTCATACTTCTTTTTTTTCCCCCTCACACTTCTTGAGCAAGCACTTTGCCCACTGAGTCACTTGCCAAGCCTGAGTCCATTTCTGTTTGTCTCTCCTCCCTTTCTCTTCTCCCTTTCATCTTGAGATCAGTGCTTGTCTTATAAAATCCCGATATTCAGTGTCTTGCTCAAAACCCAGCCCCTAGTCAGGGCTAAGGCAATATTTGTTTAGCCAAATTGAAATCCACCGACTCATTCTTCATTCACTCATCCAACATTTACTTGATCCCTACCCAGCAGCAAGTTCCCAAGCTAGGAGCTGGGCCATGGCAATGAATCACACAAGCCTTTGGCTTTCAACGGGCTTCAATTTTTCAAAAAAGAGGGAAGTAGTAAATAAATACTCAGATAAATGACATCATTAATAAATAATCTGATTTTATGTAAAAATGGGGATTTGAGGGAAAAGGATGTTGATAAAACGCTGAGTGGCAAGCGAGGAGGGTCAGACCATTCCACCCACCTTCACCTGTTGGAAGTACGCAAGCTTCACGTAAGCATGCTCTGGGTAGCTGCCTGGCCTTCCACAGAGCACTTATTGGACAAGTGGAAGAAGCTAAATAAAGCAAATTGTCTCCTCTCAATGCCATAACCCTGTCACTCTCTCAAGGATATGGAGGGAAATGCACCAGCATTACCGGTCATCAGCCATGGTTCCAGGCCTTCATCAAGTAATTATCTGATTTAGTCTTTAAAATATAACCTTCAAAAGATAATCCTTATTTTGCTCTAGTCCCATGACTTGAAATGCAGATGTTGAAAGTCACCAAAGTTTCCCAAGACCACCTACTTGCACAATGGTGAAATCAAGATCGGCATTTAATTTTCTTGCCCTCTAAAACTCCTGTTTTATGTGCTTCATCATACCAGTCCCGGGCCTGAAGCATCATTCCAGACACAGTAGAGACCATAAAATGGTCAGAGAGCAGCATTTAATGTCCTCAAAGAGATCCCAAGCTCACTGGGCAAATGAATGTATTCACATAGTTATAACCAAGGCAAATAAGAGAGATAAAAAGTGATGGGCTGGGATGAGCGAAAAAGCACTATGAAAAGGTGAAATGGGTCCATAAAAATGGCATGAGCTTGGAAAGCAAAGAAGAAAGTGGAGGAGAGGCAGAAACTGTCCGTATAGTAGAGCATCCATGGGGTGTTATGCATATGGAAGTTGTAGAGATAAGTGTGAGCTCTACTGTGTGTGAAAGAACAGAACCCACTCAAACTCACAAGAGAACTAGAATATAATGTGCCTCCCCCAGAGAGGAGTTTACACAGCTACACACATGGTCAGAAAATGAAAACTTTTATATTTTATGAAGCCTGGCTCACTTCATCACTAAACAGTGACATTATTCTGGTGGCAGATTCCACTTTGGCTCTGCCACATTCCACCAGCATTCCTAAGCAAGCTACAACTTGCCAAAATAAAAGCGCAGCAAAGAGCTTCATAGCCCACTCTGTTGAGAGCAGCATAATCACTCAGACCCTCGGCTCCTTCTTCACTAAAAGAGGTGGCAAACCAAAGACTTCAAAGTCGTTGTTAAGACTGACAGATGTCATCACATGGAAACATCTGTCTAGGGGCTAACCCATACCAGGTAACAAATGTCAATCCAGTTCCAATCTCCCTCCACTCCCTTTGCCTCATTTGCATAAATATTTACTCGCACGCAGAAACTCAGCTGCTAACTTCCTCCCTCTCTTTGTTCAGTCCATGCATCCTGTGAGCATTAGCCAACTTTCTAACTCAACAAACCATTCATATCCATCTTTCCTGTCCATTCCCATGACTCCTCACCCAGTTATCCTCTATGACTTCCTAGCTCACATCTGGGCTTCACACTTGCACTCTCTAGGATCATGCTTCCTAAATACCCTTGAACGATGATTCTGTGGTACATCAGAGAGCAACAATAACCCTTGAACTTTACAGGTTGCTCTGATAGCACCTGGTCAGCCATGGAGTCCTTGAGGTTACAGAAGAACTGGCAGAGAAACGGCAAAATGAAAAATTATGCTAAAGTTGATTATTCTATATAGCATTCACTATGTGTAATGGTTGTAAAACCTACATCAGTGATAGTGGGCATCATGTGTTTAACTAGCATCACCTTCTGAGCCCCAGGCATATTCTGGGAGAGGTCAGATCAAAGGCACTTCCTAAGAACTTTAGAACCAAGAAGTCGCTCCTCATCAAAATCAGAAAAACACAGCCCAACACAAAAAAACAGAGAGAAAAACAAAGTTCAGAAGGGGGAATATTTGGGTTGCAGAGTCACTAGGGCATATATCACTAGGGCCAGAGATGAAATGAAATAGGCTACCTTGAAGCAATATCCTGAGAAACCAGCTGACCACATCCTGGCCCAAAGAGGTCTTGTCCCAAAGACACTTTGCAAATGGGGATGGGTGTGTGAGGACCAAACTGGATGGAAAGGAATGCAACGAACAAGCAGAGGGTGAGGAAGACAAGCCATCTATCTGTTCAACACAATCACAGCATCAAGAGAAGTAGGTGTGCCAACCAGCAATCGTCCTCAAATATGCTGTGTTTAGCTGCAATAGGACTCAGCTTAACTTTCATCTAGGGAATCCTTCCCCATCCAAAATTACAGGCTGGAAATCTCTACACCCTCCTAATGGACTTGGAAGTTTTGCAGTTCTATGACTTGGAGTAGAAGACCAAAGGCTCTATTCTCCCTCTCATACCCTTGCCACTGAGCATAGTACTCAGCACCAAAGGGATATAAGTTACTTTTCTCCCTGCTTTGACAAAATGTCTGGTAAAATCAACTATGAAATGGAAGGGTTTGTTTTGACTCTGAGTGAGAAGGTCCAGTCCATCATGGAATCAAAGGCAGGCCACGAGGAGGATGAGGAAGCTGTTTACTAATGTCTGCAGATTCTCCCCTCCAGGAACATCACCCATGCTCACAGTCCCACCATCCCCACAGTAAGTGTGAAGACTAGACACCAGTGAGGGAGAACAAGGAAGGAGCTGGAGAGGCCCAAACAGCTTCAGCTAGGACTTCCGGCCTCCAAGCAGACAAGCAAAGCAAGTATTGATGCTACCATTACAATGAATTCAGCCATGGAAAATGACCTTTCTTGTCCACTAGTGGAAGCCTTCCAGCCATTCTCTCTCACAGCAAGAGTGCCTTTCCAGTGAGAAGAAACCCATCCCCAACTCCACTGCCTTGCATTTGCATTGCCATCCTTGAGATCAGAAGGAAATATAAAACATCTGGGAATGACTAACCAACATCCAAGGAAGAGCACAGCCCCTCCACTCCTTGCTGGTATTCAGTTCCCAGAGAGGCCATGTTCACTAGCACCCCTTGTCCTTTGTATAGGCTCTCCTCTCCTCTAGTAAAGCTACCCGAGACTTTACCAGTATGGCTTGCACCTTGTCTTCGATTGGATATCAGTTTACTTCCCTCCTTAGAGAAGCCTGGCCCTACCCCCACATAGATGGCCCATATCTTAAGCACTTGCTCATTTTTCACAATTGCATGTATCTTTGGTATGCACCAGCCCATAAGCCTCATGACAAAAGAGAACACTGCTCCCTGTGCCTGGCACTTAACAGAAACTTACTAAACTCATTCACTGACTGATTAATTCACTAAATGAATGCATGAATGAATAACTGAATGAACAAATGACTCCATTCCACATTTTTACCCATGAAATGAATCGTCACTGGCAGCTTCTGTCACTGGACATTGTAACAGAAATTGTATATGTATATTTATAAATATATGTATATGGTATGACATATGATCTATGAAATTTTTATATTATATATAAGTGTACTTTAAATGGTTACATATTAAATATCAAAATAGTTTTTATTTATGTAAGGTATATATATTATATACACTTATTTATACAATAGCAAGCAGGATATATCTTCTATGTGTCTGATAACCTGTATAAAATATTAATGCATATATTTAATCTGGTCCAAGTCTCAGAACTCCCATAGGATAGGCATTATCATCAGCTTGTTGCAGCTGAGGAAACACCAACACAGAGGTCAAACAGCTTTCAAGTTCATATGGGTAATGAATTCCAGCTGCTTGTTACTGCCCATCAAGACTGATGGAGAACAGATCTCAGATCCAGGATTTATCAGTGTCCACATGCTCCCTCCTTGGGACACCTAGGGGAGTGTTAATAGAAATGGGCTCATTTTCTTCCCCCGTCTGTGTCTAGCTACACTGAGTCAGTGCACTGACTGCTCTGCGCTGTCAGTGGCAGCCAGTAGGAGTCTTCCTTCTCCCAGCACTATTGGGCATCTCCTAGGATGTACCCCTCCAAGAAGGAGAATTTGCTGAGGGTTTGCTGTCTCTCCTGGGACTAATCTGCCTTGAAGTAAATGTGAAGCATTTTCACTAAAGAAAACAAGCTTAGAAACCCCCAAAGCCAAACACCTCCGAGAGTTTAAATGGTGCCATATTTCAGGCAGATTGTGGTCTGCCCTTGCCGAGGCATCAGCCAAAGGTAACGCAGGCATACCGGGGGTCAGAATGTTATCAGTGCTCTAGCCTAGAGCCCTGAGATGTGACTATAAAATACCACCAAGGATTCTATGTCAAAAGCCTGGCTCTGTACTGAATGTCTACCACCTTCTAGAAGGAGTATTCTGTTCACTTCCTGTGAGTGCAGAGAAACTACCCATGTAGCATCAGATCTCCCCATCTTCTTTGCCCAAAATCATAGGACCTTCCTCTCCCCAAAGAGCAGGATGTGTTCACAGGGTGTCTCAGCTTTCTTCACACTGCTGATATGGGTCCCCCCACTTTTAAATTTGTGTTAGTCTATGTGTGCACATCTACGGGTACCCATGTGCACATGTAATAGGATGTCAGAGACAGACATCAGATGCTTTCCCCTATCAGTTTCCACCATACATTTTGGGCCTGTGGCTCTTACTGAACCTGGAAGTCAGTGATTTAGCTCGACTAGGTGGCCAGCAAGACCCAGGGACCCTCCTGTCTCTACCTCCCCAGCAATGGAATTATAAACACACACACACTCACACCTGGCCTCCTTTTTAAAGACTGTATTGTGTGTGTGTGTGTGTGTGTGTGTGTGTGTATCTGATGGAGGAAGGTCATTGGTTAATTAATAAAGAAACTGCTTGGCCTCATAGGTTAGAACATAGGTGGGTGGAGTAAACAGAACAGAATGCTGGGAGGAAGAGGAAGTGAGGTAAGATGCCTCAGACGGATGCCATGCAGCTGCTCTCCAGGGCAGACGCGATGAAGTTCCGACCCAGGATGGATGTAGGCTAGAATCTTCCTGGTAAGCGCACCTCAAGGTGCTACACACATTAATAGAAATAGGCCAGGCAGTGTTTAAATGAATACAATTTGTGTGTTGTTATTTCAGGGCCTAAGCTAGCCAGGCAGCAGGGAGCCTGGGCAGCAGGAACGCAGCCCACAGCTCCCTTCAACATATATCTGTATGTGCCTGTTAGTGAGTGCACTGTGAACAGAGTCCAGGAAGGGGATGTTGTCGGATTCCTAGAGTCCAGAATTACAAGTGTTTGTGAGCCACCCAAAATGGGTGGCCGGAAACCAAACTCAGGTCCTCCAGATGAGCACTTTTGACAAATGAGTCATCTTTCCAGCCCAACACTTGTCATTTTCAAATGGATTCTAGGGTCCTCACGCTTATGGAGCAAGCATCTACTGAATGAGGCATCTCCCAGCCATGACATGTCAACACCACATGCCCTGGACTTTGCCCTGTGCTTTGTAGACTCAATGACACCCAATCTCCAGCTACCAGATGCCACCAGTGCCTCTCCCATATCAGGACAATCAAAAATGTCTCCAGACTGTGCCAAATGTCACCTGGGGAGTAAACCTCACAGGACACTAGTGTCAAACCTCTGACAGTAGGTGAGGGAGAGAAGCAGGTGAGAAATTCTACCTGGAATTGCTTGGAAGCTGCAGGTATGGGATCTTGAGCCTCACTTCTGAAATTAGGTTAATTACAATCAACTCTCAGTTACCCGGTGGCCAATTATCTACATTAGCCCAGCCCCCACCCTGCACTACCTGCATTTCACAATAGCTGGCACACCAGGGAAGAAGGGACATTGCCCACAGAGCATGCAAACCCGCAGAAAGGTAGGGCTATTTGTTGTCTTTAGCTGGGAGACTTCAGCTTGTTAAAATGCAGCCTTCTTGCATCTGGCTGTGTTTTCATGCTACCCAGATTCCCCTGGCCCTGGAAGCTGAGACACCAAAGAGAGAAGGGGCTCCTTCCTGCTCTCCTAACAGCCAAGGAAAGTTCTAATGCAGCTTCTGTCCTTGTGAGCACCAGCCTGTGCCTCCTTCCGGCAGAGAAAAGTAGCCAGGCCTCTTCCTGGGGACCAGACCAGACAGAACATCACAATAGACGAGGGCACAGAATAACAGGTGCACAGAAAGAGTGAGCTCCGATCTTATTTCTAAAACTGAAAAGAATAAAATCGATTCCCTCTGACTACATCCCTGGTTCCTTCCCCGTCTTAGACAGTGGGAGTTCCAGCCAGGGCAATAACTACCTTTTCCACCATGTCACCATCCACACCCTCCTCACCCAGAACACAAAAACACACCCCGACTCCCCAGAAATCTTCTCACTAAAATCACTTGTCACTGACTCTAATTACCACCTTCCTCCTTGTCTGGGATTCAGACCCACAAACTCAGGGGAATCATCTCTGGATGGTTCATGCAAATCTCTGTCATATGGCCCATCATAGGTGTTCTGAGCACTTGTTGATCAAAGGCGAACACAAGCGAATCTCATTTCACTTCTGAAGGACATTTCCAGCTGGCACCTCCCCTGGAGTTCTTCCCTTTTTGAGACAATCTGATGTATCCAGGCTGGGATGTATCTAACTTGCTATCTAGTTGAAGATGGCCTCAAACTCCTGGTCCTTCTGACTCCACCTCCAGGTGAGAGCTGAGATCGAGTTGTCACCATGTGACGTCACCATGCTTGATGAGTCTTCTCTTGAAGTACATCTTCCCTTCAGCTGCTGGTTTTTCTCCCTGAGACCTCCATTTCAATATCTTTTATTCATTTTTTCCTTATCCTTTTTATTGATTTTTATTGAGCTCTTCTACATTTTTCTCTGCTCCCCTCCCTGTCTCTCCCCTCCCCTTCAACCCTCACCCAACGTCCCCATGCTCTAAATTTACTCAGGAGATCTTGTCTTTTTCTTCTTCCCATGTTGATTAGATCTATGTATGTCTCTCTTAGGGTCCTCATTGTTGTCTAGGTTCTCTGGGATTGAGATTTGTGGGCTGGTTTTCTTTGCTTTATGTTTAAAAAACACTTATGCATGAGTACATGTGATAATTGTCTTTGTAGGTCTGGGTTACCTCACTCAATATGATGTTTTCTATCTAGCTCCATCCATTTGCCTGCAAAATTCAAGATGTCGTTACTTTTTTCTGCTGTGTAAATGTACCATGTTTTCCTTATCCATTCTTCAGTCGAGGGGCATTTAGGTTGTTTTCAGGTTCTGGCTATGACAAACAATGCTGCTATGAACATAGTTGAGCATGTGGCATGATTAAGCACCCTTTGGGTATATACCCAAAAGTGGTATTGCCGAGTCTTGGGGAAGGTTGTTTCCTAATTTTCTGAGAAATTGCCACACTGACATCCAAAGGGGTTGTATCAGCTTGCACTCCCACCAGCAATACAGAAGTGTTCCCTTTACCTCACAACCTCTCCAGAATAAGTTGTCATCCGTGTTTTTGATCTTGGCCATTCTTACAGGTGTAAGATAAAATCTCAGGGTTGTTTTGATTTGCATTTCTCTGATGACTAACAGAAATGTTCAACATCTTTTATTCATTTTTATCCTCACATGAGTTGTACATATTCATGTGTACAGTATGTGTGCCGATCAAACCCAACCTCCCAGTTTCTCCTTATTTTCCAGTAGCCTTCTCAATCTGAAGCAATCACAGATACCCAGTGTTACCCCAGCACATACCTAGCATGTCGATTTCTGCAGCACCCCCAGCTGCAGCTCTCTGGAGTCTGCCCAGGCCCCTTTCTTTTCTAATCCAACAACACTCTGTTCCTAGCTCATCTCTTTGATCTGTTTTGCCTTAGCCACACCCTGAGAGGGCAGTCTGTCTGCTCTACCCTACAGCTGTCTCTAAGAACACCTGGGGCATCTTCAGGAGAACTTATTCCAGCCTGTGTTGAGTGTAGATTGTAACCCAAAGTTGCCTTATCACAACTTTCCATCCCCCTGGACTGGGCGATGGCTGGGTTAAAGGATGAACAGTAGTAACCAAAGACTGGCCAGTCATGGTTCCCACCCCATGCCCTTGGCTGAGATGACTGCCTCAGGGATTTTCAAATGATCCATTATAAGACATAGCAAAGTCTGGTCCAGGATTTGGCTGGCTGGTAATAAGACGCCCTCCTTTTCCCACTGAGTTCAAAGGAAAAGGGTATTTGTTCATCCTGTTTCACTGTGGGGAATGAATACCTGGGGGCGTGGTTCAGCCATCTCACAAAAGTGAAAAATGAGTGGAGAGGAGAGAGATCCAAAGATCAGCATGTCCTTCGGGCCCTAGGATTTCATTATGCTTGGAGGTCCCAATGCTTTTTTCCATTAAATGACCAATATTGTGTTCATGATAGTTTTGAGTGTGCTTATATAACTGGCCACCCCAGAAAGGGCATTGTCTGCTGTGTCACTAGGCCTGAGTTAACAAAAAACTATTATACCACATAGCCACATATTTGTGGCCATTTTCATTTATCACATGGACATGTTACTGGGACTGTATCTCTGAACCCAAATCTGGCCTGATGAGAGGAACTACTCTCCACAGCAAGGTCACACCCGTGTTTCTCACCCCAGATTGTAGATCAGACCCCTAATGATAATCCTATAACGGTGTTAATTTCCTCCACTCCAACCACACCCTGATAGAGAAAAGAAGGGTCTAGATGCTTCGGTGGGGAAACTCTCAAAAGACATTCGCCATCAATTCCTTCCCTCAAGGCCATGCGCACCATTCCATAGCGGAGAGAGAGCACCCGTCCCTCTTCTCTCCCTACATCCACTCCAGCCTTCATTGGTGATTTGTTCTCTCCAATAAAATACATCAGCCATGATGGTCAAGAATTCCGAAGCCAGCTCACAAGCCTCCAAGCTTCCAATGCCAGGAAAGAAGTTATGTTTCTCTGAGGAAGCCATGATGAGAGGAAGCTTGGGCACTGGAGGAGTAGTGTAGAGACAATCTAATGTCATCTGGTCCCCAGACCTCCCAACCGAGTGCAGCCATATGAACAGAAGAACCCTCCTTGAAATAGAAACAGTCATCAAACGTCTCCCAACCAAAAAAAGCCCAGGACCAGATGGTTTCAGCTCAGAATTCTACAAGATTTTGAAAGAACTAATACCAATACTCCTCAAATTGTTCCACACAATAGAAACAGAAGGAACATTACTTTTTATAAGGCTACAATTACCCTGATACCCAAACCACAGAAAGACATTACTAAGAAAGAGAATTACAGACCAATCTCACTCATGAACATTGATGCAAAAATACTAAATAAAATACTGGCAAATCAAATCCAAAAACACATCAGAACCATCATCCACCATGATCAAGTTGGCTTCATACCAAAGATGCAGGGATGGTTCAACATACAAAAATCTGTCAAGGTAATCCACCATAGAAACAAACTGAAAAGTAAAAACCACATGATCATCTCATTAGATGCTGAAAAAACTTTCGACAAAATACAACATCCCTTCATTATAAAGGTCTTGGAGTCAGCAGGGATACAAGGAACACACCTAAACATAATAAAGTCAATATACAGCAATCCAACAGCCAATATCAAAATAAATTGAGAGAAACTCTCAGCAATCTCACTAAAATCAGGAACAAGACAAGGTTGTCCACTCTCTTCATATCTATTCAATAATAGTTTTTGAGGTCCTAGCTAGAGAGCAGTAAGACACCAAAAGGAGATCAGGGGGATACAAATTGGAAAAGAAGAAGTAAAACTCTCACTATTTGCTGATGATATAATAGTTTACATAAGCGATTCCAAAAATTCTACCAAGGAACTTCTACAACTCATAAACACTTTCAGTAATGTTGCAGGATACAAGATTAACTCAAAAAAAAAAAAATCAGTAGCCGTCCTGTAAACAGATGATAAATAGGCTTAGAAAGAAATCAGAGAAACATAACTCTTCACACTAGCCACAAATAGCATAAAATATCTCAGAGTAACTTCAACCAAACAAGTGAAAACTTGTATGACAAGAACTTTAAATGTTTGAAGAAAGAAATGAAAGAAATCACCAGAAAGTGGAATGATCTCCCATGCTCTTGGGTAGGTAGAATTAACATAGTAAAAATGGCAATCTTACCAAAAGCAATATATAGATTCAATGCAATGTCCATCAAAATCCCAGCAAAAATTCTTCACAGACCTTGAAAAAACAGTACTCAACTTCATATGGAAAAGGAAAAAAAACAAAACAGGACAGCCAAAACAATCCTGTACAACAAAAGAAATTCTAGAAGCATTACAATTCTTGCCTTCAAACTCTACTACAGAGCTACAGTACTGAAAACAGTCTGGTGTTGTTATGAAAACAGACAGGAGGACCAATGAAACTGAATAGAAGACCCAGATATCAATCTATACACCTTCAAACACTTGATTTTTGACAAAGAAGCAAAAAAATATCAAATGGAAAAAAGAAAGCATATTTAACAAATGTTGCTGGCATAACTGGATATCAACATGTAGAAGAATTAAAATAGATCCATATCTATTACCATGCACAAAATTCGAGTCTAGATGAATCAAAGACCTCAACATAAAGCCAGCCACACTGAACCTCATAGAAAAGAAAGTGCGAAGTACACCTGAACACATTGGCACAGGAGACCACTTCCTAAATATAACCCCAGTGGCACAAACACTGAGAGAAACAACTAATAAATGGGACCTTCTGAAACAGAAAAGCCTCTGTAAAGCAAAGGACATGGTCAACAAGACAAAACAACAGCCTACAGAGTGGGAAAAGATCTTCACCAACCCCATATCGGACAGAGGTCTGATCTCCAAAATATACAAAAAACTCAAGAAATTGGTCATCAAAAGAACAAATAATCAAATAAAAAAAAAAGGAGTACAGACCTAAACAGAGAACTTTCAAACAGAGAAATCTAAAATGCTGAAAGACAGTTAAGGAAATGCTCAACATCCTTAGTCATCAGAGAAATGCAAATCAAAGCAACTCTGAGAGTCCATCTTACACCTGTAAAAACGGCCAAAATCAAAAACACTGATGACAACTTATGCTGGACAGGATGTGGGGTAAAGGGAACACTATTGCCTTGCTGGTAGGAGTGCAAGCTGGTACATCTCCTTTGGATATCTGTATGCCAATTTCTGAGAAAATTAGAAAATAACCTTCCTCAAGATCCAGCAATACCACTTTTGGGTATATATCCAAAGGATGCTCAATTCTGCCACAAAGACGTGTGCTCAACCATGTTCATAGCAGCATTGTTTTTCGTAGCCAGAACCTGGAAACAACCTAAATGCCCCTCAACTAAAGAATGGATAAGGTACATCGGATGTAAGAATGGATGTGGTACATTTACACAATAGAGTTTTACACAGCAGAGAAAAATAATGACATCTTGATATTTTCAGGCAAAGGGATGGAGCTAGGAAACATCATATTGAGTGAGTTAACCCAGACCCAGAAAGACAATTATCACATGCACTCATTCATAAGTGGTTTTTAAACATAAAGCAAAGAAAACTGGCTACAAATCACAATCCCAGAGAACCTAGACAACAATGAGGACCCTAAGAGAGACATACATGGATCTAATCTACATGGAAAGTAGAAAAAGAAAAGATCTCCTGGGTAAACTTGGAGCATGGGGACTATGGGGAAGGGTTGAAGGGGAGGGGAGAGATAGGGAGGGAAGCAGAGAAAAATGTAGGGCTCAATAAAATCAGTTAAAAAGAAAAACTTTAAAGTAGGGGAAGGAGGGAGGGGGAGATCATAACATATTTAAATTTAAATTTTTTTAAATAATAAAATTAAAATACAAAAATATCTTAAAAAAAAAAAAAAGAACCGTTCTTGAACACATTCGCTGCAATATGTCACAGGGAAAACCGAGGTTTTAGCTATGAGAACTCATTAAACTATGCCAGTCATTTCTGCCTTAGGCTCACTCCAGTTGAAACCCCAAACTAAGAGCAGGGAGGCATCTTCCCACCGTGTCTGTCCAATTCATGGTCCAGACTTCTGAACACCTAGAAGCACTGTTGCTCTGTGTCATTAGGTACGTGTTTTCTTTTGCTTTTTGTTTTGATACATGATCTCAGTAATAGTCTGTACTAGCCTGATGCTCTTGCCTCAGCATCCTGAATACCGCAGTTACAGGTATATGTCACCACCGTCTGCTATGCTACTCGGTATGGGGTCATTTGTTATGCACTGAAGGTAACTGACGCGCATGGTTATTGCCTATCTTTGCCAAATTATTCATGAGCTCCACTAAACACCAGAACCTTGTCTCCCAAGTGGCTATAGACAGAGACACCTCATTGTCAAGTAAAATGGAGCTATGCATCTGCCCGTCTTTCTCCACTCCTGGAGTCCAGCCTCCAGGGCTCTGCACAGTGTTCGGTGCTAAGATATCAGCATATGTCTGATGAACAAATGGATCTGATTCTGACCTCCATGAGAGACTCCATAAAGTGCAGACCTGCTAGTGGTTTCGGGGCTCCACAGAAGGAAAACAGCCCTGCAAGTGTTATTGTAATAATCCTGACAGGTTCCAAGCCTCGTCGTCATTAGCCATCCCCAGGAGAGCTAGTTAGCAAGCACAGAAGAAAGCCCCCTCCTCAGGGTTGGGAGCGCCTTGCCCTGATGGCACTTGGCTTCAAACTGAACCCACAGTGCCTTCTCACAGAGCCAATCTGTCTATAAAATTGGCGGTTTCTATAGAAACAGAGACTCTGTAGTAAGTGAAGGGAAATTGTACATTCTGCCAGCGTACAGAGATCAATCCTGTTCTTAGATGGGGCCAGGGCTCTTTCACGCTTTATTTTTGAGCATCTCAACTTTCATTTCCACCCCAGCCATCTCATCTCATATTTATGAAGCTTGTACACTGGTAATCGCCTCCCTTATAGCCCAGCTACTTTGTTAGCTATGACCACAGGCAGGCGTCTACGGGAGCAGTATGGAATCTACTGTATCCTCTCATGAGTACAACCAAATCCCAACCTCAAAGGTAGAGCTGGGATCTCCTGTATCCCAGGGTGGCCCTGCTATGACAAACACAAGGAAAGACCCAATATCCCCTAGCTGAACACTCTAAAAATTTCTACTTAGTAATCCAGTACTTGTACAACACGCTACACCGTAGCTTTAGGCAGTCCCCAAGCTCTTCAATATTAATGTGTCTGCAACCTCTGGTTTGCACCCTAAAGTGCATGTAACTTTCCAACAGGCAAGGTGTTGTATCTGAATTACTCAGGCTGTTTCTGATCATCTACAGAAAAAAAAAATGAGGAAAAGGCACAGGTTGCATTTTAATATTTTAGATGAAGTTTCAAATTTTAAGACACTTATTAACTCATGGAAGTGTCTGCTTTTATCTTGATTCACTCTGAAAATAAGATATAATGCTGTATTTCCTTCATCTTAGATCAATTTCATAGTTCTTACTTGAATCTGACCTAGGGGGACCAGATGTGATTTGCTTTTTTCCTGCTCTAAAAAAGTGGATGTTGGATGGATAAGAGAACAAAAGATGAATGGATGGATGGACAGAATAAGCTATGTATGTGTGACCAAGTAAGGCATGGATGGATGGATGGATGGATGGATGGATGGATGGATGGATGGATGGAATGGTTGGACAGACACAAAGATGAATAGACGGATGGATGGATGGATGGATGGTTATGAATTATGTTTATGTGAACTAGTGATGACTATGTGGATGGAGGAAGATGAATTCATGGATAGATGGATGAATGGTCAGTTGATGAATAGCTCTATGGATAAATAAATGGGTAGATATATGGGTACATGGATCAATATATAGATGGACACATTCATGTATAATTATGATACATGGGCAGATGGGGAGGCAAGGATGATTAGTAGATAAATGAATGTATAGGTGAATAGGTGGGTAGATAGATAAATGGAAAGGAGCTTAAGAATAGTAGATGAGTAGATGATAGGCAATTTCCCCACCATAATAATGTTCTAAAATGAGTCGCTTACCCATTTATCATTCCTGGTATTCTATGTGCATCCCATGTGTCAGGCATGCTGTTGGACAATGAGGATACACAGTAGCTAAGAGAGATGAAGTTCCAATCCTCAAGGAGCTAAGATTGTACTACTTTGGACTATGAACATACTTCAAAAACCAGAGTGGGTGTAGGGTGGGTGCACCATTTACCCATGGTGCAAGTCTAAGATAGCAGCAAGGAAAAGAGGAAAACAAAGAAAAGACTGAAAAGTGCCATCAGGCATCAATGCCTGGTTGAGTCACTTATCCCAGAGTCTCAATCCTAGTTCAGCCTCTGTTTCCCCAGCAGCAAATCATGGATAACTGCACTTACCTCCCATAGTTGCCCTGGAAAATACATGAAATGGTGCAGATTAAAAGCCAGACACATGAGCTTACCAAGAAAATACTCTTAATACCAAACCTCCATTGCAGGAGAAGATACCAACACCCTGGTTCCAGCCTTGAAGTATGGACCACAGTAAGCAATGGGGGCTATTAGGGTTGCAGAGAAGAAGGAAAAGAGGGGAAAAATATCACCCACCCACCCCTGACTGATTGTGACCTTCTTAGATGGAAGTACCATACCCTGGGAAACAGGTGGATCTGAGAAATGCCATAGTGGTTCAGGGTCCTCTCTGAAACTCTCTCTATAAGACCACTTGACTGTGGTAGCCTCACCTAGGCAGAGGCACTCATGACTGCACATTCTTGAATCCACCGTGCCAAAGTTTGTGAGTCTCAGGGGGACTAAACAAGATGGACTGAACTCTTAAGAGATTGCTGGGTGACCTATATTCCAAGGTACCGATTTCCCAGCATACCTTGCAAACTGACCACACATTCAAGTATCTGATCAGAACCTTCTTCCCTAGAGAGAATTATTAAGAAGTATAATCACAAGAAGGGCATTGCTTCATGAGTAGATATCAAAGAGAAAATTGGTAGAAAGCCTGGGTAAGCAATCCTAGCTGACTCTCCTGACCCCGACTGAGAAAGAAGTAGTATGTGGAAGTGACAACCTGTGGCCTTCAGTGCCATCTAGGATTAAACTATTATGTAACATGCAAATGTGCCTACTGGACAGCCCTGGCACCCTGCAAATTTCAGAATGGTAAGTGACATATGCTGCCCACAGTGACAGCAGCACAAAGCATGTGAAGATGCACAGTCAGATGTGTGTTTAAGTCCTGGACCATCTACGGGTACCTGGGTGTAAGAACAAGGGGTGGAGACAGAATATCTTCCCTCCTCTAAGGCAAGCTAGCAATACAATAGACAGGCGGTTACCTCTCTGAGCCTAGCTCACTGTATCAAGGTCCCATGCTCTAAATGACAATGGGACACTTCCATCTGGAGAAGCTATGTTCACAAAGTCCTTGGGGGGCTGGAGAGGTGGCTCAGAGGTTAAAAAGCACTGGCTACTCTTGCAGAGGTTCCAAGTTCAATTCCCAGAAACCACATGGTGACTCACAACCATTTTATAATGAGATTGGGTGCCATCTTCTTGCATGCAGGCAGACCACTGTATACGTAATAAATAAATCTATCTCTTTTTTTTTTTAAAAAAAAAAAGTCCTTGGGACTACAACATTAGAAAAAAATAGCAAGGTGAGGCAGGCTGGAAGAGAAGGAAGATGACAGAGGAACTATGAGAGGAAAAGAAGAAAGCAGGGGAAGAGGGGAAGATGGACAAGTAAAAATGGAGAAGAGGAGAGAGGCAATTGTGGATAATGTGAGTGTAAGAGCCACTGAAAACTCAATGCCCCCCCTTAGCGATGCACAGCGCATGCTGTCCTATCAGTCATATTAATGATGATCATTAACACTGAGAATTTACTGTGTACCACACACTGTTTCACATGCTCTGCTGTGTTAACACCGTTAATCCTGACCACAGCCCGACAGGGAAGAGGGACAGGAATGGCTTGGTGGTTCAGGTTCGTAAACTTAGAAAGAACTAAACAAGGTGAACCCTGAGAGGCTCTTCCTTAAAAGCCTGCAGTGGAAGGGTTTCCCACACCTATCTCTAACACTGGGTTCTTGGCTGTCACATGTGGCTTTGAAGCAAGTTATGAAAGCACAGTTTTAGAACAGTGTTTGGTCGTACACCTAACTCTATACTCAAGACCTGCCAAACTGCCCAAGATGTCACGGGCCAAACATATAATAGTGGTTATTTTGGTGATGTTAATACCTCTTTCTAATAGTAATTCTCATCTATTAATGTTCTTCCAACAATGTAAGAACTATCGTTATCACCCCACTTATCAAGTGATGCAGCCAGGGCTTCCTAAAATAAGCTGCCTATAATTCCCAGGCCACAGTCACAGTGATAGCCTGGGAAGCAAGGCCAAGAGACCAAGATTGGAACATTCTTGCTGGCTTTACTGTGAGGGGCAGGAAAGTGTGGGAAGAAAAGCAACCTAAGGAAGGGGGAAGACAGACCAAAGATGGCACATTTCCAAACACTATCAGCTCACACTTTCACACCAAACGATAGCTCCTACTATGACAGATGCAATCGAGACTGTGCCAAACATTGGTCTTCTCCCCAAAGAAGTGGCCAAAAAAAAAATGTGTATTGCTAAGTATTATACATTGAGCAAAGACCAAGGGGAAAAGGAACAGGTGGGGCCTGGGATGACAAACAATCTAAGGCCAGGATACCCACCTCTGCGAGTCCAATGGACTGCTCCTTCATTCTGTGGCCAGAGGCATTTGACTTCATGTCCACTTAGCATTGCAGATACCTATACTTAAACCACCTGTGCAAACACACCTTCTAGGCTACAGCCCAGTGCTAATATGCACATTTCTAGTAAGGTCTCCTCCCAGAAGTGAATTTCAGAAACATCTAGAATTGGTATGATAAGCTGTCCTGAGCATACATGCCTAAACTCCCCAACTCATTTCATGGGGGAAAAAAAATCAAACTCAGAAGTGATTAACTACAGATCAATGAAACAGAACAACAAACCCCGTGAGAGGTCAAGCTGTGGTCCCTGGGATCACCCAGAGAGCCGACATCATCAGGAACTTTGTACTCCACATGCTCATCAACCCTTCTAGGCGCAGGCCCCTGCATAGAAAATGAAGTTAATTTCTTATACAACCAGAGGAAAAACAAATTTGTTTTTAATATAATGCTCTATGTTGACTTGGCACTCAATTTCTTTTTGAGCAACCGAGAAGGCCAGTCCTTATTTACTCCTTCCTATCTAGGAAGTTACACGAGAAGGATTCCAGAATGTTCTTTCTCTGTTTGGGAATGAGGGCAAACTTCTGCTACCTCCCCTTATTTCACACAACCTCCTGAGTTGACATCACACACAGAGTAATGGAGACAAATGACGCAGGATGACGGCGGCAGTGAAAAAGGAGGTTGTCGTCTCAGCAGGTGACATCCTGTCACTTGTAAAGATTTTCATTAATGAACCTTCCAACACCTACTGTTCTGGGGCAATGTATCCGTCTCTGGAAATCTTTTTAAACAAAACTCAGATTTAATTTCCTTTTTCATTAATTAAATTTCATATTAATCTCATCCATTAGAGCCTAATACCTCTCAATTATACATGGAGATCTCAGAGGAAAGTTGGCAATTGAGACTGTCCCAGGATTCCAGGAGTGCCATGCTCAGAATGTCAGCTTTAATTAGGTTTTCATTAATTACTTTTTAATCAATTAATAGTTTGTACTTTTGGCCTAATACTTGTGATCTCTATATCACAATCTCTTCAATGACACCTCATTCATTGCAGTCAGTCAAGCAAGGGGCCCAGAAGGAGATCAAGAATAAGAGCAGCAGACAGGCCTGTGTCTCACATACAAACTACATAGCATCCTTTTCCAGGGTAGGCTTCGTCCCCAGATGAGAATCCTGAGGGAGGAGCAAGGAGAAGGGGAGGGGAGACCATCACATAAAACATGTCTGGTCCAACATTAACTAGCTCGCCTGCAGACGGGAGCCGAGTAGCCTCTTAACATCACAGAACACCGTGCAGAACATTTGTCTTGCCTGCACCTAGCTGCTGGCACCTCTGCCCACCCCTTCACTAAGGAATACAACAATGAATCATCCACACAGGGTCACTCTTAAGATAGGGAAGGACTTTTATTAATGATTACACTGAGGAACAACATACACAGAACAGAGCATTGCCAGAGTGTGAGGATATATTAGCACCTCCCAGCCCCAGTTCCAGGCCACTAGGGCGAGCTCTATCCTCCAGGGCCTGGAAATTGATAAATGTCCTCCAAAGAGAGAGCCACCCCTTTGCATGGGTGGATCTCCCTTCGCTGCCTGTTTTAAATTCGATGTGTCCCTTACAGGCCTGTTTTGAATATATGGCCAACAGCTGGGGATGCTATTTAGAAACACCATAGAAACTTTAAGAGGCAAGACCTGGCTAGAGGAAGGTGTCACCGAGGATAGGTCGCTTCATGCCTCACTTTGTTTCCTTTTGTGCCGTGATATCACTAGCTCTCCATTGTCACATGCTTATATCAGGATGCTGTTCAGCCCAAGAAACCATTGGCTGAACCCTCTGAGACAAGGGCCCGAAATATATCTGTCATTCTTCAAAGTCTATCTGTCACAGTGAAAACAGAAGGGGATGCATTACCTTACACAGACCAGGGTTTGCCTGCAAAGACCAGTGCACATCGCCAACAATGCTAAGATGGTGCAATCTCCACCTCCTGAGCACTCTCCAGGTCCCTGTATTTGAACTTAAATGACAACTACAAACACTCAGTTACATTTCCAATCTGTACTATAGACAGGATAATTTATGAGATTGATATGCTACCGAATGCTCAAACCAAGCATCTTGAATAGCTTAGAAGTAATAGAAATACAGCACTCTAAGTTCTGAGTCTTGCAAGTAGGAAAACAAGGTGCTGAGAAATTCAATGCCTAGAGAGTTTGTCTTCGGCTTCCAGTGAAGGATCTTCTTGCTGTGTCATCACATGGTGGAAGAGGGAAAGAAGGACCAAACCTGTTCCCTCAAGCCACTCCTCTCCTAAGGGCACTAATTCATTCGGGTACCACCCATGGATTGTACTATGACCATACTGCTTAGTTTGAGGGACTAAAGTTTTAGAGGGAATAGACATTCAAACATTACCAACAAAGATAAGAAAATAACTCATTTAGTCCCGTTAGTAAAAGAGTTCCTTCATGTATATGTAGGCACCAAAAGGTGTCTGTCACTATTTCTGCCACCAGTATTATATCACAGTGACATGTATTCACATGTGTGCACACACGCATTCCCTGGAATGCACTACACTTGTACCTGTGCCACGTGATGTCACAAGCAACACCTGAGCAGAGAATAAAGAGTACTCCAAATAATCCATTTATTTGTTGTAAGAGAACACACAAAGACAGAACCATATCCACTTACAAGTCATAAAAAAATGAAAACCTTATCCAATACAGGGCCTAGGAAGATATATTTCTAAATTAAAAAAGAACCAAAAGCAAAGAATGAAGAGAAATATACTTTTCTAAAATTAATGATTCCCTCCATGAAATGCCATTATATTTCAGACAACCTGCTTTGTGTTCTTTAGAAATTCAAGGAATCTTGGTTTCCATGAATAGGGGGGAAGGCTTCTTTTAAAGAACAGGTAAACAGATAAAATCTGGTTTTAAAAGCTGAGAAAAGACTCAAAGATAGATAGGCAATTAGAGAAAACTGTTTGGTATTCAGTGATCAAGAAGAGAAGTTTAATATATTGAAAAATCTGTCTGGAGCAGAGCCACAGACTATGGGCACAATGATATGCAGAACAAAATATCCCAGAACTAAAGGAAAGGAGGTGGTGATGGAGATCACTGCAGGGATGTGGATTCTCTCAGAAGATAAAATCGGATTTTATCTACTCTTCGAAGCTGAATCACGTGGTATGGTACCATTACTCAGGGTGTCAAGTATTTTAATTACTGTATGCAATTAGATGCCAGGTGGATATGGGGGTAAGATGTCCCTCTGAAAGAAGAGCATAGTTACATTCAGCAAGAGGAATGAGTGTCCTAGAACAGAAGAAATAGTCAGTAACACCCATCCATAAAACAGATGCTTCGTGGGGAGAACGAGCAAACACTAGGAAGTCAGTGACTTTGGGTCAGATGTGAGGAAAAGGAAGGGCACGATCTACCGGCTCTTATGCCTGGAGTGTAGGTGAGAGGACCCTGAATGTCCCAGGTTAGGCACTGTAATCAGCTGAATAAGGACTGATAGACATGTTCAAATCTATATTCCTAGACCTGGGAATGTGTCACCCCACATGACAAAGGGGGTGATCGGCAGTGGTGATGACAAATGATCTTGTGTTGTGGGAACTCCTTCAGCCCATATGTCTTTCTGACTCTACCTACTCTCTCTCTCTATCACTGTTCAGATTTCCTGCCTGGCTTTACTCTGCTCAGCCATTGGCCGAAAAAGCTTTATTCATCAACCAATAAAAGCAATACATATACAGAAGGACATCCCACATCATCTTGAGATGTTCATGTAACATAGCAATAGACTTCATAAAGACAAGAATATCATGTACTTACTTTGACCATCCTCTCCCCACCCCCTCTGTTTCCTCCCATTATTTCCATTCCTTCCCCTAAATAGTCTTGGAATGGAAATAATAATGTCATACATACATAGTTTCATAAAACTACATCAAATCAGGGGTGTACAAATGAAAGAACAGGAGACTTGTCTCTCTAAGCACGACTTATTTCACTATGATCTCCAGTTCTAGTCATGTTCCTGAAAATGACATAATTGTGTCCTTTGTGGCTAAACCTAACTCCATTCTGCAGATGCACCACATATTCTTTATCTATTTTTATATTCTTAGATGGAAGGCTAATTCTCTACCTTGGCTATTTCAAGGAGTGGAGCAATGAACATGGACATATGCAAAAGGGAAATGCACAGAGATGTTGGCTAATTATGTAAACATATTACTACAGGAACTAGTGGGAGAGCAAGCCTCGGTCATGAGAGAATGACCAGACTGACAATCAGAAACGAGGATGACAAGAGAGAGTTGGCACACAGATAATGAGAAATCCTTTGAAAAACTGGGAGTTTTTTTTTTTTAATAAGCACATTTTTTTCCTCAGCTTCAAAGAAGAAAACAAGATATTTATCTGGGTAAATGACTCGCCTCAGACTCCTCGACATTATCAGGCTACAAGGGTTAGTGATTAATTATCTCCAAGGTTTAAAGCATTTTTGTTTATGTTTTGAGGATGCTGAGAAATATTTACAAATGAAAATGCAACCCTGCATCTCCCTCTCTGTCAAGCACTAGTAGTAGAAATGCCCTTACCAAGTGGAGTAATTTTCAAAACATAAAGTGTAGTTATGGCTTTAAGAATTGGGCAGGCGGGAGCTAAACAAGCTAAGTGTGGAGTTTTCTTTAAAATTGATTAACAGACACTGGCTGTAAACAGACTATAAATGCAACCAGTGGTTCTTTTACAACGACATCTGAGCATATAACTTTAATTAATAACTATTAAATCAGAAATGTGTATAAAAATCCCAACTTCACCATCAAAAACTAGGAAAAGAAAGATTACCTCACCATACCACACAAGCAAAAACCAAACAATATACTTGGGGTTTGGATAACGGTTAGAAATATCTTTCAGGGAAAGCTTTAATTTAAATGTCCCAAGGCCACTGAATATACCCAAGAACAAAATGAAGAGCAGATTTCCAATATGAATGGTTAGAAAACAAGGAAGCCGCAGAGCATTTGGTTTGGAGATTTTGTTTTATTTTGTTGTTTGTTTCTTTGGTTTTTGTTTAGGTCTTCCCTAGTAGCCCAGTCTGGCCTTGAACTCACAACCCTTATGTCTCTGCCTCCTGGGTTCTAAGATTACAAGTGTGCAACACTATGCCTGGTTAGAAAGAGTGTCTCTAAAGCCCCAGTGGTAAATCTTTTCAGCTCTGGGCAAATGGTTACTGCTGGGAATTATTCCTTTCATTAGTTTCACAATCATTAAGAAAGTGACAGCCATGGTCAGTCTAGATGTTGCCCGCCAAAAGACTATCATGCAAAACCCACAGAGAAATGACTGCTGAACTTGCTTAAAGGTGATATGATCCTTCAGGGTTCCTGCTACATGAAAGAGTCTGCCAGACATTCTACAGGACACAGAAGAAGTGACTGACAAACTGCCAGTATGGGCTGAACTGTCTTTGAAATTTCCTGTTTCATAGAAAAGTCTGCTGAATACTATGGGCCTGTAGGCTGAAGATGGATGCTCCAATGGTATAGAAAAACTTTGGATGACTGTCCAGTCAGTGAGATGTCTCTGTCAATTCTAGAGTTTTGAAAGTTGCTTATAATGAACTTATTGTTTACTTAGGTAATATTATATCCTTCTGGAGTCTTTGATGGAGTTGAAGAATAGATAGATAGTTATAGTTTTCCTTAGTTATGATAAAAGATAGATATAAATATTGTACCTGTAATTCATAGTTGATGCCTATTTTGTTATATGTAATTTTACTATGTTAAAGTTAAAGCCTTCACTTTTGTTTAAACAGAAAAGGGGAAATGGTGTGGGAGGTCCTTCTGTCTGTGTGTTGCTTTTATTGGTTAATAAAGAAAGAACTGCTTTGAGCCTATGGCAGGGAAGAACAGAACAAGGTGGGGAAAGCTAGGCTGTATGCTGGGAGAAAGAAGGGTGGAGTAGAGAGAAGCCATAGAGTCGCCACTAGAGTGAGATGCTGGGAACTTTACCCAGTTAGCCACAGCCACATGGCGGCATACAGATTAATAGAAATGGGTTAAATTAATATAAGAGTTAGCCAATAAGAAGCTAGAACTAATTGGCCAAGCAGTGATTTAATTAATATAGTTTCTGTGTGGTTATTTCAGGTCTGAGCTGCTGAGCAGCTGGGAATTAATTAGTGGCCTTCCTCCTACAGTGCCCAACCTATATATCAAAAAGAAATATGAGGATGAAGACAATTTCACAACAAAAATCACAATGCAGAAATGCTGTGGGACAATGGTCTTGTACCCTACAAAGATTTGTCACAAGTGTTGGTTTAATAAAATGCTGATTGCCCAGTAGCCAGGCAGGAAGTATAGGTGTGGCAACCAGAAGAGGGGTATTCTGGGAAGAGGAAAGGCTTAGTCTGCAGTGGTCACCCAGACACAGAGGAAGCAAGATGAGAAGGCCTCACTGATAAAACGTACCAAGGCATGTGGCTAACACTGACAAGGATTATTGGTTAATTTAAGATGTGAACGTTAATAAGAAACCTGAACTAATAGGCCAACCAGTTTATAAATAATGTAGACCTCTGTGGGTTTCTTTGGGACTAAATGGCTACGGGAATGGACAGGACAGAAACCTCTGTCAACACAGAAAGGAGTAAATCAAGACGGTGGGCATCAGTCAGAACAGGTTCATTGTTCTGTGTAAGTCACTCAAATCACTTCCCTAGTGGTGGACACAGACACACACATTGAACAAAGATTCGAGTGTATCCAAATATTTACCATGAGATTCATTGTCTTGCAATTAGGTTACAAAAGGGTTAAGTTTGAAAACATAAGCAGATTTAAAAGACAAATGTCAATAGAAAAAAAATGCAGGTGTGCCAGTATCCATTTCAAAGTGGAATCCAAAGGCAGGGCAGAAAGCAGTGTAGAGAAAGCCATTCCACGTGGATCAAAGGTGTGATTCACAAAGACATCTCAACTAGCAGGACCTTTGGTGCAGCAAACAGCACTGCTGTGAGATACGCAAGCAAACTGTTAGCATTTGCATCTGCCAAACACAACCACAGTGCTGGGATGTGCAACCCCTCCCTGCTTCCTGACAAGGGAAACATGTAAATGAGAAAATCCCTGCCCAATGCTAACAACTGATTCACACCACACTCTTGTCCTTGTACAGAATTTCTTTTTCTGTGTTTTGATTTGAATTTATTTTATTTTATTTTACTTGTATTTTATTTTATTTTGTATTTTTTTATATTTGTTTGTTAAGGTCACATACACATAAACTTAGAAGAAAAATTTAGACAGTGTACAACTTATATTGTCTCATGGCAAGGACAAAGGGTAAACATTCAGTCTCTGTTAAATTAGGAGGGAAAATGCAACCCTAATGTTATTTATTTACAAAGATTTCTATTGGACTGGAGAGATAACTCAGTGGTTAGAGCACATAGTGCTCTTCCAGAGGACCTGGGAATGTTCCCAATGGCCACACTGGATGATTCACAACTGCCTGGAGCTCCAGCTCAAGGGATCTGATGCCCTCTTCTGCCTCCATGGGCACCTGCACTCATGCACACAGCCACACAGAAACACACAGGTAAGTTAAAATAAATCTCAAAAAAATATATTTCTGGGCTGGAGAGATGACTCAGTGGTTAAGAGCATTGCCTGCTCTTCCAAAGGTCTTGAGTTCAATTTCCAGCAACCACATGGTGGCTCACAACCATCTGTAATGAGGTCTGGCGCCCTCTTCTGGCCTACAGGCATACAAGCAGACAGAATACTGTATACATAATAAATAAATAAATATTTTTAAAATATATATATATATATTTCTATCATAATCATTTTATCAAAACACTACAAAAGTGTGAAAATTTAGAAAACTACAAACCAGTATTATGCACATAAATGCAAACTTTTGTAAAGCTAAGAAACCAAGTCCTACCACAGACAATAAAGGACATGACCAAGTGCATTTTATTTCAGAAATATGAGGATATTTAGGAATTAAGTCATTCATACATCCTCTTGCATTAAATCAACTCCAGAAAATTGTCTCATACAATGCAAATGATATGCAAACCATTGCTAGACTGTATTGTTTAGGGGACAATGGCAGGAAGAAGGAGTCTGGACTTGTTCAGTCAGCTGTGCAGTGTTTGTTGAGAATATCTTCCATCTGCAGTTAGCTGAATCCACAGATGTGCAAACTGCAGGTCTGAAATTCCAACTGTACACACAAACCCACACCCTAAATGCACACACAGCAAGAATATAAATGGACACATCTCTTCAGACAGAGGAGCTCCCATGGGTGCTTGACTAGAGAACCTCCAGGAACAGAACTTGACGCAGCTGGTGATTTAAGTAGCCCTACCATGACCTGTTTCAGATGGGCAGCACTGTACTTCTGAAGTTAGAACAAAGAAGAGGTGTGCCGCAGGATTCCATTAACCAGAAGCTCTCTCAGTTACAGCGGGGTTAGTTCTTAAGTTGAAAATGTTATAAGGCGCAGCAGAGCAGGGTAAAGAGAAACTCAGCATTTGCTATACAGAAGAAGCTAGTTGATGGAAAGTCTGGGGAACCTTCCCAACAGGACTACATGGAAGAAAAAAGACCTGGGAAAAAAGACCTGGATCTTCAAATAAGGAAGAGATAAGCACTATGCAAATGACTCACTAAGGGTCAGGACTCTGATAGCTCAAGACCTTTGGGCTTCTAACTTTCCCCAACTCTCTGGCCAACATCCACCTTTGGAAGCATTCTCTTAAAGAATGGTCTCTATTTCTATCACTATCCATGAGCCCCTGGTCTAATTCTTTGTTTCAAAGTGACAGTACACGGAAGTCCCTGCAGGTGCCCTCTTGACTCCAGTCCACCCATACAAGAGTAAGTCAGCAATGCATTGAATACCTCGAATCCACAAAGGCACCTCGCTCAGCTGCACAGTCCGTGTGGCCTACTAGGTGCTCATTCTCATGATAGCATGGTGGACTAAGACCCTTGTTCACTGCAGGTGAGCTACAGGCCAGCATCCTCAGAGAGTATCATGGGCTAACATGCCAATAGCACAGGAAAACATCAAAATTCAAAACTGTAAGTGCAGCCTTTACTGGATGTGTATCACTTTTATATCCCCCTAAAAACCAAAGTCAAAGAATCGCAAATCAAGGACCATCTATATCGTGTTTGTACCACACAGCTATGCTATGGATGGAAACAGCATCAAGAGCGCAGTTAATAGTAAAATGTCATACAAGAATTAGGAAGCCATGAGTTTTGAGTTCTTATTACTTTTGTTTTAAGAGAAAATTGAAGCAGGACATGCTGGTATAAATCTTCAGTCTCAACCCTAGGAGGCAAGACAGAATCATGAGTTCAAGGCCAGTCTGAGTGAGCTCTGAAGATCCTGTCTCAAAGCAAACAGGAGATACAGCTCAACGGCAGCCCTTGCCTAGCATGTGTGACCCTTGATTCAACTGCTTGTCCCACAAATCAGGTGAACAAAAATTATAATAAAAATTAAACTAAAATAGAATATAAATGAAACTATCGTTTTATATAAACTTCATGGGTTTTATAGGGGTGCATTCCTTTTTCCTATTTGAGAATTGCATACATGTTTATAATGCAGCTTGATCAAGTTCACTGGCTTCCTTCCCCTCCAGATCCCCCACTATCCCTCCAGCATTCTTCTGTCCCAGCTTTACATGTTCTTTCTACAAACACACTGAGTCCACTTAGCACCGGCTGTTCACACTTCTGGAGCCTGGATAAACCAAACAGGGTGTGCGTCCCTGAAGAAAACTGACTCTCCCCCATGGCTCCCACCACAGCCAGTCGGTGCTAGGATCTAGGCTAGTTTGAGCTTGTGCAGATCACGCATGTGCAGTTACAGCTGCTTGGAGCTTAAGTGTGCAATGGCCCTGCCGTGTCCAAACAATGCTGTTTCGCAGGTGTCCTCTGCAGCCCCTGGCTCTTGTCACCTTTCTCTCCTAATAACTGCCTTGTAGACATTCTAAAAACTTAAATACTCAGTACAGGAGGTAAGTACACAGGATCTAGCACACTATAATCAATCAATCAATCAATAAATAAAATGAAGGTAGTGGCACATGTTTACAATCTCAGAATTTTAAAGGCAGAGGTAAGAGGTTCACCACAAATTCAAGGCCAGCCTGGTCTACATAGTGAGTTCTAGGCCAGCCTGGGCTACGTAGTAAGACTCTACCAAAAAAAAAAAAAAAAGACAAAACATTCAAATCTCCTGGTCAACCATCATGATGGAACCATCCAACAGAATGAGGACCACAGAAAGGAGGGACCTAGGAATATACAAAATTGCCTTGGGAGATGTTTTAAGAATTTTTAATATAAAATTGAATTCCTGAAGTGGAGACAATTTCCATTCCCACCACCAACGCTGGGTAGCTGTGATAGTTGTGTTAATTCCCAACTTGACAGAATCTAGAACCACGTGGGAGGTGGGCCTCTATGCGTACCTAAGGAGGAACATCTTAATTGGGCAGGGAGACCTGTGAGGAGAACCACCTCCTAGTCAGGGGATGTCGGGCTGTATCAAATGGAAAAGCGGGGGGGGGGGGGGGAATGAACGCTACCTCACATTCATCCTTCCCTGCTTTCTGACTGTGGCTGTGTCATGACCGGTTACTTCAGCCTCCCTCCTACCTCCTTGACTTTGCCTCCATAATGGCTTATATTTGGAACTGTGCCTTAAAACAAACCCTTTCTCCCTTGTTACCTTTTGCCCGAGTATTTAATCACAGCAACAGGAAAAGAAACTAAGACAGCTGTGCACCATGTTTATCTTACCTTGTCTAGCCTAGCATGAGAATAGCAGATTCCATTGATTATGGCTCACATCTAGGGAAGCTGGTTAACACATCACATACTCACTGGCTATTTCTATGTGGACTTTACTGGGAATTTTTGTCTTCTCTGCTCCCTCAGACCCTTGTATTATCTTATCATTAGCATCCATGTAGTCACACACACGGCTGAATGTAGGTCCCTTCTCCCAAAAGCATGGGCTTTGTGTATATCCTTCCTGTGTCCACAGCAGAAATCCCACCCACTTTGACTAGATGCTTCCTGAACTCTGGCCAAGGGAACAAGACAATGGTTTGGGCAGCATCTTCATTCAGGAGTTAATGCAGAGTGATGGGAGCCACATAAAAGTGGTACTTCTTCCTTGGTGACACAGATCTCCATCAGTATAATAAAGAGCAACTGCATGTAACCCAGGAGAAAGACAGAAGCAGAAGAAGTCTGCAACTCAGCTCATCTGATCATCAGGCAAGGGCAAGTTGGTCAAACTGCAGGAGAATTGTCTTTGCAGATTGCATTTTGCTTAAGAAACGATTGCAGTGTGTCTGTGGTACTGCCAGAGAAAATTAGATTCTCTGCAAGGAACTGTCTTCTGACCCTGCTTAAAGACTTCCCATGATTTCGCTTCCATTTTCTATGTCTTTGCAATGCCCCCTTCCAAGAGAAGCATTTAGTTTGGTGTTTTCTACTCAGGAAACAGTGGAGAGGACCTGTAGGGAGGTCACAGCACACTACAGCAAACAGTGTTTGCACGGGGCTGCAGGGGCATTTATGAAAGGCCCTAACCTTTCCTTCTATGACTCCTTAGAAGCAAAGGGAGGAAGAGCCACCAATCCCCGTGGTAGATCCATGGATGGCCCCGTAAAGTTATATCACCTCCTGATTTCTTGAGTCTGCCAATCTAGCTTTATGTAAAAAAATAGCTTCAAGATCTTAAGGTTAGCTTGTCTTGGTTTGTAACCCTGAATGAGGAGTATGGATGCAATCAGAAACACAAGAGAGGGCCTTGGACACAAAAAGGAAATGAGAAGTTCAAGGCCCACAGGGCAGTAACAGCTACAAAGTATGCTGGCAGTCACCAGAACCTAGGACAAGGAATAGATGTCCCCTAGTGCCTTCAGGGGACATGCTAACACCCTGATTTCAGATCCCGACCTCCAGAGCTATGAGAGGATAGATTTACAGTTTTAAACCACTATATCTGTAGTGACTTGTTAAGGCTAACTTGGAGAGTTCATCCCTAGGCCCCTGAATATTTTTGTGGCATTTGTATTCCCCGTTCCTGCTAGAGCTTCCTCCTGAGGTTGTCATTCAAATCCCTCGAGGGTTGTCCTGCCTTCAGTCTTGTGTCCTCCAAGTCCAGTTCCTACCAGATGTCTGAGAAATCTTTAAAAACTCAAACCAAGACTCACAAGCTCCTGCCTGAACTCTTCCATCAATAGACGACAAGCCAATCACAGGCATCAAGACGGAACCCAATTCTCAGGCTGTGCTGAACACCTCACCCCGACTATTCCTTGTACCTTCTATCTGCCAAGATAAATGTCCCCTTCAAACCCTCTACCCTAGACAGAGATGACCATGTGTTCACCCTTTGAACATAAAGGCTTTCAGACGCTGTTCCTTCTGTTGTCTGTGCCCTCCCCTTTTCGACTTGCTTTCTGAGTACCATGGTATTCTTAAGGAATTCTTCTAGCTATTCCATCTACTGCTATTGCCACCTCTAAAGAACTGTGCTCTTTCCTCTCAGGGCCCCACTGTCTGCAGCCCACTCCTGACCCATACACCTGACTACAACCACCTGTGGTCCCTTTCTCCAGGACCCCCTCTGGGACAAAGTCCATTCTGGTCTGATTCTGCTTTGTATGCCCAAGTCTGACCTCACAGCTATCACACTGGGATCCAGTGGAGAGACAGATGGACAGATGGAAGGATGGATGAACAGACAGATGGAGACACGAATATGGGAGTGAACACAAACACAATTCCAAATGAACTCACACTGAGACAAATTCTCAGGAGGATCAGACCAGCAGAGAAGCTGCCAGAACACAGCTTGAGTCACACAAGTGAACCCCAATGTGGTAACTCGAAAGCTGATAGAAAGGAACTAACCAAGACAAATCTGCATTTCCTGGAACTCTCTCTAGCTGATAATACCACTCTCACTTTGACCAGTTCTTTATTCTCCAGAGCAGCCTAGTGACACAAGTCACTGTCATCTCTGCATATAAGTCAAGGCTCAGAGGGCATATGAACACTGCTGAGATCTCCCACGCAGGGAAGTGGTAGAGGCCAGTCCCCAGAGAAGGCCTTCCCAGTGCTTCAGTCCCCACCCTTTGCATCCATCAAAAGCTTTACGAGCCCTGTGCTCGGGTTCTGCGTCCATGGGCCCTGCCTGGCCTCTGCTGTGAGCGACTGAAGATCCAGTGAGCACCTATAGGGAAATGACTGAGGTGCTAAAAACATCTGATTGTGCCCAAGTGGGGCTCACAGACACACACCACTCGCCTGAAAATGACTGATAGGATGGAAAGTGACAAGACATCAACCGCTTGTGGTGCGGTAGATGACTGGTTAGCATGAATATTGTGTTGATTCCTGCAAGATGGAAGAAGATGTCACTTATCGTTAATGGAGTGTCACACATACGCTCGCCTAAAGGAAAATGCTCTTTTGGTTGTTGCTATTGTTCTCAATTTTCTCCTTATTTTACAGCCATAAAAAAAAAGAAAAGAAAAGATCAGCAGAAAGGATGATTCCACCTAGGGGTGGGATGGGAAGGCAGTCTTCTGATTTAGTTCCTTCCTTGTCTACCAAATGCTAGTCAAAACGTTGTGCGTGCAGAGATGGAGCAGTCGAGTTCATGGGGCTGTGGATGAGAACCTCAGAATTCAAAGAGTCCTTGGCTGTAAGCACAAGAGTCCAGACAGGACTACCAAGCTCTGGAAAAGCTACATTCAGCTCTGCTCACCTGGGATGGTTTGAAAATACATTCACAAACTGTACTGGGATAGATCTGAGCACCTCATCGTGAGCTCTAGAATATGGTCAGTAAACAGTTTACATTTGTATGAGCCATAAGCCATCCCAGGATTCAGCTGCAGACGCCTAGCCCCATTCTAAGAATTCTAAATTCTCAAAGGCTTAGAAATCAAAGATTTCTTTCAAAAATTTGATGAAAATATAATTGATGCAAAGACTTTATTTATACCTATTCTCTATTTAAAAATATTTATTTATTTAAATTCTTCATTTTCTTTCGGTTTTTGTTTTTGGGGGGTTGTTTGTTTTGTTTTTCGAGAGATAGGGTCTTTCCATGTAGGCTAATCTCAACTTCACTATTCTCCTGAACACCTCCTGAATGCTAGAATCACAAGTATGTACTGCAATACACAGCATATTCCTGTGTTTTGCTTCAAAACACCAGCCTACTTGATTTGAGAATGTCACCCAGCTTCTGCTGGAATGTTATTTGCTGTGTGCGATAGGTATATTGCCATTCTTAAAGAATTAAGTAAATCTGAATTCAGAAATACATTGGGCTTCAAGAACTATGGCTAAGAGCCTGAAAACTTGTTCAACCTGTTTTATGGATGAGAGGTGAAAGAACTCACCTGGTGCTGCACAGCTCCAAAGTAGCAGAAAAGAGTCTGCTACAAAGCTGGCATAGTTACCCCCTAAGTTTTCTTCCATGTGTCCCTTCTAAGTGACCTCTACTCCATCCTTCAGGCCCAGAAACTCAATCCTGTTGATTCTTGAGCAATACGTACACATATGTCATCTTCGATGGCTGAGAAGCAAGATCAGCTCATAGGACAATAATTAAAATGCTTTAATAAACAGATGAATGCAATAAAAAGAACTGCATCTGGAATGCATTAACAGCATCAGTCATAGTCAAGGACTCGCTTCCCATGAGTGGCTAGGACCCAGACTTGAGCTGGAGCCCCACATCTTAGAGATTCTACCACCTCCCACAGTGCCATGGGTATGAAATCAAGTCTGTCAGATGGTCCTATAGACACATTTATTCAAACCATGATACTTCATCAACAGATGAGAGAAAAATGATACAAATGGAAAGCAATAAACACAAGAAGATAGACAGATGACAGATAGATGATAGATGATAGATAGATAGATAGATTGATTGATTGATTGATTGATTGATTGATTGATGATAGATAGGTAATAGACAGAAAGATGATAGATAGATAGATAGATAGATAGATAGATAGATAGATAGATAGATAGATAGATAGATAGATAGATAGATCATACATACATACATAGATACATACATACATACCAGGGCTTGGGGTGAGTAAAGTACTTGCTATGCAAGCAAAAGAGCTTGAGTTTGGACTGTCAGTCAAACACAGTGGCACATATGTATAATCTAAAACTAGAATTCAGAGACAAAAGAATCCCTGCAGCTTACTAGCCTGCCAGTCTAGCCAATCAATCTACTGAGATGCTGTCTAAGAAACACAGTGAAGAGTAATAAAGGAAGATACCAAATGCCACCCTCTGAGCTCAACAAGTATGTGTTCCCAGACACCACACTCACACAACACATCGCATAATTAAACAGACGGCAAATAGCTTCTTTGCTCTGTCTGTGACAAAGCACCATGACCAAGACAGCTAAAAGAAGAAAGTGTTCAACTGAGCTTACAGTTTTAGAACGTTAGAATGAGCCGATGATAGTGGCGGGAACAGCTCACATCCTGATCAGCAAGGAAGAGGTAGAGAGTACACCAGGAATGCTCCAAATCTATTGAAACCTCAAAGCCTGGCCCCCGTGACACACCTTCTGCAACAAGGCTACGCCTCCTAATCCTTCCAACCAGCTCCACCAATGAGGAACCAAGTATTTAAGCATGAACCTATGGGGCCACTCTCACTCAGACCAGCACAGATAGATTATAAGTGACAGAGATATTCCCCCTTCCCAGGAAGGAGTTAGGCAAGGATTTTTTATTTGCATTTCAAAACCCTAACAAATGGCTGCAATCCACACTTTGAAGTTTTGCTAATTAGTTTTAGTTTGTGCCTCTGTCACCTTCTGGAGGAAGCTAAGGATTTTAACCTTCAAACTTAGCAACAATGCATGTCAGAAGGCATTTCAGAGAGTCAAAGTGTGTTGGGAGTCTTAATTGTTCCCTCTGAGAGAGTACTGTCCCTGGGGAAAGAAAATCTAAAAACTAAAACTATCCCCAAGTCCTCCATCTAGGGAAAAAAATGTTAAAACAGAGTTACCCATAGAGGCAAAGAAATAAAGCTAGAAGAGTGAGTAAATCAGAAATCAGGTATTTCTCCTCTATTTAAGAAACCTCCCATGGCTCCCAACTGAACCTGGAATACAATACAGTTTCCTCTTGGTGGTTTTCCAGGGCTCATGTGATCTGTGCCCTGACCACCTTTTAATATATGCTTTCTTTTTACAACTTCTCCTTGATGAAGCACGCTTTAAACACTCCAGTCTCGGCTTCTGTTGTTTGTTTCCTTCCTTTTCCACAAACACATCAAACACATCCCAGCCTTTAAACTTGCTGTTCCTCCTGCCTGGCATGACCAACCCACCAAAGCTACTGGCTCAGTTATGAAGGATGCTAAGGGCACAAGGAGCCAGGGAAAAGAAATGGCAAATATTATCAATCAATACCCAACACCAAGGCTGTGATGTGTTAGAGCAAAGAAGACGAGCATTCCATAGGAAGGGAACTCAAGGTGTAAATGCTCATGAAAAGCCCCAAGGAAGACACATTCTCCTGGTGGTCTGGAAATAGAATATGGGGTCTGACTACAAGGTAGTGACCCAGGAAGGGAAAAAGAAGATGTGGTATGAACTGTTGAGTAGCAGTCTGTGGGGCTCCCCTGGAGTGAGTGTTGGGATTTTAGTCCAAGGGAGCTTGAGAAAATATCTGAGCTCTTGGACAGAGAGGTATGTGACCGGGTGTTTCCAAACTCTGGATTTCCAGATGAATTTCCAGCATTGATGTCACACCATATGGACATGCTGTCAAGAATATGTCATGTCTCTGGCCACACGGCTGTTGACCACTGGAAACATGGCAGATGTGACTGAGAAAACTGAAGGCTTAATTGGATTGTCTAATTAATTTCCTTTTAGGCACTCATGTGTGGCTGGCAGTTACCATATTGATCAGCCCAACTCAACTGCTGGGGGAAGAATAATTATGGGATGTGGGAGATGAACGACAGGAGTGGAGACAGGACGATGCATCAGGAGGCTGTGCAGCCGAGTGGAGGGAGAATGCTTCCGGCTGGGAGTATGGTTCAGGAGGAGAGGTGGGCGTGGAACGAAAACAAAAGGGACATGAGAAATCATGGAAAACACCTAGGGCCCAATTTCAGCTTGGGCTGGATGGTCATGGTGCCGTTGTGATGTGGGAATGGCTGAAGAGGTTATGTCTCGGGGAGGAGACGGAGAGACAACAAGAACAAGAGATTCTGTCCAAGTCTTCATGTGGCAGCCTCGCTCTTGACATTTGGGCCTCAAATGTCAGCTCAAATGTCACCTCCTCAGAGGGACCATCACAGCCTCTTTATCACTGTCTTCATCTACCTCTTCATCATTCTCTCTCAATAGTGCTCATCATTTTCTACCCCAGGCTTGTCTGCGTTTAGCTCTGGTGCATTACCCCGCTCCCCACACAGTAAGTGCTGTTCGCACAGCAAACCCATTCTTCGTAATGTGACTAGCTGCTTCGAGTTCCTGCCGCCTTGACTACTCCGCCAGGGATGGATCATAGCCGGAAACTGTGAGCCAAGGAAGCCCTTTCTGCCTTACTTTGTTAGGGTGTTTTACTACTGCGACAGGAAATAAAGCTAAGACAGCTGAGGAGGCACTCAGCAACCGGCACACATGCAAAGCAGCCAGCTGCAGGAACTACGCAGAGACAGGTGGCCTCTCTGGTTAACATCGCCCACCAACAAAAACCACAGCTATCTTCTCACCAATAACAGATAAGTCGTATTAGCCCCAAATATTAGGGACGTTTGTTCATTCCAGCAAGGTGTCGTTTATACCATATTCTCCTCCCCTTGCAGACCAGCTCCTCTCTGATAATACATGGCTGCATTGCACTCCAACATAAACGCGGCCCCCTCAGACTTTTCCATGCCACAGGCACAAGCCAAACTCCTGGGCATCTTCTGTCATTCCACATTGACTCTCAGTCCTGAGAACACACTTCCTTTTCCTCTTCACAGGCTCCTGAAATAAGATCCTTTCTGCTGAAAGCAATTGTAAGTGCTGGGTGACCGACTCCAGAAAATTGGTACAAGTTTCAATAAGACTCGAGGCAGGGAAGAAGAAAAATCTGTTTCTTTATCCCCTGGAAGAAACACATCTTCATTTTTTTTTAATGATCCAAATTCTTAACAAAAATGTAAACAAAAGCTATTATACACATAACAAGATACTCATTGTCTTGCTTTGGCCTCTGCGCACACACATGCGCATACAGCACATGTACACATATACCACACTCATACACACGTTCCCTGTACCATTTGCAAAGGTCATTTTCAATTTGCTGTAAGTGTTCGTGCCAAGTCAGGGAGGAAAGCACAGTTTGCTTTCTTTTGTAGCATGATTTCTCATCAGGGCCACTGTGAGACCTGGAGTTTCAATGAAAATTACAGACAATAAAACATTTAAAAGATAGCTAGAATCTGTTAAAGATTTAACAACGAGGAACTACAGATGTCGAACCAAAACATAATCCTGCAGCACTTAGCTTAACTGGCAAACAGAGCATTGGCAAAGTTTTCTCGCTCTCACTTGAATTCAATGCCTGTTTGCTTTCCCCAATTCTTTACTTTATGACCATAAAGGACACTTATGCGGGCAGACACACACACACACCACACACACACACACACACTTTTAGCAACAAAACTCGGACTCCATTAAATTCATTAATTGTCATTTTGAGAACAATAGTAAATTCTGAAAGAAATAATAAATTTTTAAAAAAACAATTTGTAAAATAACTAATATTGACACCAAGAGTAAGAAACAAAACTATCAAATGTGAAAAAGCAATATTGGCTTTTATTGATTTGAAAATAATCAAGATATCTAAATGTGAATCATCTGTCTACTAAATGGAATATGATGCGTATGTGCAAAGGTATTTTACAAAGAGTTTTTAAAAAATGAAAGAGTGAATATTATACTATATGGTTAATGAAAAAAATCTAAGCATATGGCAATTCATGAAATCAATTGCATTAAACCAAACAGCCTTAAAAAGCACATGAAAATAATTAATATGCTTAGGTAATCATAAAACATGTTACTTTTTCCTTAGTCTTTCTTCTCTCCTACTCTGAAATTTTTCATGTAATATCTAAAACTTGTTAATTAGTTTTGTGAGAACATTTTCCATAAAAATATTCCATCCTGGGGATTGGAGAATGATTCAGTGGGTAGGCACAAGCAGGCTTGCTGAGCTAACATGCAGACAAGTCCAGACCCTAGCATCCACACACAAAGCTGGGCATGGCTGCACACAGACCTGTGATCCCAGGACTATGAGAGATGAAGACAGAAGTATTGCTAGGGCTTGATGGCTGCCATCACAGCTTCACCATCAGTGGGAGACCCTGTCTCAAACTCAACAATCAGTGGGAGACCCTGTCTCATCAAGGAAATAAGAAAAAGAGGGATATAGCAAGATACCCAGCACCCTCCTCTGGGTATCTGCTCACATTCCTACACACACACATATGCACATACACCACACATACAGGCTACACTCACATACACATGCATGCACAAAATATAAAATAAGTAAAATGACAATAATAATAATAAGGAGCCTACCTTATTAAACTACTCTCTTGGCATTATGACACCTGAGAAGGAACTGAGAAATGACACCAACCCTGATCCCAAGTCTGATTCCAAGGCTAATAAAGGGTTCAGTCAGCACTGTATATGGAGGTTGCTGGGGAATGAGGAGTCTGGCAGCCTGGCTATTTCCTAGAGATCCCAGAAGAATCAATAAATAAGGTCAAAGCATCTGAAACTATGATTCCAAATCACTGAAGACAAAAGGCGGGCATGGGAGCAGACACAGGCATGTGATCTAAACGTGTACTCTTGCCCATGTGGTCTATGTGTACTCTTGCCCATGCAAACCCTTGTAAGTGAACATAATGGACAATGAGGACTACTGAGAACTCAAGAACAATGGCAATGGGTTTTTGATCCTATTGCACGTACTGGCTTTGTGGGAGCCTAGGCAGTTTGGATGCTCACCTTACTAGACCTGGATGGAGGTGGGTGGTCCTTGGACTTCCCACAGGGCAGGGAACCCGGATTACTCTTAGGGATAATGAGGGAGGGGAACTTGATGGGGGAGGGGGAGGGAAATGGGAGGTGGTGGCAGGGAGAGGGCAGAAATCTTTACTAAATAAATAAATAAATAAATAAATAAATAAATAAATAAAAACATTAGCAGGCCCATTTCACAGACGAGACAATGAATGCACAGAGAAGGAGGGCACACTAGTCAAGTTCATATGTCAGCTCCCTCTCAATACTCAGATACAAATCCAAGCTTATGGATGTAAACGAAGTTCATCTAGACAACAAAGACAAAGAACTGTATCAGGAACATGGATCCCAGCACACCACCATCTTCGGTACAGTCCAGCACGCGTCTCTTCCCAAGAGGCTCTCAGTCTACTGGTTTCTGTATTATCCCCTCAAACTCTACAAAGGACAGCACTGGAACTCACTGTTGAGAAACTATGATACACATCTAATTTTTCTCTTAGAATACTTTTTCTCAATGAGATTACTGAGCATGAAGATGCTTAAAGACTTAATACAGCCTTCCAAATTTCGTTGAAAACGCAATGCATTCATTTATTGTGTGTATTATGCAGTGTGTATGTATGCATGCATGTGCAAGAATGCACATGCCATCCATTCCAGTGGTGGTTAAAGAATAAATTTGTGGAGCCTGCTCTCTCGTTCTACTATGTGGATCCCAGGGATCGAGGAAATAAGAAAAAGAGGGATACAGTAAGATACCCAGCACCCTCCTCTGGCTGTCAGGCTTGGCACAAAGTGTATTGACTCGCTGAGCCATTTTGCCAGTCCATCCTTCCAAACTTTCCTAACCAAGGATAGATGAGTTTGCATGTTCAATAATGTTGCACACAAAAAGCTGTTTCACTGTAACTTTACCACCTCTAGGAACTTTATGAAATTTTTGGAAACTCTGTCAAAATGGTAAGAAAGAAGGGACAGAAAGGAAAGATCTGTACCCAGCTTTTAAATATACCTATTCAAAAAACTTCTTACCATATTAAGTGATTTAGCCTTGGGAGCAGGCCTGTTGGCCTTCATTTTGGGAAAGTCAAACAAGAGGCTCTGATTGCATAGAACAAAATCAGAACAAAGACAAAATTTTGAAGAGCAGTTAAGTTCAACAGATCTAAATCCATCATCTTACACAGAGTAAGGAGGGAACAGACGGCGCTAGCAATATTTAGCGAGTCTTTTCAGCTCCGCACTCTTTTCTTTCCCTGTACTCTGAGTTCACCCTTAGACCAATCTTGCAAGAACCTTTAGTACAAGCATTTCAAAAATAGATTCAAATATGACAACAGCGTAATGAGCTAGTATATGCAATCTCAGATTATTTAGACGCAGACAGGCCTAGCCTAAACTTGCTCCTTCTCCTTTCATTTATATTTGTTTTATTTTAGCATTTATTATAAAAAGGATTTACTACAGAAATATAAAAAATAGTTTGCAAATTCCTTCAGAACAGAAATTTTCCACAGGGGGGGAATGTCATATGTCTTAGCTTTGTTTTCTTCTATTTACTTGCATGTGTTTATGTTTCCCTTTAAAAACAGGAACGTTACAACTAAGGCACAACTCATTAAGCATTTGTGTGTGTCTGAGTGTGTGTGTGTGTGTGTGTGTATGAGAGAGAGAGAGACAGGCAGACAGACAGACAGACAGACAGAGACAGAGACATGTTGGTGAGTCTAGGGAAATGCATACACTAGGCAGGTGCCCAATCAATGAGCTACATTCTCTGCCACGTTTTATTTTCTAAACTGAGACAGGTCTAAGCTGTCCAAGCGGGACTTGAGCTCATGACCTTCTTTCCCCAGTTTCTCAAACTGGTGGAATTGCAGGTCTGAGCCACCGCGCCTGGTCAATTTTTCAACCAAACATAGTGTGGCTTTTTTTAAAAAGGTTGCATTCAATATTATTTTGACCTGATCCTTTCTTCTTACATCTCCAGATAATTTGATGAAATGAAACCATCATAATGACTTTAAGCATTCTTTATGTCTAGACTTTTTAAATTTGTTTTTCTCATTTCTTTCCATCTTAAATGATATCCAAAAGCAATTTTACACCACCTCTCATAAGTACCACTAATGATTTTCTAAAAGTAATCAGTTTCCGGAGATGGAATCACAGGATCCCTGTGTATGCACATATTAATTTCTAAAGCCAGATGGTCATATGACATCCTAGTTAACAACATACTACATAGTAAGGCATGGCACTTCCAAAAGCATATAATGCAACTGGAAAGACCCTGCCACAGGTGCAACGTGTGCATCTGTCACAGTGTGACACAGTGTGCTATTTTCATGTATGTGGGGTGGTGTGTGGTCTGTGGTGTCGGTCACCGGACAGTAGGGCATACACAGTTATACACAATACATAATATTGATAACGGTCATAGAAACCTGGCAGTGGACTAGATGGATTTAATATAGTGTGTTTTTTCTCATCACTTTGAAGACTATCCCTTCCACTTTAGAAAATAGCAGGGCACACTTTCTCAGTAGACACACCAGTCCTCTCAACTACATCTCCTGGTTGCATAAAGAGTCCCCACAGAAATCACTGGCCTACACTGACTACATGTCTGAGCACTGCAATGTTCCCGCAGTGACAAAACAGCCCCACATCACACCCTCCGATGTGCCCTGTGGTTGAGAACGCATGGCGATAGAACTATGCTCCAAAAGCTCTGCAGGAATTTATACTCTGACAGTCACATCACCTCAGTCCCAACCGTATCACTGTTAGTTAGCACTGTAAATGGAAAAAGAGACACTGTGTGTGTGTGTTGTGTTGTTGTGTGTGTGTGCCCTGTGTGTAGGTGTCTGTATATAGGTTCGTATGTGTGTTGGTTCACATACATGTGTGGGTGCATAAGTACAGAAAGGCTAGAAGACAAACTCAGGTGCCATCTTTTTTATTAAGACAAACTATCTTGTTGGCTTGGCCTGGAGCTCCCCCATTTGGCTACGGTGGCTAGCCAGAGAGCCCCTGGGGACCTCATTCTGCTTCCCTCATATCAGGGTCATAAATGCAAGCTACGATGATCAGCTGTTCTGACCATGGGTTGTGGGGATTGAACTCAGGTCTTTGTGCTTGCAAAGCAGGCACTTTGCAGACTGAGCCACCTCTTCAGGCTCTTTTTGTCTTTTCTGATTTACATTTCAGTTGTAAAGCTGGGCTGTTGATTTTTATGCCCCAGATTTTCACTGACTGGCAGTCTCTCTCACATGCGCTGTCTGTTCACACGCCTCTACTTCTCTGTTCAGACCCTGGTCTTTGGCTATTTATTACTGCTCTTTATATATTAAAACTGGCTGACTACTGTGACTCTTCTATGTTATAAACATTTTCCTGGGGTCACTCTCCTTTTAACATTTGTGTGACTGCATTTTTTACTTACAAATATTTTCTGACTTCTGTGCTAAATCCACCACCTTGTAATTTACTTTCTGATTTTTATCGACAGAAATCCTTTGCTTCCACCCAAGATCAGATAAATAGCCACCTATATTTTCTCAAATTCTTGTCTTTCCCACTGTATTGGGCTGATTCTGATTTTGTATGGGTAAAATGTCAAACAATAACTGAAATGCCTTAAAGATTAAAAAGTAAAGAAGAAGGAAATCCACTTGAGAAGACACAGACAGGTTCACTGGCAGATGAATTATGGATGATCTTGCCCTGTTTGAAATCTTAAGGATGACATCTACAGGAAACCTTAAACACCGTAAGAAAAGTCTCAAATCCCCTTATCCCAGGCCTCTAGTCGGAGCTTTGTGGCAACCCCTGTGCTCTGATCCCCCAGGGAAGTTATCACATCTAAGTTGAAAGGTGAGTGACTCTAGACATCAGTAGCATCTTTCCCAGAATCTCCAATCATCCAGGAATTCCCTGAACAGTTTCCCGTGTCCAGTCCAAATCTCTGCAGAGAAGTCAAGAGCACGCAGGTCTGTCCTGAGGGGTCTTTCTGAAGTTTGGGGAAACTGAGAAGCATGCAAGTCTGCCTGAAGGGGTCTTCCTGAGAGAAAGCAATTAAAATTCACATCACAAAGGAAATGAGGCTTTTTTTATTCTAAACTGCAAAACGGTGGTGTGGTTAATCAGAGCAATTATAAATGGTAACATCATTATTCAAGCTTCTATTTCCAAACGAAGTCATTTAAATGAATACATTTTCTGCCTTAGAGCAGTAGCTGCCAGTGAGCCTTTAAAAAGAAAGAAAAGAAAAACAGGAGAAGCCACTGCCCCAAAGCCTGAGAGAGAGGTGGAGGAACTCTGCACTGGAAACAGGATTGGGAGTCCTGGGGACAGCCACAGGTCCAAGACAGTCTCAGTGACCTTGGACGAGACCAGTTCCCACTTGAGCAGCCAAGGGAATAGACAAACTTGGACTCTTGGGCCCTCCTAGTTCTGACATTGCACAATGAAAATCCTATAGTGTATTTTAAGGTCTGCTTTTACTATGTGCTGATCTGCAGTTTTATAGGACCCGTGAATGTGTTAAATACACTCTGTTATTCAAGTAAGACTGAATTTCTAGAAGCTACTGCTAAATGGTGAGTGGCAGCTTTGTCTCTGCAAAATACAGCCAGATTTGCACAAAGCCACTAGAAATGATAGAGGAAGTGTGCACTGGTGTTGGCTCACAGAGGAGGTGTGCACTGGTGTTAGCTCACAGAGAAAGTATGCATTGGTGTTGCTCACAGATAAGGTGTGCACTGGTGTTAGCTCACAGAGGAAGTGTGCACTGGTATTGGCTCACAGAGGAGGTGTGCACTGGTGTTAGCTCACAGAGAAAGTGTGCACTGGTGTTGCTCACAGATAAGGTGTGCACTGGTGTTAGCTCACAGAGGAAGTGTGCACTGGTGTTGGCTCACAGAGGAGGTGTGCACTGCTGTTGGCTCACAGATAAGGTGTGCATTGATGCTGGCTCACAGAGGAAGTGTGCACTGGTGTTGCTCACAGATGAGGTGTGCACTGGTGTTAGCTCACAGAGGAAGTGTGCACTGGTGTTGGCTCACAGAGGAGGTGTGCACTGCTGTTGGCTCACAGATAAGGTGTGCATTGATGCTGGCTCACAGAGGAATTGGCATCAGTTAAGTCCTGGGTTCCAATTGCTGTTCTCATCAAGATGGCCACATTGTTCCACTCAACTTAATGAACTTTCAAACAAACTTCTCCTTAGTCTTTTACGGGGTGGGGGGCACCACTCAGCTCCCAAATAAATCACACACGGAGCCTTATTCTTAGTTATGAATTCCAGGCCTTAGGTTGGTTTGTTTCTTGACAGCTTTTCTAAACTTAAATTATCCCATCTGTCTTTGGCCTCGGGGCTTTAATCTTTATTTCTGTACACCTTTTCTTTCCTTCCCACTCCATGTCTGGCTGTGTATCTGGGTAGCTGGGTGGCTGGTCCCTGAAGTCCAGCTCCTTCCTCTTCCCCAGATTCTTTTTTCTCCCAGTTTTCTCCTCATATTTATTCTTTCTGCCTGCCAGCCTGCCTATTCCTCTCTCCTGCCTTGCTATTGGCCATTCAGCGCTTTATTAGTCCATCAGGTGTTTTAGACAGGCACAGTGACACAACTTCACAGAGTTAAACGAATGCAACATAAACAAAAGTAACACACCTTAAAATAATATTCCCCTAACAACAAAATTCTAGTTGTTGCGCTCTCCATATTCTCAGAAAAATTTGGTTTAGAAAACATACTTCCTCAGCCCATTTAAAATGTATGACAGCCACCTGCTCTTTCACTGGTGTTAAGGACCGTGATGACTGATCTTGGGTGTCAATTTGACCATGTCTAGAATCAGCTAAAACTCGAGCAGCTGCACACCTGTGAGAGATCTTCTCTATTTGATCATTTGAGGTGGGACGGCCCATCCTAGGTCTGGGCCGTACTATCTGGTGGCAGCCCACATAAAAGAACATGGAAGCCGGGCGTTGGTGGCACACGCCTTTAATCCCAGCACTCGGGAGGCAGAGGCAGGCGGATCTCTGTGAGTTCGAGCCCAGCCTGGTCTACAAGAGCTAGTTCCAGAACAGGCTCCAAAGCTACAGAGAAACCCTGTCTCGAAAAACCAAAAAAAAAAAAAAAAAAAAAAAAAAAAAAAAAAGAACATGGAAGAAGGACGTTTTGCTTTCTGCCTGTTTGCTCTCACTTGGACCGGTGAGTTCATTGATCCTGTTACTGAGGCACTTCTTCACCAGTTTTAGAAACAGCTTCTTAGGGATCCAAGACAGACTGGAGAGCAAGTGAGACATACAATCTCATAGACTAAACAACTACCAGATCTTTGCCTTTCCACTGGGCAACAGTCGCTGTCAGACTAGCCAGACCACAGACTGTAGGCCACTCTTTCTCTCTCTCTCTCTCTCTCTCTCTCTCTCTCTCTCTCTCTCTCTCTCTCTCTCCCTCTCTCTCTTTCTCTCTCTCCTCTCTCCTCTCTTTCTCTCTACCTCTCTCTCTCTCTTTCCCTCTCTTCTCTCTCACATGCACACACACACACACACACGTGTGTGTGTATATGTATGTATATTTATATAGATACAATAAAGATATAGATTTTTTTATTTTATCAGCTCTATGTTTTGAGAGGACTCCAATGAATAGTCAGAGAGATGTCTTTCACTAGGAAAGATCTCACTGAAATATAAGCATCTTCCAGCTGAGCTCGTAGAGTGCTTACTTAGCATATGGGAAATCCTGCATTTGACCCCAGCCCACAATGCATAAATCTGGTGTATGTGTGCAGTATTAGGGAAGTGAAAGCCAGCAGGTTACAGCAAGGTCATCCTCAGATAAGAAGGGAGGTGAGTGAGTTTAAGGGCAGCCTGGGATGGATGAAACTTTAGAAAGAGCAAGCGAGTAGGACAGGAGAGCTAGGCATGATGACACATACCTCTATTCCCAACATGCAGAACTCAGGAAGCTAAGATAGGAACCCAGGCTATATAGCAAGAGGTGGGAAGGAGCCTATATCAGAGTGTACTGACTCAAGTTTTAAGATTCTCTGCTATCCTTAAATTGCAAGAACATTTACTTTTCCTTTGCCAAGGCCAGTTAGTGAACACAGGAAACTTAAGTATTCCCCTTCTTGAATATCTCCCAGCCTGGCTCTTTGCTTCAGCAGAGCTGGACTTGGTCTCTCTCCTGTCACACTTTCCTTGTTGCTTAAATTTATCTCTCTGCGGTTCCCCCACAGTCAGTCCCAACTGTGTGAACACACCTCCTTCCACGTCTGTGACCCTGAGGCGCCATCTACAAATAAGACGCAATAAAGGCCCTTACTTTAAGAATGAAATCTTTGAAGGACTGACATAGACCATGCATGGAGTTACCTGCACAAAGGACAGACGGTTGGCAATGTCTAATTCCTTGAAACCACACCTCTGTGCTTCCACTTTTTACACTATTAGCTTTGTGAGTAAGACATCAACAAACCTGCCATGAACAGAGGCTTTAAAAAGTCCATGGGGGGAGGGTTCCGTTGGTAAAATATTATGAGGACCTCAGTTTGATGCCCAGAACCAACATAAAAATATTTAGGCATGATGACATGCTAGTGTGACCTCAGTGCTAAGAAGGCAGCATCAGGCAGATCCCTAGGGATCACTAGCCAGCCATCCTGGTCCACCTAGCAAGCTTGAGTGTAACAAGAGACCCCATCTTAAAGGCACAGTGGAAAGTGCCTGACGTAGGCCAACCAAGGCTGTACTGTTGTTTTCACATGTACGTTCACACATGTGGATGTACACGCATATGTGTGTATGCACGCACACACAAAGAGCATGAGCATGAAGCATTCCTTCAGGGACATTCAGAAACTTGAAAGTATCATAAGTAAGAACCTAGGCCAGTCAACTGGTGTCTGGGAACCCACTTAGAGAAGGACCAAAGCTTAAGAGGTGACAGCTTACCAAATACCACAGATATGAGAGAGCCATCTTAGACACAAGAGAGCCCAACAGTTTCCAAGCAAGACAGCCACAGCAGGACCAGACACAAAGGAAGTGAAAAGCCAGTTATTTGTTGTGGGATAGGTTATGACAAGGAAAAACTATCTGACAGCATCAGATCTGAAATCCGTGTCCATTTTTCTTTTTCCAATTCCTTAGGATGGCTTTTTACCATAGCCAAGAGAGCTGAGTATTAGCAACTGGGTCACCACACCTGTCAAACAGGACATCTCATTGTAGCTGGTTCTAATTCCAGCCACCTCTAGCTCAATAGGCCAAAGTTAGATGCACAGGAAAAAGCTATGTGCCAGAAAGTACCATTAAGATCCTAACTTCTGAAGAGAGACATACCAGCTGTCTACCGCATCACCAACATGTGGGGCTACTGTTTTAGTTCACACCCCTCTGGGGAAGGGTACTCAGTCTTCAGAGTACGGAATTACTTCCTTATATGGACTCAGAGTTGTCATGCTTGGATCGTTCACACTTAGACATCCATAATCACTCGGCATCTCTCTGCAATCAGCGCGGGATGAATGGGATAGGGGCAGCAGTGATTAAGCTCTCTATTATCCTTAGAGAGCTCAGTGTGGTGTGTGTAGAACACAGTGGGGTAAACAATGTGAAAAGTAATTACATCATGGGGTTAGAACAGAGCGTGGCAGAGGGTGGTTGACCTAGGGACCATGAACGTGCACTTGGCCAGGATGGACAGGGAAGGTCTCAAGAAGGAAGATGAAATTTGAAACTAGACCCAAGAGTGTGAAGGAACCCATCTTGCAAAACACTGAAAATGTCTCAGGTTGAGAGAACTGAGCACAAGCTCTGAGGCTGCAAAGGCCTCTGGGAAGGTAGATGCGGCCCGCGTAGAAAGAGCTCAATGGGGAAAGTGGTATAAGAGGAAGCTGCAAGATGGATGACACCTACGTCTGCTCCCCTGAGCTTTCCCAACTACAGCAACTGTTCCTTCCAACCCTCTCTCAGCCCCCTGGGAGCATGCTCTAGGTTGTCATCACTGTCCCTCCCAAGGAGAGGCCCTAACATCTCATGACATAGAAAGTAGGTATAATCAGTACCTTCCTCACACCCCAAAGAGATAATCTGACCTGTCTAAGATCGCACAGTCAGTGAGGTTCAGCACGCAGCTTGACCTTGCTTATGGAGGAACTCCAGGTTGGCTCTTTTGTCTCCTCTTTGTACTGTGGCACCTAGGCCTTGGTTTCCTCTGTTCTTGTTCATTTTAAACTCTCCTGTCCTGTGTCTTCTGGGAACTGTTAAACTGGTGGATCCCAATGGTCGCTAAGCACATCCCCTTATGTCTCATTTGTGCTTCCTTGTTGTCCACTAGGGTCTTGCTAACTGTGAGGTCTGAGGACCGTGCAGCTGGGCAAAGAAGGAAGATCCTGTGTGGCCTGGGTGCCTCTCTGTGAGTCACAGTTATACTTCTGGATGCTCTATACACATCATCGGACTAGTCCTGGGGGCTGAGCATCTTCCCAAGGTCACAACTACAGTGGTGTTCAGATAACAGCAAGTAACCTGCTCCCCTTCCATGCCAAGTCCACTGTCACAGGGACATGGAGTCTCTAAGAACATCAACACAGGAGCTGTGTGGTAATTCAGGTCCCTTCCTGGGGACTGTGAATACTCACATCACACTACCAGGGAAAGTAAATCATCTGGGGTAAGTGAGCAGAGCCCCTACCTATAGCTCTCTAGAATAGCAGAGTGGTTCCAAGCCTTTCAGAGCCAATGCCAGCAGCCCCCACTCTCCCACCTGAGATCCAGTATATGAACCATTTCCTGTTTTGCTTCTAGCAGCCTAATTTTCTATATGCCATGTTTAGCATAGGTAGCATTTCTCATGGCACAGCAGCAGCTACACAGTAGTGCCATGGGCTTCAGTTTTCCCTCTTGTGCCCCAACCAACCAAAACTCCACTTTTCTCTCAGTCCCCAGGGCTAGAGCTAACTCTGAAGATTTACCACATCTATAGACTTTACCTGCAGGAGAGTACCATGTCTGCGTGCATGGAAATGGATATGCGCATTCACTACACTGTATCCATATGTATTTACTAATATGCATTTATCTCTCTGTGCATAAGCACCTATCTCCCTAGGTATACTGGGTATGTTCATGTATGCATGAGTATATACAGGTGTGCATGTATATGCAGACACACACCTCTCCGTAATTCGCAAATAAATGACTTCCCAAATGTCACAAAAGTCACCCGAAAGCCAAGGCAAGACTGGAATTGACAGATCATATAGAGAGACAGACGGAAAACTCCTAAGCACATGAGTTAAAAGGCCCCACTATTGTCTACCACACAGAGGCTTATAAAAAGCCAGCATTATCTTTGACACAAATACAGCTCGCCTCTTTCGGCAGAAGAATTTCAATAAAGATAAGAGTCTTCTCATTATTCTAATGTAGAACAAAAACAATCTCCCATTCCAAATCCAGCACATGGAAATAACAAATCTCTAATTAGCATAATTGATCCCACACCTATCCATGGCTCCACTCTCACCCCATGACCCCTCAGCACTTTCCTTGAGCACCTACTGTGTGCCCCCATGCATGCCATATTCTATCCTTTATACAATGACTTCTCAGGTAGGTACCCTTACTCCTAATTTCAGAGCACAATAAATGGGCTCAGAGAAGTTCTTTTACTTAATCAAGTATTCAAGGTAGTGAAAGAAAAATCTAGGTATGCCTGACACCAATGTCCAGTGTCCTAAACCAAAGTCAATGCAAGCCCACGCATGACCACTATAATGGTTAACACTGGCTTGATAGGATTTAGCATGACCTAGGAGACAAGTCTCAGCAATATCTAGATTGAGTTTATTAAGGTCACATGATTCCATGGGCTAGGGTCCAGGATCCGACATAAAGGAAGAAGTGAGCTGAGCACAAGCATTCAAGTCACTCCGTCCCCTGACTACGGATGCACTGTGCTGCCTCACGCTTCCCTTGCCCTATACTGTGAGTCAGAATAAACCCCTCCTTCATGAAGTTGCTCTCATTGGGTATTTTCTTAGAGCCACAAGAAAAATAACTGACAGAAGCACCAAGAGTAAAAAAGTACTCAAATCCCAAGAGCTGTCGATAAGAAGCAATGAATATAGCATAAAGTCAATGAGCAGCTATGACAGAGGATGACAAGGTGGCTCGCAGGCGTCTCCCCTGTGAAGCTATGGTCCATCTGTGGCTGTGTGTGCATGGGAACAAGACTCACTATCACTACAGCCCAACATAAAACCTTCAGCTAATTTAAAACATTATGAGATTTTTTTTTTTGTAACTTGATTACAAGTCCAGCCCTCAATGGACTGGGTAGATGATAACGTCATACAACAGTGTCAAAGGTCAGATGCTCCCAGTAGGGAACCTTCAGCTGCTTCCTTCTGGCAAAAGAGAGCTGACTGAGACAACAGCAGATCAGGAAAGTAAGGATATCCCGATCTGAATGAAGGGCAAGTATAGAGAACTCATGTGGAACAGGAAGGACTCTTAAGAGAGTGGAATAAAGTGAGATCCAGGGGTCACAGCCTTGAACGGCAGCCTGGGAGCTCAGAGACTCATTCATTCTATGTCTGATGGTCACACAATCTATGCCAAGCAGTATGCCAAGAAATGAGGGCACAGTGTGGACTGCACAGAACTGAAGTTGCACTTCTCAGGGGAGGCTGCTAATTTGTGGTGGCCAACATCAAAACCCCAAAATATTATAAAAAGTTAAATTACATAAAGTTAGTTGGCACTGCAGGAAAGTATAACTAAGACAGAGCAAAAGCAAGGAAGGATGTCAGTGTTTTACAGACAGGGGTGAGGGATGGCCCAACAGAAATGGTACGTGGTGAGACTTGGGGATGTGAGGGAGTGGTCCTGCAGATGGCAGAGGTGAGGTGTCTCTTGGCTCAAGGCACAGCCTAGCAGCTGGAATCAAGTGAATGAAGAGGTGAGAACTAGGGCACAGTAAATTTACCCCTGTGAGCCACGGGAGCCTCAAAAGGGAAGAGCAGAGCGAAGTCAGACGAGTGTGAGCGCAGAATAAGGCCAGGCTCACAGGAGCGCATTTCATTCATCTCTTTCAGCCATTCATTTCATGAACGGAGCAGCAGGAGGAGAGATCGGATATTAACATGATATTAACCAGTACTCGGCGATAATGAGATATTCCAAACCTTTGCCAATTAACATTTCATTGCACACGTGCTCTGCCTTCCAAAGGCCACAAGAAGAAAGGGGACGCTCTAGCCAGATGATCTTCTCAGAGAGAGGCTCCCCTATGAGTGCCACTGGGTGGGATTACAGGCCCTGGGTGTTCCCTCATTAGCTGTGCCTCACTTAGGCCCGTCTGCTGTCACCAAAGTCAATCATCTTCCTGGCCCTCTACCTTCCCGTTTCAGGACAACTGGCATTAGAGGAAAGGGGCTAGAGAGTGTTCTAGCATCTTCCTTCATTTTGTTCATCCCTGGTCTTCCCCTCTGCAACATCCTGTTGCTTTGTTAAACCCTAGTACCGCCCCCCCCACACACACACACCTTGTGAGTTTCTAAATGAGGCTCAGAGAAGCCCTGGCCATCAGACAAGGTTCCTAACTCAAAGATGACAATCTGTGATGATGATAAAATGATTGACAGCAAGCAGCTCTTAGTTCTTCTCTGTGGGTCTATGTTTATTTGGTGTATTGTGTGCCCAAGCATGTTTGTGTGTGCATGAGACTACGTGAATGTGCATTCTTGTGTGTGTGTGCAGGTATCTCCCGTCTTTCTCCTCTTTTTCCTTCCTTCCCGTTTTTTTATTGTTATTTTTGAGATGTGGTTCTCTCCTTGTAGACTTGGTTGACCTGGAACTCACAGAGAGCTCCTGCCTCTGCCTCCTAAGTGCTGGGATTAAAGGTGTGTGGCAATATGCCTCTTTTGTTGACATCAGTATCGTGTGTTTCTAAATTAAAAAGGGAAATTTTAAATCATAAAAACACTGAGTGTGGTAACGAACACCTCTAATCCAAGCACCCAGGTAAAGTTGTGTTCTATTTGATTTAAAGACAGGGTCTGTGGCCGAACCTAGAGGACAAGAGGAACATAGAGAAATCTCAACTTTCAGAAGGTCACACCACAAGGATGTTCTCCCCAGGGCTTCCCACAACAACACAGAGAACTAAGGAGCTGTTGAATTGTGTGGAGTGGGCAGTCTTGACCAGAAGTGGAAAGGCAGAAGGAACAATGCAGAGCAAGCTGGGCTTGGTGCTTTGGCTGATTCTTATTGGTATGGAAGGAGCCAACAGAACATGCCTGAGTATGGTGACAGTAATGCAGGGTATCTACCATAACCTCACGAAGCCATCGGCTTTGCAAAGAGAGATTTAAAAAATAACACACACTTATAAACACATGCAAGGTTAGGAGAGAGAATGATATCATTTATAATAGGGTGTGGTCCGTTCCATTTTGCCAATAAAGTTTTATTGTAATAAAAATATATTGGAAGTAAAGTGTGTGATGGTTCATGCCTATCATCCTAGGACTAGAAAGCTGAAGCAGAAAGATTGCCCAAAATTTAAGTCCAGCCTTGACTACAGAATGAGACCTTGTCACTAAAACAAACAAATAGAGCTAGGTAGATGGTAATGGTAAGAGCGTTTATCCCACGAGTCTGGGTATGTTAGTTTAGATCACCAGAACCTGTGTAAAAAGTCAGGCTTGGCTGTGTGTGCCTCTGACCTAAGAATAGGAGGAAAGAGGCAGTCAGATCCCAATAACTCGATGGATAGCCAGCCTAGCTAAAGAAGAGTTTCTATTTCAGCGAGAGACCCTGTCTCAAGGTAGGAACTTGAAGAGCAAAGGAAGAAGACATCCAATATCCTGCTCTGGCCTCTACATGCACACACATGGGAACATGCACCTACACATTCATGTGTATGCACCACACTCATATATAACATCACACACACACTCACACACACACACACACCTGTTACACCTGGATGTTGACTATCTGGATCTTTAGTGACATATTCGCCAAACTCTGTCATGGATAATTTTGTTGTTGGGGTTTTGTCCAGTACCATTATCATGCAGGCATTTATGCAAACATCTGTTTGGCAGGTGAGAGATAGCAAGTAGTTCTGCATCACTCACGACAGCATCTCTCATCAACTGGTGCCTTCAACGGGACAGCAAAAGTGATGGCTCTTGGAAAGTCAGAGATCGGGATACCGTGGCTTGTATTTTTAAATAAACAGTAAAATAAGAAATGAGTTTGAAGACAGATACAGCGGTGGCTTTAGAACTGTAAGTCCGAGTCTTATTTTTCTTCATGGAAGAAAGAAGATCATAAAACAAAACAAAACAAAAAAAAAGGTCAAAAATCTAAGCAGGGAAAACAAATCCATCACTCAAACTAATGGAAAAGGAATTTGCAAAGTTAGCTGGCTCACCCAGTATCATTTCATAATCAGGAAAAACTGTGAGGAATGGACAGTATCGACCCGAAGGGGTCTGGCAGAAACAGTAGGACAAAGCTACTAATAAGAGGGAAATGTGAAAAGAGGCGGGAGGATGTACCTGGGGAGGGAGAAGTAATGGCACCACCGAGGGATGAGGGAGGAGGGAAAATAAGTAGCACTAAGGGAGTTTTTTAAAGCCATAAGAAATTATATGATTTATTCCTACTTAAAATTATATAAAATATACATAAGTCTATGAATATATACATATATTTGAATTGAAGATATATAGAAATTAGGGAGACAATATTCCCTAAAAACTCTATAGACTATCTAATGAAATCCCCAATCACAGACATGGGAAAACACCTTTCCAGTTGTTGGTCAAGTGAGTTAAAGAAACCCCTCCCCAGACAATACAGATTCTTGCTGTTGCCCTTGGTGATTTCCAAAAATAAAAGGTAAGACCCTATGGTTGAAGACACTACACACTTAGAACACAAGATTTGGAGGAATCAACCTGGCTTTGACCTCCTCACTGAGGGCCAGTTCTCACAGTTTTGAAAAGGGTCCTGGAAGCTGTCAAAAGAGAAAAGCAATCAATAGTCCTATCCAGCTACAAGGATGTCATCCTATAACGAAGGACGACAGTGACCAACATAGCAAGAGATCTTGAAAGATACAATAATGGCGCTTACATCCTACAGGTACCCTGCACTCACCTACTTGGAATTACGATGTACTCAATAGAAGGGAATTCACACCTTGCACCACCCAGAACTGGTAGTTAATGGGCCCTAGCAGAGAAGCCACTACTTAACTACCACTTTCCTAAACCAGTGTGACCTCCACCTGCATTCTTAAGACCTGCCCTCAGATCCACAGGTAAGTGGAGCTCTCGCCCCTTATTGAAGAAATGTCATTTTGCAACAAATGGAGACCATTACACCTGGACAAAACACAGAGATCAAGGGAAGATGGGGTGCCTTCCCCTAATTAATGCATTTACAGTGCAACCTCCCACTTACAGCTCAGGGAACATTACAGAAGAGGGGACACAAAGACTGTAAGAGGTGGAGGACTGGGACAGCTGCTGTGAGACTGGTTCTTCTTTAAAAAGAGACAGGAAGCAGGGGGTTGGTCCTGGGAGGAGTTGGGGGGTGGGTGGTGAACGAATATGCTAGTGATATGCTGCATGAAGTTCTCTAAGGATTAATAATATACTATATTCTTATTTTAATTTTTTTTAAAGAAAACAAACTATCTTTCTTTATTATACATGCCAATCCAATTTCCCACTCCCTCCCCTCCTCCCATTCCCGCCACACACCTCCCACCCCACCCCTACCCAATCCTCAGAGACGGTAAGGCACTTTGCTTTGCGGAAGGTCCAAGGTCTTCCCTACTATATCTAGGGTATCTATTCAAAGAGAATAGAATCCCAAAAAGCCGGAACATGCAGAAGGGATAAAATAAATCCTGATGCCACCGCCAGTGCCCCCCCCCGCCCCAGCCATGCAACTGTCACCCACATTCAGAGGAGCTAGTTTGGTCCTATGCTGGTTCCTTCCCAGTCCAAGTGTTTCTATTATAGAAGAAAAGGAAAATGAATAAGCCAGGAAAGAATGTCTTATATTCTTGTCCCCGTGTGTGTGTGTGTGTGTGTGTGTGGATACACTTGTGTGCCTTGGTGAGTATGTGGAGGTCAGAGGGCAGCTTGCAGAAATCAGCTCTCTTTCTAGCATTTGAATTCCAGGGATCCAAACTCAGCCATCATCAGGCTTGGTGGCAGAACATCTTCACCCTCTGTGCCATCTTGCTGGCCCCAAGTTTTTTGTTTTGTCCTTAAATGCTAAATATTTGTTCATATGTATGCAATTTCAGCGCATGCAGAGGTGGAGGAATGATCAATTCACCTTAACAAGCACATCTATCACCTCGAGTACTTCTCATTTCTTTTAGGGGAAACATTTAAAATTCTCTTTCTGCTATTTTGAAATATACGTTAACTACAGTTCCCAAATGGTTTCCATCCTTTTAGCTACAAAACCAAGGGAGGCTGAAAACGCTAGGAATTTCAGCAGGTGGAGTTAAAAGGTCTTGGTTACATTTATGCTGCGAAAGTCTATCCCTGACAGTCTGGAAATGAGGCTCCTCTCCCACACTAATGAAATAATCATAGAGGTCAGCCACCTCCAATCGCATTCCGGAGTCTGCAAACTTTGTTCTGGAGAGCACTAATAGCAAATATTTTCAGGTCCCCGGGATATTCAGCGTCGATCACAGCTGCTCACCTCTGCAGCATGGCGCAAAAGCAGTCAGACAAAACACAAGTGAGCAAGGCTGTGCTCTAAGGGAACATTATGTCTGGCGCAGCTTACAGAGTGGCTAAAGTAGGCAGGGTCACAGAGACAGATGCAGAATGGTAGTTGACAGGGCTGGCAGGTAGGAAATGAAGAAGTATTGTTTCGCGGCTGCGGTTTCTCTGAGAATGATGAGAAAGTTCTGGAAACGGACAGTGGTGATGGCTGAACAATATTGTAAATATATTTAAAGCCACTTAACATGGTTAAAATAAGGAGCTTTGCCTTATGTGTTTTGTGTCACGGTGAAGAATTCTTAAGTATTCTTCGAGAGATAAGCACATGGTTGTTGGAAAGATGGCTCAGCAGTTAAAGCATGAGGACGGGGGTTCAGATCCTCAGAACCCACATTTTAAATGCTGGATATGTATGGCAGCCCACTTGTAATTACAACCTCGGAACGTGGAGACAGGGACCCCAGAGCAAGCTGGTCGGGAAGACTAACGGTGTCGCGAGCACTGAGTTTGACTGAGATGCCAGCAGGCACTGAGATTGACTGAGAAATGCCGCCTCACTGAATGAGTTGTTAGGATGACCAAAGATGATTTCTGATATCCACCTCAGACTATATGCACGTGCACACATGGAGGCCACACACACCATGCATGTAAATGCACACACACTCAAAAAGTTATCCGCATATTTCTTCATTACAAATGTGTGTGTCACTATTAGAATGCCAGAAGTATCGTCTACTTAGTGGATAAAAAGGATTAATCAAGCAACACACATATGCATATGTGCGTGTATATTAAGCTATTAAGATGTTGATTTCCTGCCTTCGAAGTGAGCACCAAATTAAGAAACATAACACTAAGGTATATTGGAATTCGAGATAATACAATTTTGCATCATCCAGGATGCCTCAGACCTGGAAGGGACAGCACAGCCACGCGCATTCCCCAATCCAGTGAGCCACCGCGGGTAGGGCTTTATCTGTTATTAAGATGTAGCTAAGACTGCTCTGAGTAACAACATGGTGCTAAACCAACATGAATATATTTATAAGCAGAATTAAAAATCCACATGAATTTTTAAGTGAAAGCATGAAACTTTAAAGAAATGCCCCACTTGAGGCATGGCTATGCTCCTAACCTCCGGGAGTAGCCACACATCCCCCCTCTTAGGAAACCCAGTATGAATGTCCAAGCAGTATCTTAGGGTACTTATCAGAGACAGTCTATGGAACCAGATAATCCCCTGCCTGAGACTGCTGGGGAAGTCATAACCATTCTCTCAGACTTCAGATTATACGGTAGGGGAAAAGATGCTGCAAATTTTGGCCACCATTTGGGCCAGATGACCTGGAACAATAGCATAATTTGTCCTATAAAAGCAATAAGTTTTTCTTTAGGGAAAACTCTTAATGTTTTCATAAAATGCAGGGCCAATCTAGACATGTGTATGCTTGGTAAACTTAATTTTAATGATTTATTTTTCAATGAAGTGTGTGTAGGAAGGATATGTGCATGTGTCTGTATGTGGGTATGTGCATGCGAGTGCAGATGTCTAGGGAGGTCAGAGCCTGCTTAGATTGCCTGCAACTGGAGGTATAGGGTGTTGTGACCTGCCTGATAAGGGTGCTGGGAATTGAACTTGGGTCCTCAGCAAGATCAGCTCCAACCATTAACCCATCTATCCAGCCCCCACAAATTGAATTTTAAGACAAGTTTTAAAAAAAACCATATGTGTGTTGCTATGCATGTGGTGTATGTACATTATTTGTGGGCGCACATGCATGTGTGCAGATACACACACATACACACACATGTGTCAGTGGAGGCAAGAGGGAAACCATAGGTTCATTCCTCGGGGCTAGCTAGATTGTTTTGGAGCAGGATCTCTCACTAAACCTGAATCAGCTAGACTAGACGACCAATGAGTTCCAGCGCCCCAGTAGTGGATTCCAAGTGGCAGCCACCACATTTTTTAAATATGTGTGGGTGTTCTTTCTGCCTGCCGGTATGTCTGTATACCACCACTACACCTGGTGCTCTGGGAGACCAGAGGAGAGCACAGACTCCCCTCCTTGGTCCTGAAGTTACAGATGGTTATAAACCGTGGTGTGGGTGCTGGAACTAGAACCCAGGCCCTCTGGAGAAGCAACAAGAGATCTTAACCCCTGAGTCATCTCTCCAGTCCCCTACATCTAGATTTCTGTGTGGGTGTTGGGGATCTCAGCTCAGGTCATTGTGTTGACATGTCAAGCACTTTACTAAATGAGCCATCTTCCTAGCTCACAAGTAGAAACTTTAGAGTGGAAACGAAATCTGAAAGCAAGATTCTTCGGGGTCTGCTGGGTCATTAGGAATGCTTTCTGTGCAAGCGTGAGGACCTGAGTTCAGCTCTCCAACACCTGGGCCCTGCGGCCATGCCGGTAGTCCCTGGACTAGAGGAGCTGGATACGAGGTCCACAGCCAGATTCCCAGGAGTCAAGCTCAGCTCAGTCGCTCCCATCAGCTTGTGACCATGGCAATGATACTCTGCCTTCCTAGGCCTCCATTTTATCATCTGTAAAAGAAGGGGGAGGCATTCAAGCTCTGACAAGTTGGAGCAGAGAGCATTTTCCAATGGCTGCAGTAACAGCATCTTCTACCCCGCGTACTCCTCTGCTCTCTGGCTTTGGCGCTGCCCCATCATTATGTGTAGGCTCATCCCCCACCTCTCCTTTAACCTGGCTGGGACTGTGAACAACAACATACAGCATACAGAATGGATGTGGTGAAGTGATTTCAGGTGAATTTCAAAGCAAGGTGACAAAGCCAGGCAGCACATTCCTGTGACTCCATGCTATGAAAATGTTTGGTCAACCCAAGAAGAAAGAAACTGAGGGCCCTCAGTCCTCTGCCAGCTGAGTTCCAGCACTCACTTGGTAGACAGGAAAGCAAGGCATTCCCCAGTCCCTAGCTACTCTAGAAGATGCTACAGGGAACAGATAAACCTCTACCGAGGCTGCCCAAAGGCATCCAAATGAGCAACATTGGTAGTTAATGTCTTGAGCCATTAAGCATCTAGGTGACCTGTTATACAGCAATGGTGACCAGAGCAGGAACACAAAGGGAGATTACAAAATGACAATAAAAGTGCCTGGGAGACAGGAATTAGCTTTCAGTGATTTGACAAAGTCACACTAAACATCATGACCTGGCTCGGTCATAAGCCTTTAGTCTACTTCAAAAGATGCTGATGGCCAAGTAGATGGGAAAATATATTACCTTCCTCCTACTGCTCCAAGCTAGAGATCTGGAGATGGAAACATGAACAATATCTCTTTGGGGCCCCCATCTTATTGGAGTCTATATGGATATAGAGAATCCAGAGACAAGGAATCAGGGAGCAACTGCTAGTGTTGTTGTTCCTTGATGTCAAGGACCAAGAATTTGAGACAGATGTGTCTCAAGGGAACAGCTTCCTTCTCTATGGAAAGGCAAAATCAGCCAACACTGACACAAAGGTAGATGAGAATGAATAATTCACAGCTCACTGTCTCCCTGGAAGGATCAAGAATGAGTTGGTTGGCCATCGGGTCAGAAAAGATTTTTAGCTGTTGCTTCCCAACACCTGAGTATTCTAAGTATACATTCAAATATGGAGAAGCTTGCTTTTTGTGTGTGTGTCGGGGGGGGGGGGGGTTTGTAGGCATTTTGGTTTTGTTTCTGTTTTTTTTTTGTCCCTGGAACCTGCATTGGCCTAGAAACTTTTCTTAATATGCTTCTTCAGGAAGTCGAGCTATGCTGTACCCTGGCCATTGATATGCAAATTAAATAAACAAAACGACATAATAAATAATTAAATCAGTCTAACATGATGAATGAATTAATCATATCAGTGATGAGAGGAGGCTTGCACTGTCACCCAGAAGATCATTGATTAAAAAAAAAAAAGGAATTTGCCTAACAAGACACTTCAGTAGAGAGGGTGGTGCCCCAGTAGTGATTTGCCCAGCCTGGCTTCTGCTCAGAGTAGGTGCTGAAAACTTTAGTGGAATCAAATGGATTTTCACCACCCCCATTAACCCTATGTGGAGCATGGAATTAGCCATGCAGTTAGCAACTGCAGTAGCATTTTAGGAACCAAGTTGCTCTGAAAGCCGTGTAGGGGAAGATGTGACACCTCCTGCTTTATAGTTGAGATAAAGACCAATGTGGCAATCACATGCCCCACCCCATCACACACTGGGAATAAGAGATTTCCCCACACCTGCAATATACTGTCTGCTGACCTCAAGGACGGGCATGCGTGTGTCTATGGAGGTGTGTATAGACGTGCAGAGGCGTGTTAAGACCACCCACTGCTTCCCCAACCGAGGTTTCATTTATTTGGAATGTATAGTGCATCTTGTATGCCCCCTAGCTTTGTCTTTTGCTCAGTCATTGTACATAGTATTTCTTTACAGGAAACTAAGAGGAAAGCACGAGGAGGAGGAAGGTGCTGTGCAGTTATTAAAGCTGCTGATGAGAAAGAATATTTAGACACTAAGGAAAATTGCTAGAGTATATTTCTAAGCAAAGGAAAATAAAGTTTCCAAACCACAAGCTTATTATCCACATTATATTAACCCACACACATACAAAGACAAGCACAACAGTGTCACAAAGCGAGCAGCTAACTTCTGCACGGTGAGATGACAACACTTTTTTTTTCCTGCTTTGGGTATTTTTAAAATCACTTTCAGAGATTTACACAATAAGAATCTTTTACTTTTGTTATTCCTTAAAACAAAACAAAATAGCAAATCGGAGTGGGGAAGAGAGAGTAAAAAGCCTTCTGGCATCCCTAACAGAAGTCATATATATTCTAGTGGGTTTTATTTTGAAAAAAAAAAAAGATTACTTACCAATATGGTAGATTTTAAGACAGTATGGAATGGAGGACAATTTGGATAACTCATCACATCATGAGCCATGGTGCATATTCACATCTAGCTTTAAGACAGAATGAAATGATAGGGGAAAAGAATTGTAAAATATTGTAGATCCTACTAACACACAACTCCTCGGTGACAGTAAACCAAAGACTCAGATCTTCCTTCTTCTCCTGCCTCTCAAAGGAACAGGAAAACTCAAACCTGAAGGGAAACGTCAAAGCTGGCCCACATCTCTGGTTTTATAGGAGATTTGATGGCACCAAGAAAGAAAGCTGCATATCAAAGAAAAATCAACCACAGGATCATATAACAAGTAACAGATCTGAAATATGAAGTCCAATTTCACAATGAGTTAAAAAGTCAAAAAAAGTACAGATGAGGCTAACATAACATTTCTGGAACAAAAAAAAGAAAAGAAAAACAAAAAAAAACCCACAGATATTTAAAAATGGATTATAGGTTTGCATTTCTGAGATCATACATTCCATGAAGACAAACTAAAAAAAAAAAATAGAAAAGAAAATTGTGACAGCAATGATTTGAACTCTCAAAAAAAACTAAAAAATTGTGAAAACATTAAAGTATATCTGAAGTACGTAAGAAGTGGAATGACAGAACTAAGAAAATAAGGGAAAGAAACAAGTCCTTGCAGAATACAGGAGTGAATCCAACAATGAAGGAGCAAAGCAAACCTGAAATTCTAGAGGAATAAATGAGTCGATAACAGCTGGATTTAAAAAAAAAAAAAAAACCCTTGATAATGTTAGAGGCTAAAAAGTAAAAAAGTCTGGTATTTGCTGTGTGTAGCCTGTCCCCCTCAAAAGGAATTAAGAAAGCAAGATAGATACTAAAATCAGTGAAACTGTCCATGGCCTTCAAGAAAGTCTAACTGTTAAGAGAACTTATATCCTATGAGAAAAAAATGCCTGGGTTGGAGAAATGTCTCAGTAGGAAAGGGCTTGTTACATAAGCAAACATGATGACCTGAATCCAGATGCCAGCACCTACATAAAAATCCATGTGTGGGTTTTTATATTATCTGTAACTCCACTGCTGCAGGGGGACTGGAGGATCTTAGGGCTTTACTGATTGACCAGCCTGGCTGAAAGGAGGAGCTTCATGTTGAATGAGAGACCCTGGCTCAAAAGATAATAAACTGGAAGAAGATAGAGGAAGCCAAAGGCTCCTTTTCTCCTTGTTATGGCACGCAGGAGCCTGGACCATTGAGAATACCCTTCAAACTCCCAGTGGATCCCCAGCTCAGTTACACCTCCCTGCTCACACCCCCACTGATAAGCCTAATCCCAAATGTTCCTGAATCCAGCCAAATGGAGATTAATCATCATAGATAGGATGAACTCAACAGGAAAAATTTTCCAAATGAACTCCAGGATAATGAAGACGATCAGAACTCCAAGAGGCAAAAATATGCTGAGGAGATGGCTCTGTCAGTGAAGTGTTCACTGCAGCATGAGGACCTACCTTTAAATCCCTCTAAACCATTTCAACACAAACAAATGCAGCCGTGTAACTGTAATCCAAGGGGTGGAAGCTGGAGACCAGAGGATCCCTGGCGCTTGCTGGTCAATCAAACTAGCTAAACTGGTGAGATCCAGTTTCTGTGAGAGGCTCTCTCTCAAAGAACAAGGTAGAGAGGGACTGAAGAGGGCAACCCATGTCAATCTCTGGCTCCCGTGAACATGCTCATTTCTGTGTGTGCACGTCTCTTTCCACATACAAACATGCACACACATACAAACATGCACACACATACAAACATGCACATACATACAAACACGCACACACATACAAACATGCACACACATACATACATGCACACACATACAAACATGGGAACACACAAAGATAGAAGAAAGGGAAAGACAGAAACAAAAACACCAAGTAAAATGAAGGCAGAAACGACTCTATAGGTTAGTAAATGGGATTTGGGAAATACAATAATATTAACTTGTATTTTTAAGAAGGTCACCTTCAAATTGACATAGGGCACAATCCAGAATAAATACATAAATATCAAAATATCTATAGTCTAATTACATAGCATCAAATATTGTAAAGAAGAAACTGTTGCAAAGTAAATGTGGTACTGTTTTTCTATAGTTCCAGCACTTGGGAAGTCGAGGTAGGAGAATGGAAAGGTGGGGGCAAGCCTGGGCTAGATTGTGATAATCTATCAGAAGAAAACAAAGAGAAGGAAGGGCAAAACTGAATCTGTTTTAAATTCAAGATAATGGGAGGAAAAATAATAGCAGACTGCTCATTATTATAATAAGAATTAGAGAGTGTGATTAATGTTATTAAAATCAATGTGAAAGCTTTATCCATGCTTTACAAACTGCAAATAAATAACTGGGTTCCTTTTCAAATGCCCACTAAATAGTTATATAATCAGCCAATAGGCAACAAACAAGAAAATCCCATTAAATTTCCAAAAGAGGAAATTAATAATATAGATTATAGCCTCCTCTCACACTACAAGAAACCAGAAATTAATTTCAAAAGTAGAACAAAATAATTATTCCAGCAGCTTGGAATAGTTCTTGGGTCAAAAAAAAAAAAAAAGCCAAACTAGCAATTACAGTAGTTTAGAGAATAGCAATAGTGAGACTAACACATATCAAAATACGTGGAGATTGGCCAACATATGCTCAACCTAAATTTTAGAGCCTTAAATATTTTAGTCACTGAGCGAGAACCATAATAAGAGTCAAGAAATTAATATGCAAACGTAGAAGAAAATAGAGTATAGTGAGGCAGAACGAAGGGCAAAATAAAGATCAAAGAAGACATCAACTCATTAAAACGCACAGAAATATCAGAATTAATAAATAAATCTAAAGGCTGGTTCTTTGAGAAAAGACAATAAAGTAGATAAGCCATGAATTAATCTAATCAAAGAGGAAAATCAAAGACACAAGCAAACAGTGAAATGAGATACAGAAAAAAAATGCAAGTATACAATTATTAGAAAATACTTCCACTGCCAATAATTTGAGAACTTGAATAAAACTATGTATACATGAGTGTGCCCCACATATTCACGCCTCTCGAAAGGGGTGGTCTATACCCACCAGCAACAGAGAGCACTAGCTGACGGCTCATGGGAACAACTAACACTCAGGACTGGCTGCAGTTTGAAGTTAAAGCACTTGCCAACATGAACAAGATCCTGGGTGAACTCCAGAACTCCCCCCTCTCCACTCCACTCCCCAACACATATAAAAGACTTAACTTTCCAGCCCTAACCTGGCCCTACTCAGTCATCAGCTTCATGTTTAGAAACTCCCCAGGGCATTCATAACCAAATAGTGTTAGATCAGAGAAAAGTTGAAAACTACAAAATCCCTTTAAGATAATATAGTAGAGTGTTTTATCTACATAGATTCAAAAGTGAGGTCTGGGAAGATGGCCAATGACGAGGACCTGAGTCTAGATTCCTAGAACACACACAAAACTGTAAACACGCTTCTCTAATAACAGGACTGGCTCCCAAGGGGAGCAGGAAGGAAGAAACCAGGAGAATCCCAGCAGCTCAAAGGACATCTAGCTTGTCATGAGCAGTGCTGAGTAACGGGAGACCCTGTCTCCAACAAGGTGGAAGGCAAGAACCAAATTCTGAGATTGTCCTTCTGACATTCCCTACCTGTGTCATGGTGCATGGCACCTGCTCACACTCACACACGTGCATGCGCGCGCGCACACACACACACACAATTTCAAACTGAAGCTTCCAACAGAAAGGAATCAAACATTGTTAAATAAATTGTGAACAGAAAGGGAGCAGAGCTCATTCTGAGTATGTGACAACGGTTTATTGCTAAATTTATTAAGAGAAAAGAAAACTATGGGTAAATTTATTTAGTAGAAGAAGACTTTTATGAATACAATTCCAAGCCAGAAATCATAAAAATGACTGAGATACTTTAAAGCAGTTTTTTTTTTTAAAGAATCTGTACTGGGAAAGAAACTTTTAACCATGAGCAAAATGTAACAAAAAACTACCAAAAAAAAATAGACTTGAAGTTTCAAACAAAGGGTTATTTTTTTTTTACTTTTGAAATTATTTCTTTTTTATTTATTTATTTATTAAAAACATCCACCTCCTCCCATCTTCACATTTCCCTCCCACTTCCGCCACTCCCCCTCCCCTCCCTCTCCAGTCCTAAGAGAAGTCAGGGTGTCCTACCCTGTGGAAAGTCCAAAGCCCTTGCCCCTCAATCCAGGTCTAGGAAGGTGTGCAGCCAAACACACTAGGCTCACAAAAAGCCAGTACATGCTTTCTGTATCATTATCATTGTCTGGTATCATTATCATTGTCTTCTCAGTCCGCCCTCATTGTCAGCTACATTTAGAGAGTCTGCTTTGATCACATGATCATTGAACTACCAAATCATGCCCAGAAAAGGCAATGATTCTAGCAACCCACGGTACTAGCCAATTCTTGAAAGGGTTAATAAAACAGGGTTTTTTTTTTTTTTTAATAAGAAGCAAATGGAAAATGATCTCCAATCTCCAGGCATTGTTCTAGATTCTGCTACTGCAGCAGCAGCAGGGGGAAAAGTGACTTAACAAATAAAGGTTATATAACACCCAGTAACCAAAAAAGATGCCGATGAACATATGCTCAACAGACAAAGATTTTAGAGCCGAATACTGCTCTGAGTTAGCGAAGATGCTGGGCCGCCTGCACACATCGGCCAGAAGAGGTTCAAGGGGTACACAGCTACCCTGAGTCTGCTGTGGCAAACAGTTCTTAGAAAGGCACCCATTCTATCAGAATAGATCCACGAGACCTATAGGGCAAGGTCTTCCTTACCGCATTACTTATAATAGTGAAGGCTATGTCAAGGTCTGTCAGGGTAAGTTTAGCATAACCATGTCAAAGCAGCATGCTGTCTTCATCTCTTAATACTGGTATTCATATTATGTATGCATTTTTTATCATCTCAATAAAATAAAATGTTATTCTGGTCTATTTAGTTCAGATTCCTTCAGATCTAAGGCTAGAATTTTTTGAGGCAATACACACCTAATATACTTTAAATAACGATAAATGAAAAAGCTTGCATGAGAATTTGGTCAAATATAAATATATAAATATATATACATACATACACAAATATATATACATACACAAATATATATAATCTACATATTTAGGGATGTAAATATCTCTCAAAATTTTCTTCAGTTCGCATGAATATTGCCTAAGTACTTCTGACAGCTGATGCCAATCGTCTGTCTTTAGGAAACCAAGGGCATGGGTGGTGGTTTAGAGGGACTTAGCTCCTTGTGAGCCTCCTGATAATCCATCTCCTTATCACAGCACCACTGTGTTCTCCTTAAGCATGAGATTTAAACCCTGACTTTCCATTGGCTTCTTATTATTCTAACCTCAAAAAAAAAAAAAAAAAGAAAAGAAAAGAAAAACAAAACAAAACAACAACAAAAAGGCGGCTCCCAAAGCTGGGACTATGACTGGCAGAAAAGCATTTCCCATGCAGGCAACAGGACCTGAGTCCAATCCCCAGAATTTACTCAGAAATCTAGATATAACAGCATGAACCTGTATCCCCAGTGCTGGAGAATGAGAGATAGATAGATAGATTCCCTAGGGCACCATGGCCAGCCAGACTAGCCTAATCCAGTGAGCTTCAAGCCAATTGAGGGATCCTGTCTCAAAAGCAAGTAGATGACTCCTGAGAAACCACACCCAAGGCCTCCACATACATGTACAATGAGCACACATGCATACACGTACTCACTCATGTACGCGTGCATAACATGCATGCACACACACATGCATGCACGCATACACACACCACCCACAAAGTCCTGCATGACGGTGATCAGTTCCTGTTCACTCTTTCACCCCTTCTTATTCCTTCCTTCCTTTTCTTCCCTGTACACACTGTTCATTCCTACGACATTCCAACCTCTGTCCCACCCCTAGTTCCTCTGCATACTTCTTGGCGTTCTTCTCTATTTGGAATGGTTTTTCCCTCATTCTGTACAGAGCAAGTTTTTAATCATTAAAACTTCAACTGTATGATACGATCTATCCGTCAGGGCAGCTCTGCTAACTGGCCCTCTTAGATTCTATGATCTCTTGCTTGTCTTCTGTATGATTCATTGCAAGGAGGGAAAGCACTGGCCATAATTCTTCCCAGTTTTTAATTGATTAGTCTTGTTAGATATAATGTATTGATTATTCTCTCCCACACCCTCCCTTATCTCCCTCCCATCCCTACTACCACCGCCCCACTTTCTACGAGGCCTTTTCCGAGGCTCATGACTTTTGTTCACTGACCCCTTTAGTTTAACCAGCACCAGACGTGTCACCACAGTCTGGGACATGCCCATGGGAGCTTGGTGGCATCCCTGGTGGGTAGACAGCTGAAAGCAGTGATCTACCCTCAATCTATATGTAGCAAACAGTTCAGCAATGAAGGGAAGGCTGTCATTTTTATAGTAATCATTTGCTTACACATCCACTCTCTGTATCCTTCTCCACAGTGTTTGCTCGGAGAACAAGCCCGTGTGCCGTGTGCTATGTGCGCGTTGTCCTCTAACTCTGTTCCAGCTGTGCCAAGAGCATCCAAATGCTGTTCAATTGTTTTAAATGCAAATAGGTAAAAGTATGAACTGGTTGAACAGGAACCTTTAAACATAATTAAAAGAAATATTCTTAGTCATTTTTTTCTCTATCTGTGGGATTCTAGCCTACGAAAATAATCACGGAAAAACGCAAAAATTCATTTCCTAAACTTTTTATTTTAACATTCTTCCAATAGCAAAAGCGACGAATGACCTTTATGCACAATCAGAGGGAGACATTTAAACAAGTTAATAGAGAGAATGGAATGGCCAAAAAAATGTATATGATAATATGATCAATTTTAAAATGAGGAGTAGGAAGCTTAATGCATAGTTAGATACCAATTTATTAAAAATGGCATTTTAATTCCATATGCAAAATAGAAATACTCTAAAATATGAGTCATGGTTTTGTTTTTGTCTATATATTTCCTACATTTTCCTATATTTTTGACACTGACCAAAAAGATAGTTATAAAACAGAAATACAGAATAAATGTCATTTCTTAAAATTAAAGAAAAATCAGACTACCCTTCCCCATGAGCATAACCTTTTATGTCTCAAGAGAAAGAAAACTTTTATTTTCCGATACATCTGGGAATAAAGCAGCGTGGCTGAACCTAATCAAGGAAGATTGCTGTAGTCAAAATGAGATCATATCATCCTGCATAGTAATAGCAAATGATAATTCATCCTGATTCCCAAAATCCAAGGTAGAATCATCAATAGGGGCTCTTTCACCTCAAGGCCTACAGAGACCCCTGCATGCCATTCAGCCCTGTCTCTACCTCTTTGCTTCGGCGTTTCTGGTTCAACCTCCCCTAGAAGGTGACAGCACCATCAGTCCCATTCTTCCCAGGGCTGCTTTCTGCTGCTGTGGGTCATACTATGAAATGCCTTGAGATGCATTTTATCAAATCATCTTTGTTTCTTTTCATGAATGCAAAATCTGATGAGTGGAATCATATATATGTTGGCACTTCTCTCAGAAGGAACTGAAGTTACTTTTATTTCTATAGGTCACTGAGCCACAGTAGCCTGTGGGTCCCCCGAAAAAAAGACATGCACTTGCTGAGATGTCTAGCACCTTGGCGCATAAAGGAGGTGGGGATGATAAGCTGATTTAACCTTTATCTCCTGAAAAAAGCTGCGAGGCAAGGGGTGGAGATGCCATTTGGATTCTACACAAAATCTCTAGACCACAGGAAATATGAAGCTTCCAAGGGGTCACCAAGATAGTATCTCATTCTAATGCAAGGCCACCAACCAAACAGTGTAAAGGAAACTCTAGGTAAAATCTCACCAAAGCAATCGAAGCCATCTGAAATCAAGACTAGGGGCAAGAGGAGTCGAGAGAAAGAAAGCGCAGATGAGAGTGCCAGAGATGGCCACGTCAATCAAAAGGTCAGACAGGATCCGTAACATCATCGTCATCGTTTAATTAAAAAATAAAGCATCCAGCAGAATAGCTGTGAGAGCTGCCTGTTCATTACATCACTTCACTCTTTCCTTTGACAAGATAAAGGATTTCAAGGGAACAGTAAGATCTCAGAAGGTGCCGAATCGTGTTGGTTCTGATTTTTACGTTAGAAACAAACACATATCTGCTTCCATGGTTCTCGGGAAAGAAATACTAGCTTCTGGATGTAAATGCATTCTGCATCAGATATTATTATTCAACTATCTTTAGCCATTTCTGCCTTCATGAGTTATTTATCATTTTCCTTTCAGTAACTTTGATATGTAAATTAAAGCCACTGTACCAAATGTTATGATTGAGATAAGGATCCAGAAACACTAATATTTCTTGTTAAGACATTTGCTTATCCAACTAAATACCATGAAACTGCCTGATTCAAAGCATGTTAGGAAAATGTCTAGACAGGATTCAGCAGACTTCAGGGGCCACTTGAAACCCAAAGCCACAAACTGGAGATTTTCTACCTTGAGTTCCAGCAGAATGTCTGTTAACATGGTCATCACCCATCAGCCTTCCAGTCTCCTATCTCAAACTTCCTCTCTGAAATGCAGGAGGAGTCATAATGTGACCTCCTTTGAAAAGGTCAGCTGCCTTAGCTCAAAGATGTGTTCTGCATGAAAGCTTCAGGCTTCACCTACAGCTGCTGGGCTCTGTGGCCTTGGCCAAGTGAGAGTCACCTCTCTTTCCCTTTCCTTTACTGGAATGGCAACATCAGTTCCTCTGTGTTCAAGTGTTCTCTCCTGGAGGGTGGTTCATAAGACAAGGAAACTCCTGGATCCTAAAAGGATTAGGAATCTCATGCAAGTGTCAAGATTCACAAGGCCCTTTCCCAAGCTTTATGCACAGCAAATGATTTCTGGGGAAGAGGAGACCAACTAGCCCACAGCCTCAGGTACACAGTTTTGTGAGTCGCCACCCATGCCTGCGTGAGCCCTTTGGTGGGCCCACAGGCACAAGTACTCAGTTTTGTGAGTTAACCCATGCTTGGGTAAGCCTTTTGGTTGTAAGATGTGCCTTTGAGTCACCTCTGCTCCTGTAAAGTCAATAGATTCCCAAGACAGATTTGAGTTGCATCTCTTTCCTGTTCTGTCACTGATGCCGATGTGTAATAAACAGATTTGTTTTAAGTCTAACCAGGAAAAGTCACATAACAATTATAAAATGAATGAAGGACTAGAATCTGCCGCAGCTGTGAAGTAAGACAAGTAAAAGTCCTGTCTTAGCTCAATAAACACCAGCCGGTACTGGTCTCTTAGGCACAATGGTGTACCGATGGCTTTGCCACGAATGTAAGGAATAGTCATCAAGTCTAAGAGATGGTGGGATGCCTGGTTTTAATGTCAATTTGCTACAATTAGGATCACCAGAGTAGGAGGCCTCAACTAAGGGATTTTCTTGCCTATTTTCATTGCTGCGGAAAGACCTACCTCAAGTGTGGGCTCCCGCTTCTAGTAGCTGCCCAAAATTTTAGAAGTTCATAGTAGGCTGGGTGGTGGTAACACAAGCTTTTGATCCTAGCCCTTGAGAGGCAGATGCAGGCAGATTTCTGACTTCAAGGCCAACCTAGTGTACAGGGTGAGTTTTTCAGGAGAGCCTGTGTTACAAAAAGAAACCCCATCTCAGAAAACAAAAACAATAACAACAAAAAAAGTTCATAACAGAAGGAAGACCATTCACCCTTTGCTTGCTTGATCATCCTGCCCGGCTGTCAGTCTTTCTTTTGATGTTAAGTTGATTCTCCCTGAGGCCACAGATACTAATTTCTCCCCTGATGTCAGGACCATAATTTCTATGCTTCTTTCATTGACTAAGGACCAGAACTTTCCAAGAACCTTTCATGACATTGGAGCCAGACTGGGACAGCTAAAGCATTTAGCCTCATGGACTGAACAACTGTCAGGTTCCTGACCTCTGCGATGTGAGACAGTCATTGTGGAACTCCTCAGACAACTGAGGTACCCAACCTCAAGGACCCAGAAATTACAGGGGTCTCAGGCTCTCAAATGAGAAACACCTGCTATTACTATTGTAATGTAAGCTGACTTGATAAATTCTTTTGATATATATAGATAAATATGTATGTATTAATTTCATCAATTCTGTTCCCTTAAACAACCCTGACTAAGATAGATGGTGTGCCCCAAATTCCACTTGCTGAAATACTAATATCCAAGACAATGGTATTAGGTGTGACCTACATGACAAAGTAAAGTCATGAGGGTAGAACACTCATAAATTGCTTAGTGCCACTATAAATGGCCCTCACAGAGATCCTTGAGCCCTTCTATCAATTGCTTAAAAGGAGTGAAGACAGAAATAGGATGATGTGGGATTCTCCTCTGAATGCTGTGATAACCAGTGATTAATAAAGAAACTGCTTTGGACCTATATCAAGGCAGAATTTATCTAGGTGGGGAAAACAAAACTGAATGCTGGGAGAAAGGAGGCAGAGTCAGGGAGAAGCTATGGAGCCTCCATCAGAGACAGAAATGGGGAAACTCTGCTGATAGGCTACAAATCTCATGGTAAAATATAAAATAATGAAGATGGGTTAATTCTAGATATAAGAGCTAGCTAACAATATGCTTAAGTAATTGGCCAAGCAGTGATTTAATTAATACAGTTTCTATATGGTTATCTCAGAAGTCTGGGCAGCTGGGAAACAAACAAGTGGCCTCCTCCATACCACAATAGGAAGCTGACCCTCTCTACATAAAGAGCCTGCTGGACCTTGATCTCCAACTTTCCCAATTCCAGAAGAAATAACACACATTTCTGTTGTGGATAAGCCACCCAATCTATGGAGGTTTTATTATAATAGCACAAATAGGCTATGACCCATTCTCTCAAGGGCAAGAAGTCAGCACAAACCAACTGTAATATCTCTCTTGACCACAGCACTGTCCCTCTTTACTCATGCTCTGGATAAGGTCATCACAAAGCTGCTCCACTTCCTGGTGACCCTTCCCTGGTGACAGTCCAAGGCTCTCCATTTGACTTTACAAATCCAGAGCTTTCTTCTGGAAGCACACAGGTCTTTCTCATGCTTCAGTAGAATGAAATGGTTCACAAGACCCTTGCTGCTTGGCTGATAGTCCTGAATTCTTTAAGATAAATAATAATAAAAATGAGCAACAAATGCAGTCTGAACTGAGTTTTCATTCTCACCTCTCCACAGATGACTGCCTGTCTCCCCTGCTGGAAGTATGGTTCTGCAGCTGGCTTCCCATACATACATGTTGTAGGGAGCACAGGACCCTTTTTGTTCCGTCCCGCCTGGCTAGCTTAACCCCCGGAAATAACCACACAGAAATTGTATTAATTAAATTACTGCCTGGCCCATAAGCTCTAGCCTCTTATTGGCTAACTCTCACATCTTGATTCAACCCATTTCTAATAATCTGTATGTTACCACGAGGTCGTGACTTACTGGGAGAGATTCAGCATGTCTGACCTGGCAGCTGGCTCCATGGCGGCTCCCTCTGCCTGCCTTCTTTCTCCCAGCATTCAGTTCTCTTCCCCTGCCTATCTAAGTTTTGCCCTATCAAAAGGCCAAGGCAGTTTTCTTTAATAACCAATGAAAGCAAAATAAATACAGAAGGACCTCCTACACCATTTCCCTTTTCTGTTTAAACAAAAAAGAAAGGCTTTTAGTTTAACATAATAAAATTACATATAACAAAACAGATATCAAGCAAGAATAACAGTTACAATATTTATATCTACTTTATCTTGTATCATAACTAAGGAAAACTATAATAATAATTATTCATTCTTCAGCTCCATCAAAGACTCCAGAAGGATATAATATTACCTAAGTAAGCAAGAAGTAAGCAACTTCCAAAACTCTAGAATTGACAGAGACATCTTGTTGCCTGTACAGTCACCCAAAGTTCTTTTGTACCATTGAAGCATCCATCTTTAGCCTACAGGCCCATAGTATTCAGCAGACATTTCCATGAAGCAGGAAAATTTAAAGACAATTCAGTCACTTTCTTCTGTATCCTTCAGAATGCCTTCTATGAATCAGGAACCCTGAAGGATCATCTCACCTTTAGGCAAGTTTAGCAGTCCTGTCTCTTTGGGTTCTTTGGGTCCAATTACACAGTCTAGGCAAGAGCAGTTTCTTGTCCAAATGGCTAGCAAACTCCATAAGGAGCCTCTTCGATGCCCATCTTCCTCTTGAAGTAGATTGGTGCTGCCAGGAGCAGACATGTCTCATTGTTATGAAAAGCCCTAAGTTATTAAAACATCTTAAACGCCATATTTTGTAGTCTTTGAAAGATATGAAGAATGCCTATCTGAAATATATCTATGCACATCTAGAAAATCTAACTAACATGATTATAAGCTTGACTATTATCAATGATTATCCATTAACAACTTATATTTCCTAATTATACATTGCATTTTTTTTGAGTTTTCTTTCCTTTTTATTTTTTTTATTTTTTTTATTATTATTTTTTTTATTAATTAATTTATTTAATTATTAAAGATTTCTGCCTCTTCCCCGCCACCACCTCCCATTCCCTCCCCCTCCCCCAATCAAGTCTTCCTTCCTCCTCAGCCCAAAGAGCAAGCAGGTTTCCCTGCCCTGTGGGAGGTCCAAGGACCACCCACCTCCATCCAGGTCTATTAAGGTGAGCATCCAAACTACCTGGGCTCCCACAAAGCCATTACGTGCAATAGGATCAAGAACCCATTGCCATTGTTCTTCAGTTCTCAGTAGTCCTCATTGTCCATTATGTTCAGCGAGACCGGTTTTGTCCCCTGCTTTTTCAGTCCCCGGCCAGTTGGCCTTGGTGAGTTCCCGATAGAACATCCCCATTGCCTCAGTGTGTGAACTACACAATCTCAATACCTTAATCAATATCAGAAATACATATACATATAACAAAATTGACTTTAAATTTATATCAATAAAGCCAAATCCATACCAATGCAAATTATTCATATGTATATCATATCCCCCCTTTAAATGTAAAAGAATATTTGTAAACAATATTTGGGAATATGGCATACACACACACACATACAGACACCACCTTTCTTTCTCTACTCTGTGCAGTACTGTATATTGAATGGCTCCTTCATACATATTACATGGTCAGTTCTCTAGAAGAAGGTAGGGACATAGGGATGCACCAGTTTTTAGGGAGACTACAGGCTTTGAGGAAAAACTTGTCAGTGAACACACTTTACCTAGAGAGTTACAGATCATTAAATGTTGAACTGAGATGGGGAAATGGAAGCAAAGAAGAAGTTTTGTTGTGAAGTAATCTTTTTACACACTGTGAAGATGTCACTCTGATTGGTTTCATAAAAAAAAAAAAACTGAACGGCCAATAGCTAGGCAGGATTTCTAGGCACAAAAGACACTGGGAAGAAGAACGGGGAGAATACAGAAGAATCAGGACAGGAAACACGGAGATGAGGTAATAAAACCATGAGGCAAAAAGTAAATTAATAAAAAATGGATTAATTTAAATTAAAAGAGCTAGTTAGAAACATGCCTAATCTATTGGTCAAGCTTTCATATTTAATAAGTCTCCATATCATTACTGGGGAGCCAACAGTCTTGAAGAAAAAATTCACCTTTGACATTCCAGGAAAAGAAAGTGTTCAGTTACAAATTATAAAAGTGAGAAAGAACACTGGGTATGTTCTTCACATTAAATGAGGGGAATATTTTGTGTGTGTGTGTGTGCGCGCGCGCGCGCGCGATTTGTACTGTAGAAGGATCAGAGAAGTTGAGGTAAAAATAGTCTAAGACCTGTACTAGGCCTTGGGCGAACTTGTCAGAAAACTAATGAGCAGTACTCTATCGTGATAACAGTGGAGACCACTCCCTGAGGGCACACCATAGGACAGTGTATTCTGAAACATTCTCAGGTTTGTGTCCCAGAAAGATCCTCCTACCATCTTTGCTTCTGGTATGGTCTTGACACATGCCAGTCATAAGAAATCCATGACTACGGCTACATTTACACAAACTCTTGAGAATCTGACCTCCTCAAAGAGTAGGGGCCCCTCATACTTCAGTATCCTTTCCTTCAGATTTACTGGAGCAAACAGGAAGGAGCCAGCGAGCGGCAGAACCACGTTTATAGTGGGCTGATAGATGTCCGCAATCTGCCTTCCCAGCAGCCCAAACTCATCACACCCAAGGCAAAATGTGTTCTCCTCCATAAATGCTTCTCTTCTTTTTTAGCATTAGATTCACTCAAGTTCAAAAGTTCACACTCCCTTTTTACCACATCCTATATCTCACTGGGTCTGTGGGCTTTCTTTTAAAATGTATCCATCTGGGCTGGAGAGAGATAGCTCTGCAATTAAAAGCACTTGCTGCTCACATAGGGGCTCAAGTTTGGTTCTCAGCACCCACAGGGCAGCACACAGCTGTCTATAACTCTACTTCCAAGGGATCCAACAATTCTGATGTCTTCTGCGGGCATCAGCTATGCATATGGTACACATACATGCATGTAGGCCAAACACTCATGTATATACATGAAGTAAAAATAAACAAAAATTTTAAAACTGTCCCATGCTTCCCTTCCTTTTCTAGTACAACTTCCCCACCTCAGTCATGAACTCCTTCCAACTGGCCCAGGCTGTCACCAGTGCCTCTCCTCCATTATCCCAGCTTCCTTTATCAGTCACTCTTGGAGGCCACAGACTCCAAATCCCTTGGAGTGTAAAGCTCAGAATCATGTACACATCATCCAGAACCTAGGTGGTTGTGTTCCCAGCAGGCTTTCCATCAAGAACCCCTTTCTCACACTTACCTTCCCAGGTTTTGCCTGCTGAGCAAATCACCCAGATGACCTCATATCTACGTGACTTACTCTGGATCTTGCTTACATATTGTGGACTAGATGAGAGACTGTCCCAGAATGAAAATTTTGCACCACCTAGAACCTTAGAATGTCAACTTCTTATTTGGAAAGGTTTTTACGGGTATTGTCATTTAAGAGACAATACGGTCAGACTAAAATGAGGTGGCCCTTACACAAAGGGAAACAAATCCAGAGACCCACAAGAAACCAGAGATGCACAGTAGAGTTAGAAAACAGAGTGATGTTTTATGAGCCAAGTACCAAAAAAGATTGCCAGCAAGCACCAGAGACAAAGATGGAGGCACAGAACACACCTTCCCCAGAGACTCTCACGAAGGAAGCAACTATGCCATGACTTCCTTGTGCACACTACCTAGAATGTTCTTTGCTCATCTCTCTGTCTGTCCACTCAGACCCAAGTGCCCAATCGAATCCTCTCTCTGCCGACAGGGAGCCATGACACTCTCTCATTCCTTTGATAAAGTCTTCAACCATATCTAATCAGACCCAGGGTTCTGGGGACTGCACATTCCAAAAGCCAGGAATTCACAGCCACCATCCGTTATCACCAATTGGTGATGACTTCTGGGTTTCTCATTTGTGCCTATGATAAAGGAGAAGTGGAGGGAGGGATTGGGTCTCCCCCTCCAAGAAAAGTCACTGTCTTACTTTGTGTGTACAATCCTATCTCCTAATTACACTCACCATTTTCCAAGCATGTCCTTTGATCATTGGCTGTGGCAGAAAAATAGCACCCTCCCTTCCTGCATTTGTCATTCTCTGTCTCTCCTATTGACCCTTCATGACACCCAGTTACATGTGAATCCTGAACTGATACCACACATCACAGTTCAACGTCTGCCCATCCCCCACAATCCTCCAACCCTTCCAGGTCAACCGAATGCTTCCCTTCACTACAGCTCTTTCTTGAGAACAATCCACTGGAAACCCGCCCCTTTTCTTGACAGTTGACTAGATCTTAACTTACACTTTTATTAGAGAGAATAGTTTTCTCGTGTGCCACATGGAAATCATCTGTGGAAAACTCTGCTTTTTTACCAACTGAATGACCTAGATCCAATCATGTGTCTCCTCTGGGTCTCAGTTTCCCCATCTTTACAGTTGACTCAATGATAGCACCAGCCTTATGGTGTCATGAGGGATGGAAGACAGCATTGAGCATGGACTCTCTAACTGAGTAATAATAATGCATTTTGCTGACAACATTACTATCAATCACCATCACCATCAACACAGTCATGTCACTATCACCGAACTTCACTTATAAATACCTCACCCCAGCCAGAAACACAGAGCTGCAGAAATTCAACACTTGCTAGGTAAAAAGAAATGAACAATTTCAAAAAAAAAAAAAAGCCATTCCTCAAAATTAATTCCCCCACTAGCTGTGGGTACTGTTCTAATGTACCAAGGACAGTCTATTATTATCCTCATAAAACTCCTTTCTTCCTAAGAGATTAAAGAGCTCGGAATATTCCATGCCAAGCAGCTTCACACGTCCCCTGAGAGAGGCAACAAGAAAGAATTGCTTTTCCATTGTCCTTGTGTATCAAGGCAGAGAGACAAGAAACAGACTGCTGCCCTGAAAACTTGAGAGGCCTGAGAAACTACGGAAGCATGGTCCCCTTCCTCCTTATTCCTTAGGGAAATGCCCTTTGCTTATTCCGAAAGCAAATCAGTAGGCCACATGCTGTTGGCTCAAACCCAAGGTAGAGCGGCCTCTGTCTCCCCATGGATTCATTCATTGACTTACCAGTTCATTTATTCAGAGTCGGCTGATGAGTCTAACAACAGTCCCCTTCGTTATATAAGCATCAGACAGGCTACAGAAAGTGACACGGACCAGAGAGGTGAGCACAGCCACCTAGAAAATGCCCCAAGTGACAAGTTGCCAGAGTCTGCTGAAGAAGGGTAGATGAAGCCTCTGAAACCTCACAGATCATAAATTTCCTCTCTTTAAATATTCTAAATGAAATTTTGAAATTCATCTCAATTTCTAAAAATACTTCCCCAAGATGGTAATCCCCCAACCGTCAGTCATTCTTGATAGCATGCTAAGCACCTCCTACCTCTGCAGAAGCTGCTGAACTCCATCGTCAAAGATACCAAAGGAAGTTGTGGTTATCGCCTCAAGTAGGATGCTCAGTTGGCTCAGCATCTTCCATAGTGAAACCCTGGGCTCTGCTGCACCTCAGCATAAAACAAGAGACGACTACAGGCATCTGTAGACCCCTGCAGATAGCATTTTTCACAGTAGCCCAAGCTGAAAGCAATCCAAATGCCCACTGCTGGTTCAGTAAGTAAAACGGAACATATACTGTACACACAGAGAAGGGAATTCTCATGTAAGATACAGCAGGATGTATCCTGGGAGCATTAAGAACTGAAGGAAGCAGTCACAAAAAGACAAAGAGCAGATGGCTCCATTTTGATGATGTGTCTTGAACATCAAATTGATAGAAAAATAATAGAATAGTGGTTGGTACAGAGGGGACTGGGAATTAGAATTGTTGTAGGGTGGGTGGAGAGATTTAGTTTTCAGAAGAGGAAAAGGGTTAGAAAATGGATGTCAGAGATGGACTCACAACAATGTGATTGTCCCTTTTGTCCCTTTATTGTACACTTAAAAATGAGTAGGGGCTGAAGAGATGGCTCACCATTTAAGAGCACAAGATGCCCTTGTAGAGAACCTAGATTTGAATCTTAGCTCCCACGTGGTGGCTCACAACCACCTATAACTCCAGTTACAAGGGGCATGATACCCTCTTCTGGCCTCCACGGGCACTGCACACATGTGCATAGACATACATGCAGGCAAAACACCCGCATGCATAAAATAAAATACATGAATGATTTTAAGAGGTAAAGTGTCATTATTTTCTATACAATCAAAGAGGAGGAGGAGAAACAACAATTCAGCAGACTTATCCAAAGCCATAGAGGTAGCTGTAATGCTGGAGAGGACTCTCGAGATGCCTATCCTGACCCCTGTACTGGGCTGTTGTGCTCAACTCCAGTTCTGGATGCTGGAACTTGGAGTGACCACCAGAAACAGAGAACTGTTCTCAGCCAGTCCAAAGCAGCAGCCACATGGAAGGTGAGCTCCCACAAACCGTTCTCCATGGAGATAGCCAGGGGTTAATGGTTCAATGCCTTGGAGGGCCAAACGCTTCTCACTTCTAGGCAGAAGCATCTGTTACTGGATTCCTAACCCAGAGATCCCCGGGGTCCAGCTGGAGGTCACTGTCTCTAGCTAAGGCCACAGTTTTGCTTGGCTTTCCGGCCCTCCCCTGCCCCACTTCTCTCAGAGTTCATCCCTGAGCCATTCTCTTCTGGGAGTTACCATCCCAGCAGCCCTCATATCAGGCTCAGCATCAGGCAGTGTGTCTTTCCTTTCTTCCACTGTTGCCATCCTAAGAAAGCATCTTAATAATTTCCTGAATCCCTCCCATGGCTTTTGATACTACAAGTGTTCTGTATGCGGGTCCATACAGCTCTGGGTTTCCGTGTTGTTCATAAAAGAATATACTCCTGTTTGACCCCCCAAAGTCCCACTTCTCTCCATTCAGAGACAGTACCTCCCACACTGAGGGGGGACATGGTCAGGAGGATGTGCTGTAACCTAGAGGGAACACTTGCATGGCTGATGCATGGGGGCTGAGATTGTTACCTCAAAATGGAGAGCTCACTGACATGAGTTCTGCTTCCATGACACATCTGACTCCCCATAAGCAACCTGCAAATGAGCTAGTACAAGAAAACAAACCTTGCCACCTTCTCTGTGCCCAGAAGCCATGCTAGACCGAAGAGCCAGTTAAAACAGTGGGAGAGCTCAAACTTCGTGCCTGCTTTCCAAGGAAGAAAAGCAAATAAACAGCGGGTAAAATAGCAGAAATAAAGGAGAAAGCAGGAAGGGGTACACACCTGGGGAGGGCATCTAGGAAGAGAGACTCCTGGTAGAGCCCATAGAGCGTCTCCAAGTCACACGGACTCATGGCAATGCAGAACACAGGTGCCATGCGTCTCCAAATACACACGGACTCAGCAATGCAGGGCACAGGTGCCATGCATCTCTAAGACACATGGACTCGTGGCAATACAGAACAGAGGTGCCATGCGTCTCCAAGACACGTGGACTCATGGCTACACAGGGCACAGGTGCCGTAAGGGAGGGGAGCAGCCAGCAGATTCCACTCAGGATTCCTTTGGTCACTCACTCAGCAAACATTGCTGGGCACCTGTGCTTTCCTATCCCTGGGAACACAACAGAGATGAGCAAGAGATGCGGCGAGGAGAAGGGGCTTGGGGCAGACAGAGCTAGGCTGGAGCTCTCTGTGGCCTTGCAATCGTTGGGAAGTTCTCGACATTTCTTGTCCTTATCTATGACATAGCACACAACCAATCACAAAACTAATAGCAACCATCTCAAGGGATTGTTATGAGGATCAAAGAACGGAAAGCCAGCAAGCTCTTTGCTTAACATGCAATGATGCAAAACACTCCATCTACTGTTCCTCTCCTTACCAGACACACTTCTTTCCCTCATGTGTCCCCATGCGCAGATAACAATTAAAACACGGTGCCGTGGTGCATCATGGGAAAAGTACATCATGCCTCCACGTTTGGAAACTGAACTCCCCTTGAGAAGCCTGCTTCCCCATGGCACTTCTCTGACATGCGTCTTGGCCGTTCACCCTGATGGCTGGAACCGTCCTCCACGAGGCTGTCACTCTTCGAGCTGCATATAACAAGATAAGCCTACTCTTCCAGCTCACTTGGCAGACACCACGAAGAACTAATGCCTACAACTGTCAGCGTTTAGTGTGAGATTTAATAAATGTGGTGTTTTTCCAAGTCCATTTTCCCAAAGCCAAATGGAAGCTTCAATCCCCCAGCTCTAATGCTGGAACATGCTCACCGCGTGGGGACCCAGGCACGGGGCGCTATTATTCAGCCTCGTTCAGAGAAGTGTTTTCCGAGACCAAAGTCATATATTTATAGGACCAGATGAGGAGAAGAAAATCAACATCCTGGGATGAGATCACCAGCTCCCCGATCCAGGGGGTTATTTATTTATTATGTGATAATGGCTCAAATGTATACACTACTCCAAAATCTTCTAGGAAAATTCAAACATCTTTGTAATCCCTGTTTACAAAGCACACAGAGAAATTAAAACAGGCTTAATTGAGTAGTGTTTATGCATATTAATGAACCTAAATTCTAAATCTGGATTTTGAAAATATAAAGGGTAAAAGAGGATTCATTTCAGACTAATTTGCTTTTGAATATGACACTTTGCATGTCAAATAGGGTAAGGGATGTGGAATTAGGGGTCCTAGATAAGCATTTTAAAGCATTTTCCTATAAAGTTGAGGGCATACAATATTTTAAAGGGAAAGACCCTCTCTCTATTTTAATCTCAGGCTTTTACGGCATGCATGCTTCGCCGATCCTTTACAATCTGCACTGTGACCACAGAATCCTCTTCTAGATCCTGCAGACCTTCCCTCTGGCTGGCCCGCCCTGACACTGTCACGAAGGGACTTGATACCCTATGGGACATGTTTGTCAATTTGTCCACTATAGCCTAGAGCACTTACTTCTTAGCAGACAGAGGAGCAGAAAAATAGAAAGTCAGGCAGACCCAAAGTCACACCCCAGTTCTGCACGGTCATCAACTTTCTGTGACTTGCTTTTCACGGCTGTCCACACAGTTGGCACAACATAGGTGTTCAGATGTACTATGTCCATTCTTTCTGTTTGTCCTTAGAGTGGCAATAAAATAAATAAAATAAGGAGGGGCCAGCAGTGTTCTGTTCAATGAATAACCAACATCTAATTCCCTGTGGTCCATATCTACAGTAAGAAAATGACCCAAATCAGAAGGATTTGAATGGCAACACTTGGGCATGAATGAAGGTACTCAGTGAGCACGCTGGTTTGCCTCTATGACACAGGCAATGGACTGGATAACCTCCAGCCTCAAGGAAGAATTGAATGTGAACTATAGAATCAGAGATCCTGGGATGGACTCCAGGCTCCACCACACATAAGTGCCAGGGGTATCCCTTCCCAGCGCCAGACTTTCTCGCCTATACAAGAGACAACTATTGCACCAGCCCTCTCTAGGTGTACAACCCATATGTTACACCTACTCAAACGCCTATTGGGACACAGTATAAGATTAGGAGACAACACCTAAGAAGAGATGAAAGCCAGAAAAGCTCACAGAATGGATATATGACATTCCCAAAGAAAAAGAGGGCTGGGGAGATGGCTCAAGAGGTGATGCGCCTACTGCTCAAGGATGAGCACCTGGGTTCAGATGCCCAGAACCAATGTAAGAGAGTTGTGTGTGGCAGCAAGCATCTGTTATCCCAACACCGGGGAAAGAGATGGCCAGATTGTAGGGACTTGCCATTCCAAAAAAATGGCAAGTTCCAGGTTCAACAAGAGACCCTGTCTCAGAAGATAAAGTGAAGATCAACAGAGGAAGAGGCCCAGTGACAACCTCTGACCTGCACACATATGTGCAACAGGTGATCACACCTGCATACACATGTGTATACACCCCCTACATACACACACACACACATGCACACATGCACACAGACACACACACACACACACACACACAAGGAATCATCTGACCCAAGCACTGAGACATGTCACCTCTGGGAGAATCTTGCCAAATGTTCCAGTTATTCACATGCTAGAAGCATCCTATCTCAGATTAGGGGGTGGGCTAACTGAAATTAAGATGCATTACAGGGAGACCCTTATGGAAGGGCTGGAGAGATAGCTTTGCAAGAGTCCTTGCTGCTGTTGCCAAGAACTTAAGATAATTTTCAGCCCCTATGCCCCACAACTGCCAGTAACTTTCACTCCAGGAGATCAGCACCCCCTATTGACCTCCTTGAGCACCTGCACTCACACGCATATACACAAACACAGGTACACATAAATAAGACTAAAATTAAGTCCTAAAAATAAAGACTAAATGAAATTTTTAAGCCTCATAGAAAATTACTTTGTACTACTTTACATTGGAACTACTTTGTACTCTAATTAAAAATATAACTTTAAAAAGGTGTTTGAAACCAGGTAACCTGCATGAGCGGAAAATGCTTCCCCCAGAAGACACAGATTATTAAATAAAAAGTCTCAATGCTACACATGGATACTTTTGTACGAGTTATGGGCCAGGAGGCACTAAAGGCACTCAGAAACAACATTCCCCACTGTGACTGGTTGGTAAGACCCTATTGCTGAAGAAGCAACACATTTTGCTTGTCAGACATAAATCAATCTGGAAGTGCCCTAAAAACTTCTTCCTCGCTAGCTAGCTTACACAATCAGAAGGTGCCATGCAGGCTTCTGGGGGAGAAAAGCTATCAACGACCTTAACCAGGTCTGGACACTGAAAGCTGCGATACTCAAGGGCCAGGCAGTGTGTGTTCGTTGCAACAGTAGCATGAAAGCTGGACCTGAGGCTGATACCACAGGTGGGAATTCATGCCTGGGACTGTGAGAGTGGTCAAAAGTCCAGGGTATGGGGTAACAGGCCACAGGTAACTCCTGTTGCTTTGCTAAGCGGACATGTCAGTCCACTGTCTGAATATATACGACCACACCATAGACAGGTGCTGCTCTCCCCCTTGGCTAGAGGAGCTTCCTTCCACAGCAGACAGTAGTTAGTGCAGAAACTCAGGACTGGTCAAAGTGTGGAGAGTGAGTGACTACCAAATGGGTCCTCTTTGCCAACCCTCCTCGGCTCAGGAGCACTGAGAAAGAGGGGGGAGAAGGGAAGTAAGAGTAGGAGTGGGGAGGTGAGTTGTGAAATGCTGTGTTCTGGACACACCCTGACTTAGCTCTGATCCCTCTCAGTGAATTCTCCTTCCTGCCTCTTCCACCCCCACCATCTTTAGTCCTCTCTCCCCCTATTTCCCTCCACTTATCTCTATACCCATCTCAGGCTTGCTTTGGACTCGCCCCTGTCCCCACTCCTGTTTCTTCTCTCTGTCCCTCATCTCCACTTGTCTGTCACCTGTCCTGGTGGCTCTGATAACAAACTCCTATGTCACATAGGCAGCTGGCTGATGCTGGAGTCGTGAGCCAATGGTGGAAGATGGCGATCCCTGAAGCTGGGCAGACCACGATGGAAAAGGTCCTATGGCACAATGAGGCTGAAAAGGACCCTGGTCCCCCAGGACAGGGCCAGACTTTAGGACAGGGCTCGGAGGACTGAAGCTGACTAGACTTACCTAGCACCTCCTGATACACCGGAGCCATCGTCTCTGTTTAATTTAATGCTACATTCCACATCAGGGACAGGACACCGTAATTTCTGTTCTGCTAATGAAGGAACGGGGGGGGGGAGGGGTTGAGTGATTTGTCAATGGCTTATCCCCTGATCCAACCATGGAGCATCTAAGAGACCAATGGGGCTAAAGAACATGCCATTTGAAGAGCAAAATAATCTCACATAGCCCGGGGAGTGAGAAATAAGGACAGGTCAGTGATCCCCATTCCATCCTTCTTCAGAAGTAAACATTTATAGTGGCTGAATGACTCGGGAACAATGAAGTAAGGCCCACAAGTTATACCACCCTCAGAATCAGCTACAACCAGATTGAGTAATTAAATGTGAAAAAGAAAAAAAAAACATTTTTAACAGAGTGTACAGGAAAAGGTCTTATGGTTTGAAATATGGGAACCATTCTGACAATGGCATGAAACTCATGCAGGGAAAAGTTGATTTCGCCAAACAAAATTGAGTTCCTTGTATTACCAAAAAAATACCATCAATAATATTAAAAGACAAATGATTAAAATGTAAAATCTGTATGACAATACATGAATGAGTATCCTTAAAATGTAAAGAATACCTATCAATCAACAAAATCTAAAGCAAATCAAGAGGAAATGTAGACCAAGGACTTGAAGAAAATTACAGAAAAGTTCCTATTCAAGACAAATAAACAAAAAAATGTGAGAACAAAACTCACAATTTTACATTTAAAAAAAGCTAAGACACAATTTTTCTAAGACATGGGCTTGCAAGGCTGAATACCCATTGGTTTCAAGAGTACAAGGAGTTGAAAATTAAACTGGAAGCAGCTTTATCCCTCCACAGAGCAATGTGCTAATATTTATTGCTGTTCTAAATGCACAGTCTCTTTGACACATTCAGTCTCTTTTTAGGAATATGTTCTGCAGAAATTCAAAGGCAGAGGCATAGGGTTATTCATCATAGCACAGCTAAGAGAGATAGATAAACTGGAGATATTCTCACTCTGCTATAGCTGGTACTCACCAACCATCCCTAAGCCACAGAAACAGAACACAGCACTGTCTATACAGAGAATGAGGTGGGGCTGTGTAAAAGGTGTTTGTCAACCTTAGAGCATAGCATGATGGTGTGGATGCGTAATCTATGCACCCAGGACAGGGAGGCAGGAGGATTAGGAGTTAAAGGTCATCCTCGGCTACATAGCAAGGTCAGGCCAGCCTGGGCTACTTGAGACCTTGTCTCTTTTGAAGCAAGGAGGGAGGGAGGGAAGCAGGCAGGCAGGCAAAGAATTATTATAGTGGTTCAAAAGGACTGAGTCTGTCTTTGCCTTTGAAAGGAAGCCCAGGTGGCTTGGCATCGGGGAAAACGGCTGCTGCAGGCCCAGGGGTGAGGAAGTTTCCAGAGTAGACAGGTATCTGAACAAGAGGACTGAGTGGGGAAGATGATCCTCAGTGCAGGTGGAAACTGTCCAGTCAGCTGAGGACTCAGGTGACACAGCAGCTCTTCGGAAGAAAATAACTATGTAGGTACAATAGTCCTTTCTAAGAACGCTGATGTCCATGGGAATGTGTGGGAGGGGAAGAGGGAGGGAGAGGATTTACCTGCATAAGAGCTGGAAACACAGAAACCAAACTGTGGCCCCGTAGGGGGGGTCGGGGGGCGCAAAGTCTTTCCTTCAACTGTCCCCTCCCACCTGTATTTTCAGAAAATGCCCTTTCTGACCTAATGAAAAGTTATTTTATAATTTAAAAAAAAAAAAAGCCAACACACACGCTTTGATAGAGAGTAGTCTCATAAAGACAGTGATCTTTTTCCTGCCTCTTCTCGCCAGTGCTTCCCCGCTCTGGCCAATGACATTAGTCTGCCCTGTGCACCCTGGGAATCTGAGACCTTGTTCCTTTGTAGAGGGCCATGTGTTGCACTTTGGTTGACAACTACATTAAACCCAACTCTGTTCTGAATTATGAGCCACTGTCCCCAACCTGTAGTTGAGAGCAGGTTCCTGCTATCTGCAATACATAGGCATACCTTCTGAGAGTTTTCCTTTATTCCCGGAACTTTGCCTTTTCAAGTTGGTTCACAGCAACATTTTCCTGGTGACAAACATGATCACTCCTCCGCCTCCAACTTCCCTGAAATGTCATAGGTAAAAGGCCCCCTCTCATTCAACTTAGTTCTAGATGCCCCCACTGTCTTGTACTGTCTTTGCCCAGTTTACTGCAATCTTGCAAGAAAGAAGTGAATGTTACACCACTGACCCCATTTGAGTAAGACACTAACATTTTAGATTTTGTCTCCAGGGCCCTGCTATCTCAGGGGAGACAAGCTGGGCTCACAAAGCTTCTGGAAGGGTGCAGTATCAATGAGCTGAGCTACAGCACCAAGAGAGACACTACAAGTTCCTTCCTCTGTCCTGAGCATCCCATAGCCGCCAGTCCAGGACTGATCCTATAGACTAATGACAGAGGGATGCAGATATGATCCCAGTCCCTGAGGAGCAGCAAGTGCTCAGTGTGGGAGCAGGAAGTGGGGGTGACATGAGAGGCAAATCTAAGGACAAGAGGCAGAGGGGGAACCGGAGGAGCTACAGATGATATAGTTCTAGAAGTCAAGAGGTCGGGATGACATGGGGTCAGGATGTCATGGTACCCTAGTTATTATTGCTAGGATGAACACCATGACAAAAAAGCAACCTAGGGTGGAGAGAGTTTATCCGGTTGACACTTCACACCACTGTTCATCATCAAAGGAAGTCAGGAGAGGAACTCAAACAGGGCATAGACCTGGAAGCAGCAGCTGATGCAGCGTGCCAAGGAGGGGTATTGCTTACTGGCTTTCTCACCATGAGTTGTTCAATCCGCTTTCTCATAGAACCCAGGACCCCCAGTCCAAGGGTAACACGACCCACAATGGGCTAGACCCTCCCATATCAATCAATGTGAGAAAACATCCCACAGGCTTGCCCACAGCTCCATCATAGGGCGGCATTTTCCTAACTGTTCCCTCCTCTCAGATGACTTTAACTTGTGTTAAGTTGACATGGGATTGGGCTTCTCACATTTTACAAACGAATCACCCCTTTCCTTCTTCCTCTACCCCTACAAAAAAGGAAGACTTCCACCTTCAAGTTAGGGCGGGGAAGGATCAGGAAGACAGGTGCCTGTCAGTATCTCCTCAGCAGCCACGCAGCCGCTTGAGCTCTGCATTGCATCTCCAAATCACAAGACCTGTCTTGCCACGGCGATTCTCTGTTCCTCCCACGATTTATTCCAGCTAGTGACTGACTAGAACAAGGCTCTCAAAGGGCATTTTTCAAAGCCAGAATGGTAGAGTAGTCATGCTGTCTGGCACTGGCAGCTCCAAACAAGTTACAGGCCCCAGAAATTACAAGCAGTAGCCGTCCATCAACTGTCTCCATGGTCCACCGACTGCTCATGAGATACAGTGAAGTCGTGCGTACAGGCCACCATGGGGCTGTCATGGTTGGAAGGACTTTGGTTTGCATCACCAGCAATAGAAGCACAGAGGGGGCATTGCAGCAAAGGGCGGCCGTGTCCTGAAACCAGGTGGCTGGGTGTGCATCTCCTTAGATGGTCATGTTTCCTGAAAACTGCCTCCAAACTTCCCTAGGCAGTGAGGACAGGGGCATTCATCCATGGCCTTTAAGTCCATGGTATTGTTTATCCCCACTTGGAGAGCTTTAACTGTAGGGTTTATGCATCTCTAACCTGTTGACATCAGCTTTGACTACAGGTTTTAGGGCGGTTCATGGAGAAAGATTAAGTGGCCCTCATTGAAGAGGTAGAAGCTCTGGCTTCGTAGGTTCTGACACCCTTCCTCGTGGGAAGAGCATGGCCTGACACTGAGCTTAGCAGTGCCTACTGGACTTGTTTGAGACCACTGTGTCATTTCCAGGAGAGAGCTGAGGATTCAGCTCATGTGAGAATTCCATAGATCGTCCATATCCCATGTCAAGGTCTAGGAGTTGATTGACAGCCACACAGGATAAAGCCACAGCCAGGGCTGGAGAGACGGCTCAGAGGTTAAGAGCACCGACTGCTCTTCCAGAGGTCCTGAGTTCCCAGCAGCCACACGGTGGCTCACAGCCATCTATAATGAGATCTGGTGTCCTCTTCTGGCATGCAAGCATACATGGAAGGAATGTTGTATACATAATAAATAAATAAATATTTTTTATTATTTATTTATGTACTTATTAAAGATTTCTGCCTCCTCCCCGCCATCGCCTCCCATTTCCCTCCCCGCCCCCCCATCAAGTCCCCCTCCCTCGTCAGCCCTAAGAGCAATCAGGGTTCCCTGCCCTGTGGGAAGTCCAAGGACCACCCACCTCCATCCAGGTCTAGTAAGGTGAGCAACCAAACTGCCTAGGCTCCCACAAAGCCAGTACGTGCAGTAGGATCAAAAACCCATTGCCATTGTTCTTGAGTTCTCAGTAGTCCTCATTGTCCGCTATGTTCAGCGAGTCCGGTTTTATCCCATGCTTTAAAAAAAAAAAAAAGCCACAGCCGACCTGTGGTACATGGGATGCATGGTTGGAACATAATGTTCTGTAGTGACTTACTGGGACTTGGGGACTTTTATTGGAGATCATTTACTATTGAGGTAGAACCTTTTATATCTGGGTAAAGCACCTCTCCCCCTTCATCCTCTTCTGTCCCCCTCCAAGTTTACCCAGAAGTTCTCAACTATATCCCTTTCTTTGGACCCTCCATGCATGTCATTCTTAGGAACCTCCTTTGTATCGAGCTTCTCTGAGGTGGTAGACTGTAGCTTTTAAACGGAGTCAGTGCTGAGACAGGATTCAGCTCAGCCAGGGGCACAAGACTCTCTCAGAGCCAGAGAACATGTGTCCAGATCCTAAACTGGACATGTGGATCTGAGGAGGAGGTGACAGTAGCCACTTAGCATCAACTTGCCCAGGGAACAACAGTATACAGCCCTGTTAGTGTCCTAAATAGCTTCACAGTTATTTATCCTCCTTGCTACAGAATAAACTTCAGTGTCCTCAAAACGTAAAGAAATAAAGAAAGGCTGAATGTCAGAGCTAAGAACCAGTAGGGCTGTATTAGGCCTGAGGCACTAGGGCTCTGCTCCCAAAAATCTCAAGTAAGCTCCCTTGCCCTCCACCACCGAGGGCCACAGCAAAGCAGCCCTGCCTTTAAAACAGAGAGCAGCCCTTACCAGGCACTGAATCTCGGGCACCTTCATTTTGGACTTCTCGGCTTCTGAACCTGAAAAGTCTGTTGTTTCTAAGGGCCGGATCGAAGGTGTTTTGTTACAGCAGCCCAGCTGGTAACTCATCCACTCACACAATCCTTTGGAGTAGGTTCTACTGTTATAGATGAGAAAACGCTCGACGAGGGTCCATTATCTGTCCACGTGACAGAGGACCAGAATGACACTTGACTTCTGCAGGTCTGGTATGGTCTGATTGTCAAATGCCCCTCATACATTCCCATGTGAAGCCCTTGGTTCCTAAGTGATGGTGTTTGTCGGGGTTGGGGGCTTTTGGAAGGTGGAGCCTGGCTGGCGGAAGTGGAGGTAGGATTTGGAAGGTCCTGGATTCTGGGCTCATTTTCCCATCTTCCATACAAGAAGCCATGTGTGACCAGCCACCTCATACTCCCATGACATGGACAGAGCCGCTCTTGCTTTGATTCCTCTCCTCAATAGGATGAAATCCCCCCAAACTATGAGACAATAAATCTTTCTTCAGTTCCTTCTTTCAGGCATTCTGTCAGAGCGGCGGAATGAATAGTGAATAGCCTCCCTCACGCATTGCTGGGTAACTTCAAAAGGCCTGAACATCCCACGACTGGGGCCACACTGTAGGGCAATCCAAACAAAAGACCCCTCTGGTGACTGTGTGCCAAGCCCCCTCAGGTGCTTCATTCCCAGTGTCACTCTGTTTTCATTCCGGGGAGGTTTGGCTGAACTAGAATTCTGTTCTTTCGTTCTGAATCCCTTCATTGCAGAATGAAATAGAACCGAATCTCAGCCCCTCCACTGCTCTGGCCACGTTTGAAGCGCTCAGTGGTCACATGAGCTCAGCAGCTATCGTGACCACCTGTTGAGCAGACCAGATGTGGACTCTCTCAATCACTTTGGAAAACTCTATTGGACAGTACCCCATAGGCTACTTTGGGAACCTGGGAAGGAGCTTCAACAATGCAGACTTTTTCTGTGCCCTTCACCCACAGTCGCAAAACTTTACTGGGCGGAAAAAAAGTAACAAATGAACCTAATTAATCCAAGAGGACTAAATATGTCTAATGAATCCAGAAGGGAGAATGGGAACCATTTTTGTATGTGTTTATGTTCGCTTCATAAACAGAGGAAAGCTAATGACTCTCATTCTAGTGAAGTCCACAGGGAAACTGGAGTCTCTCATCTCAGCCCCTTGGGCGGCAAGAGGGGGCTGGTGCTCTCTGCATCGTGCCGGAGATCAAAGAGGATCAGCATGTCATTAAGGCATCTCCTGCCAGCCCTCCCTGCATTTGCGGAGTCTGCTCAGTTTGCTGGCCTACATCAGCTTGCAGTAGAATGATGCTATAGTAACACTCCCCTACGAAGCAAGGTAGCTGTGCTAAACGTCTAACGCCCTTTCTAGTCACCTACTCCGATAGAGAGATGCGACTCGCAATACAGAATGCCAAGGGATCTAGAGGTTCTACTAAAGGACTTACTATCTATAAGTCATGCCAAGCCACATGAGTTTAAACTGGAATGAACTTGAATATATCTCGAAATGAAGATGGGATAGCAACTGAGACCTCCCAAGGAGGACTGCTCCACTCTAAGAGCTGTGACTGTCATAGTAACGGACACATACATATCTTACCTTGCATCCAACTCTACCTCCTTCTCACTATTGCCCATTTCTCCTGGGTCTCTCCCTGGGGTCTCAGAAAACAAATCCAGATCCCGTCAAAGACATTTGACGACAGTAGCTACAGTCCTTTGAGTATTTGTTTCTAGGATGGCCCTGAGCACCTCCTGCGTCTCAAGCTGTGTTCTCTGATTGCTTCCTGCAGGCTGCCGCCACTCCCCAGACTCAGTCACACCAGCCAATCTCATGCTGGGAGATGGACAGCCACACCTGAGCCCCAGACACAGGCAGATGGAAACAGGTTTCTCTCCACCCATAATCTAAAAATAAAAGCGTCGGAGAGACTGCCCCTCAGAGGCTTCTGTGGGCTCCCACTTGCTGCGCGTCAACTTCTGGAGCCCTCGCTGGCTGCCTGTAATGAAGGCCAGGTTAGAAAGGAGCAACGTTAATTAGGTATAAATTGAAAGTTATTACCATAATAATGAAAAGATGAGTGAATGCAATATCCCCTTGTTTCACAGTGGTATTTACAAAGGTATGATTAATAAGGCAATTTTATCCCCAAACTTACAAGGGCTCCAACAGACGAAGTACACATAAGAAAAGAAAATGAAGTTAGAGGCTAGCACAAGGGGGTGAGGGCACTCAACACTGCAGAAAACCACTGAGCACAACCTCTGCCAATCTCAGAGTCATACAGCAAGTGATACAGCCAGGGTTAAAATCTAGAACAGCTGACAAAGGAGCCATCGCGTTTGACCCCCCCCTCCCACCTCTCGCTGTGCTGTCTTCATATCCATGACCATAGTGTTGGGAAGAGTACATCTATCCCCTTTTACAGAAGGGGGGACCAAAGCTCAGTTAGGTGATTCAACTGCTCCAGCTGTATAGCTAAACGAAGATCTGAACGAGGAATGACCTCTGTCCTGGAGCCCACATCCTGGCTGCATCTCCATTTAAAAAGAAAACTGTGTTTCTAACCAATTCTGGTGACAGTGAAATGCTCCCCCAGGAAACGGCCACATGACAGCAGCATCTCAGTTCGAGAATACAGACTTAGCATGTAGCTCACACCATATAGCGGCTGGGGAAGTGGAGACAAAAGCAGCCCCCATGAGACACTGAGGAGATGGGGATGGCCAGACTAAGAGCTGAGTCCTCCCCACCTCAGGGTTCCCATTCCTCAATATGTCCTGGGGAGGCCTGAGCAGGTAAGGGAGCACAGGAAAACCTGGTGTGGCTGCCAAGAAAAGGGTAGAATCCCTCTCATCTCTACCCTGACTGTCCTCTAAAGGCAGAGGAGTTTCCAGGATTACATAAAGCTTAGATGCTATAGCTTCCCTAGTTACTAAATCATCTCAAATTAAATAAAGACTTTAAAACCTGCTTCAGGGTTCAGAGACCCAAAAGAGACAGAACCCCTAAAGCTGAGATCTCAAAACTGGGAATGAAGATGTTTTCTGTGTGTAAGTGCTTAGTGGGATGTGAGCAACCAAGAAGCACAGATGTTCTGTTCCTCAGGCTGGCCCAAGCCAGTTTCTCCACCTCAGCTCTGCAGAGCCACAGCTCATCTGTATTTATTCATGATCCTTCTTCCATACATGTCCTCTTGATTTCTTCCTGTCTGCCTTGTCCTCAGTGCCTCTACCACCAAACTACCCCTCAAGATTTACTAGGCGCAGTGTATGAGAGCCCAAGAGTGCAGATCACAGCAATCCATTCACAGATAAACCTGTGAGCAGAACCAAGGGTCAGAGAGAACACATCCAGCCCCAAAACTACCCAGGAAATGGGCTTATTTTAGTAAGAACACGTGGATCTCCAGGCTATGCCAGAATAGTGGAGTCCGTGTTGTCTCTCTGCGTAGGCCTGAACTTCCTACATCAGGAGTCAATAAGCTGTTTCCACAGAGGATCAGAGAATAAATCCTGTGGAATGTGTGGGCCCTATGGCCTCCCCAGCAACTGCTCGGTGTGGCCTCTCTTCCACAGAGGATCAGAGGATAAATCCTGTGGGCCCTGTAGCCTCCCCAGCAACTGCTCGGTGTGGCCTCTCTAGCACAAACTACAGACATAAAGCAAAAATATAAGTGTGGCAGTGTTCAATAAAACTTTATTTACAAAAGACAGTTGTTATCTGGACAAATCATAGAGCTGTTTGTCTACTGGGATGTACTTCTCTGGCCTCTGTTCTAGGGGACAGTGGATCTATTCAATTCACCCTCGCTTCTGCTTCTCAGCGGGAGTAAGAGGGAAGTGGTGCACAAACACCAAATGATCAAAGAGAACAGCTGAGGGCCGGTGCGACTTCAGGTGTCCTCAGCTGTTGATGTCCAGGGATCAAATGCAAAGCAGCTCACGTCAGTTTAACCCTGTACGAGGTTAATTACTCCCATTGTCAAGTCTCTGTCTACAGTGACTGCAGGATACAGGCCAGTTAGGAGGAAAGTGCAGATACACACCTGGATTGAAATCCACTTCTGGCTATCACTGCAAGGCAAAGAATTATGTTCTTTGTTCATCTATGTTCTTGTATGGAAGATAAAGTTGGGAAGGGGTCTGTCCTGGTGGTATGGGAAGTCCTTCTGCCTATGTGTTGCTTTTATTGGTTAATGAATAAAGGACAGAACAGAACTAGGCGAAAAAAGACAGGCTGTAGGCTGGGAGAAAGAGGGCAGAGTAAGAGAGAAGCCATGGAGCGCCGGAGACAGATGCGCTGAAACTTTAGCCAGGAAGCCACAGCCACATGGTGATATACAGATTAATAGAAATGGGTTAAATTAATATCTAAGAGTTAGCCAATAAGAAGCTAGAACTAATGGGCTAAGCAGTGATTTAATTAATACAGTTTCTGTGTGATTATTTCAGTTCTGGGCAGCCGGAACGAACAAGCAGCCTCCTCTAACATCCTGGTAAATGGGCAGTAGACCTACCTCTAAACTGGCACTCCACAACAGTAACAGCTACTGTCTGAGTACCAGAGACAGTCTCTGTCCAGTGAGGGGTTCAAATCTAAGGAAACAGATGAGGTGGCTAGAAAGAGCATTTCTCTATGAGATGACTCCTTTTGAGTCAATAGAGAAAAGACAACATACTATGTTTAATGTTTGAATCTGTATTACAAAGTTGCCTAAGCAGGTCATGTTGAACACATGTTGTTTTTATGGGGTCACACTCTCTCTAACAAGGGAAGGGAAAATGACCTGACCCCCCAAAATAATTAAATACACTATTGGATACTGGTGAGATGCCCAACTTTGCAAATTTCTCATCAAATTGTATGAGATATGGCGTAAAAGCCAGAGAGGAGATGAAGAAAAAAATAATAAATTTTTGGTTTTTTTAGAATTTGTAAGAACTAAACAAAAATAAATTCCCCAAATTAGATCATGCAGGTCATAGTTCTATGATCACATTGTAACAAATTTGACATTACTTAAGAAAGGCCAGTGTTTTAAAACTCAGGCACTCAAGAACTAGAAAACAATGCCCTGCGCCAGTGAAGAGGAAGAAAGTCTAATTACAGGATAATTAGGAAACATGGGACTATGTAACTACCCCTTCAAACTTTAGGGGTACACTGAGTTTTTCTCAAGTCAAAAAAGAAAAGAGAAGAACTTACTAATCAACTTGTTCTAACCATGTCAGTTTTAACACACACAAAGGATTTGAGAGACTGCTGGAAACCACCTGGAACTCCAGCTCCATGGCATCTGCTGCCCTCTTCTGGCCTCCATGGGCACCTGCACTCATGTGCACAGAGCCACAAAGACCACATACACACACACACACACACACACAAAGACTGAAACTAAGTCTTTAGAAAACATGCTAGAAAATAGATGAAAAGCAGGAGAAAATTAACAAAATTAATGAATTTCAAGAAGTATTCAATGAATTAGAAATTTTAAATCAGAGGTAGAAAAGTGTGATATATGGGGTTTTATTTGGATTATTTTTCAAGACACGGTTTCCATGTATAGCCTTGGCTGTCCTAGAACTTGCTCTATAGATCAGGCTGGCATTGAACTCACAGAGATCTGCCTGCTTCTGTTTCTCCAGTGCTGGGATTAAAGACATGCCCACCACCACCAGCTGTTAGATAATTCTTTAATAATAAAACCACAGGAATAACTAACCTTCTTTCAGGAAAGAAAAAAACAAATTCATAAAATTCGAAATTGGAGAATTGAGGAGCTACATTTGTCCATTCTTTCATTCAGCAAACATTGTTTGAACTCCTGTGTGGAGCCAGAAGTAGTCATGCAGCCAGCCACCACAGACCAAACAGTAGTTCCCCTTAGCCATTAAAAAAAAAAATAATAAGTTCCTCCACCTCTTATACTTCACTCAAATTTCATGAAAGAATGTGTGAGACTCGTACCATGCCTCAATGAAAAGCACAAATTTTGTTGGTTTGTGTTTGTTTTTGTTTTCAGGAAAAAAAAATGTAAAGTTAATTCTGAGGTTCTCTGAATCAATCCCCTGCCAAGACAACAAGGGAGAAAGTGTCTCTGGACATTTCAAGATACTGCCAAAAGTCAGCTACCAGATAGCAGGTAGCTGCTACCAGATAGCAGACCAAAGCAATAATATTTCTTCATTTGGAGACTTTCAGGCCAAATCAAATACAAGCTCTCAATCTCCTTATCGAGATTCTGAACGCACAAGGGTTCTGGCTCTGGTCTTTCCATAGCTCACATGGTGGGAGTGGCCTGTTCTATCAATGCACTCCTCTTTCCCGCCCAGCCCTCAGCTACTGCTGGACATACCTACTGCCAAGGGGGCAGGGCTACAAATATCCCAGTTCTCTTGTCCAGAGAGGACAGCCATGAAGAATTATCCGCAATGTTTGCACAGCTAGGCCAGGGTCACTCCCTGGTACTTTTCTTCTACTTGTCCCCTCTGGCCTTCTTCTAGTCCTGGGTCTGTGTCTCCTGGGAGCATTTTTGAATGAGTCAGCATCATGTGACCCCTTGTCTTAAGGGCCTCTGTGAGGGAGCCCACCACTAGAAACCAGAACACCTGACCTAAGCATCTGTGGCCAGCTCCACTTAGAGCCCTTCATAGCATCTATTCCCTGATCCCGTTATGCATTTTTGTATCTGGCTGCACAGATACTAGCATATTTAATGAAGGGGGTGTTCCCAGACTCCAGCAGGGTTATTACAAAACACACACGATGCATTCATCACAGCACCTTCCCGAGGTTCAAATGGAGCCCAAATCATAAACATGGTTCATATAAAGGACTGCGGAGCTGTGCCCAATACTAGCAAATCAAATCTACTACCATATTAAAGGAATAAAAAGCCAATTTAAGTTATTACAATGATGGCTTAATATTTGAAAATTTACTTACACATCAGTAAAAATATGTCCGGGAGGTGGGGGGGGGGTAAAACTATGATAAAAAAAATAAATAACAATAAAAGTAATTGGAACATCAGTTCACTACATGGTATACAATTTGTATCTTAGAAAAATAGCCATTATAATTAATGTAATTCCAGAAGCACTGTAATTGAATCAGAAAAATTATCTGCTATTATCACTATTATTTAACCTAATCCTGGAATTTCTCAAAGAAGCAAAATAATAAAAAGGAAAGAGCTTTAACTTTTTTAAAGGAAAAAGCAGGTTGTCATTTGCAGAGATGCTATCATTTACCTTAATAGCCAAGAGCATGAGTGGTAAAAGAATTTTAGTGCTGGATCCAGATATAAAATAGATTCTTAAAATGTGTCTAAAGTTTTTCCTCTGTGTGTGCGCACATATATATGTGCGTACACAGGTATGTGTTCGCTATGTATGTGTGCATTTGAATCTAGAGGCCAACATAAGGTGTCCTCTTCAATCAATTATCTTCCTTATTACTTGAAGCAGGGTCTTTCACTGAACCTGGAGCTCATTAATTTGGCTAGGACAGGCTGGCCAGCAAGTCCCAGGGATCCTCTGTCTCCGACTCCCCAGAGCTGGGATCACAGGTACTGCCTACTACCATGTCACACATTTTACATGGATGCTAGAGCCAGAACTCATCCTCATGTGTGCACAGAAAGTACTTTACCCTCGGAATCATTTCCACGGCCCATTAAAACACATAGCTTTAAATCAGCACAAGCTGGATAGAAAACATAATGAAAACTGCTAACTCACATACAAAAGACACAAAAATGAATGCAAAATAAACAGGAAATATGCAGAATCTAAGGAGAGACACTCAAACTTGGCTGGAGTGCACCGCCAGAGATGTGAGCAAACGGCAAAACACATTCTCTTGAGCTAGCAGAGGGATCTAGCTAAGCTGGTGAAGGGTGTGCTTAGCAAGGCAGGGAGCCCTGGGTTCCAGCCTCAGTACTGCATAAACCAGGTGTGATAGCACTGGAGAAGTCGTGTGCTCAGAAGGTAAAGGTAAAGTAGCAAGTTCAAAGTCAGCCTGGACTACACGCAACCTGCCTCCAAACAAAACCAAACTTATTTAGTGCTTAGATGATTCAACATTCTAAAAATGCCTGTGGCATCTAAAGTAATCTATGGGTCCAAGGCAGAGCCAATAGAAGTCAGGTCAGGATTCTGAAGGAGCACAGCACTTGGTTGAGTTATGCTAAATATTTTTCTGGAAGAACATATGTGCAAAAATTATTGTGAAACTTGAATTTTTATAGTAATAGAGGGTGAATCCTTTCTGGTGTGAAAACCTGTAATATCTCCATCAGTAAGCCAGAAGAGGTATCACTGGATGAACAGAGAGACTCTAAAATTCAGGGGAATGTATTATCGGAAGTAGAAAGAACAGGAACTGAGGAGGTGGCTCAGTTGGTAACAGGCTTGCCATGCACAAATAAGGACCTGAGTTCAGTTCATCAACAACTACATAAAAATCTGGACAAGGTGATGCGTGATCAACCTTTGAACTACAAATGAGCATGCCCGCCCACATACCATACATTCGTTCACATGCACACACACACACACACACAATAATAATAATAATAATAATAATAATAATAATAATCAAATGTTATGATTACTTTCAGAACTGAGGAACAGAGATGATGATCCTCCCATCCTCCTCCATTTAATTTTACCTACATCATGTGTCTCACGCGTGGACCATAGAGACAAGCTCGTGCCCTCCCAGGCAGCAGCCATCATTTCTTATGACAAACACCTGGAAGAGTTCTGACAGCCTGGAGGGCTGCCAGGTACAGGCCACTCTCTCTGAGTCATTAGGTCACTGTGCACTCATACCCCATCTGAGAGGTCGGTAGTGGGAGAAGAAACTCAGCTATCCTCGGTGATCTGGGCCAACCTACCATCTAGGTCAGGCCATACTCTCCAAAACAGAGCTTGGCAAACTCTGGCTTGCAGGCCCCGTCTGGCCCATTGAATGTTTTAGTTCATAAAGTTTTATTGGACATTAGCGAAACTCACTTGTTTCTGTCATATCAATGGCTACTTTGGTGCCACCGTGGCAAAGCTAAATACATGGGACAAAAACCTTATATCCCGCCAAGTCTAAAAGGTTTACTATCTGGATCTTTGCAGAAAAATGGTTGTTTGGTCTAAATGTTTGTCATGCAATACAGAGAGAAATTTGTATTGTCAATCAGGCCCTTATCAAATTCCAGGCTGTCAAGGCCAGTGCCTGTACCGCATCAAGTTCCTTCACCTTCCTGGGCCTCAGCCTCCCTACTTTCATTAAAAATTTTCCCACATAACTGTGGTAATGATTAAATGAAATAGAATGTGTTAAAGGCCTGGCACACAGTAGGTGTTCACGAAAGGCTTGTCCCCTACCTCTCGTTAAGTACAGATATTCCTCGAGACCTGGAGTGTCATGCCCTGGCACATAGTAGGCCCATTTCCTGCTAATTCAGGCCTGACTCCCTCTGCAAAGTCAGAACTGTAGAAACCACATAAAGCTCACAGGCTGTAGTTTAAAACATGGCATCGTCCAGTGATCCGGGGATAATTTACTAAGCACACAGCACACTTGGATACCGTACATCATCTCCCAAAGCCAAACTTGTCCTGCTCCGAGCCAACAGTCAGCTCTGCCCTGGAAATGAAAAACGGGCTCCCGGGAACAACAGATCCTGGATGCAGGAGGGACAGAAGAATGGCCTGACTGCACTATCACTCCAGCCCCACAAATCTCTGCCTCGGGAAGTGTTCCCTATGGCCGCCCCAGACTCCCTCTCAAGCAGAGGTTTGATAGCCTGCAGTTGCCATTAAATCTATCTGTCTTCTGAGCCACAAGACCTCACAAGGAGAGCTGCGTCCGGCTGAGGGAGTGAGCAAGGCTCTCCCTCCCTACACTCACCTGCCACTTAGCTGCTCTCTCCCATCCACCTGTCCCCACATCTACCCACCCTCATATATCTCTTGAGTATTCTGAACTGCTCCCTTCCTCCCTCCAGATTCTACTTCGAGCTTTACAGATCTTCTCAGTCAGGTTCTGTTCCTTATTCTCCTACCCTACCTTTACTCCAACCACATTTCCATCGCTATGCGATGATGAATTTTGGTGCTGACTGTCCTGTGCCAAGGTCTCCTGGGCAGTGGCCCTTGTGGCTCCTCCCTGTGACCATCAGAAAAAAAATGGATGGAATAACAACAGTCATGGAATTCTGAATGAGAAAAACCTAGTGGTCCCTTGACCTCCAAGTCCATAGTCATAATGATAAGTGACCTCCTCTTGCAACAGCCAGCTCTGCCACCAGTCATCAATGCCAACTGCAACCCACCATGCCTGGCAGGAGTCTGAGGCCAGCAGTGGGCACTTCTCTTCTTGATGGGATGCACTGTGCCAATATGATAGGCTCATTCATTTCAGTACCAAAGGCAGAAAAGAATGAAGGCTTCCGTGTCTAAAGAAACACGTGAGGGACATGAAGAATGGGGGAGAGAAGGAAAGAGAAAAAAACAGTGCTGGGGTTTACATGTGCGATGTTCTCACAGGCTCATTGTCTGGATACTTTGGTCTCCAACTTGTGGTACTCACTGGGGAGTTGTAAACCATCTAAGGAGGTAGGGCCAAGCTGGAAGTAGTGAGTCATGAAGGGACAAGCCTCCAAAGCTACAAGACCATCCCTGCTTCTGACCTCTGATGCTGTCTGGTCCCTGCTGCCCTGGGGTAGGAGGAGCCTCAGCCACTGGATCTGCTGCCACAAGCTCCACATTCCTCCCACTATGGTGCACTGCATCCCATCATACCATGCTGGTTCTGACAAATACTTTGTCTCCTTTATGAAACAAAGAACCAAACACTAACAGCAAGTCCTAAAACTAAAATTTAGCTGACGTTTCATTGTATATAACTGAGCATCAGGCATGGGTAAGTAGCTTGTTCAAACTATCCTACTCAGTCTTAACAAGTAACCATTGTGGAGGTGACAGTGTTGACTCTACTTTTTAAGTGGGTTAATCAAGACTGATAAGCCTTCAAAGCAAATGTGTGGCTGCTATAAAGCGAATCCCACATCAGCCTCCAGTACCTAGCACGTTCATGTGCCTAGGAGTGCATTTCTTCACAAGGAGTTACAGTTTGAATCTGGACAGTCCCCCCACGGGCTTTAGTCCTTGAACTAGAGGCAGTTCAGGCGCAGCCTTGGTTATGAAGAATTGGGGATCAGTCTGGACTACACAGTGAGATCAAGAAAGGGAATGGGGGAGGCCAGAAGCAGAGAACCACCCCTCAAATGAGGACAAGAGATCGGCATGTCCCCTTAAACAAGAAAAAGTCCCTGGAACTGACTTTCAGAACCAGGAATGACCAAGCTTTCACCCAGATCATGTTAATACTCAAGATGGGCCTGGAGTCACCAGACTACTTTATTCAGTCCTGTTCCCAGTGTGCTACACTGGCTGAATTTCCTTTCTCTGCTTTTACCATTACTCATCTCTTTGATTGACACATTGTAGAGTGGGACAAATCCCTAGTCAGTTGGTTAGGGTACCTTAAGCCAGAGGTACCCTTCTGCTCTGAAACTCAAGTAGCAATCTCATTAGAGATCTATTATACGGGCTTCAAAGTCCGGGTAGCCCTGCAGGCTGCAGAGGACATGGCCTGTCATGAAGACCAGCCTGGGATAGCTATGGCTTTAGAAAGAAAGACGGGCCAAGCACAGAAGGGCCTGTACAGTCGCTCATTTATTGGTTGCACCTCCTGCTACAACCAATGTGTGAAAACTTCCGGTGAAGCAGGGCCACATCCAACCCTAGTTGTAGGCCTAGATTACTGTCTTTGCGGTGAAGGCAGCTCCCTGGCGGCGCTCTGTGTCTCTATCCCTAACTTCCAGGAGCTGCTGCAAGCATTAAACACGGGAAAGCCAGCGAAAGGCTCCCAATGGCTTGGTAGCAGGGAGCCTTTCTCCACACTAGCTCCCCCAGTGTCCAAGCCAGCATAGTGAGCAGTGTGGAGACTCAATAAAACGCTTTTGAACAAATTTAAAAATTCATATAGAATTCATTTAAGTTGTTAAAGTAAGGAAGCGAGCAATTGTGATGCAGAGTCCTTCGGCTCTTAAGTACTTGAAATCAAATTGTTATTCCGGTCTCCTACCCCTGCTCTTGATGCTAAGGTTATTTGGCGTGCCTGGTGTGTGACTACTTAAGAAGGGGTAACCGCCTCTAATTAAGCCTGAAAACATCACCTGGAGACAGGCAGGCAGGCAGGACTGTCTCTTCAGGAAAACATTTCTGGGCCAGGCTGGGGCCAAAGAGCTGTCAATCAACTGGATGCTACGTCTTTGAGCTCTTACACTCAATGAATTTTGAGATCCAGGAGGGAGAAGCCATAAAGCTCACTTCCTTTTCACATCAGGCAGTCCTGAAACAATGGACCAGTAGACATGGTATAGACCCTGCCCCGCCCCCTCCCTAATAGGCTGCGCCACTCAGGCTCTTGCCACTCTGACAGATGCCAGAAAAAAAAAAAATTACTCCAGGAGAGGCAAATTTTATTGTGGCTCCTGGTCTCAGGGGGGTTACTCTGTGACTGGCTTACCCCATTGCTGTCGGTCGATGGAAAGGCAGAATGGGAGAGGGACATTTTCTACTCCATTATGGCCATGTGGTCAAAGGAAGTAAGTAGAGCAAGAAATGTGAATCCCAAAATGTCCTTAAAAGTCTCACATCCCAGTGATCTACTTCCTCTAGCCAGCCCCCAACTCCTAAATTTTCCACCATAACTTAAAATAGCATCACCCGATAGAAAGCGCCCTCCACGCAATTAAGAGCATCTAGGGGACATTTTGTGCAACTGCGTCTATTTTCCGGGAGCGACTGGCACTGACCCAGCTGTGAAGGGCAGATAAGGTACCTTAGTATCTCACCTCGGGTGTTTATTGGGCAACTTCTGTGTGCTGTGCCCAAAACAGAGACTAGAAAAACATGAGCTCTGCCCGTGTGAACTCACTGCATAGTTGAACAAACAAGAACAAGAGGAAAAACAAATAATAATAGGAGAGCAATTATCTATGACAAAGACAGAAGGAGAAAAGGGGAGGAGGGAGTTCAGATTCTGTAGGAAGCAATGGACCTTCTTAGAAAACTACAAAGTTGGGGGGGGTGGTAAATTCTAATTAGAAAGAGGAAAGGGGAGGGACAGGCAGGGGCCAGGACCATGCAAAGCAATGTTGATGAATTTAGATAGTGTTAACTTTATTCCAAGTGCAAGAGAAAGCCATGCACAGCAGAGAGCGAAGAGGGTGACTCCTCGTTCTGGTGTAGGATTTGGGATAGTTACTGTGGTTGGTAAGAAAGACCAGAGCTGACGAGAAGCAGACAGAAGCACTTGGGAGCCCACCCTAGTGGTACTGCTGTATTGGTCCCAACCAAAGCCGCAAACGGCTGCTGAGAAGTGTCCTCCTTGTCTAAGATGACCTGGATTCTGTGCTGAGCTGAAGGGTAGGTACAGACACATCAACAAGCAATTCTCCAGCCTTTCTCCTCACCTCTCCACGAATTCCTTTGGGCTAAAGAACTAGTATCCGTGTCTAGCATACAGCATGGTTCCAGTCTTGACCCCAGTCACATCCTGGGTTTCAATGAACACTTGTTAAACTCAAACAAACTCAGTTGCAGTCCCTCAGGAAGTCGAGGTTCTGCTATGGAGAAGGTTCACAGTCAGACAGGAATAATGGGCTCAAATCTTGTTAGCAAAGTCGGAGAACCGAGACATCTCCAAGCTCAAAACAATCATTTCCCCTCTGGTTTCAGTATTTTTGCATAGTGAGAAAGCATGCCGAGGGTGGCCAGGAATAACCTGGACAATTAATCATTCAACCCATCTGGGGGACCTTGGCTTCCTTGCTGAAGTTAAAGATCATTCGTTCTACAGTTGTTTCTCCAGAGGGCCCTCCCTTCCCATCTCCTCCATCTCTACACTGCACATTCTGTCTTCCCTGAGTCTCCTGCCACCTTCCTCTTCCACACTGGATGCTTCTCATGTTTCATCTTTCCTGGGAACCCACAGTGTTGAGTTGGAGCTCAGCAGTCCCCAGCTTTTTTTGTTTATTTGACATCCCAGTGTGTCTCCAGTCATCTCCAAGGGAGTGGGGAAATTCATTTTCATTTACTTTAATTTAAAAAAGAAATATAGGCCATTTAGGTCTTTTAAGAGGGGGAAATGGGGTGTCAGTCAAACAGCAGGGAGGTGAATCCTGACTTTAGCTATTAGTTTATTGGGTAAAGTGGCTTTTTTCCAAATGTTCCTTGGTTGCTTAAGCAAGCGTTTTCTAAGGTCTGAAAGACATTCACTTTTGAGGGCTGGGGGAAAAGACATGAAAAAATTAATGTTTTATTAACTCCATTTCAGAGAAAATGGGAATTCAATAAAATGATTTATATTACACATCTGGTTTATTATTCTAGTTAATCAAAAACTTGAGTTTCTAGCAAACTCTAGAACCCACTGATGAATGAGGAAGATGGCAATGCCCATGACAACAGGTTACATATATGCATCCCACTCTATTAGCTACTGGTTGGTCTACAAAAGTTATTTAAGTCCACCCACACAGTAAGTCCAGGTAATAAATTCATGATGTGTTGTTCCTAATGTGGAATTCAGCCTGAGAAAAGCTGAACAAATTCCTTTCAGTCACACAGATCAACGTGGAGTTTGAAATCACAACTATCTCATCACCACCATGACACACTGCTTCCTTGTCTCCAGGGTGTGAATACGCACCAGGCCAAGCCTTTCCCACAATAATCTAATGTGGATCATGAGTAAAACACACAACCAGGGGCATGAATCATTAACAAAAGCAATAAAAAAGAAGGCCTAGGAGTATGAAAGAGAGTCGCAGGCTCAGCCTAGAAGCAGAGGGCTATCTCATGTAGGAAGATGTACTCAAAGAAGATGGAAGCATCTCGTGGGAATGAGTTAGGAGGACAGAGTGGAAGAAGGCAGAAAGGAGGTTCAAGGCAGACGAAGGAATGTGGGGTGAGGGTGGCATGTACGAACAATCCGTGCCTAGGAAACGAATACACAGAAGACGCTGACAGCAGTGTTGGATGGGCAGGTGGCTGGTTCCCTGTCAGGAGAAGCTAGTGGGTGTTAATCCATTGTGAAGATCCATTTGGCAAACTAATAACAAGCCGAGAGAGGCAGAAAAGGCTGTGGATGTCAAAATGAAGGTGTAGAGTCTTAAACACAGCCCTGAAGCGAATGCATGTTCACTGTTTGAATTTGGGGATTATGAGCCCAGATGTAGAGAACCATCTAGAGAGTGGCTTGTTGTTCAGTGTCAAAATTCTGAGAAAAAATAAAAATTTGACCCCAAGAAGGGTCCATCAGGAGACAGCAGATACCCAAGAGATGTAGGCAGACAGGGAGGACTGGGGCTGGTGGCTCTCACAGAGGAATCTGAGAATATTGATCACTACTTTCCAAAAAATCCCAAAGTTGCCTGGGATTTTATTTTTACCTTTCTGTAATGATGAACTTCAGTGTCTTCTACCTGCCCACAACTGAGGTGAACAGGGCTGAGAAAGAGACAAAGTTTGTGGACCCACAGCAAGGACAGAGGCTCTGATCCACCCCAGTTGGTCAAATGACCCTTCTAAGGTCCCAGAGTACCACTGCCCAGTCACCCTCTATCAAGATAGCACACCCAACCTGCACTCAGCCTGTCACCCAGTCGGCCTGACCCCTACAGCACAGGAGTGCCAGATGAAGCTGTCCACAATGACAACGGATGGCTGAACAAAACAATGCAACAAACTGAGAATCCAATCCGAGGTGGCCACTCTGCTCTCACCCCAGAAACACGGGGAAAGAAAGCCATTCCCCTCTCTGTATCCACCAGGCTGAGGGAACAAGACAGCTGGCTACAGCAAGTATACAAAAAATTCCTAAGACTGAAAAGATCCTGTCAGTCTTCTGTCGAAAAATTACTATTCATCAGAGAAAGAAGGCTCCGTATCTATATCTAATACCTGATCCACAGGATTTGTGAAAGTGCAGTGAAAACTTGGGTAGGCAGATTGACCTTGACAGTTCAAAACACAAGCCCATCACTTAGTTTAGATACCTAAAAAAAAAAAAATTCCAGTGTATTCCTCAAGTAGATAAAAGTTGGCGCTAGGACTGTAAACCATGGCATAATGTTTGGCACCTTATCATCACTGGGTATTCAAATGCCCAAGGTACAAGGCATGAAGTCTTCAGGTACAACTCAGTTCCCACCGCCACTACCAGGATCAGACACACTGACATGGGCAGACTGGGTCTGAGCTCCAGCCCCAAATGATGCCATTGCCATGAGGCTCTCAAGTCTCACAACCTTTGTATTTCTCTTCCAAGATTTCCTGGAGAAATCTCTCTGAAAAGTAAGCTTATGGCTTTTTTTTGTGGGGGGGTGGGCAACAGGATCCTTCCTTGGTGTCTGAAGATGCCTTAGGAAGTAGCATGGAGCCTGTTAACCCAACTAAATGAGAGCTAGAAAACCTGGTTTTCACTTTCTGTGTGTAATCTTAGATCAGTAAAAGAAGCTCCGTGAGCCAGCGGCTGCAGACAAGAGTGATTGCTAACCCTTACTGAGTTATTGTTGAACCAACAGCTTTATCTAACCATTGTACATGGCTTACTTCAGACAGATCTACTACATTACCGATGAGAAAGCAAGGCTACTGTGGTAGTCCACTTTCTATCCCTGTAACAAACATCCAAAGCACTTGACTTTAAAAAAAAGTTTATTTTAGTTCATCCAAAGCACTTGACTTAAAAAAAAAAGTTTATTTTAGTTCATACTTCAGGGATTTTGACTCAAAGGTCCAGTCTGGGCCTCTTTTGGGGACCTGTGATGAGGTAGGACATCAAGGAAAGAACACACAGAGGTATAAGCTGTCCCTAGGGCAATCATGACTCAAAGAGAGAGAAAGAGAAAGGGGTTAGAGTCCCAACATCCCCTTCCAAGGCATGCTTCCAGTACCCTAACCTCCTTCCTTGGCCCCACCGCCTAAAGATACCACCAGAACCTTGAGCCTGGGACTAGTCTCTTAATGCATGGAACTGGGGGAGATACTCAAGATTTAGGCTGCAGAAGCTGATCCAGTGAAAAAGATGAGTCAATGAGTTCCAAACATTTTAAAGAGACTAATCTTCAAAGTTAAACATATAAGCAAACAAAGAGTACACTCAGCTCCCAGTGGTCTGATTTATTAAGTCCTGACCATGTTGTAGGGAAAACTTAAGTGAGTAAGTATATAGATGGATTGGCAGATATAGATAGATGATAGATAGATAGATAGATAGATAGATAGATAGATAGATAGATAGATACATACATACATACATACATACATACATAGATAGATACATAGATAGATACATAGATAGATACATAGATAGATACATAGATAGATACATAGATACATAGATAGATACATAGATAGATACATAGATAGATACATAGATAGATACATAGATAGATATTAATAGCATCTTTTACCAGTTGGAACTGTATGACTAACACAGAATAAAAAACAATTGTCAAGAATATTCCTACTTAAAAATGTAGCAAACATTTTCTTAACATCAAACATTTCAACGTAATCTTGATTTTATACTTTCAAGAATCAATATAAATGAATAAGAATTTCCTAGAACTATGTTTGATAGTTGGACTAATGTTTGATGAAAAACTAATAATAAAAGCTGGTCTGAAGAGTCTTGGGCCCCTATCGTGTGATCCTCAAGATGCCCTGAAGATAGCCCACTCTTGGGCAGTCTAGCCTCCCTTCCACAGAAGAGGTCACAGCATTGGCCTCATGACAGTGAGCTTGGCCGGAAACATGGCCTTCCAGCAAGAATAATGACTCAAATTTCAGCCTAAATGAACACAAGAACACCAGTAAATCTGAGCCTCAGCACCCTGGCTGTTCTGCAAAATAAAGCTTTATCATGGGCTCTACATGATAAACCAGTTCCCTGGACTCCGAGGGCAGCTCGCTCATTTACCACAGATGTGGGGACAGTCAGTATGGTCCATGGATCTTGCAAGGGTCTGGGAACACCGCACGAAGATAAAACTGACCTTGCTCTGAGCTCTCATCATTACTTTTTTAATAAACAAGTAAACAAAAATACATAATTTTGAGCTCTAACAGTAAGCATGTTTACATTTGTATCTACAAGTTCACTAATGCCCTAAAAGTAACTTCAAATAAAGAAGGCCATTTGCTTTCTTTTTATAAAAACTTGATTTGTCAATATGTAACTTATAAACAATACAATTCACCAATTTAAAGAGTAAAATGTAGTGGGTACAGTGGCAGACACATATAATACCAGCTCTTCAGAGACTAAGGCAGGACGATCATGTGTTTGTAGCCTGTACTACACAATGAGACCCTGTCTCAAAAACAAAATTATATTTCATTAAATTAGAGGTTATATTTTAATAGTTTTTAGTATATTCACAGATATGGACAGCCTTCACCACAGTCAATATTAGCATATTTTCCTTACAAAGGGAAATCCCATACCCTCTGGTTATCACCCTTCAAAGTCCTCAATTTCCCCCAAACCTGAGCAATCACTGATATACTTCTGTTTCTATAGTTTGTTAATTCTAGTTGCGCTTCATTAAGTTCAACACAGAAATACCAGATGACCCAGCAAATGGAGTCCTAGATCGACAATCCCAGAGAATTGAGCACAGGTGTTCAAACAAAAACTTGAACATGATGCCATCATAGAAGCGCTATTCACAATAGCCAAATATGGAAATCCCCATGTGTCCATCAACAGATGATAAAGTAAGCACAATGTGGCATCAATTGATCATCCCGAGTCTGAAAGAGCCAAGAGCATTCCAGGTTTCAGGTTTTCAGATTAGAGATGATTAACCCATTAAGTCTATTCCCAAGTCTGAAAAACTCCAAAACACAAATCCTTCTAGTCCGACAAGGGATACCCCATCTGAACACACACCTTAATTGTGCACCACGATTCACAATTCAGGAGTGAAGCGGAATGAACTGGTACAAACACATGCTACAAAGTAGATGAACTTTGGAAGCCTTATACACTTGTCACTAAGCCCACATGTTACACAATTTCATTTCTATCTCTGTTCTTTGAGCGGATTTCTCTTGTAATATGCCTTCTGCCTCTTCTCTACCACCTGATTCCATATGGAGAAGAATCTAGCAAAGCTGAATTTTGGTTGCAAATGAGTAAGTTTATTAAGCATGGCAAAAAGAAACAGGACAAATATCCAGTAGCTGATAGATATCATTAGCAAACAGGGCCCTTACACATCCATCAGAAATGACTGGGAAAATCTAAAACAGATGAACTGGAAGCAATTTCCTAGCAGAGCAGAGCAGTTTCTCCAAGGATGGGCTTTCTACCCTTCTCCTTACCACAGGCATTTTTATACAGCGTGATTAACAACAGTGGCCTCCCTGAGAAGAGACTTTCCCTCTGGCTGTACTCAAGGGTGCAATGTTTTTAATACTGCTAGCTGCTTGCCATTCTCCTCTCTCTCTGTTACGGGGCCATGGGGGCAGCCTGACCCAGGACAGAAGTTTTGAAGAACACTTGGAATAAACACGTTTAAGTGTGAGATGAAGAGGTCCCTCCTCAATCTTAGAGGCCACTTTCAACAAGGACAAACAGCCCATACTCACCTTCATTCCATCCAAGGTCACAGCTTGGGGGTTGGTGCTTATAATGGGAGCGGGGCCACATCCTCCTCCTTCCCTGGCTCTTGCCACTGAGTTCTTCCCTGAAAAGCACCCCATGCAGCAGATGCTATAGCAGTTTTCCTACAGACAAATCTAGCCAAGTTGACTAAAACCCTAGACAGATGTCAAGATAAAAGCAATGCACTTTGATCACACACTCACACCAAAACAATCCACCATTCCCACAAGAGAGGCAATGCAGCAGCATCACACAGCTTGCCAAGTTCCTCAGGCCTGCACGCTTCTGTACCCTTCTGCTAATGCCTCTATGTTGTGTCCCTGACTGGACCATCCACTTTTGCCTTTCATGTCCAGAAATACCACTCCATCTTACAGATAATCCAAACCTTCGGATCTTTGTGCAGCATCTCCATGCTCCCCTGGCCTGGCCTGCTTTTCTGTTGCTGTTATGAAGACCACGACCCAAAGCAACCTAGGGAGGAAAGGGTTCATTTCATATTACACCTCTAGGTAATGGTCTATAACAGAGGGAAGTCAGAGAGGGAACCCAAGAGAGGAATCTGGAGGCAGACACTAAGGCAGAAATCGCAGAGACACGGTGTTTATTGGCTTGCTCTCTGAATTGCTCTGCTAGCTTCCTTATAGAGCCCAGGTCTGCATGTGTAGGGATGTTACTGCCCACAGTGGGCTAGTCCCTCCTACATCAGTTAGCAACCAAGAAAATGCCCCAAGACATGCCTGCAGCCCAATCCAAAGGAGATAACCCGCTGCTGAGACTCCCTCACATTTTAGACTGACTCTAGTTGACAGCAGAAGTTAGCGGGGAGATTTGCACATCAAGCAGTTTAGCGAGACCACTTCTGGATGACAGGAGTGATATCTGCTCACTGCTCTATCCTCGGGAATTTGCACACATGCTGCCTTGCATATCATAAGTTCTCAAAAAACATGATGGAAGGGGAACATGGGAAATAGGAGTGAAACGTAACATATATATTTCAATAAGTCCGTCACTATTTCATGAAGCGACAAGAACGATGTCTGAGTATGGAAAGCTTCTATGATCTTTAGACTTTTTTCAGATGCTCCTCCAATCTGAGCAGGCACAAAAATTAATGAAAAATAAGTGGGCTAGTGAGAGGGACCCATGGGTGAAAGTGTTTGCTGTGGGCGCAAGCCCGATGACCTGAGTTCAGTCCTCAGAACTCAGCGCCGAAGGAGAGAACCAACTCCCCAACGGTGTCCTCTGACCTCCCCATGTGCACTAGGGCACACCTGTGCTGTGCTGACACTCACAGACACACACACATTAATAATAAATAGTTTTAATTAAATAATGATAAGCACACCAAGATAACAACAGGAGCAGTGGCAAGGAAAATTCCAGGACACTCCGGTCAGCTGAAGGTCTAGCCAGGAAGAGGGGAGGTTCTGGCTTTAGTCCTGGTCAATTTAGAAGTTTTACATCCAAACCTCCTTGTGACACAAAACAGAGGCTGGCGGGAAAGAGTGACAATACATTAAACTGGGGATATTCCAAAGGTGTTAAAACCCTCATCTCTGGTCTCCCGAATCTATGGACTTACATGCATTTGCTATCGCCCCCCACCCCCGCCCCCAAGGTGGTGAGTCCCACAGATATCCTTCCCTCCTCTGATCTCCTCTCACCAGAAGTCGATATGACTCTGTAGCCTCAGACGGCCTCCCTTCTCAGATAGGAAGCCACAAAGGAGAAATAATGGCCAACTCACCCACCTCTGGGGGTCGTGGGGGGGGCAGCATGATGGTTTGCAAATTATTCAAGAGACCCATCTACTTCTAAGTCTCTATGCTCCTTGGAAGGGAACAAAAGAGAATGAAGTCATCGCAATATGCATGAGCTCAATCAAAGGCTTTATTTTCAGAGATAAAAATGCAAAGGTGTAGTTCATGATGATTGAAAGCAAAAAATAATACATAGTGACATTCGAGATTGGTCTTGATCACTCCTAACTGATTTCTAAAATCGCCCCATCACCCTACCATTATAATTTCTTGCTAATTACTACAAGCGATTTTATTAATATACTTTTCAGCCTCATTAACTATTACCTTGGGCCTAACATTAAAAATGATGAGGCTCAGTAATCTTAATGAGCATCAGAGTTGCACCGACCCCTGAAAAACCCCAACAACGGAGAACTAAATGCGTAGCTGAGCTATTCCGTCCCCCAGGCATACAGAAAAGCAACTGCAGAAACAGGAAAGAAATGATTCGTACGACCCAAAATGAAACCTGACTCGAAAACTCACAAGGTTGGCACGGCCTCCGCCAGGTCCTGTCAATTAAGGGGCAGGGGAAGCGGAAAGAAGACATTTGAGTTCCATCTCCTCCTCCCCTTTCACCCTAGATGTAAACGCGACATCAATCAGCGCATGGTGAGCCCACATGAAGTTGTTCCTGGGGCTCTGACAGGCAGAGCTACAAGTGATTATGGACCGGGCAAAAGGCAAGGCAAACTGGAAATGAGGTATTCATTGCAGGAGCAAACAGAAATCCACGGCTTTCCTGAAATGGTTGTGGAGACATGAAGGATGGGCAGCCAGGGAGCAAGGAAGATAAATTTTCTCTTTCTCTCCTCTCTAGCATGACCAGAATGGTCTACATTCCTCAAGAAGCAAGTTAGGCAAGACAGTGAGGCCAGCTTCCCAGTTCTCAGGGTAAATTATTTATCAGGAGCTGGATTTAGCGCTCTCAGGGCTAAACTGTCAAACCGTTCTGTTTCTGACAGCAGTTGTGCTGTGTGGTCTCAGGGCTGCTTGCGTTTTCATTAGTTTCCAGGTTAAAAATGAACGGGCAACAGTAAACACGGGGTTGGATTAACAGGCTAGCCCAGATTTATGGAAGCCACCTTCAGCCAAGATCCCAGAAAGACTTTCTCGTTTGTCCAAGGTCAGTAAACTTCGCGCAGTGCTAAAAGAAGAATCTAATCTGTCCACTCACGTAGGGAAAAGAAGAAGCTGAGACCATTTGGAGGGGTAATGATTTATCTGTCTGCCACAGAAAGGTCCAAGTCAAGAATGTGAAGCCATGGATGGCACCCATTACAAATGCCACCGAAACCGTTAAGTTGAAATGAGGACTTTAATGAGAATGGAGGCCAACAAAGCCAACCACCAAGGAATTGTAATTTCCTCCTTCCATTGTATGAGGAACTCAACTGGAGAAAGGTGGTTACCCTCCAAGAAGTATATCCTTCCATTTTCATCCCACCTACCTAAAGGGTGCTAGCCAATCAAACTGGAATAGATATGGGAGGTGACGGCCTTCTACATATACCACCCATTGTGAACTGCAAAGCAGGTGCTCCCCCTTCCCTGTGTGATACTGCGTGAAGAAGAAGAATTCAAGATCATGAAAGACTTGGACCTCTATCTCCAAATATTCTTATAAAGCAAAGCCTTCCAAAGACAAGACATGGTCACATACTCTGTGGCTAAAACAAAGCACAAAACTGTCTTCTGTAAAGCCCCTGTTTGAGAGCACCATTCATAACAGCACCTGGTACCAATCTAAATAACACAAGTCAACAACTCTACAGTGGAGGGAAGACTCTGCTATATATTGAGCCCCAAGCAAAAGTGGGAGCCCAGTTTGGGAAGAGGCAGTTGTTTAACACTAGGAAAACATTTAGAAATCAAATAAAAATAACAATCATCTACCAATTTGCAAACTTGCATATCAAACTCAGATTAATTGCTGCAGGTCCCTGGGGAGGGAAGATGTTTTCGTAAAGGTTAACTTTGAAAACAAAATGAATATTTTCACCAAAGAATTTCTTGCTCGAGTGTCCTATCCTGGAGTCCTTTTATCTTAAAAGTGAAAGCGAAGTGAACTATTGATACGTGGGAGAACTTTGATGAGCCACCAGGGCATTGCACAGAGGGAGCAAGGTCCATCACCCGGGCTTGCAGACTGTCTGGTTCCATTTACATCACCTTCTTGAAATGGAATAATTGCAGTTGTGGAGAACAGATCAGTCGTTGCCCAGGGGTTAGAGACAGAGACTTGTGTGGTTGTTAAACAGTAACACAAGAGAATTTCCTGATGGGGTGGGTCAGTGCTGCCTCTTCTTGACTGTCGGGGAAATTATCTAAACGTATACACATGATTAAACTTCACAGAATTAGCGATGCAAGGAGAGGGAGAGAGAGGGTAGAAGGAAAAGGAGAAGGAGAGGAAGGAAAGAAAGGAGAGAAGTGAATGAGAAAGGATAGGAGGAGAGAGGGGAAGGGAGGAGAGGGGAAAGGAAATGAAAGGGAAAAGGAGAGAAGGGGAGGGGAAGGGAGGGAGGAGGTACAATAAGATCGATCTCAGACTTACCCACTAATTTCCTAATTTTGACAGTGAATTCTGATTATGCAAGATACTGCTTTTAGGGGAAGCCAAGCAAAAAATTCAGAGAACTCTCTCCAAGACTTCTGCAACCTCCTTTGCACTTCAAAACTACTTTGGAAGAAAACGCTGCCTTTTTTTGTAATAATACTAGACCAAAGTGCTAGACCATGTAGCACCAAGACAGCAAACATGTGCCTGCTATCTACCAGGGGGATGACCTCCGTGTGACACCTAGGGAGAGTTTAGGAACTGCTAAGGACATCTCTTGGCTAATTAGATGTGAGTCTGTCTGCATTTCCAAGTTTAAGGAAGCAGACTTTGGGGACCACATTTAGGGTGGTTGGTTCTCTCCTACCTGTGTAATACCTTGCCCAATGCCTAGGAGAGAGAAATATCCAGAAAATATGTGTTAAAGATACAAATTAATGAGACAAAACGAGGTCATTACTCATGCTTTATGGGTAGAGCAAACCCACATGGGGACGTCTGCGCTCTGTCCTTTCACAGAGCAGAGACAGGCTGCAAAGATACAAAGTCACCAGGATGTCGAGAGACCCTAAGGCTTTCCATAGCTCTATGTGGTTCTAGGTGATGGAACCATCTGGTATTTGCTTTATATTTAAGTAGTTAAAAATGTTAGACAAATTTCAAGAGAAAGGGGTATAGAAGAGAGACTGAGAGAGAAAGAGACAGTGGGGGGGCAGGGCTAGAAGGAAAAGCGGAAGAAGACAAGAAAGACGAAGGGACAAAAGAAAAAGGGGAAAGTGTGGAGATGAGAGAGCAGGGAGGAAGAAGAGGGAAGGAAGATGCCAAGGATGGTAGGAAGGAGGGAGGAAGCAATGATGAGAAAGAAAAAATCTGCCCAACCAAGAGAATGGTATAGAGCAAATAGATACCAATTTCTCTGTGGCCACACTCGGCAGACCCAGGCCTCTGAAATGTCCCCTAATTGTTCCAAAATGACGTTAAGATGTGAAAAAAATCAAGTACTAAGTAATAAATACTTCATGAAAAAAAAACACAATCATCAATGAGACATAAACCAGAAATAAGCACAGGGAATTTGTCCATATCTCACTACACTCCAATCATCAAACTGATCAGTGGTTCTTTTTATCTTGTAAGAAGGGGCTGCATTTTTCAACCCAGCATAACACAACGTGAAACATGACACACCAAGACTAAGAAAAATGGGCAAAGCATGTGTAGCCCCAAACTCAAATTTGAATGAATACTGTTATAATCTCGAAGACTGAGCTGCACTGGGGTTTGCTGGAATCCACCTGGGGTGACTAGAGAACATAGGAGCATTAGCTACAGATTAAACCAGTCAACATTCCACCATGGAGAGGAAAGAAGTTTGTGAGGGCCCACCCCTAGCTGAGGAGCCACTGAGAATTAATGGCCATGGGGGAAGGAAGAGTGAGTTATCATCAATGATATACCCATGGTTGGCTAAACAAGCCTCTGTGGATGGGGACCCACGCTTATGTGGGCACAGTAACTGAACTCAGTGGGAGTTGCATAGAGAAGTAGTAGGAAGAAGAAGAGGAGGAAGAGGAGGAGGATATTGACACCTTCACCTATGACATGAAGTTGGGAGAAGAATGGAACCATGGAAGAGGAAGTTGAGGGAACAAGTGGGTAGATATGAGCTAACTACGCTGTATTCATGTATGAAATTATCAAAGAATAAATTCAAAACATTAAATATAAATTTCTACATAATCCTATTTCCAAGAAATACTAAAAAAAAAAAGAAAAATAGGTAAATCTATTCTATAGTGTGAAAAATCAGGTCATTGGTGTCTAGGGAGGAAGGACTGCCAAGGGGCATGAGGGCATAGGTGATGGAAATACATTTTACACTTTGATCAGAGGCATGGGTTACAGGGATGTGCACTGCAGCCAGAATTCCACACTATAAACTTACAAAATACCATTTCCTAAATGTGACTAAAGTGGATATATTCATGCAAAATCAAAGAAAAATCCTTGAGTCAAGTCCTAGCTTGGAATCTCACTGTGTCTCGTCCTGACCTGGTGGCCTCAGGCAGGCCCATGGACACAACTGAGCCCTGGTTTAGGGCTCTTCTCATGGTAGAGATAACGTACACTACACACCAGGGAAAGAAGCAGGCAACAATAAACAGCAGCTTCATTATTGCTGCTAATTAATAATAATCTGAATAACAGCGCCAATTCTCTACCTCACTTTGCCGGGGAGACTGGGAACCACCAAAGGTGCCTCATCACAAGCCCTCTGAAAACCCAGGCATGCTGTTCTGTGATCTGCAGACATTTTAATGTTACACTAGAAGAGATTATCCAAAACGACTATCAAATGCAGGTAGATTAAAGGATTCATGTTTACATAAGAATATGGGTCATGCAGTCTCAGATTTAATTCAAACCTGAACATTGCTGACAGTTACCATTTTCTTCCCAAGGAATCCGATTTTCAGTCTAAGTAACTCCATAGGGAGTTTTCACTATATTGTTATCCAGGGTGCAATTTCTCTAATAAGGCCATTAAGAGTGGGAAGAACTGTGGGCTCACTAATCCTTTTGTGCTAGGTTTTCTTAAGAGTGTCTTTCTCTAGGGATTAGACATTGGTCAGCAGGGCAGATTTCAAAGGTGTAGCAAACTAGTGTGGGTGACTTGAAAGACTAAAGTCAGTGAGTTCCTTGCTTGTTGGCCACTGTCTTCCACATCCAGAAAACTGCTTTGCAGAAAACCTTGCGTGTCTATGTAGGCTCACAAATAATTTCTCCTGAGAGGAGCAAAGGTGAATTCTAGTTTCTAGATCCTCGCTAGAATTGAGATTCCGTGTGAGGTTACAGAAGATTGAACGAGGAGGGCACCTCAGATACGAAATGGATGAAAAGGTCCAAGCAGCAAAGAGCAAGAAGTCAGAGAGCCCTATCAGCCCCCGTCAGTAATCGCCTCTAACTATCCTACATCTGGGGAACAACCTTGTCCCACATTTAGTCAAAGAGAGCGCCAACTTCCCCTGCTAAATGCCACCCTGGTTTCATCTCAATGTGTTCTCAGCCTTAGGACAGATCAATTCAATGTCATGAACTCTCTCTTTCGGCAAAAATCTCTCAGGGCTATTATTCCATAATGAGAGCTAGGGAATCGACAGCCTTCTACAGACATATAGAAGGCTCCTAGGAAGAGAAGCAGAGCCGATTACCTGGGGAGCTCTGCTGAGACACGGCCCCTCCACCTCACAGGGAGTGTGGAAAGTTCTCAGGGGCTCGGCATGAGCCTGGATCCAGATAAAAGCGGTGGGCTCATCTCAAGTTCAGAAGTCTCGGGGATTAAAGCTAGCGAGCTCAAAGTCCCAGCCGCATTACTCTGGAAATAAACTCCACTAATAGCACAACAGTTCCATCGAATCATTTGCCTTCTTTTGATATTTAGACATGAACAGCGGCTTCTCTTGGGACCCAACCATCATTTCTTTAGAGACGAGCTATCGTCCATAGTGGACTGCTACCTATGCTTCGTTTCCTATTTCCGTTTCTCCTTCTTCTGGACACACATTGGGCCATGTTTCCCGGAATCCCAGAGATATAAGAAGATATCATCACAGCAATCAAGCACGGCTCATGTAAACCACTGGCTCCTCCATTCCCTCTTTTCCCACTCACGAACTGAATTTCATAGGACAAAAGAATAGCAGGACCACAAGACGGAAAAGCTTTAGCACAGTCCTACCCCCCCACTGGAGATGTCGAAGGAAACCGATCTCCACTATATTAAGAAAACAAAATATTTCAGAATCTTGTTACAGAGTTAATCTGTTGTGGCTGAGGAGGTAGCCAGGCATAATAGTGCATGCTTGCATTCCCAACACTGAGGAGACAGATCCCTGGGGCTCACTGCAAAGCCTGTCTCACCTGACTGGTAGAACTCAAGCCATTGAGAGACCCTGTCTCAGAAAACAACATGAATGACTCCTAAACAATGACATCCAAGGTTGTCTTTGGCTAACTCTCTCTCTCTCTCTCTCTCTCTCTCTCTCTCTCTCTCTCTCTCTCTCACACACACACACACACACACACTAACATGTCTCAATCACACACACACTCCTCTGTATAGCCATCCCCTGAAAAGCTCCATAGAATGAGTTCAAAATGAATAGGAAAAAAATAAAAACAATTCAATCTAGCTATTTACTCAAAAAATAATAATAATTAAGCAAATCCTATCACAAGCAGCCTGAGACCTCTTGTGTCTAGCTCTGGACTCTCTATGATGCCCTCAGCCCCTGCTCCCAGCACACATCAAGTTCAAGGAAGTTTTCTGGAAACTGAGAACTGTCAGGAGCTGGCTAGTATCAAACAAGAAGCCTACATGTCCCAGGCCTTCTCTGGGAATGCTTTGGTTACCCTACCTATAGGAAGATTCTGAGTGTGGCCTTGCCACCGTCTCCCAAAGACAAAGCTAATGGCAAGTGCCAGGTTACAACAGGCAGGAAAAACCTAGCCTTTGGCTAAGAAAACAGCTATTTCCACACTCGCTCACGATTCTGGCAGCCAGCTCACAGCAATCTCTGTGCTCTGGCCTTCACATCTCCTCCTTCCTCTATTCCAGGTGTAAGCTTGTCCCTGTGACTGAAGATGGTCCTTCCATCCACAAGCAAAACTGCATCTCCTCCAAACTATACTTCTGAAGAGCCATGCCACCGGTTGGAAGTAGCTCCAAATGGAAGGCCCATCTCCCTCTTTCCTTCTCACCTCCTGCATCTCCATCCTTAAGTATACAGCAGGTGAACTAGTCAGGATGCCTGCTGGTTCAAACACTCTCAGTGTTCTGATGGCTTAAGACAATGAATGTTTTCAGTTGGGCAGTGGTGGTGCACACCTTTAATAGCAGTGCTTGAGAGGCAGAGGCAGGCGGATCTCTGTGAGTTCGAGGCCAGCCTGGTCTACAGAGATAGTTCCAGGACAAGATCCAAAGCTACAAAGAAATCCTGTCTTGGAAATTAAAAAAAAAAAAAAGGACAATGGACATTTTCTTAGCATGAATATATTAATTCACCACATAGCCACAACTCCTGTTCTCCCAAAACCTATGGTTTCAGACTCATCCACAGGCAAATGAACAAAATGAAAATGATGTGTATCAGAATTTATGGTCCAAGTCTAATAGTGTGTATGTATTTCACTTCTACCCACATATCACTGGTGAGAACTCAGCACAATCTACATCTATGATCTACATCTAACAAGACAGTCTAGGAAAATACTCTTATGGCTGACTTAGAAGGAATCAGTGGGTCAAAGTTCTTGCCATATAGTCCTGATGACCAGAATTTTATAAGAAGAAAAACCAACTCCCAAAATTTATCCCCTGACATCCATGTGCACAGTGCAGCAAGCACATGTGTATACCCAGACACCTAAATAGAGGCACACACACACTAATAATAATAATAAATAAAAGATTATAAAAGAAGCATGAAATTAACTTGGGTGACCATATATGCAGATAATGTGGGATTCCCCTCTATAGGCTGTGAATATGTTTTATTACCATTGATTAATAAAGAGGCTGCTTTGGCTATGGCAGGGCAGAATAAAGCTAGGCAGGGAAAACTAAACTGAATGCTGGGAGAAAGAAGGCAGAGTCCGGGAGACGCTATGTAGCTGCTGAATGAGACAGACACCAGAACCTTACCAGTAGGCCACATGGTGATACAATGATTAATAGAAATTGGTTAATTTAAGATGTAAGAGTTAGTTAATAAGAAGCCTGCGCTAACAGGCCAAACAGTGTTGAAATTAATATAGTCTCCATGAGATCATTCAGGGCAGGGAAGCAGGGAAATGAACAAGGAATCTCCTTCTACAAATAAACAGTCCAGCCCCAATATAGAACAGTTAGCTTGCCTGTAAAAACATGATCCAAAGATCCGTTGGTGTAAAAATAAAGTCTCCCAGTAGTCTACATAGGAGAAACATTCCCTGTGTATACTGAATTAGAAAGATGTCCATTTACCACAGGGTTGTACAGGGTGGGACTGCACTTGTCAAAAGTAAGACATCTAAAAGAAGAGACACACATGGAAGGATGGGGTGGACCAGGAGGAGGTTACAGACACCCAGAGCTCATAATAGAAGACTATTCATCTTACAGATGGCCAATCAGAGGCGTCCAGAGAGGGGAAGGAATTTGCAAGTCCAACATTTAGCAGGCAGGAGAGCCAGGGTTTGACTGCTTCTCCCTACTCGTCAGACTGGACTTCTGTATCTCCACTGTGCATCCTCTGTATCTACAGAAGCTTGGGCCTTGAGGAAAACAGCTTCTAAAGCAGTCTCTTCCCTCAGACAAAAACCATCCATGTGGCAGGTGCCTCTGTAACGGACAAGGATGAAGAGTCTCAAATCCCCACTATTGTCTCTGTAACCCAGATGGCTTCCTGCTCATGCAGGAAGGACTCAGTCGGTTTTCATCCATAAACTCTTTTTATTCATCTCTAGAGGCCTTTCTGTCTCCTACAATAACTTGTCTCCTGGAGTTCACAGCTCTCTGAGAAAGTACATTCTAGACAATGAACTTGTCTCTTCATGTCCCTTAAAGTGAGATGAACCCTAAGTATATGAAAGGGTCCACTTTACATCCCTGGTAGGAATGCCCCAAAGTTTTGGTTTACACTCTGAGAAACCCCAGAAGGACAAGAATGCATGAAGCAATTACTGGACTTCACCTACCTGCTTCCCAGCCATTGGAGCGGAGGCCAGAGTTGCCTCTCCGGGGCACATCTGGGTACCTTCTGTATTCCAACCTGACCGCCCTTCCCACTTCTCATGCTGACGACTTTCCACCTTTCCAAACCTACAGCCACATCCACTCTGTTCCATCTGAATTGTGATAAATGCAGAGTGGTGACATCTGGGGCCGTACAAGATCAGGCAGAGACGCGGGGATCAAGGTGAGCAAGGACAGCAATGTCGCTCTTCAGCGGCCATCAGCAGGGCTGAAGAATGAGCTCAGGTCAACTGCCCCTCTCTGCTGCTTTGCTGGAACATAGCAAACGGCATGCTAATTGTTCACACATTTTCTATGGCTTTCCTGGGATACAGTGATACAACTCTGTACAGGTAATTCTGGCAGGTACTCAACGACCCACAAAGCCTGAAATATTTACTCTCTGACTCTATACAGGAACATTTGCTGAACTCTGTTCCATGGCAATAAAGAGCCAGACTCCCTTCAAACAATTGTATGTACACATACAATCACAGCAGAACTACTCACAATCGCTAAAAAGCAGAGACAGTCCAAGTGTCCATCAATGGAAGAATAGACACATTGTGATATACACGTGCAATGGAATATTATTCAGCCATAAAAATAAATGGAGCATTGATACATTCTGTGCCACAGATGGACCTTGAAAACATTATGCCAAGTGAAAGAAGCCAGACACAAAAGGTCACAGGTGTATTATTCTATCTATGTGAAATATCCACAATAGGTAGACCCAGCCTGGGTAGACAGGGTAAGTGACTGCTTAATAAACACATGGCTCCCTTGTGGTGCAATGAAAATATTTTAGAAGTGGATAGAGTTGTCAGCTACACACATTGTGAATGTACAAGATGTCACTACATTGATTGTTTGAAACGGTTATTTTATGTGAATGTCATCGCAATAAAAATTTTTAAGCTCAAAAACTATAATCTTTTATTTTTAAAGTAGCCATCTCCATGAACTTAAGAAGAGAAAATGGCATACTCCAAGACTCGCTTGCAGTCTCCACTATCAACAGGAGGTCCTCCATGACCTTTAGTACCAAGAAAAAAGGTAACAGAACAGAAATTAGAGACATAGGAGGGAAGTCAGCCAAGGTTAGGACATGCTGAGTTTGTATGCCTATTGGACACCTCAAGGAATTATAAGTCACTGTCACACAGGAATGGAAAGACAGAAGCACAGCAGCTGTCTTAAGGGAGATGATATTGTCCCAGCTAGAAAGGAACAATTGGGGAAAATATTAGAGAAACTCCATCATTGCAGGGCATGGAGACAAAGAGAAGATAGAAATAATACCAAAGGTATGGGGAGGGGAGGGAGAAGCCAGGAGAGAAGAGCCACCCAAAGGGGGTGGGTGACACAAGAAGCTGAAAAGACATGAAGGGGGAGAAGGAGGAGAGGAGGTGAGAGAAGAGCGGCAGGAGGAGGAAGAGAGGAGAAAGAGGAGGAGGACACCACATCCACAAAGATGCAAATGGGGAGGAAGAGAAGAAAAGAGAGGAGGAGGAGGAAGCAGAGGAGGAGGAGGAGGAGGAGGAGGAAGAGGCGGAAGATACAGGAAGGGTAGGAAAAGGGATACAGTTGGTAACAAATAAAAGTTACAAAGATACAGAGGAAGTGGAGGAGGTGGGAGAGGAGGAAAGGGTATAGATGAGAAAGAGAAAGAAAGGGAAGTGGTGAAGGAGGAAGAGGTAGAGAAGGAGGCGTTGGAGGTGGGTGAGGGCTAGGAGAAAGACGGGGGAGAAGGGTGAAAGGTCTCTGAAGTTGCAGGGCAGCAAACTCCGCTTTCTCTTCCCTTTCTTCTGAAGATCTGAGGCTGCAGGATAAGTGGGGCCACCCACAATGGAGCCACATGCATGGATAAAATACTGATGCCAACCAGCACCACAGAAATGTAGGACTCCAACAATGTGAGTGCTGCTCTTCCCTGACACTAAGTCCTGAGTTTGAAAAGTCAACACAGGCACCGCCACCCCCCAAACACACATGCTTGAACTTAACCACAGCTCCCCTCAGATGCCACACTGAGAATACTCATTGAACAGTGATGACGAACATTTCTAACTATGGTACAACCATGCCTACCAGGCTTGCAGCAAATATCAACCTAGTCAGTGCATTTCGTAGTCAAGCCATGATGTCACTATCACCCAGAGCCTTCTAGCATTCTCAGCTACTTACTGGACAGAGCAATAACCATGTCTATTTGTAGTAACAAATCCCCCACATTAAGCTGAGAATGATGACATTTGGAGGATAATAGCAAATTGATTCCTTAGAAACAGAATGAATTTTACCTGCCATTATTTCCGTAAGTGGGAATTCAAAAAGGCTGCAATAAATAATATAACCATATTATATTTATTCACCCTTGATCTATCCTTTATAATATTAACTAAAGAGGTAAGCACCATGGAGGAGGGAGAATTATTTCGGGCATGACAAGGAAGGGAGTCTTCTGGGGAGGAGGGTAGTGCTTCATGGGAGGCAGCGCAATGTCTTTTAGCAAAGGCAAGTTTGTAATGAGTATCGGGCTGACTTTTTTAAATAAGAGTTATTCAGGTGTGAAATGGGCTCCCCCAGAAATGAGGTGGGAGTCCCTTAGCTTCTGGGAGGCCATAATAATGGGTTAGTCATGTATGACAGCTTGCATAATGGTTACTCCAGTTTAGGAGGCTTTGGACAGCCTTCCTGTGATTTATACAATATCAACTGGAAAGGCACCTGATTTTGCCAGGAAGAAAATGGTCTGGAGAACCAGATTCATTGTGGACTCCTGCAAGGCAAGCTCTTCAAGCTAACCTGCAATCCCCCAGCCCCAGAATATATTCTGATGGAAAAGTTCTAGAATTACCTATAGTCCCCAAAGACAAACAGGCAGCTTGCGAGCCAAAGAGTTAAAGACATGTATCCACAGTCATCTCTTGCTGAGTGCCGTTTCTGTGTCAGACTCTGCCTCCAACACTCTAAACCTAAGGGACACAGTAATGCTTCTTCACAGTCCAAAATATCTTGACTTTCCCCAGCCACTGACAGTTCACACATTCCTCTTTGCCCAAAACACCTCTACCCAGCCAAGCCATGCACCCCTACTACAGAGCACTGGTATAGATGTGGGGATGTTGAAAGATGAGTCAGAGCAGAACCAAGCCCAGTGTGGTTCATGGTACAGGTCCCCCATGGGGTCGGACTGCAGCTGGACAGAGCCAAAGCTGGGCCTTTGTTTTGTGTCTACCCTGCCCCACCCTGAATCTTTTTCCAGCTCTCTCCTTACAGGCATATCCAACCTTCTAACTTTGTACCATGACATCATTATCTATAATGCTGACACTCAAAAATCATGCTGTTGAGTCGCAGAAACGTCCTTCCTCTCCCCATCCCACCCACTCCCCACAAAATTCAATGTTGTAAGAAGGCTCATAGTTTTTCCTTAAGCCACATGCACAGCATCCACGGCAGTCCACTGCTACTGGCTAGACGTGAACATGAGAGTGAGGTTCTCAAGGATGGACCAAAATCATACATTTCACCTAGGAGTTTTCCAGATGTATAAATCTCAATGGATGGGCAGTAATGTGTGCTTGAACCAGCCCTCCAAACACTCCTCCTGTCTGATGGAGTTTGGGGAGAAAAACCTCACAATACACCCACAGTGGAGGCTTTTTCATCTGCACCTCCACCTCAGGTTCTGCTCCCACAGACCTGGACCCAAGATGGGTAATTTGTCATAAAAGGAAGAAAAAAAATGCAGTGCCTTTAAAGGGATTCCGTGCTTTTCCCACAATGCCTCTGGAGACTCGTGTCTTTCCCAGCCTCAGCCATAAGGGGCACTACCCCACCCATAAATCATCACCACTATCTGGATGACATTTGCTTGATTGTTTTATTCTGTTGTTGTTGTTGTTTTGTGTTGTATCATGTTTTTGAGGACTCTTCTGTGTAGCCCTGGCTAGCCTGAATCTTGTACTGTACACTGTGTTGGATTTGAACTTACAGAGAACCACCTGCCTCTGCCTCCCGAGTGCTAATGGCAGAGGTGAGGACAAACCCACATACCTAGCAACAACACCTGCTTTAAAACTGTATCAGCATTCTTGCCTGGCCTGTGTGGACCAGTCCAGGCACACAGCCGAGCTGTTAAGACGATGAGCCCGCTGGGACTGACTCTGGCCCTCTTTTTCTCTGTGTACGGAGCTGACAGTCACTGAGCCTTGAACTGGACCAAAGGGAGCCAGGCCTGTCTGCTAAATAGATTCAGAAGTAAAATTCAAACCATGAAGAGCCTAAGAAACAGTCCTTACAACAAATTAATATAACGACATGGTCGATGTTATGGTTATGCAGCGGCTATAATTGTGCAAGGAGGAAATATGCAGCAGAAATTGGTTACTGATCTACCCGATAACCACCCGCAGCCTGGGAGCCTGCAGATTAATAAAGCTTGTAATTTTATGCCGATCCCTATAATTTTATAATAAAGCTTGTAATTTTATGCCAGTCCCTATCATTGTAGGTGCAGTCTTTAGTCATTTAATACCCAATTCCTCAAAGTAAGTTTGCAGGCCCAGCACTTGGTTTGCATACTTGCCTTGTCTTCTCAGCCTAGGGAAGTCTCTTTTTAATAAAGAATCAAGCTGAATGTGAAATAAAACAAATACAAAATAAAACTGGAATGCAAACCTGAGGCACAGAGAGGGAGAAGTCATTTCCAACCCACCATTAGCTGGCTGCTCTCAAATTACCCATGCAGAAAACTGCCCAAACTTTCCTACCCAGACTGCATTTGTTTCTGATCTTAAACTAAGTTCCGTTCCTGATTTTTCTCTCTCTCTCCAGAGTTTCTATCTTTAGGAAATATGGAGCCCGAGTTCTATAATTTGCACTTCATTTGAACGCTAATGAAAAGAAATGCTCCTTTCCCCTTCAAACTATTTCCTCAGTCAATTAAACAAATCCTCTAAGTGGAGTGTGTGAAGTGATTTGTGTCCAGGAACTTCATTAGTGCTTCATTCTGGAATTTGTAATTTCTTAAGCCCAAGTCCTTTTAAGTTTCCAAAAAAAAAAAGGGGGCCCAGGTGTGGTCCCTTACCATGAGATCAAGCAGAAGCGGATCTGAAAAAGTAAGTCAAGAGGAATTTCAGGACCACAGAAAGAAGGGGAGGAGCAAATAGCGAACGCTTACTTTCTAAGTTATTGGTTGGCATATTACATTGTGGACACAGAGAAGGAGAAACAAAAGAAAAGAAAATGAAAGCACCTACTAGAGACACTGGCTTTTATTTCAATCTCTTTCGGTAGTGAAAACCCAACTGTGTAAGGTAGACCACGTTTGATGTACATTTCTCTCACGTTAGTGCAATGTTTTCCCACGTTTTCAAAACTGCTACCATGCGTCTGTCCGTTATTGTGACATCTTACTAAGGGTGCCTTCTAGATCCTTCTGCATTGGAAAAGTGGTCAGGAAAAATGGGGGAGTAGCTTGTTCTTTTAAATGTATGCAATGTGGGTATAGAGGGATACAATGTTTCTGTAGCTTTATAATTTTACAAAGGAGTAGGAATTAATGGCAAAAATGTGTAGTGTCCTTCAAGAATGCAGAGAACAGGGACATGTTGAGCAACGTTGGGAGAGATAGAGCTATAATTGACTTAAGCTTGCCTTTTAATAAAACCTGCCGGCACATTTATTACTCAATATTACACTGCTAAATAAATGCTAAATGAAACAAAACTGTGTAACCTTTGCTAATGACCATATGTTCTTCTGTGATAGAAGTGGTTTTCCTAAGGCTTGGCTCTCTAACTAGATGAATCTTCAAAGGCAGGAAAACGAAGCTGGTCTACCAGTTGGCAGCCTGTGTTGGGTTTCCAAACCCCTCTATGTCCGTCATTTGACGGTACTCTGCAGGAAGGCCGCATTCCAAGAACAGCTAGTATTCGTGCAGTTCTTGGCAGAGCTCCACAGTGTTTGCACCACACATGGATCCACGGAAGTAAGACACACTGTTCCATCATGGAGCCCTGATACCATCCTAAAGTCGGCTCACTCTCTCCACTCCCACGGGACCTTACTGAAGTCTTTTTCAAAACTTTCTAAAATTTAGATGTTCCATTTTCAAAGTAAGGATGCTGAATAAGATTTTATTTCTGTCTATTGGTTATTTGAGACAGGATGTTATATATCGGGGGGGGGGCTTGAATTCACTATGGTTGAAGATGATCTTGAACTTCTGATCCTCCTGCCTTCTCCTCCAAAGTGCTGTGATTACAAGCATGAGTCACTGCTCTCAGTTTGTATGGTGATGAGGCTCAAACCCAGAGCTTTCTGTACACAGGGCAGGCCCTCTACCAACTGAGCCATTTCTCACCAGCACTTACAGTGCCCAGGTTCTGGATAAGCAGTGGCCAAATATAACCCCTAAGTCAAGTACCAGGCTGGCAAAGCCACTAGGAAATGGAAGAGCTGCATTTCTCCTTGTGAAATCCCCACAGTTTGGAAGAAATAAACCCTCGCTCACAGCCAAAGCCTCCAGAAAGAAGGAGCTGATGTGCTGACTCCAACTTTGAAAGCTCACATCCCACTCTGCCCCTTCCCAGAGCTTTTTCATGGGCTCATCCCCAGCACAGGGCCTCTGGGGAGATTCATGCATGGATGCGGAAAGTAAACACCCAGTCCTTAATGAGCAGTGTTTTGTTCTTCTCCAGGCCATTGTCCTGTTTTTTTGGTTTGGGGGATTGTTTTTTTAACACCAAGCAGTGGAGATGCATCCGCATCAGGACCACTGCCTAATTAAAAGAAAGCTGTAAGAACTAGCGCCCTCTTGGGATTTCTCGCGAAAGTACAAATGTCCCTACGCTGAAACACACATATTTTAGAAGGTATTGTGGGGTTGCATCGTTTCCAGTGCCTGTGGCCTTTTCTATCTTATTCCGTTTATCCAGCAGCTCAAAGAGATCTCTCCAGCAGAGATACAGACCCAGACATCTGGAGCTCAGCAGAAGGCTGCAGGCAGCGTATACTGCCAAAGCTGCAAGGGTCACAATTCCTACTGCCATGCATTATGCAAGCAGGCTATGCTCAGACATGCATTTGTCAGCTTCTGTCCCACAGGTTCTGCATCTCCAGAACAGAGCAGCAATTCCTGCATGAGGTGCCCTAGCAACCTCCCAAGGGAAATTGTGCTGCCCAATTGGGCATGGTTCTTAGTTACCTCATTTAGAAGTAAGCAGAGAACAGACATTCCCTGCATGGGCCACTCTCTTGATTGAATCCATAGTCACATCATAGTTAAATCTGTGTAGACCAAGGGAAGAACTAATAATCAACAAAATCTGAAATGGAAAGCACGTCGTAGAGTGTGGGGGAAATTAATATGCAGAGGCTAAACCGCTAGCAGAACAGGTGTGGGCACAATCACAATTCCGCAAGCCTTTACATAAAAATGTCAATAGGGCCTTTGTGTTCCCTTCCAAAACAAGAAATGCCAGTTCCCAGGTCTCAAGGGGTTGAAACCTCTTTTTCATTGCCCAGAACTCCATAAACTGCTTCAGAGAGTTAAAGAGCCTCAAATCAGAGGTTTAGTATAATCTAACCTTTTCAAAATATACGTATCTATCATGGATCTTTTTAAAAATTTTTTGTGTGTATGTATGTGTGATCTGTGTGTGTGATGTATACATATACATTCATGTGTGTGAATGTGGGTATGCATGCCATGTCACACATGCAGAAGTTGGAGGGCCACCTCACATCTCGGTCCTCTTCTTCCATCTTGAGACTGGGTCTCTTGTTTGCCACTGAGTAGGACAGGCTAGTAGGACAGGCTAGCTGGGACACAAGCTTCTGGGGACTCTCCTTCCTCTGCCTCCGGAGGAATGCTGGTTATAGACACACTGTGGCTTCCAGTTTCACACAGGGTGGAGGGATCCCAGGTTCTCATACATACATAGGAAGTACCCCACCACTAAGCCATCTCCCTAGCCCTTTATCATGAATCTTCAATCTCCTGTTTAAAAACTATGTCTTCATCTGTCATCAGGCAATGATAACATTTTTTTTTTCATTTCATTGACAAGCTAAGAATGAGCACATATAAGCAAAACCTTCCCCCCCACACACACACACACTGGGTAGACTCACACTGCCTTTTTAAACCTATGCATATCACCCCCTCTTTTTCTTCCTACTTCCTCATGATTCTGAGAGTCCAGCATTAGGATTCCCGGAGTCTAGCTTTAAATTCTATGATTCAGATTCTGTGAGACAAAAATAAAATGTTCACATTTGATAGCATTAATGAGTGGGATATTTATATGTTTAATAGAATTTGATCTCTTTATCTTCATTTTAAATGTAAGCCAAGATCTCTTAGAAAAGGATAACTCTAAAAAGTGTGACTTTTATTTTTATGGGTCTGCAGCTAACCTCTTATTATGAGCATGTAGCCCTTGAATGAGCATGAAAAAAAAATTCTCGTAAGAGTATTATCAATTCTTCAAAGGAAAAAATTCTCAAGACAGACCCAAAATGACACATTCTTAAGGACAGAATTCCAAGGGTATCTAGAGGTCAGAAGTAAAGAAGAGACTAACATTTACAGCACCAGCTCCCACTACCCAGCATCTCCCTACCTTTACTGCGTCCTGGTACCATCATTCAATGGGTCATCCAAGATTAAGGCTGCCAGACCATTAATCCCGTCACCTCCCATGAGCAAGACAGCATCCAACCTCTACACAGGGCTCTAGAGCAGTGTTTCTCAAGCTTCCTAATGTTGAGGCCCTTTAGTACAACTCCTCATGTTATGGTGACCCCAACCATAAAATTATTTTTGTTGCTGCTTCCTAACTCTAGCCTTGCTACTGCTGTGAACTGTACCATAAACGGTTGTGTATGCTCTACCAGCGGTCTTAAGTGACCCTGTGAGAGGGTTGTTCGACGCCTAAAAGGATCAAGATCAACAGATTGAAAACCACTGCTCTAGAATGTGATGCTTTCTCTCGTTTCCAGCCTCCTCTCCTCCCTGGCCTTTACTCGGGTCCTCTTTACACCTCAGCTGGACTTCCAGGCAGCCCCCCCAATGGGACTGATCTCCAGAGTGCAGTCCTGACCCACAAATAATCTTGTGCCCATCTCCACATGAAAAGCACAGGCTGGACCACATGGGAGGCACAGGTTGGACCTACCCAGCTGAAGGAGGAGATTGAGAACACTGAGCATGATTCTGATGGCTGGAGTACTCTGGCCCCTGATCACCTTTAAACTATGACTCTGCTAACACATAGTGGAACTCAGCAAGACTTGATGAACAAACACACCTTGGTGATGAAGAAGTGTAAGATCAAGGCAACCCCAAAGTTCATCACAACAAAACACCCGACATCTAAGGCCACACTAAGGGCTTCATTTGCACACACAAAGGCAGTCCTTACAGCAGCTATGGGGCAGGTCTTATGCAGCCTAAGGGCCAAACAGAAGGCAGGCTTCACTGTTCAAGTGACAATGTGTAAAACTGAACCCAGGCAGAAATGGCCAAACCAAACCCCTCACATACAGTTATTGTCAAAATGAGGAGCCAAGGAGGCCCAGAGTATGTAGGTGTGGATGAAAATTTCATGGCAAGTGCAGACCAGGCACTGTTTATGACATTTACTTCAGCCAGCTCTACCTCCATGGAAACTGTAAGACAGCCCTTTATTGGAGCTATGACTTCATCTTGAGAGGGTCCTGAGGACGTGAGGAGACCTGAAATCCAGCGGATGAGGAACCCAGGCCAATCCCCTACACAGAATCTAAAACATACTGGTCCAGCTACTGCTTCAAATCACCCCCGGACGAACAGGGTACCAAAGGACACCCAGCAGCCTATTTGTTGAGTTTATGTTCGCCACTGACTATTCTCATCTCCTTTGGGCTTTGGAACTACACAGCCTACGGAAGCGACAGCATACAGAGCAGTGGAACTCTGCTATAACTACCACCTCCCCATCACATCCCCCACCACTCGGTCCAGTGGATGTCCACTCTACCTTCCTACCTCACATAAGGTGTCACCCTTCAGGAACAACCTCCCCCACTGCATGCTCCCAGCATGCTCTTCTTCCAGGCTCTCAAGGTCACTATAATACTCCCTTTGCCTGTGTGCATAATTATTTAATGTCTCTGTTTCTAACTTGGCTGGAAGCCTCCTAATAGCAGGGATTATATCTACTGTTCTGCATAGTGTCTGGCACACAGTAAAATGTCAATAAACCTTTGTTGAACAATTGAGGGAATAAACCATAATTTCTATCTTCCCAGCCATTGTATTTGTTGCTAGTATCTGGTTTTGGCAACATTGCCTTAGGAACATGGTCAGGGAGCCAGTCCCCTTGACACTTACCCCCTCAGGGGTCTGGAGTAAATGAGTCTCTGGGTCTATAAAGACAAGCAATTGGGCAAGATGTTGGTGACCCCCTGGGGCCAGGCTTAGACACCTAGATGGGTTGCTGCACCTTTTCTCTCTTAACTCTAGCACTCAGCAAACTGCATCCAGTGATGTTTGCTGTACTGCCTGCAGGCATTGCAAAATACACAAATTTGGAACAGGGTTCCTGTTTTCACGAACACTCACTGTCTTAAATCAAATAACAAATGCAAGGTGGCAGGGAAGGCTGGCAGACAACAAACGCCATGTGGAATGGAACAAAAATCTAACTCAAACAAACCCTTTTCCACTTAGGAATGATAAACACTGCATATCAGGCCAGTGTAAACCACGAGCAGGCAGCTCCTGTAAAAATATAACCATCAATCTGTTGTTAAGCCCACAGCCAGTTGCAGTATTAATCACACTCTTCTGGCAAGAGAATCCATTTCCCAATAAAGTTTGAGTGGCAGGGAAAGGCAGAGCCAGCCACAAGGAGATAAACTCGGCTTGCAAGGGATCTAAGGAAAGCTGCTCTTCTGGCTGGCTGCTCTCTCACCATCCTGCTGCTAGCACCAGACACATAAATACACACGCCACTCCGCTTCCCCCACATCATATTTCTATCACCACGGAGTGCTCTGCAGTTCTGTTCCAGAACCATTTTTCACTCTGTGTCACTTCTGTACATTTGAACACAGACTGCCCTTAGGAATTAAGAGTCCTTTCTTGCTTAAGCTGCCTTCTGCAGTCTCTCGCAGTCTCCTGCCTCTCCCCCTGCCTGATCCCCCTCTGATAACCTCTATTTTTTTCTCTCCATCTCTCTTTCTTTCTCCCTTCCCTCTCTGCTTGTCCCTTTCTCTCCATGTCTCTCAGGCTGTCTATCTCTGTTATCTCTGTGTCATACCTCTGCCTCTGCCCCCTCCATCTCTCTCTACCATCATCCTCCGCACTAATCCCGAGCCAATCAGACTAAGTAGTATTCTGTTGTTCTGCCTGCCTCCTGTCAAGTCTCATGACGTCACACTCATGCTGGGGGAGGTAGAACAAATCTCCAGTTTTTATCTGCATTTTTTTTTACCTAACTAGCTGTTAATGGGTATCTTTCTTGTGTACAGTTGTTAGAATCTTCTTGACCAATATCATTGGGAAACTTTAATGATGTCATTATACCTATAATAAATTTGTACATTAATTTTGAATGAACAGTATCATTACACTATAGACTTTTATCCTATCCATAAACATGGTATAACTCTCCACTTATATAGGTCTTCTTTCATGCCCTTTGGCATTTCTTTGGGTAAATTGTATGTAATTTTTGGTTAAGTAAAATCCTGTAGACATCATAATGGCTGATACTGTGAGCAGCAACTAATACATTTTCTTAATTTATTATTGTGAGGCAGGGGGAACCTACTGGTTTTCATGTTCATATTATCTGACATATTTGTTGAACTTCTGGTGCTAAAAATTAGTCTGATAATTTTTTCACTTAAATTATACCATATGCAAATAAGACAGTTTGTCCTTTCTTTTCAGATCCATGATATAGATAGATAGATAGATAGATAGATAGATAGATAGATAGATAGATAGATAGATATAGATATTACTAAATATATATATTACTTGACAATCTAAGAAGGGAATGCTTCTACAATCTATTTTCATGGGGAGAAAATGATTTATTTCCTCTACAGATTACAGTCCATCAAGAATGGAAATCAGGGCAGGAACTCAAAGCAGGAGCCTGAAGGCAGAACTGAAGAAGAGGCCATGGGAGAGCACTACTTAGTAACTTTCTCCTCTCGGCTTGTTCAGTCTGCCTTCCCATACCTCCCAGAACTATCTGCCCATTGTAGGCTGGGCCCTCCCACACCAATCATTAATCAGGAAAATGCTACAACAGACATGCTACAGGTCAGTCTGATGGAAGCATTTTCTCAGTTGAGGTTCCTCTTCCCAGGTGACCCTAGCTTGTATCAAGTTGACAGAAAACAAACCAGCACAATGACCTCGAATGCCTGAGTCTCCCACCTCTGCCTCTTAAGTGCTAGGATTACAGGAGACCTTCACCATTCCTGGGTAATGGATCTCACTGCACTGAGTTAAAGAATATAGTCTGAACAGGGTCAATGTTTAGACATCAGAGACTGACTCTTTAGTCACAAATAACCCCTCTTTTTAAAAAGTTCTATATGTGTTCTCAAGTATAAGTAGTTGTGTATAAAACCATTGACCGCATTCCTGAATGCTTCTTTAATATCTAGTTGTTTATTTTGTGTGGGGGGTGGGATACAAGCCACAGTGAACATGCAGAGATCAGAGGCAAGTTGGCTATCTCCTCCTACCATGTGAGTCACTGATCAACCTCAAGTCAATAGATTTGGAAGCAAGCACCCTTATCCACTGAGTTATCTTGCCAGCTCATCCAATTCATTTTGTTTGACTTTGTCTGCTTGATAGGTTTCCAAGAAGGGTATATTGAAACTTCTCTCTAAAATGGTAGATTGTCTATTTATTACTATAATTCTTACAATTATGCCTCTATGTAGTTTGCACTTTATTTGGTTGTCTATTCCCAGGACTATTATATCTTCTTGGAATATCATGCAATCGTGGCATTTCCAGAATAAATCATCTCTATTCTTCTTTGGCTCAGTTTCACCTCCATCTGATATTGAAATTGCTAGGGTTATATTATTGTAGTTATTTTCCTAGAACGCCACTTCTAGCCCTTTATTTTCTACCTTGTTCTATTCTTGCATTTATATGCCTCTCATAAAATCAACAAAAAGATTGGCTGGATCTTTTTGTAAGCCAATCCAAAAGAACCTGTATCTTAATCAGTGAGATTAACCCACTCATCCTGTAATCACTGATATCATAGATTTGATTTCTTCTTATTTTATGTTCCCTACTTATCAAGCATTTTTCTTTTTGCTTTCCTTCTCTTACTGAATAGAGCAATTATTTTTTTAGTTTTTTCATGTTGCGTTTTTAAAAGATTCACATGATGTATTATGATTTTCATGATTTCCCCTAACTTAAATAAGGTCCATACTATCACTAGCTTTTCCCTTAGTAGTGAAAGATTAGCCATAGCGATGTGACCCCAATACTAAGAAACAATACACACTTTCCCTGTCCTATGATTTTGTGCATATACTTAAGCTCACACATTGACACTGACCAGAAATTAAATTCCAGTGATGACACACTCTGATATCTCCAAGACCCTGAGCAGGGAAATGACCAGTCACCACGCCTTGTTTAACACCCTGATTAGAACAAGAGTTCTCCTCCTCATCTGTTATCAGGTTTTATTGTTGTTATTCTTTGCTACCTTCCATTTTTGGCTAAGAACAATATTTCTCCACAGGAGGAAGTCCATGCCTAGTACTGTAAACTGGTACTCATACAGGCCCTGGGCGGGAGAGAACCTACTACTGTTACTTTGCTAAATTGACAGATCATTCAGCTGCCTTCTAAATGTTCACATTTATTCACATGGATCAGTGGTGCTATCAATTATGGTGTCATCAACTGTGGTGCCATTAACTGTGGTGCCATCAGCTATGGCATCATCAACTATGGTGCCATCAACTGTGGCATCATCAACTGTGGCGTCATCAACTATGGTGTCATCAACTGTGGCATCATCAACTATGGCGTCATCAACTATGGTACCATCAACTGTGGCGCTATCAACTATGGCGTCATCAACTATGGTGCCATCAACTGTGGCGTCATCAACTGTGGTATCATCAACTATGGCGCCATCAACTGTGGCGTCATCAACTATGGCGTTATCAACTATGGCATCATCATCTGTGGTGAGATCAACTGTGGCGCCATCAACTGTGGCTTCATCCACTATGGTACCATCAACTGTGGTGCCATAACATGGCCACAGAAGCTTCTTTTTATCCTTGAAAATAGTTAATGCAGAGACCCACAACTGGCCAAAGCACTGAGGATAAGTCATTGCTGGGTACTCCAGCCTAAATGGGACGTGGGAATCAACTCCCCCAAGGCTCTGGTAACAACACAGAAGAAGGCACAGAAAGCATGCGAGAACAAGAGAGAGGGAGTGGCGCTGGGAAATGCTGTCTTCTGGGCATGGTATGAGCGCTGCGCTCATGAACTCACTTCATCTCTGGGGACATGCACAAGATCAAGCCATAAGATCAGTCAACATTTCAGCAGGTGACACAAATGGGACTCAGTGGGTTACAACAAAAAACAGAGAGGTCATGAAGAGGTGTGGGACATATGGGGGATGAGCGGGAGCAGTTTGAGAATATGAACAAGAGACATTGGAGACATGTACGGAACTGTCAACAAATAAGCAAGAGATAGTCTTTAAATTTTTTAAATAAGCTGAGTCTACAAAGACTGCTCAGCATTGCAATACTGAGGAGAGATAGACAGATTGCAAGTTCAGAGGGAAATTACCTCATCTCAAGTTAGTTCTAACCCTCCAGATCAGGCACTCCTTGCCCATCTCTGCATCAAAACTAACATCCTATGACTAGTAGATAAAAACCTTTTGGAATCTATTAACTTAAGAGTGACACCATCACTACCGTTTGGTTTTGTAAGGCTTCCTTCACTTCCCAAAGGCATTGTCCTTATACCCAATTTGCAGTCAGCTTCTCTCCGCACCTCCAGTACGAGGCTTATTTACTTTCTGTGTTTGTCTGAACATTTCTGAATGTTTCATATACAGGAATTTGGGGATTCTTAGCCTGTGGTGAGTCATGGGGCTTGCCACATTGTTGCATGGGTCAGCACTGGGCACTCTGCTGCATCCCTTCTCAGCAGATGAGAGCTCCTGCCTTGCAATGGATGCAGCCTCCACGTGGTATTGGAAAGTTGTCTGAGAGCAGCATGACCTAGTATTCTGACACTCTGATATTTAACTTTTCCAAGAAACTGCCAGACTATTCTTTTAAAGTGGGCATACTTTGCACATATTCACCAGGCATGAAAGTGGGCATGCATTGCACATACCCACCAGGCCTGTGCATACAGTCCCAGTGTCTCTATATCTTGTTAATGCTTGTGATGTCCTTCACTCTCATTGCTATATTAAGCCTAATGAACGCATTTATTAATTCTATAATTTAAAACTAGACAAATCAGTAAATGCATTAAACATATGCACACATTCTATGGTCTTAAAAGGGGAAACAGCAAAATTATTGAAGAAAAGCAAAATGATAAGTATGGCTGCCCCTGCATAACATGATTATGTGAATCTCTTCTTCCTCCATTTCTGTATCTTCCTTCTAGAAAAACAACTGGTCTTTACTTCTATAACTGATATAAAATTAACTTTGATAACTTAACAAAATAACATATTTTGCAGCTAATACAAAGCTTATTTTATCCACCTTAATATTTCCCCCTAGTGACAATTGTGTAGTTTCCCTTCAGCCTCCATTTTGACTCGTAGGGTAGCTGTCATTATTAATTAGGCTCCAGAGAAGAAGCCCACAGCTTCCAGAGCTCTTTCAAAGCAGGAAGGAGCCTGGAAGGACAGCCATTGCCACCACCCACCCAGGCAGTTCAAGAACCTTCACCCTTCGCATGCCTCCTGTGCTGGTCCAGGCGTTCTCCATTCTGCTCCTGGCTCTCACACCAAGCCTCACATGGTGCATGGGATTCAGTGAGTTCTATTTGGCTGTAAATGGCAAAGGATTCCTCACCATGTATAATTATAACCACTGCTCACATATATACATTGGGAATCTCTCATTGAGCCGTATTCACCCACAAGAGCCTGAGCATCAGAGATGCATAAGGTACTTTGCTGTGCCTCTTGAGTTTATAATCTAAGAATAAACAGTGTACCCGAGGTACAAGTGGTTGGGGATCTTAGGTGAAAGATACTCAGCAGAGGCTGTAGCAGTTCCAGGAAGAGTTTTCTTTGTCTATGTGAGAGGGGAAAGATGCTTGCAGGAGGAAAGGCTGCTCTGGAGTTTGGGTATCAGTTGAATGAAGAGCCTATATATCAGAAATTACACAAAGTCCCTGAGCAAAGGTGGAGGGACAAGACCAAGGGAAGAGTGTTCTCTGTCTGGCCCCAGGCTCCCTTCAAATGCTCCCCCTTGCTGTTCTTCAAGGTCACCAATAAACATCCTTCTCCCTCTTGACTCCACACAAAGGCCAGAGACTGGGTTGCAATGCATACCTTGGCCAAACACAAGCCCAAATGCAACCAGCCACATTTCCTGACCTAACTCACCTAAAACAAGAACCTAACACAGCCCAACCTGTACCCTGTAGTGTAATGTCTGTTGCCCTTGTAAACCCCAAGACTGCTCCAGCCTCATCACGTTTTACCAAAGAGGTACTTAACTGTGCATCATAGCCACCATCTCATGCTCAAGACTGTACCTTGCTGAATCATTTCAGGAATGGCTTAAACATCAGGAGCCAGAGCAAGATCTTTGACTAGAGGGGACTATGTTTTATGACCTGATGAATAATTTGCAGCAATAACGAGTTATCCATGCCACCAAGCGTGAATTACTAATTTCCAAAAGACCCCCAAATTAATAAAGCACATTCAACCTTAAAACCATTCTGAACATAATCTTCCTTTGAGGATTCGGAAATTCCTGGAAACACTTTAAATTTGTGAATAAGGGCTACAACTCTGGGTTGTCACATCTATACAAAGTAATTCAATAAAACCCCACAGGCTTAGTGCTCACTAATCCTACTGTTCTAAGCAGAAAGAACAGCTCTCCCAGTAGTAAGTGGAGGTAAATGCCATCAGCACTGGGCACAGAAGATATGCCAGTCATGAATGTCACTGGTTTTATTTTTGCTGTATTTCAGGTTTAATGAATACAGACAAATTCTCACTCTTCGCTGGCATCCAGTTCTAGGCATTTTGACCAAGATGTGTAGCCAGGTGAGACCCACCAGCATCAGGATATAGAATACTTCTAGGCCTTTCATCTTCCTTTATGGGCTCTACTTCTTCCCGCTAGTCCCTAGGAATTTCTAGCCCTATGGTTTTTGCTTCATGCATAATGTCATGGAATCAGACATAATGATGCTTAGAGACAGTCCCTTTCATTTAATCTCTTAGTCATCCATGTTGCATCATTAACTTCATCTCCTAATGAATGCAGAGCTTGGGCATCCTGGTGGGTCCTGGTAGCCTTACATCAGGCTCTTTGTCATTACTCACATTTGTGAAGTTCTTTTATTGGGTCCTATATCTTCCTCTATTAAAGACGGAACAAGTCTTCATCTTTGGAGAGCTGAGTGATCTTTGTAATGAACAAAACTAACCCATAAGCATGTGGTCCGTGGGACTCTGCTCCCAGCACAAGAAAGGGTTCTTGGTAAGGACGTCAAACCAGCTTAACTGAACTGAGCGGCATGGTGACCACGGGTCAACTTGGAAAACACCGTTTTCATTTGAGTACTAAGTCCCTAAGCAAAGTTCCCCAAAACAGACAGTGAAGATGGCCTTGTGCCTTGTGGTGCAGTTTGGGTCTAGACGAAGTTACAAGGACAGAGACTTCCAAAAGTGCTCTGACAGGGGCAGCTGTTTCCTGACTGAACAATTGGGAACATACACACTCTACAGGGAAAGAGCTCCATTCACACTCTTGCTCAGAGTTGTATAGGGTCTTTTTGCTTCACCAGACAGAAGAACTTGGTCTGAATCATGGCAGCAGAGAGTTTATCTCACCACGTGCCCTAGAGAGCCTCATCCAAGTCCTTCCTCTCCAATATGAGAGACCTCTGCTCCAGCACCTGCCAACGCTATGAGTATTTACTTAGCTCGTCTGTGTGACTGTTCCACACCAGGTTAGAGGTGTCAGAAATACAGCCTCAGCCCTGAGTGCTGAGGTAATTCCCACTTTGGCTCTTTAACTTTGGACACTCTACCCTGAAAGACTCCCCAGAAGGGTCATTCCAACAGTGTTTGATGAGCAGCGTGTTCAAATCAGGCACTTGTTCTGCCTAACCCACGACTCAGGCACACCCGATAGTCCAGTAGGGCCATCTCCCTGCTCTCCACACATAAGCTGATGTCAGTGGGGCTGTCAGTGGGGCTGGAAGATGTGCAAGGCATCTTTCTTTGCTAATTTCTCACCTCTGAATAATAAAGTCTGGAACTCACATCACAACAGTCCAGAGTTCTGCTTTCTATAGTCTCTATTGTTCATAGTCAGAAAAAAAATATTAAATAGGAAGCTTCAGGATTAAATAAATAATACTTCTAAGATGATTCATTTATCATACAGTATTGGAATTATCCAACTTCAGTATTGGTATCACTGATGATGGCATCAAAAGATTTAAACTTGAGGTATGTAATACATACACACACATACATGTGTGTGCACATATACACACATGCTATAATATATTGGTGTGTGCGTGTGTGTGTGTGTGTGTGTGTGTGTGTGTGTATGGTTTGGTACCATCTAAGTTTCAAGGTTATCTGGTAATCTTAGACTACATCCAGACCACTACTGTACCTGGCTACAAACACCTTGTCTGCACATCTGCAAATAAGCCCCATCTCTTGGCTTGTTGTTAGTGGCTGGGAAGTGTAAGGAAAGGAATGAGAAAATGACAAAGTCTCTAAAAATGATCTTACTCATGAATACAATAAAGGTAATAATCACTCCCTGATGTGATACTTAAATAATGGTAATAATAACAATATCAGTTATTACAGACAGAAAGCATATTTAAGGGTCAACTCTCATGGGGATATGCATTCTCTTTATTGATTCCAGTCTATGCACCCAATCTCTGAGGAAAGAATATTATCAGAACCAGCTAACAATGAGTTGCTCAGAGATTCAAATCAATTGACTCGAAACCACCAGCTAGTCAATGGTGTAGGGAAGGTATAAATTGTTCTGCTCATGATTACACTTAACTTTATCCCACTTCTGGCAATGAGACTCAAAGTAATAATCAAGGGTTCAAAAGAAGAAGAAAGGAAGGAGGGAAGGAGGGAGTAAGGGAGGGTGGGAGGGAGGGAGGGAAGAAGAGAAAGGAATAAGCATCTATTAACCAGGTATCACCAACATAAATCTGCAGCTTTTAAATCATGATTCTAGTGAGTGGTTTACTAGGTCCAGTTGAAAATATGTGGTCACCTCCCTGCTCCTTCCTCCTGTAAATAAATACAACAAGACAGTGCCATAATACCACTGTGAGCTTGGAAAACACAACAAGTGAGCAGTACTGGTCACAGCACAAGGGCACATGGAGAATGGATAAAGGAGCCAGAAGGAAAAGTGAGAGGGTTTCCCATCATGGAGGCAGGAGGAAGGGTCATTCAGGTCAAGCCTCTTACAGAGGCCATCGTGACTAAGTGCTGGCCCCCCAGGCTATTACCATCCTTGCCTCTTCTCCAAGACCAGAAGCTCCACTTCTCAGGATGAAATGAGAAATATAAACTCAAAGGACACTAGAAAACTTTCCGAGGAGATTCCTAAGTTTACGAGTGAAGGTTACCCCTCCCTCAAAACGTTCCTTCCCAACTTAACACAGTACAACTTCCAAAACTGTCCAAGTGCAACCTGTCAATCAACTGACCTACCCATGGATCCACAAAACCACTCAACTATCCACAACTCTGAACCTGCCCTACCTTTCGAAAATGAATCAAGAAAATTCATCCAACCCTTGTGGGAGAAAAACAGTCGAAGAGAAAGAAGTAAGGCGAGCCCATAAAACTGACTCTGGGGTAAGGGAGAACCCAGAAACAGACAAGACCTTCCAAACACTCCTCCCTACCATCTTCCAGGACATCAAAAAGGACAATGCATTCAGAACAAGAACAGGCTGCTGGAAATCTTAATGGTCTGTGGATAAATTTATTACCACAATATATTACATCTGTGATGCTGGTAGTATCTGGCAAAAGTCCATCATAAAACTAGAATAGATATAAAAGGTATAACAATACAACCATAAAAATTAAAATGTACATGAGCACAACCACCTTTATTTGGATGCATTAACAGTAATGAACGAGACATGAAAAGAAAAGCTAAGAAAACACATCAATGACCTTCCTTACACCTATGATGGGTTATTCACAATGATTTTCTAAGTAAATTAAATCACTAATATTTGTCATCGCATAAAGATGGATACTTTGCATTGGTATGGATTTTGCTTTATTGATACAAATTTAAGGCCAATTTTGTTATATAGTGTGTGTGTGTGTGTATTTCTGTTCTTGATTAAGGTATTGTGTTTGTGCAGCTCGTTTAAAAATGTAATGTATAATTAAAATATAGGCTAATAGATAATCTTCAATAATAGTATAGCTTGTAGTCATGTTAGTTAGATTTTCTACATGTACAGAGATGTATTTCAGATGGATAGGCATTCTTCAACCCTTTCAAAGACTACAGAATATGGCATTTAAAATGTTTTAATAACTTAAGACTTTTTATGACAGTGAGACACGTCTGCTCCTGGCAGCACCAATTACTTCAAGAGGAAGATGGGCATTGAAGAGGCTCCTTATAGAGCTGGTTAGCCATTTGGGCAAGAAACTGCTCTTGTCTAGACTGACTGATGAACTGGACATGCAGGACCCACAGAGAAATGACTAATGAACTTGCCTAAAAGTGATATGGTCCCTCGGAGTTCCTGCTTCATGGAACTCCAGGATATAGAAGAAAGTGACTGACAAACTGCCAATATAGGTGGAACTGTCTTTGAAATTTCCTGCTTCATAAAAAAAAAGTCTATTGGATACTATAGGCCTATATGATAAAGATGGATACTCCAACGACACAGAAGAACTTTGGGTGACTGTCCAGGCAGTGAGGTGTCTCTGTCAATTCTAGAGTTTTGGAAGTTGCTTACAATGCACTTCCTATCTACTTAGGTAATATTATATCCTTCTGGAGTCTTTGATGGAGTTGAAGAATAGATATTAGAAATATAGTTTTCCTTAGTTATGATAAAAGATAAAGAAGATATAAATATTATAACTGTCATTCTTACTTGATACCTGTTTTGTTATATGTAATTTTTCTATGTTAAAGTTAAAACCTTCCTTTTCTTTTAAACAGAAAAGGGGAGGTGATGTGGAATTTCTGTGTGTTGTGAATATCATTGATTAATAAAGGAACTGCTTTGGGCCTATAGCAGAGCTATAGGGGAACAAGGCTAGGTGGGAGAAACTAAGCTGAATGCTGGGAGAAAGGAGGCAGAGTCAGGGAGAAGCCATGGAGCCACAGCCAGAAATAGATGGGCTGAAACTTTGCTGGTAGGCAATGATCTGGTGGTGATGCACAGATTAACGGATATGGGTTAAATTAAGATGTAAGTGTTAGCCAATAAGAAGCTAAAGCTAATGGGCCAAGCAGTAATTTAAATAGTATGGTTTTTGTGTGATTATTTCAGGGCTAAATGGCCAGGAACCAACAACCTCCTACTACATGTAATCTCGGAACAACTATCAAACACACTCTCAAACACAAAACTATCAAAATACTAGAACAGGTCTGTACAATGCCTCCAAATGGAAAAGCATTTGCCACAAAAGTCCAACATCTGAATTTCGTCATCAGATCCCATGTAAGGTGGAAGAAGAGACCCAACTACCAAAAGTTATCCTCTGATCTCCACACTCACTGTGTGTGCACAAACCAGAAGACTAAATCAGAGAAAGAAGACTTGGGAAGTTGTTGTTTTTTGTAACTCTAAAAATACATGTTGAGGATCTGGGGGGATTTTTAAAGCAAAGACCAAAAGAAATGAGTTTATAGAAATTAAGACGAAAGGAAAAAAATAAAAGCAAGAAGAAAACATTAAGAAAAATTCTCAGAATAGAGCCCAAAAAGTCCGTGAATAAAAAGTAAAGCAGAAGAGACACATGGAGGACCAGTCCATGAAGGAGACACCCACCAACTGGGAGTTGATGGGTAATCAAGCAATAAAAAGAAGATAATCACCAAAACATGAAAAATAAGTTTCACAGAACCTAAGAAAGAAGATTAAATAAACCAGGTTAAATACCAAACTAGGTAAATAAAAAAATATCATAAACAAACATCCTAGCACTGGGCAACGGCTAGATGAGGAAGAGCACCTGTGCGCAAGTATGAGAACCTGAATTTGAATCTCCATCACCCACACAGTATCTGGGCACAGCTACCTGCACCTGCAACGCCACTGTTGTGGGGTAGAGACAGGTAAATTCCAAGGGGCCACTGGTCAGCCAGTCTACAGAAACAGCAAGACCCAAATTTGGTGAGAAACACTGTCCCTAGAAAATGTGGAGAAGTAGGATAGAGGAAGATACCTTTCACCGTGATCTGGCCTCCATATGTACACATATATGGGCACACACACACACACATATATATGAGAGAGAGAGAGAGAGAGAGAGAGAGAGAGAGAGAGAGAGAGAGAGAGACTACTCTAAAATCTCCAGGACTCCAGGAGTATTTACTACATGTGTGTGCACATTCAAAAACACAATGTGTGGACAAAAATGAAACCACAAAGGAACAAGAACTTTAAGTGTTGCGCTAATTAGTAAGACTGAATACCAGAAGACAACCAAACATATTTTGAAATGTCAAAGAAAAACTGTTTTGACTCTAGATATTTGGAGTTATATGCATACATATGACACCTACAAGTACAAGGATGAAAACAGTTTTGTGACCTCAAGAACTAGAGGTGTATGGGGCATGGAGGCACACACCTGTAATCCCAGTGATTTGTTCACACACCCTGGGTAGCATCTAGCCCGAGTCTCAAATCTCTTTAGAATGTGTTCACCTTCTGTGAGGGTCATCCACATAAAACAAAAGGAATTTTAGAAAACTGTATTTCTAGAACTCAGCAGGAAGCCTCATACTCACACCCATGCACACTCAAACACTACAGGTCAGCACAGCACGCCCATTCAGGGGAAACTCTTCTAATCCCTTTCATCTTTCCGTGTTTCAAAAAGCATTCCAAATGAGCCTTGGTGAGTTTAATCAATTCATGTCACTTCTTTGTTTCCCAACACACTTACAGTATGACAACAAAACTCCTTATGAGGCCTGTGAGGTCCAGGAAATCAGTGCTATGCCATTGTCCCCTGACTCGGAACACGACAATCACAATAGTCTTTTTCTTGGGTCTTTATACCGAGCCACCCTCCCACTTACGGGTCTGGTACTTGCTGGTCCTGCTTCCCAGAATGCCATACTCGGGACTTTTTCCAAGACCTCTTCTCATTCTTCAGGATTCAAGACCCAGCCTAAATGACTCTTCCCTAGAAATCTCTCCCAAGATGCTATCATGGAAACAGTGTCCCTTCCCCAAAGCTCTCTGCTATCATGTCTCTTTCCTGTACACTGGATTATTCATTGAGTATGTTCTCCTGTTCAGGAACAACTCTCCGGCTTGCCCATTAGCATAGCTGCTGCAGGTGGCTTCTCTGTCTAGGTCAAAGCCATATCTGCAGCACCCAGATTATGTGTACTGAGTCCATAATAAATGACTGTCCCCTGACTGACTACAGACAGACAAGGGTGCCCGCTGTGAAGAAGGCAAGAAGTATGCATTCAGGGTGGAGATGAGAGGGCATGATAAGGGGAGAGGCTCGAGCCAGTGTTGAGGGCTAATCAGAGCCTCCATTCAAGGCACGACAGGCAAGAGAAGCAAGGCACACACCAAAGCCTGGTCTCCTGAAAGAGCAGAGCCTGTGATTATAGCACTCCATAACCCCTCGACCCCCATATTCTGGAGATAAAGTTCTATGAGCCCCACAGACCCCTCCCAGGAACCTTGGAGAGGCTCCCACCTGTTCCTGTGCTTTGGGAGGACAGGTCCAGTTCACACTGAGAACTGGGCCCACTCAGGGCAGGCTCTGGTTCCCCAGTCCACGTGTGTCTGGATCTGCGATCAAGCAGTTTCCAGACCAATGATACCATGTGCTATTACCCTGCTGCCTGCCATTAGCAATTTCTCCCACCAGCGCTGAGAGGTAAATCACTATGATTGTTTCTCTGTATCACCGCTGAGAACACGCGAGCATGGAGCTTAACTGACTCACCAGCACCGGTGGCCAGATTGGGAGCAGAATTCAGTTCCTGCCTTTGTGAGCCACACCAGCCTCCTGCAACCTCCTGCAGCAGAGCTGCTGCTGGATATGCTGAAGACAGGATGGTGCACAGGGGTCATCCCTACCCTAAATCTCTCCTGGCTACTACCTCCCCTCTCCTTCCTCTTCTCCCTCCCTTATGCTCCAAATCCACCAGGTTCTATAGATGGTCCCCATCCTTAGCTCCCCCTGCTACAAGGAAGCCATGTGTCTTTTCTTCTTTAGTCTAGGTGTGTGGAAGTGGGTGGGTGTGTTGGGGTGAAAGTTCATGCATGTCTATTGCATAGTGTGGGACACCAAGGTCAACACTGGATATCGTCTTCATTCGTTCTTCATCCAACTTTTTGAGACACTATATCCACTTTTGTTTTGTTTGCTTTTCCCACGTGGGCTCAGGGTATCAACCTCAGGTCCTCATGCTTGCATAGCAAGTGTTTTACTGACAGAGCCATTCCCATTTCTGCTCTCTCTGCTTGGTGCCCCTGGACCGCCAGGTCTGCAAAGTCCTTCCTTAGGAGACCCCTGCTGTTAGACAACTTAGGAGGGAGGGAGGCTCAGTGGCTATCCTGGAAATCCCAGAGTCAACCTTGTGGGGAGCCAGCCCCTCCTCTCAGGAGCTTCCTGCAAAGAGACACGGGGACTTCTTCTCTCCTGCTTACAGCTTTTCCCACACACAAAGGCAAGAGGTTCTGCAGGCCTGCCCGGAATATTAACACAGCCTTCTGAATGTGCCAGGAAAGCCAGGCAATCCTCCTCAGCCTCGGTGGCTGGCTGGAGAAGGCTGCTATCCAGGGCTCTGCAGACTAGGCCAGTTCATCAGAGTCCTTCTGGAGGAAGGCAGATGGGAGGCTAAAGGCCCTAGACTCCCCTTCCAGACAGCACAAATCCACTGGTTTGAGTTGGTCCAGCTCCCCCAGGCCTAGCACCCAGGCAGGAAACTACTAGAAAGAAGGCCTTCCAATCTGGGGGAGATTAAATTAAAAAGTCAAAGCTCTGAGCACCGAGAGGCCTCTGCAGCCACAACCTGCTTGCAGAGGAACACTGGAAACACCAGGAGAAGCCGGTTACTGGAGCTGCCCGTGGTCACTGCCTCTCTTCCTAAGGTGTGATTCAAAGGCACAAGGGCCTGAGCAACCACTTGTTGGAGGAGGCTTAGAATAGGAGCCCGGAGGTGGTACCTTGGACAGCAGCAAGGGGATGCGGCAGAGGCTCATCAGATCCCACAGATCTCATCTCTGTCACTTAGAGGCTGTGTAACCTCAGGCAGGTCACCTAACCTCTCCATTCCTTTCTTCACTCAAAAAAATAAGTTCAATCAAGTAGAGTCACCATATGCCTGCTCCATCAGCGTCACCAAAGCGGTAACCGTGGTAACAATTAAGGCAGCGATGACGGTGCAGGAAAGTAATGGGCAGATTGTTAATTAGGACTAACACGGGGCACTTGCGCTCTGCCAGACACTGTTCACTCCTTCAATTACTGTGGCAGCTCTGTGATAAGATGGCCTTATAGCTTCTGATTGACAGTAGAAGTGGGGACACAGAGAGGTTAAGTAACTGCCCAGGGTCACACAGCCAATGACGGACAGGGAGTCATACCTGAGGAGCCAGGTCCTTCCTGACAGGAAACATGGTACTCTCCTGGGTGCATAAAGGAACACAAAGATCCTTCCCCACATTCACTGTGAAGGAGACATCTAAGTATGAGGGCGAGAGGGTGTGAATTCTACAGCGAAATTCAGGGCCTCCCTGTGACCCTAAATGTCCTCTTGTGGTTCTGACAGCTGCAAATGCCTCTTCCTCCAAGAAAACAAGTCAGCACCAATACACACAGACATCCAAATGCAGCAGAGTACCCAGCTGTGCAAAGAGAACCCAGGCTCCCACAGATATCACAGGCCACGCCCCTGCAGGCCCCAGGTGAGGAAGTTTATTCTCTTCATAACTCCAGCAAGCCCAGGACTAGCCCACCTCTCTGAGTGATTCCCCGCAGCCCCACGAGGCCCAAGGACATATTGAAATGTGTGACTTCACCATAAACGCATGGTTATCAAAGTCAAATCTTTTGTCTGAAGTTAAGACCCTGTGTGCGCAAACTCTTAGAGACAGAGTACAGCAACGTGGCTAAAAGCACAGGCCACTGAGCAAGCTGGCCCACAGTACTGACATGGGCTAGCCCTTGGCTGTGTCACGCCACCTCTGACTCAGTTTCTCCACACATACAAAGCAGGCAACTCTAGCTGGAGGGTCATTTTGTGGATGCTGGATGCCAAGTGCTTTTAGAACAGTATGTGGTAGATAGCTCTCCCTTGGCCATCAGCCCACTCTTTAAAAGAATATCTGGTTATTTTGAGAGCCCCCTTCCCTAAATGGGGAAAAAAAAATACCTTCAAAGAATTCACAAAAGACGTTACATATCCCCCAAGCCAGATGGTGATTTCCCTCCCAGGTCAAAGGATAGACTGAATAATGCTAGAATTTGAGCCTACACTGTACGACAAAACAACTCAAGCTACATGTTCAAGCACAAACACAAACTCCTAGAATGCCTGCTGAGTCCAGAGACTGTCTACAGAGGCCATGTTTTGAGTCTGTACCCCAGACTGCTGGGTGAACAGTACATTATACCACCAGGAACTACATCTCTGATGCACAGAAACCAAAATGGTCTCATGCCAGGATCTTTGCCTACCCGGTGGCCTGACCCCAGTGGGAGCTGATTATGTTCCTCCCACCACTCGAGCCGCCACCCTGGAATACCCAGCCCTATAGTGAACTTCACAGGCTGTCACAAGCAGACACAGGTAGCATCTACACGGATAGGGTTTACAAGGCCATGCAGAAGGTGTCCGCATCACCACATCACTTCAAACCGTTCATGCCAAATTCGTCTTGCAAGAGGGCAGTGCAGCAGCTTGCTTGCCCTTCCTTGGTCACCTGTACCTATGGACATTTCTCCATATGTAAAAGTCTTTACTTCGCGCATGGGGGACTAGAATCCAGAGCAAAGGAACAATGATTTCCCCTCTTGTGTGGAGTCTCGTCACTCTCACAATCATTTCAGAACCACAATCTGCTTTGAACGACAAAACACCCCGACCCCGAGTGGGAAGGAAACAGGCAATGAAGTCCTGTGTGCTATAGTGAAAGAAGCGTGGGCTGCAGCTTTCTGAAGGACACGCAGCAAGCTGGGAGGTGGGCTGAGCTCCCCATACATGTCAACCCACTCTACTCTGGTGCTCACAGGCCTACTTCCTTGCTCCAGGCTCAAGTCCTGCAGGAAGTCTGGTAGGTGTGTTGCTTTCCCCTAGATGGTACCCTCTGCCCAGGACATCCACTGGTAGCTCAGAAAGTATCCTTAAGGCCACTATCAGATTGATAATGGCAACGTCCCAACTCTCAGCTGACTCCGGCACACATGGGTCTCTGCTTCTTGCCAAAAATCTTCCCGATGACTCACATCCATTCCAGCCTTTCAGACACCATCGCGTCTCAACAGCTCCCTACCCACCCGCATCACCCCTCACATACACAGCAACAGCTCCCCCGCCACCCGCATCACCCCCTCACACACACAGCAACAGTTGGCACGGAAGATGCCATCCTCAGTCCTCCCTTCTTCCTTCCAGGGCTCTACTTCCTGTCTTAGGGCTTCTTTTCTGCTGGGGTACATCAAGGTCATGAGTCAGGGTTGTGTTTGCCTCAGAAGGTTCTCTCACAGACCTCCCAGGGAGCCTGTGCTAGCCAGATTAGCTGCCTTGACCTCAGAAGGAAGACCTATGCTTGTCACATAGAGAGGGGCTCTCCTGTGCAAGTACACTGCCTTCAGATTCACCAAGGCAGTGAGAAAGCCAACGCACTGTACTGGGTCAATGGAGAAGCCACAGTAAACACAGACAACTCACAGATCTATCTGCCAATTAAAAGAGCAACCACTATGGAGCTGAATTTAAGTGGCCTCCAAACTGTGAGCCTTGAAATAGAACCTGAAGTCTCCCATGCCCAGAGGGGCATCCATGCACAGGCTCAGTCTCCTCTGAACATCCCAGCTACAAAATATTTCTTTCACTTCAGAGTCTGTGTTAAAACCAGGGGCAGCAGGGCTGTTATCCCCAGGCCTGCCTCAATGGAGCAAGTGAATTGATGGACACCTAATCAGACAAGGACAGGTGACAGGAAAACATTATTAGCGCCTGACCAGACAGCCACAAAGGCACAAAGTGTGGAGCTAAACATGAAAGTGACACAGGTGTGTGACTGTGATAGTGTATGTGTGTGTATGTGTGTGTGTGTGTGTGTGTTCATGCACACATGTAGGCATGTATTAGGATGAAGTTTGCTTTAGTTAAGGTGCTAAAAGACAGGCTACTTGAATTCCCAGACGAAGAAAACAATTCAGTCAGCTTTCCATAAAGATAAATGAGTTCAGACTCTCTGACCCTCAGTTTCTCACCTACGCTGGGTGAAACATAGACCTCCTAAGATTTCCCGGGAATCAATTCCCAGAAATGTACAGAAATCACATCCCGATAAAATCAGCCAGCACCGCCTAACGGTGTTCAGTTTAAATACTGGGGACTAGGCAGTGCACTAGAGGTGAGATCATGGCCTAAAGGCTGCGGAGGTGGCTGCAGATTATAGCCCTATCTCTCACTGCATGGGACCCCAGGCAAAACTGCAGTCTTGCCTGCCTCAGTCTCCCTGAACTGTAAAATGGGAATTCTAATGTACGTCTCTACTGATAAAAATGGGACATTGTGGTGAACTGTTCAGCCCATGGCAGGTGGCAAGTTCCCAAGAAAGCATCATTGTTATTGGGTTATTTCTGTTGAGTATTTTGTCAAAATTTCCAAGGTAGGCTAACACTCGAGTTCCTGACCTATGTCATTTACACAAACGCGAAGAATGACATAGGAAGAAAGTCAGAACTCCTTGTCTGATTATTCAGTATGGCTGCTGACATGTTGTAAGACTTCTGATAAGATGTAATGACATGTTTGTGCACCCCAGATACGGAGGGTACCAACATGCCAAAAAAAAAAAAAAAAAAAAAAAAGAATCTAAGTTGAGCTTAATGAAGCAATGAGCCTCATGGGAGTGAAGGTGACTCCAGGTCAGCTGTGCCACCAGGAATCTGCACCCACAGACCATCCTCCCCCGCTCCCCAGAAAGACTCAGGACACACTGAATCCCTAAAGAGGTCAACTCACCTCGCTTTTCCTGCTTATTTAACTTGGGATGGAAGGGACTGTTACCAGAGATGACCCTGGAGCTCATGAGGGTCTTGTGTAGGGTCATTTCTGCCACTGAGGGTCAAGACAGAAAGGTTACAGCCAATAAGGAAGGAATACAGTCTAATGCAAGGTGAGGTTACCCTTGACCACCGGGTACTTTGGTGGCCATAGGGGCAAACCTCCAGAAATTAACATGAATCAAATTATAGGCCGAATGTTTCAGATTAGACCTCTACAGAGGCCAGAGAGGTGAGTCATGGCTAAGATCACTGGCTGCGTTTCCAGAGACTCAATTCCCATCACCCACATGGCAGCTCACAGACATCTGTGACTCCAGTTCCAGACAATCTGACATCCTTTCCTGGCCTTTGCAGGCTCTACATGTATGTGGTGCACAGACATACATGGAAGGCAAAAGCAGTCATACACAGAAAATAAAAATAAAATTTTTAAAAGAGTATGCATCTGCTCTTCTCAGATTTGGAAGGAGAGCTGTATTTCATTGGAGGACGGGCACACGCATGCACACACACACACACACACACACGAGACTCCAGACAATTTTTTAAATGTGTATCATTAATTTTGGAAAATAAAATATTCAGCTGACCTAATTTTCACATTGGGATTAGAAAACATGGTGTGTTTTTCATAAATCCAACAAAATACTTACTCACAGTGAGCATTACGCAGTGTCAACACTCAGACAGACGTATCGCGGGAGAGGGGACTGAGCACCACTGCAAGCAGTCAGGGCCCACCCTGCTCTCAAGCAGCTCCTCAGAGGCCAGTGCTCCACAAAGCTCCTGGCCCTCATTGCTTGGTGTCATAGCTTCTTGTGGTTATGAGCACAGAACAGACTAGAAATAATTTGAGGGGGGTGGTTACCGCAGCTTCCAAGTCCCTGGATGGGCAATTATGGGATATGTATGGCAGTCTGTCTCAAGCTTCCCAGCAGGACGCTGCTCCTGTTAGAAGTCCACTCATTGACCCACTCCCCATGGGCCTTTCCTCACCTGGGAACCCCTAGAGTAAACTATGTCTACCTAATTCCTTGTTTCCTGGTGTGCTGGGGGTTGAGGGGAGTAAGAGCTAAAACACAAAGAAAAACAAGAAAATGATAGAAAAGAAGAATGAAGCCAAACCACTGGGAGGGAAGCCATAAGGAAGAAACAATCAGGACAGAGTTAAAGAAAATACCAGAAAGGATCGTCAGCCCCTTGGACCAGTTGCCACTGTCTACCAATGACAGCCCAGTCAACCACCAATTCCGTAAACGCTCATGTCCTGCAAACACCTGCAGGTCCTACACCTCCCCAGCAGGTGTTCCACAGTGATCACATGATCCATGAGCTCTGCAAAGGGCAAGGTCTGGCACCAAGGTCCTCCTCCTCTGTAACCCACTGCCACCCCACCCTACTTCCTTCCACACACCCAGTGGAACCAGACAGCAGCCTTAGGTAGAGGAATACCCAAGCCTGTAGGAACAACAGGGACCTATGCTGTCAAGAAAGCTCCTGGATGAAGCAAACCTTTGTCTCAAAAATATCCACCCCTGGATCCAGAGAGATGGCTCAGGGGGGTAGAGGGGCTTGCTGCCAGTCCTGATAACCTGAGTTTGATACCCAGAATACATGTGATAGAAGAAGAGACCTGATTCTTACAAATTATCCTCTCACCTCCACACACGTGCTTGGCACACTCATGTATGAATATTCACACCAACACATACTAATTAACTAATTAATGTTTAAATAGGTGTTGTTGCCATGCAACAGTAAGAGACACATTTTTCAGAATTGTCCTAGAGCCTCTGAGATGAGCCCAAATGCTACCTACAGTCACATGGCTGAGGATTTGTTTCAATGCATCATGTTCATATTGAATCCATCTCTGTTCCCTACAAACTGTCATTGTTTCCCAAACCTCTGGTGCCACCAGTCATAAGAATGCCATTCGAGATCCCAGGTAACAGTGTCGGGAGATGTGTGACCCGCCAGCCAACATAATAGAGCCACCAGGAGCCCAGGCTTTGAATTGGCCACACTCCGGTTCAAAGCCCAGCCTTGTCACTACTGAGCATAACATCAAACAGCTAAGTGAACCCCCTTGAGTTCCATAACCCCTGACAAACAGAAACAATGTCTATCTTTCTCTCTGGACATTAATACAGGTGAAATGCAGAATGGATCCCCCAGCCTCCACAAAGGATAGGTGCTCGGTCTGCGAGACTTATTACTGCTCATGCCACTGACACTGGGGATATTTCGATTCTCTGGACTTCTAAAACAGCTGTATGATGTCACTGAAAAGCATAGCATAGCACACAGGCAGACAGACAGACAGACAGACAGCGTCTAATCCCAGCTCCATAACTCACCAAGCAGTCGCCTTAGAATTCATTTCCCTCGCTTGCCAAACGTGGGTAACATAACAACGTCTACCTTGCAGGGCTGCTGTGAGTACTAAGCAGATAAACGCCCCAGCAGATGCCCAATAAAGAGTGCAGTGGCTGCCGAGGACTTAATTACATCCTATCTCAACTCATCCTGCAACCACGTCTCACGTGGATGATTGTCTGCAAGTGCCTGGCCAGTCTGCGGTCATAATACCCGACGGGGGTGCTAATTCCCTAGGCTCTCTTACCAAGAAGAAAAATGAGGCACGGTGAAAGGTGGTACAGCTGGCCTCCCACACATCCAGCAGAGTGGTGGGTGTGAGCCAGACTGCAGGAAAGGGGGATTCAGACTCAGGTTGTGGTAGAAGCATGCTGGAAACAAAGATTGCCTATCTGCCTCAACTGTACTGATCACTCACGCCCTGGGCATGAGGACCACCATCTCAGCGCTCACACACCCCCTGGTAATCCTGGGACACATTGAGTTGGCCTGCTGGTTTCTACAGATGAGACCCAATGCCTTCGGCTTTTCTTCCATTTGCTTCATGACCCCCTCCAGAAAATCAACAGTCATGCCAACTCAATCCCTCAGTCTCCATCATGAGTTCATTCTCTCCTTTGCCATTCCTGCGATTCCGGCAAAAACAAGTTCTCCGTGCCACTTTCCTTTTAAAAAAAAAAAAAAAAAAGGCAAAGGGCTGAGCAACAAGATGGCTGGGTGAGTAATGTGCTGGTCATGTGAGCACAAGGAACTGAGTTCCATCTCTAGAACCCACACAAGAAGCCAGACACAGTGGTACACAAGCACAATTCCAGCCCTGGGGAGACAAAGATAGGCAGATCCCTGTGGCAGCCAAAGCAGCAAGTTCCAGGCCAGCGAGAGATGCCGTCTCATACAAACAAGATGGACGGCTCCCAAGGAAGGACACCTGAGATGCAAAGGGGGTGGGGGGGTGGGGTAAAGATAAGTATCAAATAATAAAGCACACAGACTTCGCTCCCAACAGGATTTCAGTTGGAGCAAAATCCCAGGGTTTCGCTCTTGGCTCATGGAGGCCGCGGACTCGTTCACTCTTTGGTGCCATGGCCCGGAGCTCTTCCCTTCACAAGAATGTAGGGAGAAGAGCTAGACAGCTGGTCTGGGTAAGCCAGAAAAAAAGCCAGACCAGACCAGAAACAGCCATAAACCAGATGACCGGTACAACAAGAGACCCAAGTTTTTGCTCCGGCCTCAGACAGCCATTAAACTGGTTGTCTGAACAAACCACCTTCCCTCTATGAACCTCTTTGCCAAAAGCAGAGTTCAGACTGAGCTCCCCAAAATCCTCTGCGTCTCATGCTTTCTGAGTCCAATGTGCAAAATTTCAAAACCAATGGGTCAATGCTTTCCTACTCAGAATTCTGCCAATGTGGAGAATAACATAAGGGGAACACTGAAATTTCAACTAAATAATAAATAGATGTAACACTTTAAACACTTCTATTTCAACTTAAATGTAGGTGGGCGTGGACAACAGGATACAGATTTCTTCAGAGAATTTTCAAGAGAAATGAAGACGGCAAACAAAGGATCTGAGCCTTCCAAGCAGAGGCGAGTAAGGGAGAAAAGAGCCTCAGATTGATATGCAGCTAGGGGTGTTCAGGAGACAACCAGTCTGCAGCGGGCGGGCATTTCATCTTGCCGGCTATTCATCACCTTCAGAAAAGTTTGCTGAAAGAAAAAGACAGCAAGGGACAGAAGAAAACCACACATTTACCAACTCACTTGACTAGTCTCCCCTGAAAACGAAAGCAGCAATACAACCCAAAAGTCCATGTGCTCCGGTTAACAGAATAAAACAAAAACACAAGACGCCGTCTTCCATAGGGCTGAGGAAATGCTGGAACAAATGGCGTCCTGAAAACCGGCAGACATTTAACAGTGTGTTAGGCGCTCTGGTTAATGTCTCAACAGGCAGACAGAGCTAGTCACATTAATAGATACTTTGTTCTTGGCCTAAATGATCGATCCAGCAATTACAATTACATTACAGCAGCCAAAATTAAACCAGGTTTACATATGAGGGCTTCCCAAACACAGGAAGGGAAGGAGGAGCCTCAAGAACTCAACACCTGGACAGTGGCTATGGGAGTTGAAAGATACCTGAAAACCTCAGCATGGCTGTGTGAATGTGTGTGTATTTGTGCATATGTGTTAGTCTGAGCACGTGAGTGTGTGTGTGTGTGTGTGTGTGAGAGAGAGAGAGAGAGAGAGAGAGAGAGAGAGAGAGAGAGAGAAAGAGAGAAATAGAAAGAGAGTGAGTGAGTGTGTGGGTATGCGTCAAAGAGTGTGTGTATGTTTGTGAGTATGAGTGAGTGTGTGTGTATGTGTGTGTGTGTGTGTGTTTGAGAGTAAGGGGGCATGTGTCAAAGAGTGTGTATATGTTTGTGAGTATGAGTGAGTGAGTGTGTACGTGTGTCTGAGAGTGAGTGAATGTATATGGGTATGAGTGTGTGTATGCACAGTCTAAAGGAATGGCATCTCGATCTGATATATTTAACTCTAACTTTTTAACACGTTAAAAATGAATTAATGGCGGCCAATTCCTTACTACAGAGAATCAATGAGAACAACTTCAGGGAGAAGACATGGAACAAATAAAGAGTGCACTGTCCAAAAATGGCTGCAACAGCAGCTGCCCTTCCCATGTTCTTCTGCAGTGTGATTTGTGATCACGCATGCATTTGTTTGTGGCGTGGTTATCACTGTGTAGCCCTGACTAGCCTCAGACTAGTAATCTCAGAGTTGGGATGCAGGATGCTGTCATATTCCTAGCCTAGCAAGTGTGGCCTCGGTGTTCCCCCATCAGTCTGGATGATTGCCACTGCTAAGCACCAAGCTCACATCTAACATGGACTGCTGATCCTGAAGAGATGTCACCTTGAACTGCTAGCCAGTCGGGCCTTGAGACGTCTCTTGGCTAAGATGTCCTGACGCTGTCTCACATCAGACCTTGAGAAGGAGTTGTGCCACTCAGCCAAGTCAATGCCTAGCACCATAAGAGTCAACAGCCCATGCTCCAGACCCGCTCCATCTTGGGTCATTCACTACACAACAGGAGAAAATAAAAGGGTGGCAAAATAAACTCACAGCCTTAAGAATCGGGACTGAGGTGGAGTTTGAAAGTGGGAGAGGAGTCTGTCCCCTCAGGGGCTTCTAAATCCAAGCGTCCTTCTCTGTTTACAAGAACCCTTCAGTATCAAAGCCACCACTCTCCCTGATACTGCACAGAGACCCAGGTGGGGAAGGTGCCGGAAGCCTGCAGTGGGGGAATAGAAGTGAACTTCTCCCCAGCCACACTATTTCAGCGTGTTAAAGTCACTGCTCTGAGCCATGCCATAAGACAATCAAAAAAGAGTGTTCAGGGTCTGAAATCTAAAAATGCCTCTTAAAAACTGCAACCACCTTACCCTCTCCACGCACCTATTTTAAAGTAATAAGGGAGGCATTGGCCAAATGCATCGCCTCCAGAAGCAATCTAGAGAAAGCAATTAAGCTCCAGTAAAAGATACACACATGTTCACACCTGGCCAGCTACTGCCAGAAAGGCCATAGCCTTCCCCAGTCACCCCACTCAACCCTCTTTCCCTTTCTCAGCTCTTTTTCTCCTCCCCGGTACTCAGTAAAGCCAAGAGAAAGGATCAAGTACAGCGCCCACAGTCATGCTACAGTCCTCTCCAGACAAAACCAAAAAGGGGCCAGAGTTCATCTTAAGGGAAGAACACCATAGACTAAGAGACTGCAGTTGGATCTGTCTCAGCATCTGCGTGGATGCAGACCCTAGTGTTCTCGTAAATGACTCGGACAAAGTGTGTACTGTTCCAAACACACTAGATGTAGGATCGAGAGAGCACCTCAGGTTCAAGAACTGCAGGTGTCCCTCTGGGTCAGACCACACAGCTTCACCTTGGCCCTGAGCCGTCAGTGCTTGGGTTGAGTTTAGTCCCGGCCTTTAGTCCTCCTGGGTGTGAAAGTCACACTCTGTATGTTCTGTGTTCACTTTTTCACTGAGTTTCCCTTTCCTTCTACTGCACTCGGGGCTGAATGTGTGAAGCTGGACAGGTCAGATCCTTCCTTGTGTACATTTTCAAGTGGAGAAGGCAAAACAAGAAGCGACCCCCCTCATGACAAAACAGACAATTACAGGTTAATATAGGGGGAAAACAGGAACTGTTACCCATAAGATACCAGATGGGAAAGGACAAGTTTAGAATAGACAAGCATAGGAGAACTCAACTTACGGTAGCAGTCAACAATTCAGACACGACCTGCCGTGATGGGATTTAGAGAAGCAACACTCCACACAGAGGACCCAGCATATGAAAAGGTCTTGGGGGCTCAAAGCAAACTTGGAATGTTTGAGAATTTTTCAGGGACACCAGCAGGGAAAGAGAGATGCGGCGAGTGGGTTTGAACGAAAGGAAGGTTGTGACACAAATTGCTAAAACATTCCATTTTTGGCACGTGAACAATGGTATGCTCCTGAACGGAAATCAGGAAAGTGAATAAAATTGGTTGATAAATTTAAAACTCAGCCCCCAAATTAGGACTAAGTTGGCAGGAAGAGTGTGCAAGACGGATCTATGGGAGAACTTGTACAGCCCCTTATTTTCATTCTTTTCCTAGATATCTGGGTTCTTATGTAAGGAACGGAGCTTTTTGAGAATGTAAACTAATAATCTAGTGAAGGGCAGAGGGCTGGAGAGCCTACATCCACATCTGGAAAGGAAAGAAAACAGCAACTCTCCAAAGAAATCTGTACCCTTGATCCCCATGGGACTTGTTTACCTTTGGAGAAACCAGTTTTTCGAATTAGTCTGGAATGCCTAAATAACACAGGCGAAGACTGCACCAAAGCGCCGCAGCGCTTCTCTGTCACGTCTATACAGCTCTTGAAATGAGCTCATCGTTATCAGACGCTCATGCTTGGCAGTCAACCACAGCTTCAATCAAAACAGAAGAGCAGTGAAAGACGTACTTATGCACCACGGTTCAGTTAGAAGAGAGACTTCATCGTATCAGTAGACAGACATTTAACACGTCCCTAGACAAAAGTGCTCTCTTCCCACTTGCCAACCATTGCCAGCGAGAAGTCCCCAATACGCAAGCAAAAGGACCCAAAAGACTCAGCCAAAACCCAGGCCCACTGCTTGGACATGTTGGGCAAGGAATGGCACACCATGTAGCTTATAGTTAGGTGACATCTCTCAGGTCTCTCAAATGCAAGGAATGACTTCCTTGGGTTGAGCAGGAGACAAAAGAGTGGAAACCCATGGAAACCATACTCAACGAACACACCCACGCTGGAAGACAGATTCACACATCCTCCTTCCAAAGTGTGCACAGGATGACTGAAGAGACAGACTGCGGTGTAGACACAGGGTGCCTCGGTGCTCGGAGAGAACAGACTGGAACTTTCCCTGGGGGGTACTGAGAATGTGCTTGGCCTCAAAATCCTAAAGGCACTCATTTCCTTCTTTCCATTCTGCCCCAGGTTATGTAATATAAAGGGGGGGGGGGGGGGGGCGAAGGGTCAGGAAACCAGATAAAAAAATAATGAGAATCAAGTCTATGTAGAAAGATAGGATGGGAGAAGAGAGGAAGTCAGGAGAATGGAGCCTCGCCTTCAAAGTGAGACCCTAGGATACCCGGACTGAAAAGAGATGGAAATAAAATCAGAGTGGACTACAATAAATCTCTACTAGTTTGAATGAATCTTCGCAGCCTCAGAAAGTTTGGGTTTGATCAGTGAATTGAACAAATCAAAAGCTGAGCAGACGTGAGCACAACTTCCATTAACCCTGTAAGTCCTGAGGAGGCTTTAGAAGCGAGCAGAGTCGCCAGTTTCTCCAGGCCTGATGCTGGAGCTTACACGTAACTCCTTCATGATATAAATGTGTCTCCTGCTTTAATTAAACTCCTTCTCTCATCAAGGGAAGGAGAAATAATCCCAATCTAACATCTCATCCATGATGAACTTTGCTGTCTCTCTCTTCTGTTTCCAAATGAATTTGGCTTATTAAAAAAGTAATGAGCTATTAATTAACTCTGTGCTCATACAAAGCTGTTTAATTCTCAATCTAATTAGCAGCAATCTGTTGAAGGATTCTAACGATTATTTTAAATTTGCTAACAGAAACATCTTTTTACTTTTCATAAGTTATTTATAGACAAAGCTCACATTGGATCTTGCTTGGTTTTTAATTTGATAACAGTTTTCTGAGGTACTTGGCTCATCTACCATCTCTGTCTGACAGAGTTTAGAACTGTCACCATCAAAAAAAGCCCAAAATAGTATCAAGGTCAGTGACACGGCCTAGACAGGGCTTCTTTCTGTCTCTGACAGAGCCTCAAATGGTGAGGTGCAGGAAGTGGAGAAAGAGGAACCATGTCCTGACATTATTCCCACTGAAGGAAAACTCAGCTATGACCCAGATAGATAGAAGGTAGAAGACATAGAATTATTGCTGGATCCAACTTCAGAAAGAGAGAAGTATTCCACAGTCCCCAGTAGAATGTCCCTTTTGGGACTGATCTAACAATGAACGTTCCAAAACCTTTATTTAAGAAACAACACACACTAGTCTGGGGAAAGAGTTAGCAGGTAAAATGTTTACTATGCAAGCTCTACGACCTGAGGCTGGTTCCCAGAACCAACATGAAAAAGCCTTGCAGGGTGGTGTAATCCCAGAGCAGGTGAGACAAAGACAGGCAGATCCCTGGAGCTCACGGGTCATCTGACCTAGTCTTAATTGGCAAATCCCAGGCCAGAGATAGACCCTATATTGTACACGGAGGTTTTGCTAGACATACTACAGTAAAACATGAAACTATCTCACCATATTTTACATTTTTACCTTTTGTGGTATGTATTTTATAGATGCCACATGCTTATATGTATGTATTAATGCCAAGGGCTGTGTGCTCCAAACCATGACATTGGTGACACACAAACACACATGCAAGAGGCTCATAGAAGATGAAAGTGTAGAGAAACGTTTCGATTCTTCCTCTGTAATATCACAAATTAGATTACTGACAGTCTGGTCTTCCCCCCAAGATCAAATGTGAGATAACCTTATTTTATTAGTGTCATTGCCATCCCCTAGCGCCTAAGGAGGGATGAGCAGCCATTTCCTAGACCAGGCTCTACCTGTCACCTGAACAGGCAATGTGCACAGTGGTTTATAAAACCATGTAGTCAACCACCTGGTCTTGAATTTTGCTGTGTATCCCCTTGTTATGAGCCTCAGTCAAAGTCTATACATTTTCTATGCCTCAGTTTCCTCCTCAAGATATGAAATAGTTACCGCCTTACATGGTTACGACAAAGATTGATGAATTAATATCTCTAAAACTCTTAGAACAGAGCAACACATAATCCACACTCGGTACTGATAAGGGAAATTAATATTGGCTGCATATTTCCCCCCTAGAAGATACATAGACTCGGGGAAACAACAATGCTATTAGCCCACTAATCACAAAGCAAGAAGTTCGAGGTATAGAGAACATCTGATCACGGTATATAGGCATTGTTTTTCCTGTCCCCTTCTTGAAAAATAACAAACATAGAACATTACATTAAATGGCACCCATTTTGAGGCCTTGCCAGTGTTATTATTTATTAAGTGTCATTAGTCATTAAGATACTAATAATTCATTGGGTTTTTTTTTAATTAAACACAGGACCTCAAAAAAATTAAATTTAAATAAGTTGAATACTAATGTTGTGGAAGCCTGGGGGAGTGTTATTCCCAAATCTATTTATTTATTTTACCAAAAAAAAGAATGAGTCATGGTTATAAATAGTATTGATAATAATTGTAATAACAGCCAGCATTTATTAAGCATTTCACACACGCCGGGCACTCTGCTGAGCAGGTTTTGAGCAGAACAACCTGTCAACATGTGTGTTGTGAATGCTGCTACATCCACAAGGGTGATTTTTTTTCTCCCCACACCCCCCATCCTGAGTTGCTACCCCATGTAGCCAACGCCCCCTGAGGAAGATGTCTGGGGGTGGGGGAGAGCCCAATTACTGTATCTCTGCCTTCCAAGGTCAACCAGAAACTGAGAAGGTACCAAGGATACAGAAGCTACCAAGCAAAGCAGAAAGACCAAACACAGTAGAACTGGAGACCAAGGTCTTCCTTGTACACTAGTCAGGCAAGGTAAGAAAACCCAAGGCACCTAAAAGCAATGTCCACATGGGATGTGACCTGGCAGTTTCCACTCTGTACAAGGCTCCTCTGTTCACCACCAATAACACCACTAAGCATAGTTCTCAGCCAGTGGACAAGTTCATCCTCTGGTGGGCAAGTTCATCCTCTGGTGGACTCTTGTCAATGCCTTGAGGCATTCTGGGCCCTCTCACCTGGGAAATGGATTGTACCACAAAAGTTCAGTGTATGGAAAGGAAACATAGATGCTATTAAGTGTCCTATACAGCACAGAATGGGCTCTCATAAGAAGGACTCCTTAACAAAAAAATTCATAATTCTATCTCCTGTGTAATCCAAGAATGAGCAGAGCAGGCTGAAATGATTGACAACCAGTTAGTCCATGGGTTCAGACAGACCCCACGATGGCTCTACCATAAGCAGCTGAGCAAGCCAATCACTGAGCTTTGCTTTTCTCTTCGTCAAGAGAGGAGCTTAAGACCATCATCTGAACAAGCCGCAATACGACACAGCACGCTCAGCAGTTATGGCCGCCGACGGTTTGTCCTCAAAGCAGTTCTGAGGCCACTTCAGTCTCCATTTCCCACTTAATACCAGCTCTAGGTCCTAGCTGCAAATTATGCCTTTGGGTAATGAGTTTCAAACCAGGAATGGAATTGGTCCTTGTAGGGGACAGAACTCACAACTTTGGCCTCATTAGTGCCACAGATACAAACTACTGAGCTGGCCCAGACAGAGCTACCGAAGAGTCACTTCTCTGATTGGGAACATCTGGAAGCTGGCCCCACACAATCACAGCACATCAACCAAAGGGCAGACCCCCCGCAGAATCAAGAGTCCCAACATCTATGATGCCATCAGCTCTCAGACTCCCCCTGGTGGAACGGAGGCCACGGGGAGTTAGAGGGGATTAGAAACCAGAACACACGGGTGGGGAAATGAAAAGAGATCAGAAAAGCAAGTCACTCAAGGTCTTTCCTTAGACAATGCTCATTGGAGCAATATCAATATCAATGTCACAAAATTAATAACAAAGTATAAGACTACACTGGAACCCAACATCTGTGTGCCGGACTTATCTGCATGAAAAGAAGCCCTATCAATATTCTCACCCACCTTTCCTATCCTACTTGCAGTAAAGACACCACTGTCACCTCCTGGAAATCTTACCTGATGGATCTCCACCCTGGGAGGACACCCCTCTCTCTCCCCATCTTCGCCTGGCTTACTGCCATTTCTGCTGACTTCCCACAGAATTATTATTATCTTTTAATTTTTTCACCAAAAGCTTGCATGCTCTTAGTGGTAGGAGAAATATTTTTGTTCATGCCAGTGATACAATGAACAAAATATATCAGCTGGGCTAGAGATAATGGCTCTGTGGTTAAGAGCACAAGCTGCTCTTCCATGGGACGAGGATCCAGTTCCCAGCACCCACATGGTCACTCACAACCATCTGTAACTCTAGCTCCTGATGGATCAGATGCCCTCTTTGGAACTCCACAGGCACCAGGCAGGCACATGGTATACAAATACACATTCAGGCAAAATACTCATACACATAAAATAAATAAAAAGAAATAGAAAATTCATCAACTGTGAAATTCATGTGGGTTGATAAACATTGTATCATATGACTTGTTACACAAAGCACTGGTCCCAAACTCAATGACCAAAGCACACCATAAATCTGCACTCAGGTATCTGGATGCTACAAATCTAGGTGGGGTCCATTTGGGCTCTGCTTAGATTTCGAGTCTGTTCACTTGACTCTAATACTCCTTGGAACAGTGAACCAGGGGAGTCTGATTATTTCAAGGAAATAACCAAAGCATAAGGTTCCAGCAGAATCGCATGCTGCTTCTTAAGTTAGGCACAGACACCCCCACATGACATGTACAGCCTACACAAGTCATGGGGACGATGCCAGCTCACTAGGTGAGAGATTTGATCCATCTCTTCTAGAAAGGAATGCACAGTGATGTAGATCGAGACACCTTCTCCCATGGAGGACTTCCCATCCAAGCAAGTGGCCACTTTTACACACTTCTGAAATAATGTTTCACTATTGACAGTCAGTGCCTGTCAAGAGTTATAATGCATAGCACTATGCCTGGATATCCTGCTTACTAACCCAACAGGAAATAGCAAGGAATGGAGAGAAACTGATGACTATCCATAGCCAAAGGCCATCACCTGCTATTACCCGACACCCTCAAATCAAGGCAGAAAACACAGTCCTTTGAGTCATGCCCCAAACATAATTTTCTTTCCAAAACATAATTTTTGGAGAGAGGGGCTAGACAGAAGGCTCAGTGATAAAGACTGCATACTGCTTTCACAGAGAACATAACGTCAGTTCCCAGTACCCATGGACAAGGAAGCTCACAACCACCAATAACTCCAATTCTAAAGGATCTGGTGCCCTCTTCTGGCCTCCATGAGTACCTGCACTCAGATGCACATACCCCCACACCACCCTGCACCATCAGACACATGCACATGAATTATAACTAAATAAATCTTCAAAACATAATTTTGAAGCATTAGCATCAGTAAGACATAAACTAAAGAAATATGATCCATAAATGGGCAGGGGTAGAGAGAAGAGACAAGATTCAGCCCCACCCACATCCATAACCATACCGTGAAAGGACAAAGTGGTAGCCCATTCTATAAGCCAAGTCCAAGGCATTCTGACCCAAAACCAACTATAGGAAAATAGGCTTATCTACTTGGAGAACAGAAAGCTAGCCTTGCATGTTTATGAAAAATGTTCCTAAAACAGTCTCACTGAAACTTCAACCAGAATGTTGCCAGGCCTGGATCTAACATGAAGATAACATAGAGATTTCACTCCCACTTAACCTACAGATTTTATCCAAGAAGATCCAGAAGAGCAATACGTCGATCAGAATGTGAGAGTCGTGCCTTCTTCCTTCTTATGCGACACTGAGCAGTGTCCACATTCAATAGAGCCAGATCAGCCATGCATAGCTTGGCTCTATCTTCTATCACAGGAAAACAAATGATTTCAGAAATACAATGCATTTATCTCTCATGAGCTCAGAAATAAATATTTTATGGTTGATCTGAAGCAGGAGTCAGCAAACTTTTTTTTCTTGAAAGGGCCATAAAATAAGAATTTTTTAGCTTGCTGCTGTCACAAGAAAGACACAAGGCTGTGCTCCAATAAAATTTTACTCACAACAGCAGGAGGCAAAGTGGATTTGGCCCATGGGTCATATTTTGTTGATCCTTCATCTAAAAGGATGAATATGCATTTATCCAAAACTCTAGAATAAGCTCTGGAAAAAAATTAAAAACTCAGGTTGGCCTGCAGCGAGAGTGGAATGCTCTTGCCCAGTGCTGTTTGTCCTTTAGAACAAAACCTGACGGGCTCCAGGGGTTACTTTGCAGAGAATGTGTCTGAAGCACCTGCCACACCTCCAAGAAGTCCAAGAAAATGTCTTAAAATTGGTCATTCTTTGGCAAAGGTGGGTTTAAATGATACTTCCTCGCCAGCTAATTTCTAGATTAATCCTCTTTGTAGGTCTATGGACTGGAAAATTGGGTTTCCATTTTACAGACAGGGATACTGAGGCTTTCTGAGCATGGTCATTCATCCAGGACCATATAGCTGGTACATAGTAGAACCCAGATCCCAAGCAAGGCTGTGTGGACTCTAACACAGGTGTTTTCAAGCTTCATAATGGATGTTAAGCAGCAATGGTTATAAAAATGCCAGTTTTCATTCATGAAATGTCAGAAAATGCCAGTTTGAGTCTAAGGAAATTGTTAGTGATGACTTCAAATTTTCAGGCATGATGTTCATTAAAGTCCATGAAATATATGAAGTTAAACATCCAATATTAAAGGTAAGGCTGAACAAGCTCAGATACAACTATCCGAACTAATGTTCAGAAGCTAGGAAGATGATCACTGGTTAGAATGTTTACCATGTAGGACAGAAACAGGAGTTCGGGTCCTTGGAACCCCTGTAAAAGGTGGGCAGGCATGACACCCATATGTAATCCCAGCACTACCAGGCAGACATGGTACCCATCTCTAATTCCAACACTGATGGGCAGATATGGCACCCATCTCTAATCCCAGCCCTTAGGAAGCAGAGACAAGGGATCTCCAAAGCAAGCTGGCTACCTAGACCAGCCAAGCCCAAAGCTCTGGGTACAGTGAGAGAGACCCTGTCTCAATACATAGAGAAAAGTGTGACCATGGAAGATACTGAATGTCAACTTCAGGACTCTACACACCTGTGCACATGTGTGTACATGCGCCCACATACATGCACCCACATACATGCGCCCACATACATGCGCCCACATAAGAACATGCATACATACCTGAATGCATACCACACACATGAGAACATGCAAAAGTAAATAAAACAATGCTCATATCAATTTTCAACGACAGTAGAAAATAATCACTCCAATGATGCTTTTCAAAACCCTGAGGGCAACATGGTATTGATAGCTGGGCCCTGCTTCACCAGGTCTATTAAATGTATAAAAAGCTATGGAAGAAATTGTAATTCTTTATGATTACTGAAGTTCCTATGACCTGGGGATAACAAGCAATTTGGATGTTTTCCAAACTTCACTCAATATCCATATTTGGCTTTTCCGATCTAATTCATTTAAAAGCAATCTTTTAATGAATTTTTTATCCTTAATTATTTTCTAATCTCCCCCCCCCCCCAGTATTCTACTATATGTCTTTTCTGCTTGGGCATAAATTACTCACAAGAGAACATTTTAAAAGCAACCATTCCATCTTCCGATTATCTTCCTTGACTGCAGGCTACCCCATAGCCCTTTAGAGAACTGAAGCAATGCTCTCTGGATGTTCTGGCCAGCCCCCCAAGAATGAGGATGCCTGTATTAGAGGTCCTGCTGAGTGAGAAGGAACCTCTGGTTCTATTGTCTATCCTTTCCACGACTATCGGCCAGGAGAGGGGAACAAGCCTTGCCTCTACTATTACGCACAGTATGGCAGTACCATTTGCAGCTTTTCTGCCAAATCCTGCCAGGTTCACAGCTCCTGACAAAGAAGCAATGAGTATGGTACTAACCAGCAATGTTAAAGCACCAGGCGCCAGGCGAACCAGGCTTGCATCCCCAGCAAGGCCATGTTGAGAACTGGGAACCTGTGGTCCAGGACGAGTCAAGAAAACTCACCCTATTTTAACTCCCTCATCCTTCAACTAAGATAAGTAACTACATTTTCAAGATGCATCAAAAACCCATCGTGATCTAATGAGAAAATAATGAAATCACAAACCACATCTCCAAAGGGTTTCCCTCTCTTTGCTTCCAGCAATGACACAAGGATATTCCCTCCCTATCACGTCCAGGACTGGATGTTAGGGAATGGTTTCCCTGAAAATGCTGTTTTACTTCGGTAATGGAAAAAAGACACTCGTGTGTGTGTGTGTGTGTGTGTGTTAATTCTGAAATGGAAAAAAGACACTCTGAGTATGTGTGTGTGTATATTTGTGTGTGTGTACGTGTGTATGTGTGTATCTCTGTGTGTTTTACCTCTGTAATGAAAAGAAGACACTCTGTGTGTGCTGTGTGTGTATGTATGTGTGTGTGGACGTGTGTGTGTGTGTGCTGCTCTGTATGTGTATTGCTCTGTATATTGTGATCTTTGTCTTACTTGGCAATGGGAGTCAAAGATATGCGTAAATGATTGACATTCTCCTCGTTCCTGCCAATCCTCTGGCTTCCCTCAATCACACTTTTCACTTTTCTATAAACATTTTAGATGTTATTACATAGATATTTCAAGCAAGCTTTTGTGCTGAAATGTTATATCAATGTGTTTCAACACACATGCACAAAAGTACAAAATATAAACTGCTTACTAAATTTTCATAAACACACTATGATCATCTCCAAATATATATATATATATATATATATATATATATATATATATATATATATATATATATATATAATCAGTTTTAGGATTATGCTGACCTTCCTGTCACCTGGCAGGATGAATCCAGACAGTAGCCTGTCCTTTAAGAAACAAGCTCCGCCCACTCCCAATCTCTGCCTTCCAGTTGGCCTAGCCCCACCACCACCACTGTTCTTCTGAAGAGGCAGTTCCCTGTCTCTCCCCCCCTCCACTTCTCTCTCCTTATCTCTCCTCTCTCTGTCTCTCCCTCTCTCTTTCTCTCTATCTATGTATCTATCTATCTCTGTATCTCTCACTTCCTCCTCACTACCCTCCCAATATCCTCTTCCTAAATAAAACCTCACACTCCCCAAGCTCTCTCTGCATGGTGTATTCTGTTTCCCACCTGTGTTCCTCACATGCCATGGGACCTGCAAAGGTCCCAACTCACGCCATAATCTTTTAAGCAGTATCACTGTAGGGATATTCACTCAACACCCACCCCCAAGATAATGAGTGTCCTGACTTCTACATCAAAGACTGTTTAGCTTGGGTTTAAAATATGTGCTTGCAGGACCATATACCATTTTATCCCCCGTGTCTGGATTCTCACGTACAGGTTGACTGAGCAAAGCCCATTCTGTTGTATAAAGTCATTCATTATCTTGGCTGGATAGTATCTTTTGCTTGCATAAATCACAAATTAGCCATTCTACAGGGAGTTTCTGACCAGCTTCTGGGCTTCAGTCTTACAAATAATGCTGCAATCATCGCTCAGGTGTCTATGAGAAACCATGCTTGGCCACTTCCGTTTACCTATACATCAAGGCATGAGGTGGTTCTTCATAAAAGATGCATGGATTTAGCTTATTAGGCTTGCTAAGTTTATGTTTCCAGTCACTGCTTATGGAATCTCAGCTGCCTGATGTCTCCACCAACATTCGGCCTCCTGTCCTTATCATTTAATGAATCTGGTGAATGCAGGGCAATTTCGCTGTGGCTTTAATTTTCACTTCCTGGTGACTAATGAGATGCAGATAATTTGCATATGCACAGTATCCATCTGAATGTCCTCTCTGGCAAATGCTTTTTTAAGACTCTTAGCATCACACTTTACATTTTAAAGGCAATTCTTGATTATCTAGAGCAAGACAGGAAGGACTAACAGGAAGAAGTAAAAACACACACACAAAAAAAAGATACATGCTTTGGGAAAAATGTAAATTTCTCTTTGGGGGCTGGGGAGATGGCTTGGGGGGTAACAGCACTTGCTGCACTAGCATGGGGACATGAGTGAGGATCCCCCAAATTCAGACTGCATTATTGAAAGCACATCTGCCATTCCAAGTTTTCTATTGAGATGGACAGTAGAGACAGGAGAATTCCCAGACACACACAGGCCAACGAGCATGCTGTGCATAGCAACACAAAGCCTGTCTTAAAGAAGTGGAGGCCAGGACCAGCATCCAAGGTCCTCTGACCTCCGCATGCACACTGTAGCATGTACATGTATTAACATACAGAGAGAGAAAGACACAGAGAGACAGACAGACAGACAGACAGACAGACAGACAGACGGAGACTTAAAAAATGTCTTTGGAATTCTGTTGGATACTTGTCTTAATTGTGATCTATGGTTGTGAAGAGATACCATGACCGTGGTAACTCATAAAAGAATGCATTTAATTAGGGTTTGCTTATAGTTTCAGAGGTTTAGTACATTCTTATCATAGTAGGGAGCATGGTGGCATGCAGGCAGACGTAACTGAGACTTAGTTGAGAGTTCTACATTCAGATCCTCAAGCAGCAAGAAGAGAGAGACACTGGGACTGGCCTGGGCTTTTAAAACCCCAAAGCCCACCCCCAGTGACACACTTCCTCCAACAAGGTCATACCTACTCCAAGGTCGCAGCTTATACTTGCTCTCAAGTGGTGCCCCCTCCTGATGACCAAGCAGGCAAACGTGTGAGCCTATGGAGAGTGTTCTCATCCGAACCACCACAATCCTGATAGGAGAACGTGAATTCCCTTGAACGTCCCTGATGGTGATGGCGTCCCCAGGGAGGCTTAGAAAGATAATGGAGCAGACATTCACTGAGCACCACGTGCTAAGCGTCCTGTCAGCCTGTGTCGCTCTCAGAGTGTGAGAATGCTGAGGCTGAGGTGTCAGATAAGCTGAAGCACTTGACCAACCCTGCAAAGCTACTAAGAGAATCAGAATTCAGATCCAGATGGGGGTGGTGACTCCAAACCTTGTGATATCTCTCATCATTGTAAGAGTCACAGTCACTTCTGCAGGCTTCAGAATCCTCCTCGTGGATTTTATTGAAAGACAGTTTCTGATCTAAGACACAGAGGAGCAGAGAATTTACATTCTCACAAGTTCCAGGGTGACAATACCCCTGATGCTAGTCCAAGGGCTACACTTTAAGTGCCACTGTCCGAAAGAGAACAGCATGCCTTGTTTGTCTCTGTATGCAAAGGAACTGCCTGGCCCTGCGCCTGGCAAACACTGAGCAGGCAAACACTGGTGAGTGGCTCCTATTTCCTCTTGGCCCTCCTCACTGGCATAGAGCACTGTGTGTCTTAGACAGCTGCAAGGCTAGCACGGGCGGGCACCCATGCTACCTCTGCACTGGTCAGAGCCTATAGAGTAGTCACCGAACGACCTCTTCTAGGCAGAGATACCCACGATGTTCAGGGAACAACTGACTTTCTCTCTCCCTAGCCTCCTTTTAATCAAGATACAGGTAAATCCACATAAGGCAAGAGCAATGAATTTCCCAAGATGCACACTGGCCCTGACAATGAAGACATCCAGTGTCTCGAGTACCCTGGAGAGCACCCTGGGCTGACTGCATTCAAGCAAACATACCAAGGACCTTGCCTATGTCAGCCCTTGTACCCTGTCCTTTGGAATACATGTTGCAGCAGAAACTCTTGACTGTCCCCTTGAATCTGGTTTTTCCTTATTGACAGAGAAAAAGCCCAGTTTTTAACCAGACACTATTACCCAAAGAAGACAGCTTTCCGATGGACCTTACACTTTGATATACGCACACAATTAAGCTCTGACCAATAAAATACATAGAGACGTACAAAAAGAAAATCTTCCTAAAAGAGAGGGAAGGGGTGGCGACATGGCTCAGCTGATAAAGGTGCTTGCCATTAAGACTGCTGACCTGAGTTCAATCCCCAGAATACACACGATAAGAGAACCAGTTCCCAAAGGTGGTCCTCTGAACTCAGCACGTGTACTGTGGACTACGCATGTGTGAAAACACAAACAATAACTAAGACTTAAAGTTCTCTGTGGCTCCTCTCACCCTCCCTCACCACATGCAATGGCTGGAACTCAAGCAGCCACCTTAGGCCACAGAGTTTAGAGTCGCAAACTCTAAAACAGTAGACAAGAAACCTCAAAGGAGGCTGGGACTCTTTCAACTTTGTCCTCCCACGGGCCAGGTGGGCTCCCTTTGTTTTGACAACTTGTATAAAAAGCAGTAGTCATGTCTATCTCGCTTAATACACTACTATGTTGAGGCTTCCTATCTGGAGAGGGCCACAACCCCACCTAGCATATAAATATGAGGACGTCTTGAGATCCTACTAACTACCAACAGGTAGCCTACTAACTGACCAACAGGTGAGGGCTAGCCTACTAACTGACCAATAGGTGAGGGCTAGCCTACTAACTGACCAAAAGGTGAGGGCTAGCCTACTAACTGACCAATAGGTGAGGGCTAGCCTACTAACTGACCAATAGGTGAGGGCTAGCCTACTAACTGACCAATAGGTGAGGGCTAGCCTACTAACTGACCAATAGGTGAGGGCTAGCCTACTAACTGACCAATAGGTGAGGGATATCCTTCCTTTCCTTCCTTTCCTGTGGCATCACCTAGTTTGAATCACTTCAGTTCTCTGAGCCTCAGTCTCCCCATCTATAAAGCAAGGAGAAAATAGTGTGTGGTAATTTTCCATATGGCTTATAAGAGCCACGAATACTGAGTAGTTCAGATAATGAAATACAAAAAATGGAAAGAACTCTTATTTCCCACAAACAGAAGTTTCAAAGAGAAAATGGAGTTCAAGAAAGCACCAGCTGAGACTTCCTTTCCAGTGCCGGAGAAGGGACACAAGGACAGTCATCTCCCGCCCAGTCCTGCCACGCCACCTTCTCTCCCCGGCCACGCCACCTCCTCTCCCCGGCCTCTCCAGGTCATTCCTGTTTTCTAAATGAGAATTTAATTTTGCTCTAACACCATTATTACATCTAAATTAAATATTTATTGGGCTGAATATCAATTGACTTTTAGAAATAAAGATTTGAAATTTATGAGCGAACATGGAGTAATTCAATAATTGTAAATTTCACAACGGAGCTCTATAATCAATTACTGTTTGGTAATGATATAAACATGTGTGGTTCTCCAGAGACCCTGGTCAACTATAAATTAGATTCTGCACACACAACAATCTGGCAACATCTCCATACTTGCTTTGTCTCTTTTGAGAAATAACAGAGGCCAGAGATTAATCCTGGGCAGGCTCTCCCTGGCCACACATCTGGACTCCGGTTTGCTCATCAGTCACTCTGTTTTCAGACTAGACTTAATGAGAGCTCGCACAAGACGTAATTCCCAAGATAAATCACCTGGAAATGAAACAAGCACCCAGCTCCAACTCCAACAGATGCCCTACCATGGGTGGACGGCAGATAATTATCTATGCAGTCACTGTCCCCTGAATAGCTACCAAGACCCTGTCCTGTTGTGAGAAGAAATGGATGTATGAGCAAATGATTATCCTAATTTTATAAATAAAAAAATAAGGTCATAGGGCTAGAGAAATAGACTGGTTGATAAAATGTTTGCCATGAATGTTTGAGGACCCAAGCTCAGTCCTCACTATCTATGAAAAAGCTGAGCATGGTGAGATAAACTTGAAATCCCAGCACCAGGAAGAGAGAAATAAACAAATCCCTGAGGCTCCCTGGCCAACCAGCCTAGTCAGTAGATGTTGGGTCCCAGTAAGAAACTCTGTCTCAAAGTGGATTTCTGGCCTCTGCATCCGCACGCACACACACGCACACGCGCGTGCACACACACACACAAAGGGGAGAAGAAGACCAAATTATATTTGGGATTTGAACTCAGACCTTTCTAGTGCCAAATGCCACGCTGTGTCTGTCACCCACACTAAGTGGGGAAATGAATGAGTGAGCCAACTTGGACCTTATGTCTCACTGGCTGCAGGCCAAGCCTTGTTAGTAAGCTCTCCCCCCACCAACCCCCGGAATGTTAAGGACCCTCCAATTGAGAAGACAAGCCTAGGATTAAAGGACCAGCCCAGCTGGACACCAGTGTCTCCATCTCCATTGTCACGTTCAGACCCAGACTTACCTTGTGAAAAATTTCCATTTTAATTTCAATGTCATAAATTTTGGCATTATTTTTATGTAAAAGAACCTTCAAGCAATTGTGCAAATCCTTGTTCACTTGAAAGCCATTCTTTGTCTTGAGAGGCCTGGGTCACTCTCCAAAGATGCGTTCTAAATATGGCTCTATTCGAACCAAGTAAGTTCCAGTGGAATTCTGAAGCTCTTGGGGAGGACCTCTGTCCCAAAGTCACATGTCCTTAATTGATTAAAATAGCCTTTAAGTGAGCTCAATGAATACATTTTGAATTCTTCTATATTAATTATTAAAGGCAAATTATGTTGTTGAAAGGGGAGGCCATGGAAAGATGGTAGTTTAATGAAATGGGTTAGGAGGCATTCCGACTGCAGTAATTGATTTAAAAAGTGAAAGGCATTTGGGAGGTTCGTCAGAAAATGGATTAAATAACCAAGAACTGTGAACCTCCTCATTGTGTGCTTCCTGAAGCTGAAAAGAAGGCCGTTGAGAATCTGATAGAGTCTGACCTGGGCTGAAAGAACACGTGACAGGTGATTTCGTTGCCAACTTGATTGGATTCAGAAGTGCCTAGAGAACTAACAAGCACACCTCTAGAGGTGTCTATAAAGGGGGCTCTTCTGAGGTGGCTACATCACGAGGGCTCTGACCTAAGGAGCAGATTAGCCCTTGATGGAAGTGGAGAAAGGCGGGATGAGGGCCATAGCTGGAGGAAGAAGTTTGCTGCAAGCATGACTCTGGAGACTATATCTTGCCCGGGCCCTTTCTGTGTCCCCTCTGTGTGTCCTGTTCTCCATGAAGTATAGAAGCTCCTCTGCCACCCTTCCACAAGCTGTGCACTGGCCCAAGGGACCCAAACTGAACCTAAGAACCAGCCTCACTCTCTTTTAAGATTAAAATATATCTGTTACAAGGACAACATAAGTTCATTCCTGTTTTCTGTAAAACTTGGATTTGACCAGGTCTTGACCCATTATCTGGAATTTGACATGTTCCACACCCTATAACCCAACCTATGCCCTGACAAGGTAAAATGTTCTGCCAAATAATTTTGAGATATTCTGCCCAGTTCCTATGTAACAAAAACCATTGGAAACTCCACATAGCTTTTTGTTTCTTGGAAACCATACAATTTTGGGGGCTATATAAGCCCCACTTTTTCCTATGTTCAATGCTGTTTTCTCAAACCCCACTTAAGGGAGATAATCCTGTCTGACAGAAAATAAAGTTTGGTTCATTTGGTCAAAGAATGTGGGTAATGGTCTTTACTTTCATTCAGTGGGATTAACAGAACCTTGTTAAATCTTGAGTCAAAGTGAATCTTTCCTGCCTGAGTTGTTCTCTTGGGTACTAGGGTCACAGCTCTGAGAAAGAGAATGGACAGAGACAGGGAGCCTGGTTCTATTGCAAATGAGCACACACCCTGGATCTCTGCATCCTTTCTCGGTACCTTTAATGTAAGAGTTCACATGCAAAAGAAAAAGAGTTCACCTGAATGCTGTCATTTTTATGGAAGTTGCTCTAGGAATTCCTACAGCCAGTAGCCTTTAAGTTACCCACCCTCTTGGGCGTGGCCTCTTATACTGTTTATGTGGGTGTAAAGCACGCATGGGGATTTGGTTGCTGTTCTCCATTCCAGCGGAGGATATTGATTTGTGAGTCTACCCCTAAATAAATAACCCTCTATTATTCGCAATTCTGAGCTAGTGTGGGATTTCTTTTAAGTGTTCTTCTTCAGGAAGTCATGTTCTAAGAAAGATGCTGTCCAGGTTTGCTTTCTATTGCTGTGATCAGCTCCATGACCAAAAGCAGCATGGAGAGGAGAGCGTTTTCTTGGCTTACAGTTTCCTGTCCCCATTCACCACTAGAGGGAATCAGGGAAGAATTTGAAGCAGACTGCTTGCTTACACATTCAAGGCTGCCCAGAGGGTGACACCGCCCACAGTGGGCTGGACCCTCCCACATCAATCATTAGTCAAGAAAATGTTCCATATTGTTGCCCATGGGCCAGGCTGATGGAGGCATTTCTCCAGTTAAGGTTCCTTCCTCCCAGATGACTTTAGTTGTGTCCCGTTGACAAGAGACCAACCAAAAGCAACTTGGGAAGGAAAGGGTTTATTTTACTCATAGTTCCAGAAGCAATGAGGGCAGGAACTCAAGCAAGGCAGGAACCTGGAGGCAGCAGCCTGTTATTGGCTTGCCTCCCATGGTTTGCTCAGCCTGCTTCCTTATAGGACCCAGGACCACAGCCCAGGGGTGGGCCCTCACCCTCCTACATCAATCACTAATTAAGAAAATGCCCTACAGACTTGTCTACAGCCCCATCTCATGGAGGCATTTTCTCAATCAAGCCTCCTTCCTCTCTGATGACTCTAACTTGTGTCAAGTTGACATAAAACTCACCAGGACAGTGACCAAGGAGTTTCTGAGGAAAGACGGGTCTTTAGGCTCTACTGGCTCCTGTTAATGCACCAGGTACAGTAGAGCAGTGACGTACCTTAGCTCTGATGACTGATTAACCTCTTCTGAATGTAATTTCCCCACCTAGGGATGAGGAGTAATGAGAAGGGCAGAGAACTGGCTCACAACCATAGCTGATTCTTGCTCTGCAGGTATTTCTCCATTCTCCACACCAATGGAAAAGAAGGAACAGAACGAATAATCTAGAAGGAATTGGCCATGTAGAACCATGGAGAGCATCTATGATTACTGGTGATTCTGGGAGCCAGGCTCCAAGGAAGGGTGCAATGCACGCTGCTTGTTACCTGGGGGCATCATGAAAGGATAGAGCCACACACACCTCTTGCTACTTCTGTTTCTGCTACCAGATGCTTCTTAGCCTATTGAGATGCTGAACAAGGGTTGTAGATGACCAGAGAGAGTGGCATTGTGATACAAAAGTTTGTTTCAGCATTTAAATAACATAAATTGCTTAATAATTCAGTTATTTTAAATTTATAGAAATCTATTATATTTTATAAATATTACAAATATTGTAAGTTAGTTAATGATAGTTTCAGAGCTCTCATCCTTGTTACATCTTTCCTTGCTGATGGGAAGTTTGGGCATCTGTGCAGGTTCACTTTTTGACACAAGATAGACTCTCTGGGCAGAGAGAACCTCAACTGAGAAAATGCCTCTCCATCAGACTGGCTTGTGAGCAAATCTGCGGAGGCATTTTCCTGATTAATAAATAACCCAGCCTACTGCAGGTGGGGCCGCCCCGGGAAGGAGTCCTGGGTTGTATAAGAAAGCAGGCTAAGGAAGCCATGCGAAGCAAGCCGGCCGCAGTCTTCCTCCGCAGTTCCCACATCTAGGCTGGATTCCTGCCCTGCCTTCCCTCAGTGATGGATCGTGACAGGGAAATGTAAGCCAAACAAACCCTTTCCTCTCCAGGTTGCCTTTGGTCATGGCATTTATCACAGCAACAAAGGAGCTATCCCTACGGCTGCGGCTGTGACCATCGGCGAAAGAAGCTGGACCACTGTTCTAAGGCACAACTTAAAGTGGAAGTGGCTTCTTTGGCCACACTTGACCCAAAGAGTGTAAGAAGAGACAGACTGAGGATTGTGATGATGCCCTTTCCTGTTGGGGATTCCAATGAGAGGTTCATGCAGGGAGGGCACAGCCTGTGGTAACAGTGCCTGGAGCCTAGCTCTGTTTCTGATAGCTGGTGCCTGACTGGTCTTGGCACACCTCCGCCTTCCCCATGGCACACCTCCACCTTTCCCATGGCACATTTCCACCTTTCCCACGGCACGCCTCTACCTTCCCCATGGCATGCCTCCATTGTCCCCATAGCTCATCTCCACTGTCCCCATGACACGCCTCCGCCTTCCCATGGTTGCATATCTAGATACCCTGAGCTCTTTGATGCTGACAGCTGCTTTGGAAGAAGCTGAGTTTCAGGTTCTTACCAAGCTGATAGGGATGACCATGGCTGGAGTCACACCGTATTTTCAAGCATGACCACCAGAGAGACACACTAGTCAGATCAGACACTTGGAAGGGACAAGAAAATCCTCTCTTACTAATCTCTCTATCAGGTCAACATGTCAAAGGCAGAAGAAGACAGCCCAAGGCCCTCCCCGGGGCCTACAATTGAACGTGTTTATGGGCAGTCACAAGGAAATTTAAATAGGCTCAAAAAAAGTCAAAGAAGATTGAATAAGAAAAGATTAAAGAACAGCCAGTTGTTAACTAACCTACACTCTGTCTTTTCCTATATCAGTTGCTGTCTGTTCATCTCAGAGTACACATACTGGGTTCTGAGATGTTCGCCTCCTCCTAAGAAATCAGGAAGTTTGCTGCTCTTGACAATCTTGGTGTCATCAAACTACTCGATCTGTCTGACCTAGCATAGCCATTAAGGGGACCCCAAAAATAGGGGGTCACACATGACAGAAGACAGAACAGTACTTCCCCTGGATAAAACAAAGCCCAGCTAAGAGTGGCATCTAAACAGAAAAGAAGGAGGGCTACACCAGGCTTATCTGCAGGTACAAGCTCTGCCATCCAGTGGCCTCCAACACATCTGAAGACAGCTGAACATCAGCTAATAGCTGTCAGCTCTAAGCCCACAGTGCAAGTCAGACCTCCTTGGGGCTGTGAGGTTCATTTGTCTCTTCCTCCCATGGACCGCTGAGTTGTAAGTCTAAGTCAATGGTCCCCATTCCTTTTGGAACCACATATATATCAAGGTAAGTTCCCTTACGCCACAATCTTAAATTCAGATGTTTGAATAATGTATGTATATGTGTAGGTAAATTATGGTTGGGAAAGATATCATAAAATGGCATTTATAGATATTCAAAAGTCTCAAAAATAATAAATTAAAAAGTGAACATTAAAAATAAGACATTTTAGTAAAAGTTGAAGTAAAAAATTAGTATAGTAATTTTTACTTCATGAGTAACTATATACAGAAAAGTGATACCCACACTTGCAGAAGAATACAATTGAAAAATATTTCAGAATAAATCTTAAAAACCATTCTTGTTACTACAGAGTTTGCTTGAAGACAAAAATGGAATCCCTGGGTTCACTGAATATGTTGTTCTTGGATGCTCTGTGATATTCAATTTTGCAACACTGTTGAGGTAATCCCTATCAAAAATCCCAATTGATGAGCCAGAACAACACGGCTCCAGAAGCCACCTGGAAGAATGAACTCAGCAAGAACAGTGAGGGGCCAAGTGTGAAAATACAATTACTTTAAGGATTTGGGGTGACTTGTCCTGCCAAATAATAAAACATTATATTATTGTAGTGTGGGGGGAAAGGAGTGTAACAAGAGAACTACTCAGGCATAGATGCAAGTTTATGCAGAAGTCTGATACAAATTGAAAGAGTCATCTCAAACCAGAAAGGAGTATAGGAAACAATGAATGATGCTATGCTAACTAGCTAATCATTTAGACATCTTGGAGCACAGATTTAAGATATATATGTTAAAAGATGTGGATGTATACATGTGAGAAAGTATTTTATCCTCCTGGAATAGATAATACAATTCTTAATATGAAATCAAGTTCAAAAACCGTGACTAAAATAAATGACTATTTTGGTTACATTAGAAATAAGTGGTGGAGAAAGAGACAGCATAAACACAGCTTAAACACTTCTGTGGAGGGAGCAGGGGAATGGGTATCAACCAGGGGAGGTGGGAGGGATGAGTCTAGAAATGTTTTATACCCTGCTCTGGATGGTAGATGCATGGGTGTAGACATATGTAAAATTCATTGAGCTGTAAGTTAAGATTTGTGCATTTTATCATGTGTAAATTATGCCTCAATAAAAACGGAAAAATAATAGGGGGATAAATCAAGCATTTATCCTGTCTCCCCCACAAAGATTATAATTCAGAGTCAATCAGGACTTAAGATGGAAGGAAAATGCTTCACACAAGAGTTACAACCAAAAAAAAAAAATACAGAATCAATGAAAGAAATGGAAACTCACCATTTTGCAACAGCTCCTGAAATAACCAGAAGGAGCAACACTATTATTAGCTCTAACCACCACACTCCACGGTTTGGAGCGCAAGAATTCACATTTCTTACAAATTCTTAGATGATGGTGTGATGGTGAGCTGGTCCCCTGCACCACAGACAAACCGTGCACCAGACATTAGGTCACTAGGGTATTTATAACAAGTAAATCAAACTGCCAACACCTGAATTTACTGTACACCTGCTTGGTATGACCTTTCAGTTCACAGGAAGGAGAGGAACAGAGGGACAGGAGGATGTTTTCAGCCAAATACAATGTGGGAAACTCTACACAGCAAATGGCCAAGCATCTTCAACAAACAAACACTATTGAGAAAAATAGGGGGTGGATGTCTTGACAGATGAAAAGAAATGAAAAGAATGTCTTAAGTAATGACTCAATCTGGCTATTTTTTTTTTTGAGTAGTTATTCAAAAAGAAGAGTTACCAGGGGCTAGAGGGGAAGGGGAAGATGAGTAGGAGGCTAGGTGACAGCCCACATGACAGAATTAGTCACGAGGACTACGTTCTAGGTTCCTACAGGACAATAGAGCAGTTATAGGCTATAACAACCTATTCTGTTTTTATAAAGAACTAGAAGAAAGAAGGCTCCAAACACAAGGAAATAATGAGATGAAATGTTAATTACCATGATTTGATCTTTGTGTATTGTATACATGGATTAAATTATCGCACTGTGTAACTATGGAAAATTATGCCAATTAAGAGGAAAACAAGAAAATAAACATAAGTAAATAATTGAGATGTTAACTAAAACTCGGTGAAAGAGAAATGCCTGTTTTGTTTCCTGGGATAACAGAACTATGTTTATGTCTTTTGTGGTCCTGACCCTGTTACACTCTGGGTTTCTTAACATGCAAGTTGATGACACATGGGGCCAGATAATTTTTTTGCTAAAAGTGGACAGCTTATACATCTCAAGATGCATCAGCATCCCTGCTCTGTACTGCCAGATGCCAGTAACACCCACTGCCACCTTCATCTCCCAGCTGTAAGAACCAGAATATCCCCAGATGTTGCCAATGTCCCTTTGGGTGGGGTGTACAATGTCTCACATTATTCATTTCTCTGTGCTTTAATCTATGTTCCAACACTTCTGGAAAAAAAAGTTTTATAGAAACATGTGCACACATATAAGGAACTATGCACAAGCACATTTTAACAGACAGTCACGATATTGTGTGGAAAAATGAACAGACCATACGATGTGTACACCATGACCCCCATTTTGATAGAAAACAGTCTCAGAGAGCTACTCAGAGAAGATATGAATCCAAATATTCACATTAAGGGTCTCCGTGTGGTAGAATTACAGGTAATGGTTTCTTCTTCTAGGTTGCAGTTCTCAGATCATTTTCATGAATATAAAACTCTTAATGTAAACAAGCAAATAAAATAAAAAACTAATAGAGAGGGATCGTCACAGAGAGGAAGGCTGATGGCTAGGAAGGAAGACTATTCAAAGTAAATACGGGATCTCAAAAGGCACAATAATCACAGGCCACTGAGAACAAGGGCAAAGATATCAGACAGCCCCTAAGGAAATGCTATGACAGTGTGTGTGCACCTGTATGTGTGAGTGCCTGCGTCAGTGGTGGGGGAGGGGGTCCTGATTGTGACCTTGAGGCATCTGAATTTCATTTACTCTCTTCTTTTGTTTCAAAAGACAAAGTCACATGGAATAAATTGCAGAAAACCTTCTGAGTAAAGAATTTATTCAGCAATTTCTCTGCTGGGGAAATGTTTAATATAGTTAAAGTTTTAAAGAATAGGAATTTGGGTGCTAATACCTATAGATAACTGGAAAACTCTGCTATTAAGCTAGGTGCCTGCCCAAAATATTCTAGGTAGCTGGGATGTTGTTTTCTCCTTCTCGGAGCCAAATAGAAATTAGTTGTTCGTCAGTATGGCTTGCCTATTATAACAGTTCTTGGGAGGAATGACAACGGAAAAGAAGCTAAACTTTAAGTTTATTGTAAGGTGAACCATAAAAGAGGGAATTCTGGCTCCCTTTAATTACTTGCACCAAGGCTAGAGCACAGCTGCTTAGGTGAGCCATGCTGTCCCATCTGTCCCATGCTGCTTTGCAGTTCCACACTGGCAAACACCAATGGTTGTCTCAGCCACTACACACATGTGTGCCACACACGCACACACATGCACACAGTCAAACTCAGACTGCTACAAAAGAAACCCCCTGAAGCTCACACACAGGTGAGACAGGTTACAAAAGACCATGCAAACAAAAGGTCCCTCAGCACTGAGGTGACATGGAGTCCTTTAACTTCACAAAGTCTTTGAGTCTTTGTCAGTAAACTCAAGGTACCAATGGGTCTCAGGATTTATTGAAGTCAATCATGGAGCTAGAGGTCTGAGAAGAGGCCTGGCTCATGGTGCACTGGAGTTAGACCCTATGGAGTGTAGTGTGGGTCTCTCCACAATGCAACGGTCCAGGGTCCAGAAAACCTTCTGACACCAGGCATCCCCAACATGCATCTTTAGCCCAAGGACACCTGAGTTATTAGTACTGGACCCATTGATGTTCCCCCATAAACAAGCCACTGTCGCCATCTGCAGTGACAACCCATTAGCCTGGAAGAGCCCTCCACCATCTGACTAAAGTTACAGAGCCCCTCACCTACCTCTGGGGCACTGGCACCTTCTCCTGCTCCACCTGGACCAGTGAACAACAGAGCATCCTCTTACCTGACCCAGTCCAACTGTGCCGTCATCAGTACCCAGCCACAGCTCCACACTGCCTCCTATCCGCAGCTTGACATCAACACTGATATCACATTGTAAGGTTTCACCAATAAGAGACTCCCAGATGATCACACAAACCACCAGGAGCAGAGGTGGGTAACAGGTACCTACAGATCCATCCCATCCTTGTTCCCTTAGCTCTTTCCTGCACGACCTGGGGAAGGCTACTCACTCACTTTCTCTGGACACAAACTTGATCATTTGTAAAACACAGGCTTTTGCCCCTTTCTGAATGGAGGAGGAGTAGATGCTGTAGGAAGGGGATGGATGTGAGGTGGGTGGGGGAGGGAACGGGAGAAGAGGGAGGGGAAAGTCTGGTATGTAAAATAAATGAAAAAAATTAACAAAAAATATTACAAAATAAATACAGGCTTTGAGTTTGTTATTCAGTCATGTTTCTCCTTCACCTTGAGAATGACTTCTGCTGTGGAGTGGTGACAAAGCCACCCTACATATCCCACTGAAATGACAATTTCCACCAACATAAATCCCGTAATCTAACAATCACCCGTACTAGTACAAACACAAAGCCTCGGTTTTGCCAAGCAGGCCATGAACGGACTCATCTGGATCCTGTGAACTAGCTGGTAGCCCCGGTTTCCACAGGCCTCTCTCAACCTTTTCCCCGCCTCTCTTCCTCTCCACTCAATGTCTTTCAATCCTTACTTTATCTGTTTTTCCTCTGGAACCACGAGGCTTTCCCAGATCCCCTGCCCCCTGCCTGCTTCTTCACACTGCTCAGACTCTAGGTTTGTTTGCTTCTCCCTGAGAATTAAAGGCCCGGGGCGGGGCTGGGGGGGGGGGGTCTCTGTGCAGTGAAGTAACTCAGAAAGCACCTGCTAAGACCCCAGTCCCCTGCTCAGCATCCTCCAGCCCACTCTGGGTGTGGATGCCCCTAAAGCGGAAGAGCCTTCCCACTTGGGAACAGCCCACTGTGTGTTCACACCTTTCTAAGGACTGGACAATTCTAATTGGCCAACGGACTCCCCCTCAATACCACCAGGACAGTGGGATTGGGGTATCCACCCAAGACAGACACTGAACTTTCCATGAGGAAGGGGGGAGGCCATTGTTTCCCCCTTGCACTCCCAAGTGCAAATATTCAATGTGGTCTCAGATAGAAAACTGTCATGTGAGACCAAGAAGCCACCCAAGTGTCCCTGGGTGAAGGTCTCAAACCTCTGCCACGTAAGAACCATGGGGTTCTTTTTCCAAGAGTCTTAAACTAGAACACTGGCAACAGGTCAACTAAAAGCCATGGTGGGAGGATGGGGCTGAGCTTAGAGGATCTCAGTATGACCAAGAAGCCTGTCAATACCTCCTGAGACCTTTTAATAAAGACACTCTGGAAGCAGAGATCGAAACACACAGGAGTACGGAATGAGCGTTCTCCTGGCCCTGACCACAGGCCCCCCAGCCCCCACCTTTGCAATGACTCTGGCCACTGCCTGCTTGTCTTTTGTCAGTGTTCGTACATAGAAGTTTACACACATATAAATGTGTCTGTCCTTTCTCTAGCCAACTGATAATTCACCGGAGGAGGTTCTGTGCCCAGATTTCTTTAATTAATAGATCTTAGATATTGTCCCACAGATAAAGACCTTTCACAGCACTGCCGTGCGTGCCTTTCCACTGTATTCCAGTCTGTGCAAGGATGAGAAAAGATGCAACAAACATCTCATTACGTACACGCCCTGCAAGTGCACCCACGCTTGCATGCATATCACACACACACACACACACACACACACACACACACTGGCTGTACATACTACAGCTGGCCTGGAGCTCAGCCCATTTTGTCCCATCTTCTTGTCCCGAGTCTGCCGTTCCTCAGTGTCAGCCACACGTGCGCTTATTAGCGCTACATTCAGGATTTCCTATTCACAAGAGTTTCTTAATCCAGTTTACTTTCTTGAGCCTTAATACCCTCGTGGAGTCACCGCGTGTGAAATTATCTTTTACAATGCTGAATCCGAGCAGTTTATAGTTTTCAGTCAATTACTCCCAACCAGCAGTGCTGTGCTCAGGATAACGCCGCAGTTAAATTTTTCACTTCTTGGATCATAAATTCTCGGATATGGCTAATCCCGTGTCTGGTGAGTGCGCATATTTGGGTTCACACTCAGACCAGAGACTCCAGGGAAACTTGGGGATCCACATTCAAGAAGCCATGTGTTCAGGAAAATTGTAGGGAAAATGTCAGGATGAAAAACTGGATGCCAGCTCCTAGTTTCTAAGAAAAAGTTAACTTGAAGCTGTAAGTGGTGGTATGTATCTTTAGCCCAGAACTTGGGGGGCAAAGGTAGGGGAATAAAGAGCTTCAGGCCAGAGAGGCCCGCCCACTGCCTTGTGTTTCAGGCAGGTGGACGACGAGCAGATATATAATGGCAAGGTGGAGAAAAAGAGAAATGACAAGGTTTGTATGCTGTGGAGAGAGGAGGAACCAGAGTGGCAATGGGGGTGAGAAACAGGTTGCCGTGTGAGGCTATGGCAAGGTCTGGGCCATTGTTGTTGCCAAAGGCCATGTTTGTGGTACTACTGTCTGTGTTGATGTCTGTGGCTCATGTTACCACCAAAGACTATGCAAATGTCCATATATGGGCTGACACCCAAAGCAATGTGGATGTCTGTGGGCTATGCTAAGCTGGCCCTGTGAGAGGAGGGGGGCTGACCAACTCAGCTACCACCCAGGCCCAGACCCCAGGGCTTTGAGTTGGCCCCATCCCAACATCTACCCCATCTATGACCTCCTGGAGCATGCAAAGAGGCAGGTCCTGTGGAACCATAGCAGCAGGATCTCCATGACTCATGGCAACAGCAGGTATCCTAGAAGAGTCTCGGTGAGGATCCAGTATTGGTGGGTAGCAGAAACCAGAGCCCTTGAACCAGAGCAATGACTCATTGCGATGAAAATTTGCAAAGAAAGCTGTTTGGGCAAAAAGGTAGACTGCATGACATAGTGTGGCTCCCGGTGCCACTACAAACGACTATATGACAGAGAAAAGAGAAAGGCAGGTGGTGGTGGGGAGTGGTACACACATGGTGGACCTGGAGATGCCAAAAGCTGCAACAGCTGAGAGAGAAGGCTGAGGTTGACAGAGGTACAGTCATTGCCCAGAGAGTCAGCAAGATGGTTTGGGGCTTTTTATTATTATTTTATTTTTGCAGGAAGGTTACAGGGGTGGAAAGTAGATATGGAAGAACTGGGAAATAAATGGGATTGAGGTGCATGATGCAAAATTCCCAAAGAATCAATAAAAAATATATTTAAAAAATTTAAAAAAGGAGTTCCAGGCCAGCCTGAGCTACCGAGTGAATTCTAGACCAACTTTGGCAATAAAGTCCAAAGTCTTACAAAAAACATAAATAAATAAAAATTTAAAAATTAAAAGTGCTTTTTAAAGAAATTCTGTAGCAAATTTATTTGTAATTTACTTTTTACATCTCTTTGGTTAGTTAAAAAAAGTTCACTAAATTTTGGCTCTATTGTATCAATTAGCTTCACTGTGTAACAAATTGCCTCCCAACATTTAGAGGCCTTATACAACTACGAAGTGTTTACTTATGACTCTGTAGGTCAGCTCTGGAGTTGGGCTCAGATGAGCGATCTCCTGCTGATCTCTGCCAGACTCAACCATATATCGGTGATCAACCGCTGCTCAACTGGGTGGCTCTAATCTAGAGTGTCTGGTTATTGGGTGTCGAAAAGTGGACACCTCACTGTACCAAGTGTGTGGTTGGCAACTAACTAATCCATAATTCCACACATAAATAGCAGCAGAGACTCCTAGAATCCATCGAGAAGAGAGTAAAGCCCGTGCCCAAGTATTTTGTGCTCCATTTGGCACTGTCTCTTTGGCCAAAACAAGTCACAGAAATCCAAATCACAGATTCAAAAGTAGACAAAGAGACTCCATCTGTTGATGGAAGGACCTGGAATGCTACACTGTGGGACACAGAGGAGGGGACAGGGAAGAGTAAATGGCCATTTGTATAACTTGCCACATCAACAATTTATAAATTCATTGAGTTGCACGAATATTTTATAAAATGGCTTTCACATACCCAGGACAATGACTTGAGACAGGAATCACATAAATCAGACAACAAAGAGAGAAGCTTCCAGTGCCGTGGCCTACTGGGTGGTGTTCAGGTACCCTTGCTCTGGAGGTAAAAGGCATCGGAAGGGCTTTCCTCAAGGTCACAAGGGCACAAAATGACATCCATTTGGAACACACAAGACTCAGCTCTGCACTCTTCAAACAAGCAGCTTTAAATCTGTGCTCTGCACCCCTTCACATGCACGTGGGACTGTCAGGAGCAATGCAAAACTTGCTAAGAAGATTTGAAGGAAATGACTGTGTGCCTGTGCCCCAGGCACGTTCAAGTGCCTGACATTGCATGAGGCGACCTTGAAGTAGTGAACCGGACCCAAAGTTCTAAGAGGACTCAAATGCCCAAATAAAAATGACGGATGTGCACAAGAGGCTGCAAGGAAGGCAAAGGCTGTGAGGCAGCAAATAGGGGAACAGTGAATGGGGACACAGAGCACTGGGTCGCCCTCTGGCCAGCCACCGTGTGTCTTCCAAGCCCTTTTTACAGTTGGCTGAGGCTTGCCCCCCCCCCCCCCACCGAATGGCTCCCTCTCCTCAGAGGAAAATGACTCCCCTCCTGTGTCTCTGCTAGGAAAATCGGCCTGTCTGGGAAAAGATGAGCATGTATCTATGTGACCCCCATCTAAGCTGAGAGAATCGCCCTGCCTGCTCTCTGTAACAGGCGACAGCCCTCCCCCTGCACCACATTTTACAGTCAAGGTAAATCACAAGAACGGTAGCTACAATGTGCTGAGTGGCATCCATACTGCAGAAACCACGCCAGTGGACCCACCTCCGTTAACTAGTGTTCTTACCATGAGCGTGTCCTTGGTGACTTGTGTTGAGTGCCTGTTATGTTCTCAATGCCACAGGATAGGCTGCTGAAGCAATCTGGGGGTATGCCAGGTATATTGCCTGGCCATGGGGCTTTCAGCTCTGACCACAGCTGCTAATGTGGCCTCCCAGAGGGCACCCATCAGGAAGAATACTTGTCCAAGAACTCAAAGCCTACATGGTTTTCCATCAGGAGCATCTTCAGGAGACCCTGCCCTCCTCTTTGCCCCATCAGGAGAGGTCGTGATGGGCATGGCAGATTCGGGAGCCTCCCTCCTTCTCACTCTGACTGGTTTACAACAATCCATCCAGTTGCTCTTCTGAAGCTTGGCACAAGGGCAGGGGGTGCCCATCTCTGCCCGCGCTCTCTTTCTCCTTCCTTTCCACTTTCGTGAGTCTTAAGCAAATTGACCTAATAGAAATTCAACAGATCACTGCCTCCAAACCTCAGCTCTGGCTCTTTATCTGCCTAAAGGGCTCACAGGGCTGCTAACTTGGCACTTGAATAAAATCTAACACTTACACATTTATGCATTCACTTATTCATTCAACAAAAACTTACCAAGCCCTGCCAAATGCCAGGCCCAACATGCGAGCACGGAACAGATGCGACAGAGTTTGTACGCAGGTGGAAAGAGCACCACTTACGAAGCAAGGCTGCAGAGGCCATGGCAGACATGCTAGCCTGGGTACCGATGGCAAAAACTGGCGTGATCTAGGTCTTAGAAGAAGAGTCTCGGAGGGAGATGCAGATCTGGGAGAACCTACTCTGGAAATGTGCTAGGTGTGGGTGAGGTAGTCAGGGAAGTAGCTTAGTCCAGCTTCCTTGGCAGGAGGGCTTTGCTCAGACCCAGAGGTTCAGGCAAGCCTCCCAGAGCAGGACTAGATGCTTGCTACTTACAAAGGTTTGCCATGGAGCCTTCCACCCCCCCCCCACCCCCGTGCACACACACACACATGCATGCACACACATGTGCATACAAACCACAAAGGGCACTGCTTAAGTTCTCTGTGTTCTGATACCAGGTGAAGAAGGAGTTGTCTAGGAGAGAAAAGAGACTACATAATAGATAGCACCAATGGTCCAAGGGGGGGATAGGTGGAGGTGACTGATGTGGTGACAAGGAAGTAGGGACTATGTCCAACAAGATGCACAGATGAACAGAGGTAGGAGCTGGACTTGGCATAGGGAGGTGGAGAAAGGAAAGACAGCTGAAACAATCTCTGAGAAATCTGGCTGTGAAGAATACTGGCAGCTCAGAGCCTTCCTTTGAGGCTGAGAATAGGGAGGCATATATCAATGCTGGTAGAGAAATGTCTTGGGGCCCAGAGCAGCCCTGTGTTCTGTGATTGGTTGAGTGCATTTACCCAGCTCACTGCAGACCAGATCCCCATAAGATGCAATCCAGAAAAAGACAGAGTCAAATCTGTGAAGGGAAGAGACATGTGCAATCAAGAATGGGGAGGAAGGAATGGGTACACATGCCCAGAGTCTTTAGGGAATCACACAGGGCTAGTTCTGTCTGCCAACATGGAGCTATGACCACATGCAATGGGCTACCTGCCAACGAAGCTCATTAGAAACATGTGCAAGATTTTCACTGGAAGCTGGTCACATACACATCCTATACCTAGTGTCTACTGACAATCCAGACTCTCAAATTAAAGCAAGTGGTCATCACTGACATTGCCTGTCCCACAATCCAATCAGATTCTTTCTGGGAATGTTAGAAACTCTGATAACCAAGTTTCCATATCCGAGTTAAGGCACAGTTCTACCAGCAGGCTTTGGTAAGGACAGCAGCATTGGGCCAGCTCTGTCAATCATTCTCTGCAGAGGACTTGCAGGCTTGAAGCTAAACACACACCAAAATGGCAGGGGGATATTGAACATGAACCCCTTGAAGACCACAGAAGTGAACAGCCACTGTTATTACAGAGCAGGTAGGGTACCTGTCCTCTGACGTCAGTGATGGAAAAGAGAAGTCAGTTACTATCTGATGACCAATGTATGAGAGGCAGTTACTATCTGATGACCAATGTATGAGAGGAGAGAGCTCTCTGCCAATCACAGAGAAAGTCAGTGAACTACAGGAGATAGGAGAACAGTAGATAGAGAGCAGTGGAAATGAGAACAGTAGCTAGACAGCAGGGGATAATGCTTGAGTTAGTCTCAGGCCCAAATGAAGCAAGGTCCCCTCCAGGTACTGTGGCCAGGGAGCTCAAGCCTGGGCATTATTTCCTCCAACACTATCCAGCCATCTGATACAAGGGGAGAAGAAAAAGGGTCATTTGTCCGTATATCAAGAGGCAGATAGAAAAGGACCTACAGTCTCAAGAATGAGCAGGGTGGCCATGATGCCCGTGAGATCCTTACTACAGAGTTTCAGCATCACTGTGCCCAGAATACTTGGTAATAGCAACTTGAGGGGCAGATTGATTCAGGCTCATAGTTCAGATGGTTAGACCTGGTGAATTAGATTTGCCGATTTGGGCCTGTTGAAGGGTTAGAACATTGTGACACAGGAGCAGATAGAGCAATCCAAAGCAGATAGGAAGCACAGACAGGAAGTGACCAGGTATAAAACAGACCATGTCCCCATCCCAAGAACCCACCCCCAATGGCGTATTTCCTGCAGCGCCACACAACTTCTACATTTTCAGCACATCTCAAATTAATGCCATCAACTGGTAATCAACTTTTCAACACAAGAGTTTCTTGGGGGCATTTCAAAATGCAAGCTAACTTGGGACAGCATCAGTCACATAAATCAACAGATAAACTAACCAGAGAGCCCATGGCATAGGCTCCACCATCAAAAAATCATGCTCTAAGTGACTGAACCAATGCAATAGGCAGAACGTGTCTAAAAGGGCCATAGCTCCAATCCACCTAATGCATGAACATCTTCTACTCCTGGAAACATTGTCACGGGTCTCTGCGTAGATCCATGTCACTTGCCCACAATAGTACTTTCAGGCATTTATACCCATGTAAAAGATCCCCCATCCAACACCAAAGAAGTAACCACCCACTGATACTTCTGGATGCTGAGTCTGCTGTTGACATGTACATAAACAGTCCAGGACAGGACTACAGTTCAAACTACAGTTCAAACTGACCAGTGCTGGGTTGACATTAAGACTCTTCCTACTACCCAGGTCTCTATCCACTATCATGATTCAGTGCCCATCTGTGTACAAATAGCTCCAAGCTCTAAAATCCCCACCTCTTCTTCATGCTTTGCATCGCCATGGTCTCTCAGATACCCTACCGCAGCATCTCATAATCATTCACACTCTGGGTGTCTATAAACTTGAATCTGTATCCTAACCCCAACGGCTAAATGCACTGATCAGAGGATGAATCTGACCCATTCACAGTCGGGTATCACCTTTGATTCTCTCTTCCTAAAACATCCTTATAACTCCCTGATGCATCCTCAGTGTGTTCTGAGGTCCAGCTACTCAACCCTTCCTCTCCCAAATGCCATAACCTCCATCACCCCTCTCAAAGGTGTAATCTAATCAGCCTCCTGTCCACCATCCTTTTCTCCACCATCTATTTCCAAAGCACAGAAGTGAAAGTGATGCTGTCAAAAATCAAAGTTGCTCATAGCACATCAATGATTAAAACTACCCCATGGCTCCTGCTGGCCTAGAGTAGGAGCTACAGGCTCTCCTATAATCCTTATTTCTCTGCAGAGTGACCGTCATCTCTTGGCTTCACCACTGACATGGCAGCCCACCCTCCAACTTAATGGTCTAGCCATAACTAAATGGTTTGTTCCTTCCTCCAATGTGCCAAGCTCACCGTCCCCTCACCCCTACTCCTGGCTTCAAAAGGATGCAAGACTCTCCCTCTCACCATTTCTCTTGCTGCTTTGTAATTATCTCTCCACTTCTCTGCCTCCTTGCAAAGTCCCTGATCATCAAGAAAAGACACTTACGATGCTCATCAGTCTCTCCCTCATTCTGACCCATAAGAAGTCCTTAATAAATGCTTGCTGGAAAAAAAACAAGCTTTTTCAAATAATGGGTTCCTTAAATATCTGTGAACACGCTCCCAAATGACATGGGCCACTTAAGCTACCACAGTTCAGTCCAGATGCATATATAATTTCCTCTTGACTGAGCACCTTAAGGTTGTTTCCATTCCTTACTGTTAAGCCGAGTCATCTTCATCTCAGACCTGAGCAACTTCCCAATTCAAACACTTGCATCAAGAGTTTCTTATGGAGGCAAAAAGAGGGGAGCCCACTTTTTCAGGTTCCATGTGGGAATGTGCACAGTCCTGGTGTGCGCTTGCCTCTGGCTCTCCCCTGGCTCACAGATAATTCCTGGCATGCTACAGAGCCCAGTGCCAGGGTGAAGAGCCGCCTCCGACGCCCAGAGCCAGCAAGAATCACTGTCTCCATAATCGTCCATTTTACAATGTGCCTAATTATAACTGAATAAATTACTTCTGTCATTCTGCAGAAATACTTAAAATAAATATCGTTCTTTCCTTGAATTAAAATCATCGTCCTTTGTTCCCTGTTTTCTGTTCCATGAAGGAACAGAGCCTGTTGATTAAAGATCATTTATAGGACTTGGTTTTCAATCTATTTGATGATATCATTTTAAAATACCCCAAATATTCAGCTGTGAGAAGGGATAGAAACTACTGGAAATTAGCTCTTTGAGACGCGTTGATGAGAAATGAAGTTGGGGACGTAACTTCCAGTGAATGAACATATATTAGAAAAGTCTATTTTAATAACTACTCGGTTCTTCTCCTTTGAAATTTTCTCTACTCAACTTCCTATATTTTTCTTGAGATTACAACATAATCCCCTCTGACACACTAAATATTACCTCTCTGTATTGAATGGATGACACAGAGACAATAACTCACTTTGAGCTAACACAATATGCCAAGCAGACCCAGCTAAGCCAAATATTTGATGAAAGACATACAAACTGAAATTTAGCAAGGCAGGAACATTCTGAGAGTTATGTCCAGAATATCAACCATGGCCAGACCTTCTATAGTGAAAAAAATAGATGTCTAGACATGTCACGTTGACACACAGATGATGGTCCTCTGTCTAGAGCACAGCAGACATTTCCAAGAGACATTATGGAAAGAGGGTGTGATTACCAATCTCCCCTCCCCCACCCCAAACATGTGTTGATGTCACGGTAAAAATAAAGATTTATCAGTACTGGTCAGAACACTTTCAAAAAATTAAAAATTACCCATGAACTCCTCTGTTTATTTGAAGAGATACAAATTAATTCTGATTTCAGTGAAAAAGATCTGACGGGGAAGAGGTTAAAGCCCTTGCCACACAAGCATGAGGCCCAGAGTTCAGATTCCCAGAACCCACACAAATGTCAGATGGGCGTCATGGCCCACCTGTAATTCCATTCTTCAACCAAGGAGACAGGGTATCCCATCAACCAAGGAGACGGGGTATCCCATCAACCAAGGAGACGGGGTATCCCATCAACCAAGGAGACGGGGTATCCCATCAACCAAGGAGACGGGGTATCCCATCAACCAAGGAGACGGGGTATCCCATCAGCCAAGGAGACGGGGTATCCCATCAACCAAGGAGACGGGGTATCCCATCAACCAAGGAGACGGGGTATCCCATCAACCAAGGAGACAGGGTATCCCATCAACCAAGGAGACAGGGTATCCCATCAACCAAGGAGACGGGGTATCCCATCAGCCAAGGAGACAGGGTATCCCATCAACCAAGGAGACAGGGTATCCCATCAACCAAGGAGACAGGGTATCCCATCAACCAAGGAGACAGGGTATCCCATCAACCAAGGAGACGGGGTATCCCATCAACCAAGGAGACGGGGTATCCCATCAACCAAGGAGACGGGGTATCCCATCAGCCAAGGAGACAGGGTATCCCATCAACCAAGGAGACGGGGTATCCCATCAACCAAGGAGACAGGGTATCCCATCAACCAAGGAGACAGGGTATCCCATCAACCAAGGAGACAGGGTATCCCATCAACCAAGGAGACAGGGTATCCCATCAACCAAGGAGACGGGGTATCCCATCATCAACCAAGGAGACGGGGTATCCCATCAACCAAGGAGACAGGGTATCCCATCAGCCAAGGAGACGGGGTATCCCATCAACCAAGGAGACGGGGTATCCCATCAACCAAGGAGACGGGGTATCCCATCAGCAGGCTGGCAAGAAGACTAGTCTTACAGGTGAGTCTTCAGCGGAAAGAGTGGAAGAGCAATGGATTGAAAATTATTCCTGGGATCAATGTTGGTCCTTCACAGGCATAAATGTGCGTGCACACACACACACTAGGGAGGGGCAGACCATCCAGGGAAGATTTTGCGTGTTGCTACTGAAGCTGACACTCCAGAGCTATTCATGTGCATGACCCCCTTTCAAGATCTTCCATCTGTGTTTGCATTTGAGATATTTCACTCTTTTGCAACAGGCTCCTAAGTTGCATAGGGTTCGTAGAAACTTTCTGGGACTGCTTCACACAGGTTCCAAAAGAACTTCAGAGATGCTTTTGATGATCAGTAAGCCAGTAGTCCCTGCCATCCTAGCCCTCTAAAAGAACAATTACAACCAGAACCCTAGACCTTCCCAGAGTGGCCCAGACAAAGGCCTATGACTCCTGGGGTTTCTACCCCTCACCTTTGACCCAGTGCACCAATAACTGAAAGTCATTTTCATCATGGTCCACTTTACTCATTCTGGAACCCCTATTCTAACACCATTTGTAACAAACTTTTCCTGGGGAGACACAATACATATGTTTACTTCCCCCACCCCAGATAAAGACCCGGCAACAGACCTAAGATACCAACAGAGTCTCCCTTGGTGAACCAAAGAGTTTTATTCAGGTTACTTGCAGAAGTACGGATGAGGGGTTACTAACAGGAGCAGAAATGATCCGCCCTAGCATGGGTGACAGCTCAGGCTGAGGGGCTGAACTAAGAGTGCCTTTCGCTCTTCACTAACCACTCTGGAGAGGGAGCACTCAATGGATCTGATCAGTTTCCGGGACTTCCGGAAGCTCTTCCCAGCTGTTTACTGCCTGCATTGACCAGATTCCCTGCAGTAGACCTCACACTAGAACACTCTGTTGTTTCATCTCCCTGTAAACTTGTCTTTAGAAGTTTCTCTCCAAGATGAAAAGGGTTTTAATGTTGGGGAAAACTGCTACACAGCACAAATTCTGCCCTCAGTCACTCTCCACATCTCTTTCCTCCTCCAAGACTCAAGGGTACCATCTGGCCAACAGGAAGAAGCCTTTCCTGGTGATGGACCCCAGACTAAACTGATCGCATTGTCTCCTGATCACCATCATCTTCACTATCTTCATCATCTTTCTAGATATCTCCCAGTTAAAAATCCCTCATACTCTCTCCTCATTCTTTCTCCATTTCCCTCCCCCACCACACACAGAGGCCAAGGGCTTCTTCATGGCAGAGATGGAAACTTGTGCCCTAAGCCTGCTACTCTATAAATGCCTGCTGAACACAAGTGCTATTTATACTCTGACCAACACACTCTTCAGCCTTGTGTTTTCTAACACTTAAAGTCTAGGTGGGAGAATCTGATGAAAACAGGAAGCTGATGGAAGTGGGGCCCAGCAAGGTAGCGCTACAGCATGTTTCTTTGTGTATTCCTGGAGCCTCTGTCTCCATCATGGGCTTGAGAAAGCCCAAAGTTGCCAGATGTCTACCAGAGAGAGCCACCAAGACAGTTCCATTGCCTTCCTCAGCTTGTGGAGTGATCTCCAAGAGGCCTACAGGAGAGGCTCCTTCCATCTGCTGAGAGGCACAGCGAGAGCACAGGGCCAGCATTCTCATCACTGGACATTAATGCATACACACTTTGAGCAGCTAGATACATTCTGTCATGGTAGACACCAAGAGCAATTCCATGCTTGTGAGAAGCATTTACATCTACAGACTCTTTCCTCCAGGGCGCGTGGCAATGGCTCAGTTAATAAAGCACTTATCAAGCAAGATTGAGAACCTGAGAGCAAGTTCCCAGATTCCACATACATACAAAGCCTGTGTGGCAGCTGCCCAGTAATTCTAGCACTCAGAAGGCAGAGACAGGAGAGGCTAGTCAGAACAGCAAACTGCATTCAACTGACAAACACTGCCTCAACGAATATGGTGGAATGTTCAAGAAGACTTCCTGTGTCTGCCTCAGGCCTCTGTATACATACATACATGGACACCAACTCACACATCTGAACAATATGCTAACATTCATACACACATGCTCACCACACACACAAGACACGCAAAAGAAAAGATGTCTTGCAGATCAATTTCCAAACACCATCTAAAAATGCAGATCACTGATATTTTCCACACCCCAAGCTGGCAGGGGGGGTCTGCCTCCATGTTCAACAGTGTTCACACAACCCCCACCCCCAGCTCCGCTGGATACCCAAGCCCCACAAGATACCTCATTCATTCACACCTCACTGTCCGGGCACATGGCATCTAGCTGGATTGTGTCCTCAACCACCCACCACCCCATTCCTGGCAAGAGCTATCCCCTGCCCCCGGGATCATTTCTACCTGTATCTTCTAAATCCATCCTCACCCTCCAATTTCATCTAGATTCTCCCCGTGTCTTGCCATATGCTCTTCAGCCCTTTTATTTATAACTCTTGACCACCATATTTTATCATCTCCATCACCCTGGGACCAGCACGGATGCAAACAGCAGGTGTTCCACACATGGCTGATAAATGAAGGACTCAATGATAATCTTCTGCTGAGATCAATGGCTTATATTCCCTGTATCTCAAAATCACGAGAGTCCATATTAAAGGGTAGATTTGCACAGCCTCTTGAATATCCAATATCCTTTATGGCATCAGATGGATGGAGCCAAGTAGTGCTGTCTTCCAGTTGGTCACACCAAGTCTATGTCAGCCAAAGCACCCTTGGAACACAGTGACTCTCAGATGGATCAGGTCTCTAGACAGCACCATGGTAAGTGGCAACCATCCATAGTAACCAGACCCTACCTTCTGTTGTGGTGTCTGTGGGGTCAGCATTGCCTTCCCCCAGAAGCCTCTGCTGTCCCATCTGTTGTTGTGACTCCCCTCCACTTAATCTCTTAGTCCTTTAAGAGAACACGTATCCCTTGGCTGGTGATGGTGGTAAACACCCAGATCAAGGCTGAGGCAGAAGGATCATGAGTTCAAGACTATTCTGAGATAAATCATGTCTTGATTAAAACAACAATAAAAAGAAGAATAGCAAGATGGTTCAGTAGGTAATAGCATTTGCCACCAAGCCTGACAATTTGAGCTTCATCCCTAGAGCTCACATGATGGAAGGAGAGGAAAAAAAACTTTCTCAAGCCATGCTCAAGATATGATCTATATATATACAACATGGCATCTATATACCCCACCACACACATATACATGCACACACACACACACACACGCACGCACACACACACTCACACACACACGCACACACACACCTACAATAAATAAATGTAACAATTCTTTAAAAAAAGAAGAAAAAGAAAATGTGTTACTACCCAATGGGTCATGAGCACTATCCCCAAACCAGGTTGACTAACTCTGAAGAAGCCATAAAGAGTACGGCAGCTTGCTTTTGTTGCTGTCGGTGGTGGTGGTGCTGCTGCTGCTGCTGCCGTTGTTGTGGTTGTAAAGTTATCCACAGCAGACCCACTCTGCAGGTGCAATGACAGCGCCGGTGGAGCCTCAGCATCCCTACAAAAGGTACTGTTCGCTACATTTTCTTTTGCAGGCAAGAAAAATAAATCAGTGGAAGTGAAGAAATAGATAGGTTTTGCTCTCACCTCCAAGACTGCAAGATAACAGCACTGTCTGCTTGAGACATCTTTAAAGTGCCTGAGGTAGATCAGGGATGTTTTTAAAAATATTGTGCATTATTCTTACTTCTGTGAGACAAATTAAAGTTGTAGGATAACCAGGGGAAGATGGGGAAAATCTTGATTCATGTTCTCTTGGAATGCAGTTTGCTGTAATTGTTCTCTCATGTAATTACATATATTACCAGTGTAATTACAAATAATACACATGTTTGATTTGTGCAATTATAGAACAGTATATAATTTTTAATTGTGCAGCATTTCTTTCTCCACAAGATCCCTTTGTGAAGGAAATGATTTATCGTCTCTAAAAATATGCCCTTGTGTATTATGGTTTAATAAAGGAAAAATTAGTAAATATTTGCATTCCTTTTCTATTTCACCAAAATAAACTCTGCCATGAAAATTTGGGTTTAAGAAGTCTCATTATCTGCTTGGGAAAACTGCTCGCACTGGGCTAAATCGACCCACTGGCGAAAAGCCAACCAAACAATATGATTACCAAGGATGGTAATTATAGAGGACCTACTATGATCAAGACCCGGTCCAAGGAGGCATGTGTGAAAGCCTAGGGTTGGAGGAAATAAGCCCTCCGTGGACTCGTGAAGAGCCACCTTATGTGGAGTGCAATTCTCTGATGACAAAGCCTGGCTCTGTCCCTGTCAGCTACATGTCCTTGAGCTACTAGAGAACCTCAAGATGCTTTCATAAAGTAGAGGTAATATACTGCCTCGCTCATAACTTGGTCTTGAGGATAAAATGAGCTAGCCCCCACAAAAGGCGCTAGTATAGGCTCAGTGAGCACACACAGCAAGCAGTGGGAGCCTCCCATTGTGACGCATACATCTTGACCCACATTTACTATCGTATTTTTTTTCTGCAAGGTCACAGCTCACCTGAGCTGACACATGACACCTGTAATGTTGTGCTCTCTTAGTCTCTCATGGCAACAACTGGACTCGTTTAAGCAGCAAAAGAATGGTGAAGGGCCTGGGGGTGCTATGTGACCATCTCTTGGATGTGGGCAGGAATGCAGACTCCTAGACTCTAAGGAGAATTTGCAGACAAATCCCTGACAAACACTTAGGTTTCTCGGTGTCTATGCAAAATAATAATTTTAAAACTTAACCAGCATTTTAAATAATTTCTAACCAGACTGCTGAACTCATATGTTCTCTTGAACACAGAAAGATCTGGCAAGACCGAATCCAAAGTTGCTCATGACCACAACTGCTTGGAGCCAAGGAGTAGCATCTTCCAGTTAGCCAGATCCTGCAGGCTGCCCTCTCCAGTGTCTATTATCTGTATCAGCTAAGAAACCACTGGAATACCGAAGACCTGAGATGGATCTTTAGACAGCACCAAAGTGGCCAGTAATGTCTGTGTTCTAGGGCCCCAACTGGCCCTCCAGAAAGCACAACTGTACTTGGTGTTCTGACCTCACAGAGTCTTCTAGTGGCTGAGCCGTTCTCAGCCCCAGCAAAAGAAGACACCGGGAGTGGGAAGAGGGTGGGGACTACTCCAGCAGTAGCTAAATGGAATGTTCCTCCTCTCTAGAGAGGAGGGCAGCTATGGCTACCATTGGTCTGAGTAGTCTAAAGATTCCCCACCTAAATATTCAAAATCACATATAAAACCTCAATGGGGGTGAAGAGGACATGGCCACCAAGGCATGGGACAGAAATGCCCCGATATGGCAAGATCTTAAAGTATTTCAAGAAAAAGAAAAAAACATGAAGGGAGGGTGAAAGGGCAGGAGAGGAGGGGAAGTAAGGACAAGGAGACAAGAAAAAGAAAGACTTTCTCCTGATGAGAAAACTGAGTATCGGGAAGTTTCCCGCACACATCTAAGAAGTGAGAATTGACTCAAGGAACTCTGGATCCAGGTGTGAACAACCACAGTGTACAGCCTTCCTCTTTGAGTTACTTCAACCAACAGAGACTTCCAAACGTTAAACACCAAGAACTGAAGACTAGGGCATACAGGAATTATAACCACAACACATCAGCAAAGAGAAGAGATCCCCGCAGGTAGCCTGCCTGATGGCATCCATCACCTGGCTGGGTGAGAAACCCTACCAAGGATTTGAACTTCCTTGACACATTTCACCCTGGCGTCACTGTTCATCATGGAAGCAGCCACCTCATCAAATGCCAAAAGCGTTCAGGAAAAGCCTGTATCCTGTTCAGGCTTAACAACATATTGAAAGACGAAACAGATACATGCTTAACAGCATCTCGAGGTGCCCAAGAGAGATGGAAAGGAAATGCACTGGAGTACAAAGGTGCCTAACTCTATGCTGTACGGTCGCTGAAGGAAGTTTTGCTTTTGTCTTTTTATTCCTGTAGGTGAACTTGAATTCATGGCTAAAAAAATATATAATTATCTAAGAAAATTAAGACATATAGGTGAGTTCCACACAAGTAAGGAAGGTGAGTTAGGCACTTGTCCTGATTTAAAGCCAAAGGTTGGGGGGAGAGGGCATCTCAGGGTCAGGGAAAAACCTGGAGCCAGGGAAACTCCCACGAATCTACAAGGATGACCCCAGTTAAGGTTCTTAGCAATAGTGGATAGGTAGCCCGAACTGGTCATCTCCTGTGAGCAGATCGGTGAGCACTCTGTCATCAGAGAGCCTTCATCCAATAACTAAAGCAAACAGATGCAGTCCCACAGCCAAACATTGGGCGGAGCTCAGGGAATCCTGCTGAAGAGAGGGAGGAAGGATTGTATGAGCCAGAGGGGTCAAGGACATCACAAAAAAAAAAAAAAAAAAAACAGAATCAACTAACCTGAGCTCATAGGAACTCACAGAGTCTGAACCAACAACTTGGGAGCTTGCATGGGACCAACGTAGGCCCTCTATATGTATGTGGCAGTTGTGTAGTCTGGTCTACTTATGGGACTCCTAAGACTGGGAGCAGGGGCTGTCTCTAACACTTTGACTGGCTCTTTGGAACTCATTCCTCAGGCTTAATTTCCTTGTCCAGTCTTAATATAAGCAGGCGCTTAGTCTCTACTGAAACTGGAAATGTTATGTTTTGTTGCTACCCATGGGAGGCCAACATAGGTATTGACTGCCAATTAATGATCAGAAACATAGAAGAGTGGGTTGGGGGGGGGAGGCAGAATCAAGGTCGGGGAGTGAAAAAAATTATATATAAATAAATCCCAAGGTCTATCTTAGTGCAGCTGAGCCTATGCCTCCATCTACTCTGCCCCCTTATAGACTACGTGGAGGCACCTGCAACGCCTGCCATCCCATTACATTCGCAGCATGGGCAGCAAAGTCCTCAGCACATAGTAGGTATACAATCAACCTGTGTTAAACGAGTACAGTCACAGCACGCTGCATTTCCCTTCACCTGTTCCTTCTCGGGAATTATCAATTCAGAGGGTGACATGGGTGACTGATATCTCCTGGAAGAGTCCATACGATTAATTACCCTTGTAACCTCAGAAATCATATTTGAAATCAAATCTGCACAAGTGACAAGTGGGGGACATAAAAAATGGCACTCTCCCCAGCCTCTTAGTTACACACTATATATCACCCCTCTCCCAGGCTCTGAAAACGTCCCATTTAACATTCTACGCTTGGCTCTCAATTCCAACACCTGAAATAGAGATCGTATTACTTAAACATTTCCCTGATTTTTTTCACTTCCCTGTTTCTTATTTTTTGCCCCTCAATCAGGTTTTATCTACTCACAATTTCTCTCTCATGCTGCTAAGCACTAGCCAGGAAAATTTAGAGAAAGGCTCGGAGTTGTGCAAAATCAGATCTCTTCATTGTCCTGAGCACAAGGGGCCTTTGCCTCATGGCAAACATGAGCCGAGTGGAGAGAGGATGCTGAGGGCTCACTGAAGCATCATCGCTCAGAATATCCCTCTCTGTGGGGCTTCACACTGCCACATGGAGAGGACACTGAGACTCGTTTGCAACTTTATCGACCAAGTAAGAAAGAGTAACTGTGCTCATGCATGTGAGAGTGTGTGTATGTGTGTGTACACTCATAGAACGTGCATAAGTTTATATGCCCATAGAAAATGCAAAACAAATGCACACATGATAGCAAAAAAGAATATACAATACACATGGCAGCCAACACTTAGCCATAGAAGCTAGAGAGAAAGAAGGCTCATCTGTCAAGAGCGCTGCTCTGCAAGCAGGAAGCAGAGTTCAGATCCCAAAACCCATGTAAAAACCAAACATGGTCTCACACAGGCCTGTAACTCCAGCAATGAAGGAGGCAGACAGAAGTTGGAGCTTTTTAGCCTAGCTGAAACACACCACGTTCAGTTTCCACAAGATACCCTGCCTCAAAGGATCAAGGTGGAGAGGCAGGGGACACCCAATCCCTCTGCTGGCCTCCAAAAGCAGGCACAGCTGTTTGCACCCACATGTACGTACACACCCACCACACACACACACACACACACACACACACATGGAATAAATAATAATAATTAGCCATGCATATGATAAAATGGAAAACCCAGGGGGCTGAGACAAAAACATCCTTATTTCCTATAAGGCCAGGAAAAGTAGACTGACCATGATCAAATAAATGCAGCTTAGATAAATTAAGTGATAGAATGGTGGATAACTATGTTTTTATGTTTACCTTACTTTCTTCAAATGAATAAGCTGATATGACAATGTGTATGTCTGTGTAAAGGTCATCTTGCTTTTAAGACTGAAGGTAAGCACAGACAAGACATGAACATATACTGAGAAGACACAGTAGAGACTTGAAGCTGATCTTGGCGATTCTACCTGTGGAGGCCTTACCTCCCTGAGTCATGGATCACTCCCCAGGGCCTCTTCCCAAACCATGGCTCCAGGATCCCATTATTTTACCATTGCCCTTTCATGTCTCCTGCTCTTCCTTGGTTGACTTCATTGGAAATACCTTCTGGCCAGACGCCCTAGGAAGATGTTTTCAGCGGTGTGTAGTGGGAAATACAACTGGAGTGACTTAAGACACCGAAAAGTTTTCTCGGTGCATACCCCCCCCCCCGAAGGGCTGAAAACATATGTGCTCCCAGAGCCAATAATTCAGACTGTCTCCTTGTTCTTCTGTGTGGCCAACATCATGCTGAGCTGATCCCTCCTCACACATATGGACCGAATGGGTACAATACCATGATCCACACTGCATAAGTGAGCCTTATGTGTGCTGAGCTGATTTCTCCTCACACGTATGGACCGAATGGGTACAATACCATGATCTGCACTGCATAAACGAGCCTTATGAGTGCACTGCAACATCAGATGTCTTTCTCAAGGGCTCAAGACAGAGTCTGTCGCTGAAACTGGAACCCACAAATTTGGCTAGACTGTCTGACAGCAAGCTCCAGGGCTAGGTTCATTTCTGTCACCACCCGCTCACCCATTGCCGAGATGACTAGTGGACATAGCTGTGTCTGGACTTTATGGATTTGGGGATTGAAACTCAGATCTCCATGTGTGAATGGCGGAGACTCTATCCACCGAGTCATGTCTCCAGCCCCAGAACTACTCTTCCCTGATCTGAACCATTTCACACTCTTCCCCTCACTTATGTTGCGAATGATGGATTTGACCTTTCAAACCCACCTTTCACCAGTCACAACAGCAATTACTTTTAAAATCAAGTTAAATGATGTCACTCACCTACTCAGAACATTCCCGTGACTTCCTCTGGCCCTCGGGACTCTTTGGTGGCACTCAGTAGCAGGGCCTTCCAGAGTGAGCTGGCCACGCCTGGCTCTCCATGTGATCATTTCTGATCACATCCATTCTACACCCTCTATCCCAGTCTCACAGATGGGTCCTTGAAGCTGCCAGACTAAAGCCCAGAGATGCATCTTTGTGCAGTTCCTTCTGGTTCTGGTTTTCACATCCTTCATGATCATGAAATCTTGGTTCTGCTTTAAGATCAAGATCCCCTAACTCAGCCCAACCTCCAACAGAGATGACCAATCCCACATCTGTGTCACTTCTAGACCCAGAGGATCCTTAAAATTGAGACAAGCTGCAGTCCTCTGTCCACCTCTCGTTCTGGTTTTATTTCGGCTCATGCTCGTCACAGACAAAACATTGAGTGGGAAGGGGGAATCAAATAAGGAGAGGAGCTTTAACAAGGAGAGAGAGATTCATCCTTCCTCAAATAAGGGAAAGTAGTTTCAGACAATACAGCCCCTCATGAACGCCTTGCTAAGAGTCATGTGCCACGCGGCCTCTATGCGGGTACTTGGCTTCATTTGTTTAAGGGGTTGAATAAAAAGATTATAGTGATCAGTCACGGTGATTTCAATGGGACTGAATTGCTAGGGAGGCTGGGAGCACGCTCAGCACAGAGGAGACAAGGGGATAAATGAATTAAGTGAAGTACGCAAGGTTCACAGGCTCCAGGGTGAAGTCGGCCCCTCAGAACCCGGTAACTTGTGGAGCTACTTCCTGAGATGGTCCCGCCTCTGCATGCTCAGAGCCGAGGAGGAAGGAGAGAGCATCCATTCCTGCTCTCCTGCAGCAGGGGCAGTCCTCATAACTCAACTTCAAAACTTACACCAACTGCTCGCTCCTTAGGAATCATCAGGCTGAGCCCTCAGCACAAGACGTCACCACACATTGGAGCTGAGTCGCTCACCAGACTCCTCTCTGCAGAAGCAACCTCTGTGGCCACCACGCCTCTGAGGAAGCTCTTCAAAACCTCTTTGTCTGAGACCATTGCATGTCTGTACCACACCCAGGCAACAGTGAATGTGGCTGAGGCTGGGGAGTACTTCTCAGGCCTCTATCCAAGGAAAGGGCCTGTCGGGGGGCATCCACTTAACCCCTGTCTTACAACTGGTAAAGATTCCATTTTCTATGAGCATTGGGGTCTGGCAATACCCACCTCACAGACAAGGGAACTGAGAACCAAGTGAGGAAGATGAACCATAATACCATCCATGTCAGACACGCACCTGTGCCATGAGAGACCTGGGGTACCAGTCCTCCCGTCCCTGGATCACTGCCCAGGACCACTTGTTGAGGGATGCTTGCAGAGGTCGGGGAGGGGTGTGTTCTTTCTTGTTTGGAAGAGACCCAGTGGGCAATTAATCTGCCATTCTACTGGTCACACTGCGAGGGGAGGCCCCCAAGGATGTAGGCAGGCATCCCATATCTCCTACAACACTATCACTAAGGAAGCTCTGTAGGCAACATGGGGGCAATACATCCCTCCTCTCTCAACCTCAAGGTTTCCGCCTGTAAAACGGCAGGACTGTCTTCCCCCTCAGAGCCAGTTACCTTGATGATTTTGCAGAGAAATGTTTGCCAGAGCCTCAGGCAGGATCCCGGCCATGAAGAATGGCAGCTCCCTTCCTCCCTCTCATCTCCCCCAACTCCAGTCTCCCTCCCGACATGAAGGGAAATAATGGCGGCTCGCCTGCCCTTTGACAGCGCACATTCTGGTTTATGGCATTGTACTCCAGCTGCGGAGCGCCTCTTCCCTATAATACACTCAGCAACGCCTGATAATGGCCTTCAGAATATTCCTTTCTGGGTAGAGAAGTGGAGGTACTTTGAGTGTAAAGGAGACAATTCATGGCCCCGAGGTATGTTTAACTCCGCAGCTGTGGTTTATTGCACCCAGGTCAAAGCCTCCTTGGTCAAGATGGCTTCAGTCCTAATCTGATTCCACTCGGCTATGCTGTGCTTATTGCTGGACCACTAGCAGCAGATCTACAGAGGAGCTATCCCCTGCCTTCCCTCCCCTGCATGAAAAATCCCATCCCGATCCCCTGCAGGAAGCAGGCCTGCCCTGTGCAACCTGCCAGCCAGCCAGCAGTGCTGCCCCAGCCCAGAGACAAGTGCCTATGTGTAAGCAAGAAGCCCCTAGAATACCAACGAGCTGGGAGGTCCCCTATGCCAGGAATCCCCCACAAGGGCCATTTGTTTGGTGTCCTGGGAAAGCCGTACAGCAACTGAGTCCTCACAGAGGTAGCCAGCATAGATCTGGGAGAAGGTGACCACACTGAGGCTGGCCAGACTCGGTTACCAACACATGGTGAGGCCTGATGATTATACCTGCTATGTGTAGCGTGAATCGCGGGCCCAGAGGCAACACTCTGTCACACACGGAGGCATAAGAAAAATGGGAAATCAGACAGGTTCTGTCTAGGACAGAGTTGAACATCTCACACACAGAATCCTATTGATTACTCTGAGTAGACCAGCGCAAGCCTGCTAGTCCCACTTTGCTGTAATTGAACTGAAGCTCAAAGGACGTCAACAACCTGACTGTAACATAAATCCAATGCACGGGTAAGCCCACACTAGCCTCTCATCAAGGCCAGCTCATGAGAACAAGGTTTTAGGGGAGAGCCTAATGTTCCGTTCTATAGGATTTAATGCAATCCAAAATACACCATGTTTAGACACCGCAACAGTGGTTACTTCAGGTTATAAGGAGAGGTAGCACCTGGGCAGGGCTTTACAGATCTTTAAGACCCTGATCCGGGGCCAGCGAGATGGCTCAGTGAGTAAAGGCGATTACCACCAAGACAGAAGACCAGAGTTTGGTTCCCTAGAACCCATTTGGGAGAAGGAGAGGAATGACTCACACAAATTGTCCTCTAACTTCCACACATACACATTACACACACACAACTAAACAATTAAATAGAATCTGTTTTTACTTTTAAAACAGCTGTGCTTTTCTGTTCCCCAGCCTTAGCATGAGGTTTATGGGAAGGTCGCTTTAGACAGTCCACCAAGGACAGTTGACTCATTTGCTCTTCTTCCTCCTTTTTGCCTCCTCCCTTCCCCCTGTTCCTTCTCTATCTCTTCCTCCGCATACACCTCCATCTTCCAGGACAAGACCTCACTGTACAGCCCAAGTTTGTCTCACACTCTCAGTCGCCCAGCCTCATGCTCCCAAAGGCTGGGATTACAGGCATGTACCATCGCGCCAGAACCGGTTTACTGCTGTGTATACCACCACCAACGGACAGATCCGAAAACCATCGGCCTCTGGCCAGCTTCCCACTTTACAAAATTGTATTGAATTACAACCAAGTTCCTTTGTTTACACTTTTTTCCTGTGGCTACTAATCTGACCCTTTATGGGAAATTTTTGCTGAGTCCTGAGACACTCTGTTCACAGAACACAAAGCTTGACAAATCTGTCTTTCTAGTTGCATTCTCCCTAGATAAACTTGCAAATGAGTTTGCAGACTTTAAGGACACATCAAGTGACATGAAAGAGGAAAAACGTTGGATTCATTAGATAATTTCCAAGTTAGAGATGGGGGAGATGACTCAGTCGATAAAGTGCTGGCCATGCGAGCACAAAGACCCAACTTTGAGCCCAGAATGCACACTACAATGCTGGGCCAAGTAGATGCCTTCGTTAGGAAATTGCCCGCCATACAAGCACAAGGACCCTGAATTTGAATCCTCAAAACCTACATACTAGCCAGACATGGCAGTCCATGTACATCATTGTTGGGACAGCAGAGACAGGTCACTACAGCTCTTGGACCAGCCAGCCTAGCCAAATGGTGAGCTCCTGGATCCATGAGAAACCCTGCCTCAGAAATTAACATGGAGGGAAACTGAGGAAGACTCCTGACATCTACCTCTGGCCACACTTACATGCATGCATGCACACATGCATGCACGCATGCACACACACACATAAATGCAATTACACATTCACACGGGCACACATGTGCTGCATAAACACAAAGACAACACACAAAAGAACTGTAAGTTAGCTTCTAAAAGCACACGGGCCACTGAGAAGATTACCAGGGAAGTCAGAGAGAGAATTAAGACCAAAGAGAATGACAGGTATTTCAGAAATCACCCACTGTGGCTCCGTGCACGATTACTAAGATTGAACCCAAGTCTTCTGGATGCTTTTGCAAAACTGCTCCACAGGCAGCACAAACCAAATGTTCATGGTGTCAGGACACTATGCCAAGCTTCCACACTCCCTACACCATGCCCAGAGATCTTCAACCCTGCGTGCAACCAAAAGCTGGCTGCTCCTGATAAAAAGCACCTTTACCCCATTTTTCCTGCAAAAAGGCAACTCATTTTTTGCTCTGATGGACACAAAATCCCCTCAGGAGCCTGCCCCTTGCCAACTGCCATGTGGCACTGCCCACTCCCATCTGGGCGGCTGGCACAGACCCCAGCAAGCTGAGCAGGAGGCCCCAGGAGGGTCCTCAGATCATGGCTCCATCACAATGACCTACTTGGGATTAGAACAACATTTTAAAGTGTAACTATGCTTTATGGGTCATAAATATTGCACAGATGTTTCTTATTTACACAGACGTGGTAGGTTATTACGGCCACATTACCATGCTAATATGGTGACTCCTACTTGGGTGACTAGAGTGGAGCAAGCTGGGAGATATAATTAAATAACCATGCTACACAAGGGGTGGGGGCGGGGTTGATAAAACCAGACAAAACAGAAACACACACTGAGACTTTTAGTTTCGCTGCATAAATGACACTTGGTGTCACAAGTTGAAACTTTCATAAGACATCATTTGTGGGCATGAGAGGGCAATGACTTAGCTAATGGTGATAATGTCAACAGCTGACATTGGACATTGGACACATGTTATATGATTCATATAGGTATCGACTCTCCTAATCCCATATAAGTTTTATGAGGTGGCTCTTGTCATTCGATCCTTTGGGCATATAAGAAAATCAAGGCATGAGCCAGAAATCTATAGGTGACAGAGCCAACACCTGACTCCAGATCACCTGTTCTCTTCCTAACCATTATCCATGAGCAGAAGACTTCGAGCAGCCCTGGGCATCTGCGGAAGTGAAAGGTGTTTTGAGCTCTCCCAGCCTGGGTCACTGAAGTGCGCATCAAGCAATGCCCCAGAGCAACCTCAGCCATCCCTGGAAAGCATGACCTTGCCTCTCTGCATGGGCAGATGGGCATGGGCAGTCTCCATGGTTCCTCACTCCAGAAGCAGCGAGGATATGTGTCTTGGGATTCTAGACTGGCACTGCCATGTTCTACCCTCCTCCCCTCCCACCACTGGAGGTTAGTCTATACGGTTCCCATCTCACCAAAGGGCTTAGCTTTCTATGATGGCCACTGGACACCAGCTGAGTCCAGGCAGCAATACTTCCCCTTCCTTAAGCACAGCCAAGTGTTGGGGCTGCTAGAAACATCCCTGACTAGAGACAAATGCACTATGTCCGCCCCGCCCAATACCACCACTAAGGCAAACCCTTGAAGCAGCAACTTAAATCTGTCATCTCTGCATGGTGACAGTCAGGCACTTCCCAGACAGCGATCAAAAAAGGAATTGTATTTGTCTATTTTATTTTCAAGTGGGATAAGCAAGCCAGTAAGGAAAGAAAGGTATTGAGGGAAGAGATGCTACTAACCAAAGAACATCACAAGAAATTGGGAACGGCAAACAAAGGAGAAATATCTGGACAGAGGTGACGAAGGCTGAGAAGGGCAGTCTGAAGATAAGGCTCTGCGGAGATGGGTCTAGTGCTCCTGCTCCACGGAGGGCTTGGGTTTGGCTCCCAGTGCCCAAGATAAGTAGCTCACACCCTCCTGTAACTGGTTCCGGTGGCCCTGACACCCTCTTCTGGCCTCTGTGGGTACCTGCACACATGGCATATAATCACACAGACAACAGACAGACAGACCGACCACATACACATACATACATACACACACATACATACATACAAATAAAAGTAATACTATATCTAAAATGAAGACCAGACAGAACACAGAGTGAAAGCCCTGAGGTAGTCACAGGCTGTCCTGAGAGAGAAAGATGCCCACTGGTGTAAGGGCAGGGCCTAGCCACCCTTCTTAGGGCAGACTACTGTCACTTTAACCTTTGCAGGACGCTTGGTTTTCACTGTAGATCTCAGTTACACCATCCAACATGAAAGCAGCCACAGATGATGCAGAAGCAAATGGCAGTGAGCTGTAATGCTCCCATGTGTGTTTTTTTTTAGCAGACATTGATATTCAAAGTTCATATAATCTCCATAACCCCTGAAGATAGAAACACTATTCTTCATTCCCATGTAATACAGAAGCAGACAACAAGCCAGACAGGGCCCCTGGGATGCAGTCTGCTCTCCCCTGGGTTGAGCCCAATCAAATGAGTGAATGGCAGAAGTGGGGTGGGGGACATTACCAGGAACTAGATCTAACAGGCAGAAGGCCGTAGTTGGGGCCGAGACCTTTGTATTGGAGTGCAGAGCAGAACGAGTTGAAACAGAGGAGGAATCTGGTCGGATTTATGCTTTCAAAAATCTTTTGGCAGTGGCATGGCAGTTCTGACGCTGTCATCAGCTTCCTTCAAATGTGTCAACAGGGAGCAGGACAGTGCCCCCTTGATTAAGGAGTCTGGAGCGAGCCACCCCCGTCACAAGCTCTATGGCTCTGCTGATTTCTCTGCCTTTGACTCGCTGAAGGTTTTCATGTTTCCCCCGTGTTGCTTCTCCAGCCCTGATTTTAAGATTTCGCACTTCCCACCATCGCTAAACTTGGCCTTGGGAGAATGAAGTTGGAAGATACGTTTCCAGCATTTCATGTGTGTCCTTTCATTTCGCTTCCCTCACAACTGAAGGGTCTGAGCAGTAACCAATTCCAGCTACGCAGTCAACACTTTCCGTGCATCGGGCAGCCTCCATCTTTGCCCCGCACGATCACCACGCGTACCTGCATTTTCATATTTCCATTTCCCCCTCATTTCTATCGTCTAAGAGAAAACTGAAAGAATTCCAATCACAGCTGTGCAGACAAAGGTGGTAGGAGAGGAAAAAAAAAACTGGCCTTGTAGTTGGCAGGCGGCTGAGTACAATGGCTTCAATTGGTTTTGCAAAGTCCAAATTCAGTGCTGTGGGGGAGACGTGAATGAATAATGGCGAAAAGCACAGCTCTCGCCAATCCTGCCCCAGATGAGAGAAAGGAGACTCAGCTCTTAGCTAAGCCCTCCCCACTTTGTCTCCAGTCCCCTGAATTCCAACATCCACCCTGGAACCTAGGCTGACCTTTGTACCTGCTTATGCTACACCTTAATATCTTGATATTCAGCCTAGACTGTTGGTCCAGCCCCACTTAACCCCCTCCCTAGCAGACCAGAAGATGCCACCATGTCAGTGAACCTAACAAAACCTTCACTCTCAGTGCCTGTAGACATCTTTAGAATCCAACCGTTTTGAACCCTTGTGAGACTGGCATAGATTCAAGCTTGTTTCCGAACCTCGAGTCCTTTCTCTGTTCTGAGAAATAGCAACTACTTCTGGGATAGAGTGATACTAAGAGAAAGTCACGCATTTCAAGGCCTTTGTGCGATACCTAAGTAACTTCAGAAAGTATATCAGGATCTTCTGCTCCCCTCCTTCAGTCTTCCCATTAAACTTCAACTTTTCTTGTACCTAAAGACACAAGACCTTTGGTAGCCAGGGTCTAAAGTATGCTACGGGGGGTCTGGAAATGTGAGTCTACGGAGCGAAGGTTCCAGGAAGATCCCAATGATTAATTACCCCACATCACTCATAATATGTTTATTATCCTTCCCTTCAGCGTGGGATGTACTAAGAGCTAGCCTCTAACAAGTGGACATGGTCAGAGGGATGCATTTTCTGTTACTTCTGGGTGGGAATTTTAAAGTCAGGCGCTAGGTTGGAGAGATCCCTGTGGCAAGGAACTGAAGGCGTCTTCTAGCTAACAACCCCAAGGAGTCAAGGGTCTCAAGCCAGAAGCCTGCCAAAGAAATTGGTGTAGCCATCAACACCCTGAACACAAAACCAGGTCCTTCACCAGTGCATCAGATGCACTCATAGCACAGGCTGACACCTTGAACAAAGCAAAAGATCCAGGTAAATTATTCTCAGATCACTGGCTCCCAGGATTGGGAGATGATAAATGAGTATTAAGTGAATGATTTGGTAGACTTTGCTATGCAGGGATAGCTAATGAATACAGAGTTGAAACTGTCATTTCAATTTCGATTTCCCAAATCATCCGATCTAGAAGTCATGATGTCAACTGTCTACACACCTCTTACTTCACTGCCTTAAGAGTGCACACATTTAGAAGGCTGGGGAGGCAGTTCAGCTGACAAGAGGCCTTGTCTGGCATCCATAAAGCCTTCAATCCCTAGCACCACAGAAAACGGTGTGGCAGCTCACATCTATAATCTCAGCAGTCAGGAATGCAGGCAGATGTTCCAGAAGTTCAAGATCATTCTCAGTTATATAGGAAGTTGAAGGTCTACATGAGACCTTGCAAAAGAGAGAGAGATTGTTTGCTGTGTATGATGAGGCGGTTGTACATATCAACCTACAGCACACACAAGACCTGCCCAAGATCAAGCCAGTCGAACGCCCAGCATAGGCAGAAGCTCATGATCTCCCTCCCCTAGCTGAGAAGCTATTAGAGACCTATGGCTGCTGGGAGAGGAGGGGATACAGCTACTTGAAGGATGCCCATGCTCCAGCAGATGGTCCTACATCCCTACCACCCACACCATACAGGTAGCACTGAGTGTATTTGCTGGATTAGAAAAAGGGAGGGAGAGAGAGACAGAGAGATAAACAAAGACAGGGACAGACAGGGAGACAGAGGGGCAGAGAGAATGTGAAGTTGGGAGGGAAAGATAGTTTGGGAGATGAGAGAAATCAGAGAGGGGATGGAGAATGGATTTGATCAAAACACATTATATGCATGTATAAAATTCTCAATAAAATTTTTGCACATTTGAAATATATTGGAGGCTGATTTTATAAAAAAAAAAAAAACTCTACGTTAAGCTAATCTGTAGCCCTTTCTTGTTAAACACATCGCCTGCTAAGTCTCTCCCTTTGATGCAAATGACAAAGAGAAACATCATACTGATTCAGACATCTCTAAGTTGGGAGGCAGAGGTCATGGCAGAACCTGGCCTGGTTTGCACCACAACCAGGCTGCAGTTAAGAAGTTCCACACCACGACTTCCCCAGACCATTTGAATCGCGGTGACATACAGAGACAGAACGTGTCCTCTCACAGTCACCACCTCACTGTTAGCTGTCCAAACGTCAGGGATTGCTTATATGCATTTCCCATGGGGAATAAAGATTCTTTTGAACTAAGACCCTAGGCTGCAAACTTGCTCCTCGATGAGTTAGTTCAAGTTAAATTTTTAAAAGTCAGAAGAAGGAGAGAGGGAGCTTTGTTGTCCAAGGAAACAGATACAGCCAAGCCCAGTGAGCATGGCCATGTGCTGGATGCCATCCAGATTCCCTGCTCTCTTCCTTTGACTTACAATCCTTTGTGCACCGTCCCCTCTTGCTCCTTGCTCAGCTACTATGCCTCCATTCAAGCTACTCCCATGAAAACTTGACTCTACGACAATAGAACTATCCAGAAAGATGTAGCTTATCCTTTAAATCACTTATGCCTCCAAACACTTGGATCTAAGGTCTTACGTCTGAAGACATCATGCCAAACACCAGACAATCTGGCTAGGAAAGCCACTAAAAAGGATCTACATGCTTTGCTGCCCCCCATGACATAAGGGGGCCACAGTGGGCACCCCAGGAACAGGGTCTGAACAGCAGGTTCAGAGTCTTCCCAACCCTCATCTCCCATAGGGCCTTGGGTTTGTCCTGTCACCGAAGACTCGCCAGCCATTGAGAAGAGCAAGGGTCTGCATGGGATGAAGTGCCTGAAAGTGGAGCATTACAAAAGAGAACCATGGGAGTCTGACAAAATAATCTAGTCACCTCTTATAAGTCAAGCTTAGGAAACATGAGTTAGTGTATTAAAAGCTCACACCCGTTTTCTCCCCTGGCACCAAGGTCATGACTGCCAGGATCTCGGCAAAGCAATAAGGTGTGGTCTCAGGGGCACCCCTGCCCTCAGAGCCAGCAGCTCAGACCATCAAGTTTATTGTAACTTCACTACTGTGTCTTTCGGTTTTCCCTCCTCCTCTCTGACAGCCAGGCTGTTGCTCCTTCTATTTACTTCCCCAGAAAACCCGCTTCCCTGAAACAGCACACTGCCCCTCCTTTTAAACCCTCTGAGCTCAGGGGTTCAGATAAAAATGTGTTAAAAGTTTTCATAAAACTTTAGCCACTGGAGAAGAGTCTAGGGCAGAAAAGACAAGAGGTCTCCTTGTGTGCTCAGCATCACTTTGGTCACTTCCTAGGTTCTGCATGGTGCAAGAGAAGGCAAGCCTCCTAAACAGCAGGTCCCAGTTAGGACCAAGCCTGGTAGCTACCAATTCAGGCACATATCTGTGCGTCAACAGACAGCAGTGAGACCTGACCATACCTGTGTATCAACAGACAGCAGTGAGACACGGTCATGTGTGTACACCAGAGGAAATTCACACTTAGCATGATCATAATTTTTACACTATCTTTACATTATGCTCACAATCATCCAATGAGATAAGCACAAGTATCCTCATTTTCTAATGATGGAATGAAGAGCTCAGAAAAAAAGGATAAATTATTTTTCCCCAGGACATGCAGAGAGAAAGGAGGATGATAAGAATTCCAGTCCAGATGGGGATTAAAACATCTCCAGGGATTGTGGGGGTCTAACAAGTTTTCCTAACAAAGAAGAGTGAACTCAGATCTGTGCACGACATTGAGATTTATCATATAACTTACGTACCAGTTCTCTATAAGACAATATGACAACCATAGCTACTACCCCATGCCAACTATTGAATACTTCATCCAAAACCTCACAAGTCCCCTGCCAGCTGATAGAATCGCTGACAGACACGTGGTAAACCAAGGCTCAGAAAGGCAGAGTAACTTGCCGGAGATCATACGGACTTAGTTCTGCTCTCTCTGGCTCCACTGTCATTTCCTTTCCAACATGCTGGGTGACCTCAGATAAAATATATTTAAGGTCAAACTATTCCTTTACGATGCACTCGATCTTTACAATCCAGAAGACTCTTTTGAATCTTGCACAACGTTGAAATGAAAAGGACACTGGCCTGCAAGTGAATGTAAGCTAGGCTGAAGCCCAGGTATGGCCAGTGAACAGTCGTCTGGGAGAGTAGTCCGTTTAACCTCTGGAATGCTGGGTACACTTCCATAGAGTGGCAAAGGCTCAGAGGGATTCCCTGGAGACTAAGTGGGACACTGGGTGACACAGACACATTGTGCCATGGTTTCTGGTATATGCTGGGATACTTGAGGCATTCTTTCTATAAATCAATTATCATTTCATTTTTTTTCAAAAAATGGAAACACTGCTGAGGATGTTTTATTGGTGGCTGTAAGTTAAATCGACTATTACTATAAAAGACAGAACACATGGTCTTCAATTTAAGCCTGAAATCATGACTTATTCACCACAGTAAGCTCACACTATGTATAGAAATTGTGGACAGAACAAGAAATCAACAGTCGATAGGACAAAAGTCCAACCCTCTTGGTGCATGAATTCTAGTAGAAATAATTACAAAAACCAACACCAAAATACATAATCCAATTATTTCCAAAGTGCTGTGACTGAAGACAGCAAAGCTCCCTGGATCAACTGACTTGAGAGTATGACTCACCTACATACCAAGCGGCACCTGAATGGCCACAGGGTCCTCATGGTGGATGACATATGTATCTTTGCTTTCTAGGCCAGCAGCTTTCACACTTCCGTATCATCAAAGTCATTTTGAAGAGGGGAAGTCATTGAAACACAAGTTGCTGAACTCTAGCCTACAGACTTTAATTCAATAATTCTGAGGTGCATCCCAAAAGTCCAAATCTCTGGACAGTCCCCATGCAAAGGTGACGCTGCTCTCTAGGGACTACACATGGAGGAAGACTTCCATTGAGAAACACTACCATGCCAAGAAAGCCTCAGTGAGACTGGAAAGGGACAGGACAAAGAACCCAGCCAACTCCTCTTGCCAGACAAGCTCCTATCAGCTTTCCCACCCCTTCTAAGAACAAAGGAACCATATCAGACCTCCGTACTGAACCAGACAGTCAAGGAGCCAGTCACTCATGCAGCCTCCTGGACCTCAGGGCTCCACTAGACCAGCTCCTTGCTGGCCCATTACAGGTTAAAGCTGACGATGGTGCCCCAGTGCTCCGAGGCCCCCAGGTACCTCAGCATCCCTGGTAGCATCCCATAACCTCAACCTTACCCCCATGAATCACCTCTTTGACAGTGTCTTCAGACACTGATATTAAAATTTGTTTTCCTTTAGTAGCAAATTTTTCAGAAATGAACAGAAAGCTATTCTAAGTGCAAGTCAAATGCCTGATAATCATTTTTACTCACAGAAATATGACTTTCAAATGCAATTTTCAGATATTACATAGCATGTGCTTGGGTGGTCATTCTAAACAGAGTTGGAGGCTTTCAAACAGGCCTTAGAGTAGCTGGCTCACCATGTATACTCAAAATTGCTGATTTTTATAGACAATTAAGGTCTCATACCTGGGGAAATACCTCCGTCCTAGACAAATGGTGCAGTGATTTGAACAAGCATGGCTCCCATAGGCTCATATATTTAAATGTTTGGTCCTCAGTGGGACTGTTTGGCAAGGAAGAGGAGGTGTGGCCTTGAGGAGGTGTGTCACTGAGGGTGGGCTTTGAGGTTTCAAAAGTCCATGCCATTCCTGGGTAACTCTCTCCACTTTCAACTTGTGGCTATGATACAAGCTCTCGGCTACTGCTACAGCCTCCTGCCTGCTTGCCTGCTGGCCTCTCTCTTCCACAATGGCCATGGACTCGCCATTCAAAACTGCGAGCCCCAGATGGAAATGCTTTAGTATAAGTTTTGTCACAGGAAATGAACAGTAACCAAGACAAATGAAAACAACTGGCCAACCTAGTTCTTCTTGTGCTTTCTTGGGGAACAGAGCTCTGCTGAGTTTCCAGAATCCATAAAACCACCAAGAATGGACAGAAATGTCTGCATGCTTTCCATGAGCCTGGCCCTCCCCTGAGCACTCTGCATGTGTCGCCTCAGGGATCTGTCACCACCACCACTGACAGCTCATCACCATTAGCCTCATTTCACAGATGACCAGAGGGACGCATTCTGAGGGCTCAAAGTGTTCAAGGTCATAGTGTATGAGACAACCGTGTAGCCCAAAGTCAGAGCTCTGAGCTGAGCCTACTCCTTACACACCTAGAACAGAAGCGCCATCTGCATCTGACCCAATTCCACAAGGAAAGACTCGTCCTGGAACCAAAAGGCATATTAGTGATGATGTTTTAACCCTGTGGTTACAGGGCTGAAACTGAGAAAGGATCCTGTCCTTTATTGCTAGTCTCACTGTGAAAGAGTCAACAAGGTAGAGAAGAGATTGGGCATCTTTAGAAAGTCAAAGATGAAATTCTGTGGGACCCCTCTTCTCAGAATTAGAGACTTTTACAGAAAAAATGAAGCCACAACATTCAACAGTAGACACATCCGTGAACTCAAAAGCAAACCCACCTGATGGTGTGAGCATCAACTTTGCTCTCGGTGAATTGTAAGAGCAATCTCCTGTTCAAGAAAAAAATATTTTTCTCTAGACTGTCGGATTTTCTGGAGACACAGAGAGGCAAAGGGCATAGCCTGAGATTTGGGGGCACACCTGCCCTGAGCCGCAAGGCTTCTCACACAAACAGCATCCGCTCCCCCATACTTCTTGTTGACACAAGAACAGCCTAGCATCCGGTACAGTACCACTCAGGTTAGGAACTCAAACTCCTGCATGAATGAATTCACAGCCAAACCCTTGAATCTTCACAAAATCAAATTTATTATGTAATATATGGGAATACCATGTCTTCCTGGTGGGATTATAAAATGTAAATGACATCCTAAAATTCTTCCCAAAAATATTCCCGTGGAAGTTTCCAAAGGCAGGCTTTCCATCCAGGCTTAGTATTAATGACTATGCTCTTCAATTTGGATCATAAATGTACCCACATCCTAAGACTGTTAAGGAGACGGGGTGAGTGACAATTAGTGCAGCCCTTGACAACTGCCTGGCTCATCTGAAGCACCTGAAGGATGCAAGAGTGTCGCCGCTTCCTATTTGGCAGTCATGTCCCCTCATGCATTTATTCCCAGGAGGTTCGCTTTGAATCCTTCCAGCTCTGAGACACACCCCAGTGCACCTGTGTTTTTCATAACTTTTGCGTTGGGTCCCTATTATTATCCCTCTCTCATCCATCATTCCACCAAACAGTCTGGCATCTTGTGTTTTCTACTTTCCATTCCGACAGCAGCCAACTGCTCTTCTCTTCTGTATACTTTGCGTGGTTGGAAACCGTCCTTCCAAGAGACTCTGCGCCCCTCCTGTCACATGCTAATGTCGCCTGTTCTGACGGAGCTGCAGCTACAAATGAGCAATCCTGGAAACATTCTGTTCCATGTCCTGGTCCTAGAGATTCCATAACTCGTTCTCTTTCAGGGAAAAATGGATGGTAACAAAGAACTAAATGGTTCAATAGAAAAAAAGATAGTTTTTGAAATATACTTCCATCAAAGACTTTAAGTGATTCTATTTTCATGACAAAGTTTTTTCTAAGTACATGGAATTCGAGGGGTTCGGGTGATGCCTCTGCAGTTAAGAGAACTGCTGATCATCCAGAGGACCTGGGCTGGGTTCCAGCACCCACATGGAGGCTCCCAACCATTTGAGGCTCTAGTTTCAGGGGAGTCAACAGCCTCTTTTCATCTTTATGGCACAGCACAAAAGGGGTGCACAGACATACATACAAGCAGAAATATTCACACACAGAGAAAATAAAATTTTAAAGGAAATTTAAACATGGAAGTTAAGCCAGACATAGTAGCTCACATTTTTAATTTCAGCACCTGGGAGGCAGAGGCGGGAGGACTACATGGTGAGTTCTAGGTTTGTCTAAGCTACAAAATGGAATCCTTTCTCCAAAATAAGTCATAAAAACCCAGAAGGGAGCCAGGGTGATGGTTCAATTGTTAAAGTGCTTGCTACACAAGCATAAAGACTGTAGTTCGGATCCTTAGCACCTACCTTAAGAAAATAAATCCAGGTGCAATGGTGTGCATCTGTAACCCCAACATTGAGGGAGTTGTGGTAGAGATGGGCAGATCTCTGGAGCTTCCTGGTCAGTCTAGCCAAATCTCTTCAGTACAGGTTGAAGGAGAGATGCTGGGTCAATAAATAAGGTGGAGAGCGACTTGGGAAGAAATTCAACATTGACCTGTAGCCTACACACACACACACACACACATACACACACATGCATGCATGCATACACTAGCCTCTACATGTGTGTGTCCGAGAATATACACACATACACACACTACCCTCCACATGTGTGTCTACATACACACATATACATACACACATTCACTTACACACACACACACGTATGCACTAGCCTCCACATGTGTGTGTCCAAGAATATACACACACTATCCTCCACATGTGTGTGTCTACATACACACATATACATACACACATGTACTTACACACACACACATGCATGCACTAACCTCCACATGTGTGTGTCAAAATACATACACACACTACCCTCCATATATGTGTGTCCACATACACACATATGCATGCATACATGCATTTGCACACACACAAGAGAGAGAGAGGGAGGGAGAACAAAAAGAAACAAACATAGAAGTCACGAGGTCATTAACAGATGCAAAAGCTGCCCAGTTTTACAGCATCCTCAAACACCAAGGAGACTGAGTCAAAAAGCTTTATTAGGACCCGTATGATCCCAGAGCCAAACACTGTCCCATCTGCTACATCTCAACAGTGATGGCATCTGTTCCACGGAGGTCCCAAGAGAGAAGTGGGTATATAGAGAGGACAGCTGTTGCACCTCATAAGCTCCCCACAGACCACCATGAACTCATACTCAACTGTCTCCATGTACCTACAACAGGCTCTACCTCTCCTGAGCTGATGTGGCAATACTGGAACACACTCCCCCTGCCTCCCGGGAAATCATCATTACAACCCGAAAATGAGGCTTTCTACATAGGAAACAAAATCCAAATCGATTTTTGAAAAGATGACAGGAGAAAACAGTAAATGTATTCTAAACCTTTAACAACTGTCATTACAAACAAATCTTAAAATCCACAGGCGTCAGTTAAGATACATTTTTAATCCTGAGTCAGTGTATATGACTGGGTGTTAGCATGCGCACGTGCATGCAGTGCCTGTGCAGGCCAGAAGAGGGCATCAGATCCTCTGGAATTGGAGTTACAGGAGGTTGTGAACTGCCTGGAGAAGGTTTGGGGGAACCAAAACGGGGTCCCCTGCAAGAGCAGCAAATCCACTTGCCCACCAAGCCATCTCTCCAGCCAGCCACTCCCCAGTATTACCTCTTACGAGGCTAATTTCAGTCTTGAGCTACTATAAAGAAAAGTGTAATTAACACCTATCTTCTTCCCTATCAAAAATTATCAACTTGTTTTTAACAAATCTATTTTGAATACATTTTCCTTTTCAGAAAGAAATAATATTACAGACAAATCCAAAATGCCCTTAGCCAGTATCCTACTTCCATTTCTTCCCCGTTTCTTCTAAGAGGTAAAGCCAGCTATCTGCTTCTAGTACTTGAATTACTGTAACACACTTCAATAATTACTACTTATCTTATTGTTTCACCCCTAAGATAAGCTCTGTTTTCTGCCCACAGGGGAGGATGCGGCCTTTTAGATGCTGAGTTTAGTCCATAAACAAGAAGAGCCTATTGTCTATAATATTGCTTAAGTAAATGCTCAAATTATTGCCATGAAATCACCCAAGATGCTGCTGTAAAAAGACAATGGCATCTGGGTGGTAGTGGCGCACACCTTTAATCCCAGGACTCTGGGGGAGGCAGAGGCAGGTGGATCTCTGGGTGTTTGAAGCCAGCCTGGTCTACAGAGCTAGTTTTAAGACAGTCTGGGCTACACAGAGAAACCCTGTCTCAAAAAGAAAAGAAAAGAAAGAAAGAAGAGAGGGAGGGAGGGAGGGAGGGAGGGAGGGAGGGAGGGAGGGAGGGAGGGAGGGAGGAAAGAAGGAGAAGAAAAGCAATGGTATAGCTAAACACTGGCTGCAGCTACTATATAAGAAAGACTGATTCTGTGTTGATGTCATGCATAGCTATGCACACCAGAAAAGGCCAGACCAAAATAGACTTCACCTCTCCCAGCCTCAGTGGGCACCTTACTTTCAAGAAAATATGCTTTGGAACTTAATAAAGAACTGGTAGAAATTTTGGTAACAAGTACACAGACTTGGTGAAACAGCTCTACAAACACGCCACTGGCATGACAACAACAAAGGGCACACCCTAATACCCAGATGCCCATCAAGAATCGCTGTGCCAAAGCAGGAATCAATGAGATAACCTGTCTAAAGCATGAGAAATGTCATAGGAGAAGCTGAGTCTCATGAAGTTTATCTGCTCTCCTCAATCTAACCACTGGGCCTAGCATGGCTTAAAAAATAAAACGTCTGAGCCTAAAGCAATGAGCCCAAGGCAAAGTTCCTAGACTCTGCTAAGAGAGATAAAGCAAGGACTGGAAGAAAGGATCTTCAAGAAAGCTAAAGCCCTCAAAGAGATGTCTGAGGCTGAAGCCACAAACCCATGGGTCATAAAGATGGGTAAACATCTGGAAAGGTAACCGTGGAAGGAGGCGGTAACCAGGACCCTAGAGCCCCAGAAGGATCAGATGACCAGCATTTCTTCCGGGATAAATGACAGCTGTCAAGGTTTTCCAGGTGAGAGGAAACAAACAGAACTGAGAAACGCATCCGCAATAGCAATATGGAGACTATACACAAGAGGATTGAAATATATGCCAAGTGTTCTTTATACACAGGAAGGTAAAGACAATAACAACAAGAAACTTGAATTCATCTAGTTCTCCTTAAAAATGACTCAGGTTACAGTTTTCAACTAATGAACATTTTAAAATACATGTACAGTTTTTATAGGCAGTGGTGACCATGAAGCTATGGAGTTTGTTCAAATTAGTGGCATTCTACCATCAGAAACGGTGTCTAGGAGGTCAAGTCCAGAAACGCTACTTTGCTACTAGGGATAGATACCTTCTGAGTAGAAAATGTAAAAGTCACATTGGGAAGACTATCAGATGCACACACACACATACATGCATGTGTGCACACACATACGCACACATATGTATACATATACATGTGTGTCATATATATTTATGTATGCATATACGTATATGTATATATGACTTGTGTTTGGAGCAAAGAGTAGTTCCATACGTAGATGCAGTTAAGGGTTTTTGCACTGCTAAGCTGTGCATCTCAAGAGTTAAAAGCTCTCCATTCCCTCACCTCTAGTAGGTTCCATAGTTCCCGAGTAAACCTAATTAAAGCAGCCTCAAGACAACGCAATGAAAGCTCCAGAGAGCTGGCCCCTGCTTTGTTCCACACAATTTTGTTTAGGGAACGATAACCATCCTGAAGCAGAGCCAGCTGAGATGTGGGGCGACAGCTGGCAACATGCCTAACTTCTCGAGGGCTCGAAGCTTCAGGAAGATAACTGGTCACCCTTCCCACCCCCACCCCACTCTGGTGTGAGACAAGTCTAATCTTGGCCTGGTGTCTTCCCCCACACAACCACTCACACATTCCCTGTCACAAGAGGTAAAATTAAAGAGATGATAAACACACATCAAACAGAAGAAAGGTAGACGGAACAAGTTAACAGCTAAGGCAGTCAGAGCTCAACAAAATGGGGAAAGGATTAGACATGAAATGGCTCAACATTGATACGGCAGAGCAGGGCAGCACCCTTGACGAAGGTGTGGCAGGGACAGTTGTACAGGCTTCGTGTAACCGCATGCCACATCCTTAACCTAGACATCATAGAAGCCATAAGAGAAGGAGCATCTCTACCTTCTACAGCCAGAGTTAGAAGGGATGAAGAAAACAGGAAAGCAACAAGAAATTGCTCTAAAATTCCAGCATCCCAAAGGGAAGGCTAGCCAAGCAACTCCTGAGACACAAATCTCAAGGCAGCTGAGAACACGCCTTATCTGGAGTCATTTCCTGCTCTCCAGCTTGAAGATAACAAGTGACACCTGCCAGTCTCCATAACAACATGAGCCAATTCCTATGCTAAATCTCCAAATAATATCTGTATATGTATATATATATATATATAGGATATATTATAGTATGATGTATAGTAATAACAATTGTAATTATGTTATATGAAATAGTAGTTACTGATATTAATACAATTTTAGTATAGTATAATAATGTCACAATTAATTTTTAGATAATTTAATTAAATATGACTATATAGTTGATAATATATCATTATAAAATAAACATATGTAAGTAAACATATACAGGATAAATGTGAATAGAGAGAGCCTATCATATATATAATATATATACCATATATTATACATAGTACATTCTATTGGCTCTCTGTCTTTGGAGGGACCTGACTAATCCAACTCCTTTGTGCAATTTTCTCTCCTTGAGTGTAGGCTGGACCCAGTTTCTTGCCTCTTTCAAAGGAACGCAGTAAAAGTAACGGGATGTCACTTTCAAAATTAGGTTACAAAAGACTGTAGCTTCCACCTTGCTGAGGCGCTCTCCTGCCCTAGCCTCTTAATCAATCTGCCCAAGCCAGCTGCCGAGCTGTGAGCTGTCCCATGCCGAGAGAGGCCAACATGAGAAGGGCCGGAGTGCAGCCTCTAGCACACGAGAAACCGAGGTTGCCAGGTAGTGGCTCAATCTCACAGCAACCTTCTGAGAAACCCAGGAAGCAGAGCCTCTTCCACGGAAGTTCAATCCCAGAAGCCCTCACTGACACCTCGACTGAATCCACTGAGAGGCTCAGACCAGAGGACGCAGCCATGCACACAGATTCTTGTTGCATAAAGAAATGGAAGACAACAAACCCGGCCTGGTTTGCAGCATCGAATAATACAGTTCCCTCTTAGGGTGAGACTTAAGAGTTTTCCTTCTTTCCTGAAAGTTTTGGCACCCAGTGAACACTGGCAGAGGTCCCCAGCACCAGACTCAAGCATGGAGGGGCTGGTTCCTAGATGCCTAAAGAAAAAAGAAGCTGGGGCATCAATTTCTAGGCTATACTAATTTAAGCACAGAGTGTGACAATGTGACAAACATTTTAATTAGATTAATAAGTTCTCACATTTAAACCAACTTTATAAAATCCAAGAGATAAATGATTGTGGGTATATGTTGTTTAGATGTCTTTCTTCTCGATGCCTGACTTTACCAGATGTCTGTCTGTTTTATCTTGTTCTAGGCTAGAGTTCAAACAAAAATCGCAAATGTGCATCCCATGTTTTGATGTCTTCAGGACTCTTTAAACAACACCCAGAGTCACACTACCGAGAAGTGAACCTGAGACCCAGCCTACCGTCACAAAAAAATAAGGACTGTCAAATATGTCTGCAGATCGTGAGAAAAGATGCGGTCTGGAAAAGATTCCTTGCCCAAACTGTGGTCATGTAAGCAGAAAAGGCCATCGTTATTGTCAGTTGAGGAAGTCAAGACCATCCAACATCAGGTACTTTTTAATTTTTTTTCTGTTTGCTGATATGGGTTTGTTTATGAATTCACTTATTCATCTTTGCTCAGTAATGGAGAGAAAAATGAATGGCACACCTGAGACGAATCCACCACCATCTGCCATGCAAGACCAATGACTCACAAAAACAAGTTCTGTTCTCATGACCATTTTCAGACCCAAGGGAACCAAAGAGGAGGGAGACGGAAGCTGGGCTGTTCTGGGAAACCAGCTTGAAGGATTTTATGAAGCAAGAGCTGAGGATGAGCCCCCTATCCTGCCAGAGGTGAGTTCACAATGGCAAAAAGGCCAAGACTGATTTCAGATCGGCATACGAATCAAGCGTGGTGGATGCAGAAGAGGAAGGTCTACCGCTTGGGCTGTAGAGCCAGACCCTATATCCAAAACCAGGGGTTGGGGATGTAGTTCAGAGAGGGATCACTTGCCTAGCATGTGCAAGGCCCTGGGTTTGATCCCTAGAAGAGAGAGAGAGAGAGAGAGAGAGAGAGAGAGAGAGAGAGAGAGAGAGAGAGAGAGAGAGAGAGAGAGAGACCATTCTTTCAGAGAGTTGATGGAAGCCCCTAAAAAAGACAGGCAGAAAATCAATGTGGAGCTTGCTTTCTCCACTCTGTAGCTGTTTATCTTGGCTGGAAACCCAGGGGCCAAAAAGCACTACACCTGTCCTTATCTGGTGAGTATATACACTTCTGCTAAACGGCCGTATCCTTGGCTCAGTACGGAAAGAAGGTCCTGAATGATTATCCCCCATTGGCCACCCATATCCCACCACCAAACCACAACACCTACAAAGGACCAGCATCCTCATTGTCGGTTGGCAGTGCCAAGCAGTGTTCAAAGAGGCTGCTTCAACCTTCACTACCCTACAATGCATGGAGCCATCTAATCGTTCGGGTTCTTTGCCAAAACTTGATTGCTTTAACTATTTCAACTGTTGCCAAAGCAATGAGTGGGGAGGCAACTAGTTCAGGGATTTGACTCACAGATTAGAGAGGATAAAAGGGACAGCCTTGCAAATAGCCCGTGCAGCAGTGTGTTTTGAAAACTCCTAAGAGGTAAGTCACACCAAGGCCATCATCCCCTTGGGCACCCAGTGTCTTTCCCATTTTACAGATGTGGAAGCAGAGAAATGGCTCCTCAAGGTCACACTACACATTTAGACAAAATGGAAAGCTCCCGGCTTAACGATTTTATTCTACAACATTCTGTCCACTGTAAGTATAATATACTAACATCTTCCGCCAGTTCCTAGAGTTGAACAACCACGGCCACCTCCCAGTGGTCACGTATTTCCACCTTTCCAAAAACTTCTCTCACATCGACTTGCTAGATATCCTTCCCCGCGCCCAACCTGGGCAACCAATGTTCTCTGTCTCCATGGGTTTGCCTTTTTTTGAGCCTCTCATACAATATGAAAGACATCTAGACACTTTAACTTGGCGTACAATTTCTGATATATGTCCTAGCATCTATCTGAAATTGGTTCCCTTTTATTAGTAGCAATACCTGATTCCATGGATTCACCAGTCACATGGGTTACTTTCCATGTGGGGTGACTATGAATAATACCTCCGGTGAGCATGCACGGTCCCATCTTTCTCTGGACATATTTTCATCCTAAAAGTGTGGGAGCGTCATCCTATGGCAGGTGCAGGTTTAACGTTTTAAAGAAAAAGCCAAACTCATCACCAAAATGCTTTTACTGCTTTTCATTCCCTCCAGCACCCAATAAAACAATTTAAGGCGAATGGTCAAGAAGTACAAAGGCCTGTGCACACACTCCACTCATGTGCAGTGGCTGGATGTGCAAGTGAGACACACTGCTTTCAGCACTCTGGTGTGGGAAACATCCAGTCCACAACCCTGCAGGCCTGTGAGCATTTATTAGTGACTCACCGGAGATGGATCCGATGGGGTTCCTGAGCAACCCTCCTGTGTATGCTCATAGGGAAAGCCAAATGACACCACACTGAAAACTGGGGGCAACACAGGCCCTAGCGGTCATTATTTATTACACACATTGCTCCCTTCCATCTCTATGCTCTAGTTATACCAATAGATTTGAGATAGGTCCCCTGCAGGGGGGATCTGTGTCCAGAATCCCACTTGACCCTTTGCATTTTCTTTATGACATGAAACTCTTATCCATAGGCAATAAATAAATTCTACCCTCCTCTCTCTCTCTCTCTCTCTCTCTCTCTCTCTCTCTCTCTCTCTCTCTCTCTCTCTCTCTCGTAAATAAAAGCACTCAGCATGCTCTTGCAAGTTCTATGACCCCTACCTAGTCACCCCGACTCACCTGAACCCAATGCAACAAATCAGAGTTTACTGCTGTCCCTTTCAACTACATCTTATTGTTATTAATCCTTTCAAAGCCCTCCCCCACCCCCTCTTACAGATACCATAAGATGCCCTAACTGCTTTCTCATATTCACACAGCACTGGCTTCTAAACCTGACTCTGTTACGAGTTTGCAAATCTCATAACACCTGTTGAACAGGGCTTGTTTCCATAGCTTTTTTATTATTATTATTATTTGCTTCTTGCAATGCCACAGCCTACTATATGTTTTCTTAGCCTTTGCGTACTTATCAGCTTCACAAACTGTCTTTCCCCCACTGGCCCACCAAGCGCCAGGCACTTTATTTCCAGGGCTGACAGAAGATAAGAACAGAGGCAGGGCAGAGCCTGACCACAAAGGAGGGACGTGTGTGTGAAGGTGATGAGGGGAACAGTGACACAGCCATATACGTTAGCCTAACAACCAGCTGGAGTTTTAAACTGATGCCAATTAAAGGCCAAAACATGCTTAACACTGAACATTTCTTTCACAAACCTTGGGACAACCAAAGTGGCTAGTGTCCTCTGCTGGAAATTTCCATTTGCAATCTCTTTCTGAAAACAGTAGCAGGGAATACGGGAGCCCACCCCCTTTAAAAGAATGAATAAAAGGAAGGAAAACTCAAAAGCATCACGAAAATCCAGCCACCTCCATGTCGAGCTTCATTTAGCTTGGCAGAAGCATCCCAGTCCAACTTGGGCACAAACAGAACCCCACACCAATGCCAAGGGAGAGTAATGGACTCAGCTCCCATTCTGGAAGGAGAACCCACTCTTCCCTTGCTCTTCATGCATCTCCACACTTGGTCCTCACAAGATCCAGCGAGGCAGCTCTAATTACCCATACTTTGCAGATAAGAAGCTGGAGGTTTGAGAAGATAAACAACCTGTCCAATCTGGCACTGCTAGCTCAAAAGGCAGAAGTGGGATTCCAACCAAGGATGTCAGGCGCCAACCCTCACTCTTTCCCCCAGGTCCCATCGCCTCCCAAACACAACCCCCCTTCCCCATGCTGGCTGCTTCGGGACCCTGCCATCTCTTCATCATCATCGATAAATATTTATCAAGGACCACTGCCGACATAGCAATGCTCTTGTTTCCACAGCAACACGCAGTCAGAGAGTCATGGGAGTATCCCGTGCCTGAAAGAATGATGCTGTGATGTCCTCTGATCGTGGCTCTGAAAGGTGACAGTTACACTACCAGGGCGACACCGTCTCAGCTGGCAGTGTGAAGCCTGTGGAAACTGCTTAGAACAAACAAGAAGGAAGTGAAATGGAAGAGAAGGATACAGGCTGTAAGCTGGTCTGCATTTATTTCGTGTTTGCTGTTGTTGGCGGAACAGAATCAAAGCCAGGTTTTCACATTAATTGTTCTTTTACTAGGAAACGAATCAAGCAATCCAGAACAGAAAGTAAAATTCAACTGTACTGAAAAAACGGTTCCCCAGAGGTGTCTGGCAGCAATTATCGAGTTAAATGACTACATTGCTTACAACTGCCACCGTGAGTCAGTCCCCTTTAAGATCTGGGTTTAACTCGCAATACTGATAATAAATAGACTAATTATCCCCTTATCTGTTTACTTAATCATGCCAAATCGGGTTTGCTGTTTCCTGACTATTATTATAATACTTTTTCTTTTACTATCATCCCTCACCAAAAAAATAAAATAATAAAATAGTGGTGGCTCATGAAACATATCAGCGTGAGGAAGGAGTAAATTGCCTTTGATGACAGCTTCCGACTCTGGCTTTTGGACACTGTGACCAACAGTCACAGCAAAACCCATCATCCCTCTGTGTCCTAGATGTAAGCTTACAAATGGAAATTGCTTTCGAGACCGGGGATCTTCAGATCAAAGGAATATGGAGAACACGCTACTGGGTTTTAAAATGCATTATTTACTCAGACTTGCCGAAAGTTGAAAATAAGATGCTTCAAAAGAGACCTAAGTTATAATCATAGCGAATTTGGATTCCAACAATACTACAACGAGGAATAAAACAAGAAGATAAGTCTGTTCTTACAGGTCAACAGTTGCAAAACAACGCATGGAGAATTACAGATGTTCATAAGGAAAACCCGGGAAGAATCTAGTTTAAAACGATCTAGTTAGCATTATCGTAGAGAGAGGATGAGACTTGTATAGAAAAAAGATCCCCATTTCCATAAATGAGCGGGGCTTAGAACGCACCAAGTCACCAAGACAAGCTAATCCCACTCCTTTAAGGAGCCCGGGAACAGCGCAGCCGCTTGCTAAATATATGCTATTGTGGCTTTGCAAAAGCTATGGGCCCAGGTAGAACCAAAGGAAACATATGGCGCCTTCACAGTCAATTTCTTCCCAAACTGTACTCCACGATTGCTTTCCTTCCCCCTGTGTTCCTAACAGCAAACAAAGAAAAGGTGCTTCCTCCTCACACTTCCCTAAATGTTTTAACAAAAGGCTGCTGAATAAACACATTACTCATTTAAAAATTGAACCGAAGTTCTGTCCCTGAGATGAAAGCAGCTCGATTTGCATTTAACAGCTGTGGGCGAGCGCCACCTTGCGGGAGCATGAGGAACGGGCGCCCATTCAGCCCTGGACTGCTTTCTGGAGCCGGTTCTGGGTTTACAGCTGCTAACCCAAAAAAGGTCTGAGACTCGTGGTGGAATGTTTTCGATTCGGTTCCTGCTGCGGGAACGTGAGTACTCGTGCGGTTGGCCAGCCAAGCCTTGGAGAATACTTTAATCAGAATCATAAAATCATACCCGGGTCCTCAGGACTGCCCCAAGCATCCTTCTGCCACCTCCCTAACACAGCACACCTAAGGCAGACCCCAAAGCGAGGGAAAGGAGCTGTGCAGCATCTTCAGAATGGTGCTGCTGCTGCCTCTCTTCTCTCTCTTGTTGTCCTAGTCTCTAAGCATCACACGCCTTAAAAAGAGAGTTTTCCTCAACCAACTTCCCTGGCACGGAAACAATCCGTCCTTTCCCAAACATCCTGTGTCCAGTTTCCATTTTAGCATCGAGCCGGGGAAGAAAGCCTAAGACATTTCCAACGGAGCATCGCTCCGGAAGGTCTTATTTCAAACGTAGCCAGTTTAAAGACCTTCACTTCCAGCAGGTTCTCTGTCTTTCCTTTCTCTTTCTTCCTCCCCTGATTTCTTATGTGAGCACAGCTGTTGCTTAGCAATCCAAAAGGAGCTCTTTCCTAAGTCCGGAGGACTTGCCTCAACCTGCCCCCCAACCCTGCAACAGCAGCTTAATGTGGTCCTTTCGAAACCAAAGGTGCTAAGAAACTTCGAGGTGATTTTGAACTCGGAGGTATGCCTACATCGCCTCCCCACCTCTCCTTCCCTCTTTGGGGGACTCCGGTGTGGAGCCCTACCAGTGGAGTTTTAGTGATTAGATAGACCCTCGGTACTGATCTTCTCAGCTTACCTCACCACTAGGAAGACACCGGAAACACTCTAGGGAACTAGCTGCCTGCCTGTGGGCAAACCAAAACACAGTGTCCTGAAGTTTTCAGAAGCCCATTAGCTCACTGATCAAAGTCACTCGACTTAAAGGACCTTAGTAAGGTAACCCATTACTCTGGATAGCGCCACACGGTGAATGGGGCTTTGCTGTGCGGGTCACTCACAGAAAGACTCCCATGGGAGCCTCCAGCTGCTAAGGACAGGCTAAGGGGAGCAGCGCGTTTAGAACAAGACTGGATGCTCTTCAGTGTCTCTGAGGAGAAAGAAAAAGCCACCGCCCTGGCAGCCTGGGCCTGCTAGGGAACTGTGTTCCCCACTCCAAGAGCGCGAGCAGCCCGAGAAGCTGCCGGGGTGACAGTGCTCCCCGCCGGGAGAGAAGCGGCGCCTCATCCCGCCGCCCCAAAACACTCGAGTGACAGGTTCCGACAAGTGGGAGGCAGCAAGTGGAAATATTCGCAACAACCGCGGAAAGTTACTCCCGCCCGGGGCTGGGGGAGAGAGGCAGGAAAGTAAGGCGACAAGGGGACCAGGGGGAACTGGCGAAGGACCTGGCACGCCTGGACGAAGCAAATGCGTCCGGAGGCTGGGACCGGACTCGGGCCACTCGGCCCCAGCCTCTCCTGCCCGTCGTACCCAACTTTCTCCTCAGAAGCTGCAGGGAAGGGCGCGGGGCCCGAGGGGAGCCGGGCGGTCGCACTCACCTGCGGCGCTCTGCGCTCGGGCGCCGGGCAGCGGCGACCGCTGCAGCCCCAGGAGTAGGAGCCGGAGCAGGCAGAGGGCAAGCGCGCCGAGGCTCCCCATCCGGACGGCGAGCAGCTCAGCCCCTTCCCGCGGGCGCCGGGGCCGGGACTCGAGCGGGCACGGGGTGGCCCCGCATCGCCGGCGCGGCTGCAGGCAGTGCGCGCCGCTGGGCTCCCCGGGCTGGCTCAGCTCTGTCTGCAGGAGCCAGCGCTGCTGCACTCCGAGCCCAGGCGCCGCGCGAACTGAGGCGCGAGGCTGGGCGGGGGCGGGACGCGGGGGCCGGGGGGCGGTGTCCCCCGAGTCCTAACGCCGCCGCCGTCGCCGCCGCCCGCCCGGGCGCTCCGCCTCGGCCGCGCACACACACCCTCGCGCGCACGCCCGCGGCTGCCACTCGCGGACTCCCCCACGCACCCTCTCCCGGGCTGGCCGACTCAGGGCCGTTCGTACAGTCACGCGCATACACACATCCCTCTTGAAACCCACAGGATCCGCGGGGTACTCGCCGCTTTGCCCCCACGCCAGGCCGCCCAGCCAAGCAACGTCTACAGGCTACCCTGCGGGGGCGCAGGTACGAGGCGATGGGGGAGGAGAGAAACCTGGAACAGCCTTTGAAGTAGGGGTGAGGGAACAGGTGACAGGGGTGGGGGGTACAGTGAGAGATGGAGGGGAAGGGAGTGGCTGGTCAACTCTGGATGCAGCGGGGCTGTGAATTTCGGGAGGGGGTGCTTCTTGGCAAAGCTGGGGACCGCTGTTGAAGGGTCTCTGGCACACCCTGAGATTCTCCCTTATATTCATATTCTCTCTGCTTCTCTTTCCCTTTCTCCCTTTCCCTCCCTCTCCTTCCTCTTCCCTATCATCTAGTCAGCAGTCCAACACACCCCACCGTAACCACAGCATCTCTTTCTCTTGTCCCTAACCCCGTGCCACCCACACACAGATGTGGGGACATCATGCCCTTCTCTAGCTGCCTCCCCTAGTCTTCCTTTCTTAAGAAATGGAACCATAGAGCTTTTCCCTTTTTTGTCCTTGTCTGAACAAAGACCTGGTTGGGGCTGAAAACCTAAAGCCATAGATCATAGGGCAGTGCCTGTCACAGCCCTCAGGCCCGGGCTCAGGGATCCCATGGAAGAGACTGCCACCAGGGTGAGGATGTGAGTCTTGTATCTAAAAGCCAGGAGGACACCCAGAGGTGCTGAAGGGACTCCCACTTTGTAAGGACTTTGCTACTTGTCCAAAGCCTCCCTTCCCCTCCACTCCCTTGCATCCCAATCACAAGAGGGAGCTGTGAGATGGACTCCAACCCATAGTCCCCACTTTTGGGGTCCCTTCCTGGCTACATTCAACTTCCAGGGGCTCTGGAATGGAGTGACTTTGGGAGTGAACGTGCACAGAGCCTCACTGGTACCCACGTCTGCCTAGGAAGACAATTTTATTGAACATGAGCCCATTTATGTCTCCTGGCCCACACTTGTAATTCCAGGCAAAGGCTTCCCCCTGGCTCAGAACTACCTACCCCCACCTCCCCCAGCCATCACTTCCCTGAAGATATTAACCCATCCAATGACCAGCTCCCTCACTTGCCTGGTCAAAGCACTCTCCCAAGGGCGAGAATCCACTTCCCTCACCCTAAATCCTGCTTCTCAGCCCCTCACTCCAGGGAAAGGGGTATGTGGTCTGTCTGTGCCGGGGAGCCTAGGAATTAGACCTTTTGCAATCCTCCTTGGAGATCCCTAAAATTTTTGCTAATATTGATAGTGCACATGACTGGGTACCACAGCCTTTGCTAATCTCTCCTACCACAGGATGCTTGGCCCCTGGAAACAATGGGAAGGACAATCCCTTCTGCCCAGAGCTAAACCACCAACTGTTTGATTCACCCAACCTCTGTGGAGGCCTAGCCTTAGGTGGATGAATTACAATGCAGCCTCTGGAAAGAAACCGGACTCCATTCAGTCCTGGCTGATGGCAGAGACTGACCCAGAAGATATGGAGGCGGTCTCTAAGCCACTAGATAGTTTGGTGTCATGCCTATAACTTGTCCCTGCTCTCTTGGGATTCTGCCAACTCATTTCTCTCGTGGACATTCTAGTAGAAAATAGCAGTTCTCAGGACCTCTTCCAGGCACACGCCCTCCCTCGCCTGCCTGAGTCTACCCTGCAGGAAATTATAGTACTACAGCCAAGGTTCCAAAGTCTGAATGGGGGTCACATGACCCCCAAGGAAAATAATCCCATTTCTTGGTGGCAGACTAATGGAACATGACCTGGGTCAAGCACCAGATCTTGCTTGCCCAGGTGCAGGGTCACAAACCAGGGTCCTCTTGCTGTTTCATTCACTGCTCTGGTTCTCAGGCCCTGTGCTCCACCTACTGACTGGTGAGCTTTGGCATCCAGCCTCACTGCTACACCAGGCCAACCATGCCCTCTGCCTGGAAGATCCATCCTGCCTCGCTTCCCTGGTAAATTCACCCACAGATGTAAGTTTCTCCTTGAGAAATTTGGTCAGCAGATCTGTTGTCAAGGCCCCCTGTGTGCACCACCTGGGAGAGGTCATCTCTCCACTCATCTGCCCAGGAAGACAGTTCCCAAAATGCATCTGGATGCCTCACACAGAGCTGTGGGTACAGGAGCTTTAAGGAAGGGGTGGCAGGAGCGGGCCCCCAGGCAATGGTACTTTAAGTATTTTCCTAGAACCAATTTCTCAGAGGGCCAGGGTTCAGAGAGCTCCAGGGTCGACTCCTCACCTCCTGCATGGGCAGCCAATTGACTCCATAAGCCTGCCCAGCCACAGTGTGCCTTCATCTTGGCCCCTAGCTCAAGGTAGACTCTGTACCAGTGCTGAAGGAAGGGTGGGGCCTTGAGGGTGTCCTATAATGGCAGAGGGAGGGGATAGTCCACCAAGCATCACCCCCCAGTGCTGCTCAACCTTGGCCTCTTGGCCTCTGGGCCATTATTCCATTAGCCCCATAGGATGCTTGGCAAGGCCTTGAGAAGCCTTGGTGTCCCTATCTGCACAGTGACTTCCAACCCTAGCAGGGGTCAGCAGTGTCCATATGCTGTCCTTTCAGGCCCCTTCTTCACAGTTTCCAAGAAGTGGGAAACCTTGTGCACCTGAGGGGCACCTACCCTGTGCGCTGGGTCCCATGGGGCTGCGCAGCAGTCTGAGCAACAGGTGTGACTTCTGCCCTCCCAGATAAAGAGAACCCAATGAAGACAGTAACACACGGAAATGGGTTCATCTCCAGACTCAGCCAGCCCCAGTGCCGCCCAGCCCACCAGTGACCAGGAAAGGCCAGTGATGTGGCTCCTGTCTTATCCCCATTTTACAGACGAGAAAACTGAGACAAGGAGAAAAAAAGCCTTGTGTAAAAAGATGCTAGCTGTCCCCACATACACCATGGATAGCTGCACTCCTCTTTCTCAGATACAAATAGCCACTGGTGACTTACGTTAGAAATCATAATTTCAGTCTAAACCTCTCTAATTTCAGGTGCTCAGAGGCTACAAATGTTAGTAGCTCCAAATGCCACAGCTATAGAAAACTCTATAGCTCTGTGGCAGAGGTTGCCACACCTCTCCAAAATCTGAGCCATTGTCCATGTTGTAAAGGTGTGTGCATGTGTGTGTGTGTCATAGCCATAAGTAGTTACTTTTTTAACATAAATGTCTGTTAGCACTGCTACAGAGCAGAGGTGAGCAAACCACAGGCCATGACTCATATCTGGCCTACTGTTTGTTTTTATTAATAAAGTTATATTGGCACACAGACTCATTTATTTGTTGACATATTGCATTTGCCTTCTCCTATTTTGCATAGGCAGCCATGCCATTACTGTATGAGAAAAAAGTATGCCTCTCTTTAGATAAAAGTCTCACAGGAGAGTCTGACACCATTGATCTAAAACTCATTGCAAATGGGGAACATCTCTCTCTTCCCCTCCCTCCCTCCCTCCCTCCCTCCATCCCTCCCTCCCTTCCTCCTCTCTCTCCTGGGAAAACTTCTATTACAAGTGCTCAAGCCCTACCTTAACCCCATGGAAATACTGGGAGAGGAGCCTGAGAATCCTGGCGTTGGACAGCCTGCCAGGGGATTCTGATACATGCTCAGATTGGGAATCTCTGTTTTAACACACTCTCGAAGGAAGTGCCAGTAAGCTAGGATGCTCATGGACTCCCATGGGTAATAGAAGGCTTGGGAACAGTGTCAGCAGAGAGGCCATACGCTGTTTGCTCTTCCTGGAGTGACCCTCTGACAGCCCTAACACAGACCTGTGACAACCAAGAGATACCCATGTGGATGCCCAGGCCCCACAGCCTGCGGGTCCCACCCTCCCGAGGAGCTGTGAGTGCGTTTGGAGCTGCCTCCACGCATAAATTCATGGACCAGCTGTCTCTTTTAATCTGGTTGCAAGATGAAACCATTAATAGATGTCAGACACATTGGCAATGGTCTCTTCATTAATAATTTCCTCCTTTCTGAGGGAAAAAAAATTAGTAACAAGCAATCATCAATAATTCAGAAATACAAGTTAACCTTTCTATTAGCAGAGTCGCCGTGCACACAGTACACACTCAGAGCCAGGAGTTCTGGCTGGAGTTATGTTTTGATATTAATATGCATTAACGCTGTCTGTTAAGACCAAATATAAACAAGCCAACTGCAGCTTAGAAGTCACAAGCATGCTTCAAGCGTGACCTCCTGACCCAGCCGTTTGGTTCTGTAAAGGGGTGGACCAGTCAGTTGTCTTGCTGTCTAAGAGAAGGCCTTCATGAGCAAACCCATTTTTAGCTGGAGACCCCTGTGGGTAGAAAGCTCTCCCCAGACCTTACTAACCATGCTGCAGTATGATCTCTCTCTCCTAAGCTGGCTCTTCCCCCAGAGAACACTCATTCTGGATGCACTTCCTTGGGATGCTGGGTGGGCTCCAGGTAAGCACTCCTGGATCCCATATACCCTTCCTCTGGCTGCCATCCCCAGGTCTGCCTTACCTGGCTCCTCTTCTCAGCTGCTGCATTTGCGTGCTACCCTTCCTGGGAGGTCTCAGCATCTACCACTCCTCCATTCATTACCCGAGCCACCACAAACCCGCCACTTTCCCTCTCCAAATCTGCTTCCCCATCTGTGAAATCGGGGTGATTATCCTCACCTCACTAAGCTGCTGTGAGAATTAAGTAAGGCATGAACATAAACACACCTAGAATAAGGCCTGGCCTACTCGAGGGATCCTTTCCCGCCCTGTCTTCCTTCTCCAAGTCTGAGGTTTACCATCCCAGCCTTGACTCCCAGACACCTGGATGGCAGCTTAGCATGGAGAGCCAGATGCTTGCTCTTCAAGCCAAAACACTGGTACCTGGGTCCAGACCATTGGCAAGTAGACCGGGGCATCCTGAATTTATAGCTCGGACTGCATCTCTGCGTCCTGCCCAAGGGGAGTCTGTGAAGCAGCTGCTTCTCTTAATTAAAAAGGAAACTGAGACATGTGCCCTGGACGCTCGCCACTCACGTTCGCCTGGACACTGCTGGACAGTGGGGGATGTCCCCATCCACAGGTGACCCCATCCTCAGCTCATGCTGAGAGGCCACGCAGCACACTGGGGACAGGGCAGTACTCAAGTCTGGGTCTTGTTTCTAGCCAAGTGGCTTTCCTGATACAGTTAGGGAGAAAAAGCCAATTCTCACACAGTCATAGCCTGGTGCCCTGGAATCACTGCTCACATAGAAGCCTGGTGCCCTGGAGTTGGATATACACCATTTATTGTTGTTTGTTTGTTTGGTTGGTTGGTTGTGTGTGTGTGTTTGGTTTGGTTTTTTTGTTGTTGTTTTATTTTTACTTTTTGAGACAGGGCTTCTCTGTGTGGCCCTGGCTGTTCTGGAATTCACTCTGCAGGCCAGGCTGTCATTGAACTCAGAGATCCACCTGCTTCTGCCTCCCGAATGCTGGGATTAAAAGCTTCACCACCACCACTTGGCATGTATCTTTTTAGAACCTTAAAGTTTCTTGGGATTCTCAGCCCTTCTACAAGCCCCTAACTAGAAATCTGGATTCCAGAAAGTTCCAGATAGGGATGGAATTCATCACAGTGAATCCTGAACGTGTTACTCCTCTCTGTCCACTAAACTCCACCTTTAGCTCCTTGTTGCTTCTATCGTCATCCTGCCCAACCCTTCTCCAAACAGAAGCCATGGTGGTTGTTTAGAAGATGCTCCACAAGTGTTCACTCACCAGCTTAGAACCCACACTACTGCCCTGCTGCCCACGGCATGAAGCCCATAACCCTAACCACAACCAACAGGACCCTCCAGTGGCTGGGCAGCTTTCCTGTGCCCACCTCTCCCTACTACCCCCAGCCAGGGAAGTGTTCACCAAATAGAGAAGGAAAGGCATCCAGAGAACTGGAATAGCCTAGGCAAATGCTTGGAGACCTGAAAGACTATGAGTTCAAAGAGACCAGGACATGCTGGGCAGTGGTGGCACATGTCTTTAATCCCAGCACTCGGAAGGCAGAGACAGGCAGATCTCTGTGAGTTCGAGACCAGCCTGGTTTACAAGAGCTAGTCCCAGGACAGGCTCCAAAGCTACAGAGAAACCATGTCTTGAGAGACAGAAAGGGAGGGAGGGAAGGAGGGAGGAAGGGAGGGAGGAAGAGAGAGAGAGAGAGAAAGAGAGAGAGAGAGAGATAATAAAGGCCCTACAGGCTTTTGCCTGTGCAGCCCACTCTCTCTGGGATGCCATAGTCAAAATCTTTAACCGGGCATCCGGTACCTTCAAGGATAGGCTTTGGGCAGCATGGTCCATGGGCCAGGCTGTTTGAATCTCCCTCCACTTCCTTTGCAGTAGTCTCTCACCTCTACAAATGTGGCGGTATCTGAGAGCACCAGGACAGTGTCTTTAACACCTTCAGATCTCCAAACCAGGCCCAGCTAACACTCAGTAACTGACGCCTATGACCATAGCCAAGTTTACCTGCCAATAGCAAATACATTCAGCATAAATTTTCCCCCCCAAAAATAACCATGCCCATTTATGAAGATCTGTAAGAAAACAAACTCATTGAAAGGACCCAAAATCTGGCTCTCAGGTATAAAGGGTGAGTTCCAGAGCGGCACTTTCCAGCTGTCCCAAGTCCTAGGAACCAAATATTCTTGATAATAACCCAAGAGTTCTCAGTCACCGCATGCTCACAAACACAGTGCCAGGACTTTGGTCAAAAGCCTGGATGTTTGCCCTGTGTATCAGGCTGAGCCCAGGGACTCTCATTAAAGAACATTGAGAGAATGGCTCTGTTCAGGATGACAGACACAGCGAGGACTTTACTGTGGTCAGACTCTCAGAAGCACCTCACGGAGAGCAGCCATGATTAAGGGGTCAGAGCCTCTACTAGCCTGTCTGCCCTGAAGCTGAGTCTCACACCCCCGACTCCCCCCCTCCCTCCCCCTCCGCCTCACTCTTCCTCTTCCCTTTCCCTCCCCCTCCTTTTTTCTTTCTTCCTTTTTCTCTCCTGTCTTAGCTATCCTTCTCTGGGTCAGTAGTTAGAGAAACTGACCCAGAGTTAGTGACCTCTCTGAATATCATCTTCACAGATTGGTACCCTCATCAAGAAATGAGACCTTCCGGGGATGGAGAGATGGCTCCCTTGGTGTCACAAGCCCAAGAACCTGAGCTACATACTCAGAATCCACATTTAGGAAAACAAATGTGGTGTCGGGGCTGGTACAAAGGCTCAGTGGGTAAAGGCACTTGCCTTGCAAGCCTAGAGGTCTGAATGTGATCCGAAGAATCCGTATAAAAGTGGGAAGAACCGACTGCACAACCTAAGTCATTGTCCACCTCTGTATAGGCAGCCTCTATGACGACTGAGCCCAGAAGGTTGAGAGGAGCAGGGAGGGTGTTTTTCTCCCAGTGTTCCTAGACATCAATTAAGTCACATGTCAAAATGCCTCTGAACTTCTGTAGTATGTGACCAAAACAACCTAGTCAGCTACCCAGGGTCTGCACCCTCTATCTCCTCTTTCCTGTATAGCATTCATCCCAAACCCCATACTCACAAAGACTGTATGATTTCTATACAGCCTCTCTTTTCTCTAGCCAAACCCTGTATGTTGTCTTTTCAAAAATGGTTTTAACCAGTCAGTGACTCCACAGCTAACCCAGTAGAATAAATATAATTCTTAAGTTCCAGGAAACAGGTTTTTCCTCCTTACGGACTATTTTATTGTACCATGTAGAAATACATTTCACCCAGAATGCTGGCAGTGAAGCCATCACCTGTCCACGTGACCCAGCTGGGGGAAAGGTGGAGAAGTCTCAAGCTCGTGGGGATGGCTCACAAGTGTCACAGGTCAGGCTCCCCACATTTATTCAGTCAGTCTCCTGCCACATAAACCATTGACAAATCATTATGTGTACAAGCTAAAACCTCCTAATAACTGGAGGCAACTGGTTGAAATGGCCGTGAAGAATTGAGGTTGCCAACTTGGCATGCAGAGACACACAAACACCTGCTACCTGGGAACAGAGATGGGCTACCTTATCTGCGAGCCTGTCTCCAGAATGCCATGTTTGGTGATTGGCTGGAGGACAGAGTACCCTGTGTTCTGAGGAGGGGGCTGAAGGACCGTGCAGGGGTGTGCAATATTCCTTTACAGAAAACATTGCAATCACTCTCTGACGCTGGGAGCCTAAACATGGATCATCTCAGGGGCTCTTCAGTGTTGGTTTTGCTCCCACTCCAGGGCTATTGATAGTCAGGAGTTTCTGTGTGCTTTCTCTGAGCCATGTGGTCATCATCAGCCCCATCCTTCACCTGCTCTTCCCATGTACCGGTGGGGAAACTGAGGCACAGGACACCCAGTGACTAGGGACTGCTGCTGGTTTTAAGTGTTATTTTCCTTTCCTCAGGTCCTGAACCTTTTAAGTCACTGTGATTGCATCTCCCAATCATGGGCCAAGAGCGTTTAAATCAGCGGGGATCTCAGAGCCCTTCAATCTCAAGCCCTTTTTTATTATACAGGCGTTTCTACGGAACCTGAGCAATATGCAAAAACAGATAGGTTCCAGTTCACCCAGCAGCCAGAACCCCTGTAGTAAGTTCTGGGCCCTCTTTTCCTGAGAGCAGGATAATGTGCAGTCATGACTTGAACTGATTTTCTTCAGCCCTTGCTTTCTGGATGCCTCAGCCCTCAGAGATGCACAGCAGTATCCTCCCAAACCACCACCGTCTTCCTAGAACAGCAGTGTCTGATCATCACAGCTGGGCTGACTGCTGACCTTCTCTCGTTGAAGTGGGGAGGGGGGGAGTTACTGGATTCTCAGCTTCCATTCCCTCCCAGACATTGGAATGCAGTTTAGCCTTAACTACACATGGCCTTGAAGTACATAGGCTGGGGACTAGGAGAAGGGGACTCTATCTGTGCAACCATGGGGGATCCATCATCTATGCTAAGTTTAAATTTCCTAATTCATCTGCCCTGGAATCACCCGCATTCCGGTGTGTAACCTCTTACCTATGTTCCATACAAAAATCCAATAAACTCCTTGTCTCACAGTGGGTGAATCTGGTGGGGTCAAGCCTTGGGTTGTTGTTGAGATATTCACCTCTCCCTTGGGAAAAGAATTTTAGCAATGCTCACCTACCCCGCAAACAATTGAGACATGACCGTGATCACAGAAAGCACCCAGTATCAAAACATGTCCCCAGGATGACAAGGGTCAATGCCTCCCCAGGACCTGGTGGAGTCAAAGTCTTTCCTTCTGGAGCCTGGAGTTGAGGCTGATCAGTCTAATTCTTGTTTCCTGGGAGAAGAACATCAATGTCCCCATGAATGTCTTACAATGAAACACGTGAAATTGTGCAGTCTCTTCATAATTGGGCTTCTGTATCCAGATGGGATTCCAGAAACAATCAGTAATTGACAAACGTTAACTATTTCCTCGCAGCTAATAATGTGCCCCGCCCCCTCCCTGTCTCTTTCCTCCTCTAACTCTTCTCACATGAATTTATTTTCTATTTGAAAGCCAATCTCACTGGTTATTAGATATTCTCCCTGCTGTCACTATCAGTAAATTATTAAACAGCTGACCAAGCTTTGTTTTAAAATGATTCTCTTATGAAGCTCGGTGATATATTTGCCATGAATACTGAATGGCGCCCAGGTCCCTAAGGACACGGGAATGATTTCTATTTACTACCTTTAGCAAAATGTGTAGCAATTAGCAGCAAGAGCTTGACTTGGATCACAGTGAGTAGAGATGCCTGTAGCTCACGTCCCATGGCTTTCTTCCTTCCTGATAATACTGGCTGGGAAGAGCATGTTCAGCACTGAAGCCATGTCAAGATTATGTGTACACTTGCCTTCCTCATTCCCCACCTTCTTTCCATACTTGACACAACTGTGGGAATCCTTGCCTGAGTTAATTTCCATTTTAAGAAAGGGAACCGGAACTGGAGAGATGGCTGGCTGGGTGATTAAGAGCTCTTGTTCTTCCGGAGGTCCCAAGTTTGATTCCCAGCACCACATCAAGTAGCTTAAAACCCTCCAGGGAATTTGATACTCTCTTCTGAGCCTCCTGGGCATGCAAGAACTCATCACACACACACAAAATAAATAAATAAATAAATAAATAAATAAATAAATAAATAAATCACACACACAAAATAAATACTTTTAAAAGAGAAGTCTGGTAGAGAGCGAGAAAACACCCTGTCTGCTTGTTCTGACTGCAGGGCGGCAGTCCTCGAGGACTCCAGTGAAAACAGAGTAGGGGAAACGAACTGGTGTCCAGTTCGTTTCTAGCTTCCCACCGACCACTGCGTCTGTCCAGATGGGCTGCGTTATGAGCAACAGAGACCTAGGCCAAAGAGGAAATGGGTTGACTTCCTTCACCAAACAGCAGTTGATGAGTGAAGGCCTAGCCATGGAAAACAGACGTGCTTCGGGTCCTCACAACAGAGGCCATGCAATGCAGAAAAGTAGTTACAAGGATGGCAAGCGGGGTGAGAGGCTGGCAGGAGACGTGCCAGGGTTGCGGGGCTGACCTGAAGCTAGGAAGGGGTTAAAGCATACTGAAAACCCTGGACTTTCTCATCCTGAGAGCAGCAGGAGTTTCACTGCTCCCCTGCCTTGCTGGGTGGCACCAGGCTCCAGCAGGTCGGCTTCTCCTGCCAGGGACGTGCCCCACTGCATATAGCAAGCAATCATAAACTCATGCATCTCCAAGGCTGCAAGGACTGGCGGACTGGTTGCTGTTAATCTGATCGCTGAAATGTCCTGGGCTGGACTTCCTTTCTTTTCTGTGTGACCTTTGAAGGTTCCTTTCCCTGGCCCCTGCTGCTTCTGAGTATGCAAATGAGGCACCTTCCATATTCTTGCCCCAACCAATAGCATACCACCCCATGGATCCAACCGGCCATTCTCCCTGGGGTGTAACTCTCCCCTGCCGCCTCCTAATAAACCAGCTGTCCGCCAGCATGGTCTCCCATCTTACTGGCCACTTCTCAGGATTCTCCTTCAGCCCCACCACCCTCAGCTGTGCTTGGTCCTGCTTTCCTCTGCCGCCCCCACTCCCAGCTCAGTGTGCAGTAGTCTGACTATACCAGGACGAAGCAGGACTCAAGCCTGGCAAGGGGAAAAGACGTTAAGAATGAAAGTCTGGGAGCCCAGAAGGTATTATTGCATGGAAACTGGCACCTCACCAGGTGTGCCCAGGAGAAGCTGAAATCAACGAGGCTCTCCGTTGGTCAAAACACTGGAAGCCAGCTTACAGGGCAGTCTGGGGAAAGTCAGCAGCAGGGGCCAGTCCCTCTGCACATGGAGCATGCAGGACAAAAGGTAAGGTGTGGGACTGAAGACAAAAAGGCCTGGGACCAAACCGGATGTCAAGGACAGTGGTACAGCCATGGAGACCAGCAGGTCTGAGCCAGGCTCCACTGCTCCTTCCCTTGCTCTATGCATTAGTTGTGTCTTCCAGCTCGGCTTAACTACCAAGGATGGAGTGCATGGCTGAGAGTACACTTCCATCCTCCCAACCCCATAATCAGGGAACCAGTACTTTCCCCCTTCACCATTACTAGGAAGAATCCCAGCTGGCCACATGGCCATCCCTCGAACAATGGCTATTGAATGATGAACCGCCAGGATTTGCCAAACTTGAATCATATGCTCATCCCAGTGGTCATAGAGGCTAAATTTGTTCTGTGAATCGGGGAAATTGTAGAGAATAGAGACCATGAGTATCCTCCAAACAGAGTGAGTCTATTTTCCCTGAGAAATACGACGGAAACTTAAGAGAGTGTGGTAACCATTATTCCTGTGCTTTGAGTATTTTCAGTTCTTTGTCCAGGGGCATTTGCCTATACTCTTGACATGAGCTATGACCCATTAACTTCCTTTGGCCACCAAACCCTTCTAGATGGAATCTCTGTAGGCAGCGATAGGTCATTCCTATCTTTAGTTTTGCCATGTTTCACATGGGCTATCCCATCAGCCTCAGCCCCAGAATGAGAAAGACAGCATATAGAGCTTTCTGCCAACCCCAAGTAGCCATGTGGCGTGAGCCAATAAATAAACCTTTGTTCTTTAAACCACAGCAGTCTGGGAGTCCTTTACTACTGCAGCGTAACTTGGATTATCCTCACTGGTTCTGTAAGAAGGGAATTTAAAAAGTGAATCTGTTTAGCCAGATAGCAGGGCATCTGCCAATCAAAGCAGCCCTAAACAATCTTGTCAAACAGCCATATATTAGTGGAAGCCACAGGAAAGAATTATACATTGTTTTTTATTCTTGGAGTTATCAACGGCGAAGTCACTATCCCCATCTTCCTCCCAACAATGTTTTTGCCCAGCTTGATAATGATAGCTGTAGTTAAAAACTGTCATTCATTGGTCATTTGTCATATGTTGTGCACCATATGAAGTGTATTCTGTTTGCAGATCTACGTGATAGGCACTCTTGTCCTCAGATGCAGACGTAAAAACCAAAACACAGAGCATCAACCTAATGCCCCCAAAGCCATATGGTACCCTACTCCAGAGCAAATATTCTTAACTGCCATGAAATTATGTCCTTCACACCATCCCACAAACATCTTCCCACAAAACAACCTGCTCCCATTGGGTCACAGGGATATCATTCTTCTTTCCCCAGATACGGTGGTCAGCCTTGTCCTTGGTCACAAAGGATGCAAGGGATCTTGGTTGGAGGTTACTATGTCAGCTGACAGATCAATCTGATTGCTGACCCCATGAGGGCTCTGAATATCTGAACGCTGTTTTGGGGCCCTTCTGACCATGCTCTTGGCTACTTTCATAGGTCTAGAAATTGGACCCTGCCTCACACTCTAATGCAGTGGTCCTCAACCTTACTAATGCTGTGACCTTTTAATATAGTTCCTCATGTTCTTATACTAATAGAATTATTATGTAATTATATACTATACATTATATATATAATAATTCCATAAAATTATTTTTGTCACTACTTCATAACTGTAATTTTGCTACTTCTATGAATTATAATGTAAATATTTTGGAACTAGAGGTTTACCAAGAGTTGAAAGCCACAGTTTGAGAGGCAGCATTCTACTACCTGAGTTCCTGCTTTAAATCTATGCTTCTAACTCTGGGCTTCATCCTCTAGTAGACTCCTGGGTCTGTCTGATCACTCCATTCCAGCTGCAGCTACTTTGGCCCCGACCACAGTCAACTAGATTTATTTCTGATAGATTCCCTGCAGACTGGGTAGGGTTTTATCAACTTGACACAAGCTGGAGTCATCTGAGAAGAGGGAAGCTCAGCTGAGAAAATGCTCCCAGCAGAGCGGCCTGTAGGTTGGAGCATTTTCTTCCTTAATGATTGAAGTGGGAGAGCCTAGATCACTGAGGGTGATGCCACCCGTCTGCAGGTGGTTCTGGATTACATAAAACAAAACAGTCTGAGCAAGCAAGTCCTAGGGATGAAGGCCATGAGCAGCACTTTTCTATGGCTTCTGCTTCAGTTCCTGCCTCCAGATTCCTGCCCTGACCTCCTCTACTGGTGGACTATGATGTTGTAAGCTGAAGTAAACCCTTTCCTCCCTGAGTTGCTTTTGATCACGGTGCTTTATTTCAGCAACAGAAACCTAATTAAGACATCAATGAGAATTTTTGTTTCTTTATTAACTTTGGCAGGTCTTGCTATGTAGCCAGGCTGCCCTGAAACTAACAATATTCCTGCCTCTGTTTCCTGTGTCTTAGTCACGTTTTTATTGCTGTGAAGAGACACCATGACCGAGGCAACTCTTATAAAAGAAAGTGTTTAATCAGGGCTTGCTTACAGTTTCAGAGGTTTAGTCCATTACCATCATGGCAGGAGCATGGCTCCACAGAAGAAGCTAAGAGCTACATCCTGACCCACTGGCCAAGAGAGAGAGATTGGGTCTGGCATGGGCCTTTGAAAGTGCAACCCTAGTGACACCTTCCTCGAGCAAGGCCACACCTCCTAATCCTTCCAAACCTTCTCAAATAGTGCCACTCCCTGATGACTAAACATTCAAATATATGAGGTGATGAGGACCATTCTTATTCAAATCGCCACACATAGTATTACTGAACTTTTTCAATTGCCTGGCCCCTACACTCACAGCTCCAAGAACTCTGCTTTTCTGCCCTTGCTCTGTCCCGAGCCTTTACTGTTTAGAGGTGAACCACACTTCCACATTGTGCGAGTGTGCACTGCTGTCTAACAGTACCCAAGCCCAAGAGTCAGTTTCTTTATTTGCCATGCCTTGTTTTTCATTGAGAGATAAGTTAAAGATGGTGGAATAAAGGCAATGGGATCCCAGACACATTTAAAAAGTAGAAAAAACTGAGCATGCAGATGGAAGAGACAACTTGAAGAGAACACAGTAGTCATGGCAACTCCGTGGTTAATGCAAACAGACATCTGAGTGTTGTAGTGGTTCATGCCTTTAATCCCAATGTTTGGGAGGCAGAGACAGGAAGATCTCTGTATGTGCAAGGCTAACCTGGTCTACAGAGGGAGTTTTAGGTCAGCCAGGACTACACAGTGAGACCCTGCCTCAAAAGAGAAAACTTAGGAAAACCGGCATCAATTGGTGAGCGGTAGCTGAGATCACTAACTAGTCAATGTGTTTGCTGTTCTAACTATATAAAGTGTATTTGGAAATAAAAAGGGACCTTACTTCCCTGACAATGGTTAGAATTGCCTTTTACAAAAACTACCAATTTACATGATCAAGTCCCACCACAGAATTTGACTCCTTTATACCTAGCAAAGAATGGAATAAAATTCTGGTGAAGGTCTATAAATACACACACCTACCTACTTTAAGCTACATAGGTAGCTCCCTAATTTTCCAAGCTCTGCAACTGTGTGATAAAATACACACACAAAAGGAGGAGGAAGAGAAAAGAGGAGGAGGAGGAGGAGGAGGTGGAGGAAGAGGAGAAGGCAGCAACGTTAGAAAGTAGGAAATCTGAGTGTGACTTTGTCATGGAATTTGAACCTCACATCCCCCTACCCCCATGGTCCTTCTGATGTATTTTGCTTCCTGGAACTGCCTATCAGGTTTCTGTGAAGCCATATGAATCCAGCCTGAAGTCAAAGCTAAGGTGCCTGGCACTAGAAGAACCCGGTGGCACTTGGGTGGCAAACTCTGCCATTGTCTCTGCTTCTCGGGGATACATCTGTGATCCCAGTACTTGGGAGGCTAAGATGGGATGACTGTGAGATGGAGGGTCTGTCTAGACAACATAGTAGAATGTGTCTTACAAAAATATTGAGAAAACCAAATGTCCAGTTGGAAATATGGCCCCTCAAAGGCCCTAGGGCACAGTCTGGTTCCAGCAAGTCAATCCAATATTTTAATTAATGATCACATTTACAGATGGCTCTGGAAGCCAGGAATAAAAGACAATATATCCACCCAGTGGGAGGAGAGAAGCTTCTATGGAGATTTGGTGCTATTCAACTTCCAAGGCCCTGGCTGCATAGCAATTGTTCCCTCCTCAACTTCTAAATCTGGGAAACCTCGAGTGGAAGCATTTTCTATCACTGAGAAAGTGTTCTGTTCCATGGAATCAGTTTCTCGATAAGACAGTAATTACTGGAGCAATTTTAGTAGGTACAAAAGCATTTTTAACAGTTTTAATTATTCAAAAGCCTGATTAATTATCTAGTCCGCAGATCAGAGGCCAAAGGGGAATAAACCGAATGAAAATGGTTACCATGGCAGGGAGAAGGGAGAATTCAGCCAACTTCGAACAGGAAGCTACCCTGTGACTTTGTAGTTAGGACCGTGCCCTGCTGTGCTTGCTGAGGATGGACCTTGGAGACCTAGAGTCCAGGCCTGATGCACCACTGACCTTACGTCCTAGACCCATGGACTTTCCCTTGTCACTACTAAATGATCGGAATGGATAGAGGTACACCACGTGGCTCTGGAACTCTGTCAGGAGATGATATGCTCTAGTTCTGTAGTGCTGGGTGTGGGTGTGGGTGTGCCCTAAGGCTGAAGCTCCAGGGGTTTGTGAGCTGTCAAACCTGGGTACTAGAGCTCAGGTCTGTTGAAGGAACCACATGTGCTCTTAACCCCACCTCTCCAGCCCCAGGACTTTCTTAAAGTATAAACTTCATTGATTTTCCCCCCTTGGGGCAGTGAAAACCCAGAGGAAGTACCTGAACTTGGAAGAGCATTGATCATAGCTGAATACAAAGAGTTGGGCAGCGTGTGGAGTGGATTAGCATGGGGATGACTGGCAGGGTGACACGATTTATCTGGTAATGAGTGTATTCCTCTATGAATGTCTACTCTGGGTGACAAAAACAAGCCTCTCTAATTTGTTGAGCTTTTATTGAAAACCCTAGGTAAGGGAGTGACTTTCTCATGCTGGAACAAACCTCAGCCTGTCCCCTTCTACCTCCCCAAGACCCACAGTCCTTCAGCTGCATTTTGCTTCCCACAGTGAAGGAGAATATCTTGTGTGATTTGGAGCCACGCAAGGGGTTTGAGAGTTGAGTGGCTAAATCTGACATGAGTATAATTAAGCGCAATACAGGGCAGACTGTGACCTGCCATAGAGGAACTTGAAGCGTTCAGGAAGTTATATATTTAAAAAAAAAAAAAGGTTATTGTAGACTTGAGAGAACAAGAAAAGCCTGAAGGCAGGAGGAACTTATAAGGAAGAAGGCGGTGTTTCAAGTTAAGAGAAACCTGGAAGCATGAAGTTGATGGGCTTTGCTTAGCACCATCCCCTCTGTGCTGGTCTCATGCCAGGTGCTAAGGGTGCAGCTGTGACTCTCCATCTCACCCTCCCCAGCCTGTCTTCAGTGAGTGCAAAGTCCAGACTCAGTAAAGAGAGGGGATAAGAATGGTGTGGATGCTCGCCCATCCACAAAGACCCAGGTGCGGATGCTTGCCCATCCACGAAGACCCAGGGCCTGTCTGTTATACAGCACAGCAAGACTCGACTGACCCCCGGCATTGAATGAAGTGCCCATTCAGTGACAGCTTGTCCTAATGATAAGCAGGTCATTTGTCATATTAGCCACATTCCCTCTGATGGAAACTATCAGTACACCTGATACATATTTATAGAATTATCTTCTAAAAAACCACCTGGGCCTCTAGCGACCAGGATGGTACCAAGGTCTTAAAAAGCTTCCATTGTCTCAGAGAAAAGAGTTTGAAACACCAAGAAGACCCAGCCTGGCATAAGCAACACAAAGCACAGCAATCTCACCTCAATGCCAGGCATGCTTTTTAGAGGTACTTGTTTTGTGGCAGTGATTTTGCTGAGTGTGGTTGTGATGGTTTGAAAGAAAATGGACCCCGAGGGGAGTGGCACGATTAGGAGATATGGCCTTGCTGGAGTGGGTGTGGTCCTCTTGGAGGAAGTGCGTCACTGTGGAGGTGACCTTTGAGGCCCCATATATGCTTAAGCCACGCCCAGTGAGACAGACCACTTCCTGTTGCCTTCAAGTCAAGATGTAGGGCTCTCAGCTTCTTCTCCAGCACCATGTCTGTCTGCACATGGTGTCATGTCATGATCATCATGGACTGAACCTCTGATTTATAAACAAGCCACTCCAATTAAATGTTCTTCCTTTATAAGAGTGTCATGGTGTCTCTTCATAGCAATACACATGCTAACTAAGACAGCGGTAGAATGAGAAGTTCAATTCATCTTACTGCCTGGAGAGGTCCTGTGTCCGGCCCTTCGCCACCTGATGTCCACCTCCCAGACCCTGCTTTGCTTTGCCTATGGGTTTTCTCTACCTTCCAGAGTCTGCTTTGATGGCACTCCATGAGTTCCAGGCACTGAAACACCTCTCCCTTCTTACACTTGCTCTGTTGCACACACACACACACACACACACACGAGCATACACTCACACATTTATTTCTAATGAAGGTAGCAGCAGCCGTCAATAAAGGATGGGTGAGGTCTGGTATACAAACAACCCACTCTGGTATGTGCTTCACCGTGAGGCAACACAGAGTTCCCCAATGTCCTCAGCAGGAATGAGTTCCAGTCACTCAAGGCATTAGGTGACTAGCTAGAGCTGCATTTAATGACCATTCTCTTCCTGCTTCCCTGCATGTTCTAGCTTCATCTCCCAGGTGACCATCTGTCTTTAAACTCGTGCTTCAAGGTCTTTCCCCCAAGGGAATCCAGAACCAGACACTGCCCTATGAGGGAGTAAGGTATTTATTAACACCTAATTTTAGGACAGAAAGAAATAGAACCAGAGAAAAGTTGAATAATTTCCCCAAGACCACAGAGGCAAACTTTGGCATCAAACTCAAGCTCTTAAGTCTGAATGGTAAAATCACCACTACTAGTACCACGCCAGCCACAGAGAGCCCCAGCAGCGGTTCCCCGGGAGACAGAATGCAGGACCAGGTGGATGAGCACACATTCTCCCCGACTCATCTCCAGCCCCATCTTAGAGATTCCAGTGCATAATTCCGAAGTGTGCTTGAACAGACATTTGATGTGATTTTCGATGCAGGGGCAGCCACAGGGTGATCCATCAGCCAGCTCTCTTTGACAGAGAATTGATCTCCAGGGTCAGGAAGTAAACCTCCCGTTTACATAGGATGCACTTGGCATGCGCCCTCTGAGTAGCACACGGAAGATAAAGCCCAGTCAATGACAGTCCTTGTCAATGAGTTTGTTATGGCGAGAGGGGCCACGCGAGGAGCTCGGCTAGCACTCAGGATATCTGCCCTGCGTTTTCTTTTCTCTCTGTTCCGTATTATAAACACTTTGTCAGTCTCCTCTTTCACATTTCCCAGGACTCTTCTGATCCAAGCGTCTTAACCCAGTATCGCAGAATCAGGGTGAACACTTACCTGCTTCTCTGGCCAACCACCGTTTTTCTTTCCCAATGATCTCCCTGAATTTTCTATTTTGTTTCGTGTCTGTCTGAGTAATTTCAGAACCACAGACTGGTGAAGACTGAGTTTCCCTGGGCTTTCTTTCCTCTGCACAGAAAGAAAAGTCTATTGTAGGAAACTGTCTGTGAGATTCATCGACTATTGGCACTAATGAAAAGGAAAAAAGAAAAAGAAGACACTTTTTTCCTTAAAGCTATTTCAAAGATCTTGGATTCTGATAGCAGAAAATAACCCCCCAAAATGGGAAGAGTAAGATACAAAAGTTTAACATCAGGTCTATTTGGTCATCATAAAATCTTACCCATTTTGCATTTGGAGTGAAATTTGAGCTATTATTATGGAAGCCAAGGAAAGTAGTGATGTTGCCCTAAAGATTATAATATTTCCTAAACCCATTTTTTTTAGCTATGGCAAGGTTTTCTGCACTTTACTCATATCTAAAACAAATCAAAATCATACTTCTGCCTTCTTCCTGCCTTTCGTGTTGACAAACAGGTACAACAAGGTTTTGAAAAAGCTAGGATGGAGGGAAGAAAAAGGGATGAAGGGAGAAAGATGGAGGGGAAGAAAGAAAGGAATAAGAGAAGGGAAGAAAAATTGTACCCAGAGGAAGTTCTTTGGGCTCCCAAACTGGACCTACACCCTTGACCATCTGTGATTAAAAATGCAGCTGTCATCCAAATGCTTCAAGTGCATCTGAGTCAATCGCTCATGGGATGACTTTATTCCAGGACACACCCATCTTCCTCTTTCCAGCATCCCAGGGACTGGATGCTGGTGAGTGTATGACAGAGGGCTTCTTGGGGCACTCAATACATCACTGGAGCCTGGGGTTCTGATTCATCAAACCTGGATTCTGCGGGGCCCAGAAAGTGAATTGTGATTTGCGCACTGTGTTCTCCAACAGAGGCTGATTTGATTGATCTGTGCTGTACAACGACCCCCAAACACTGAGGGTCTGGACAACCAAAGTGTATGTCCTGTTCATGTCGTTTGCCTGTTGTGAAAATACTGTTGCTTCAACGGGTCCTCACTCAGGGACCCTGGCTACAGGAAAGGGGAACCTGAAGAGTTCTGTACTGCCTCTTACAAATTTACATCTGCAAGTAACACAAGTCCCTCACATCTCATTAGCCAAGCAAGCCTCAGAGTTAACTTAGCCCAAGGAGGTAGGGAATCATGGTTCAGAAGAAATAACAATTGAAACATTGCGGGGTCAGGAGCTGCTAGCCATCATATTCTTGACACGGAGGAACATGCTACCTTTTAAAGACGGTAATAGCAAATAAACAAGAACTCGGTAGTTCCCTGGTATTGCTATTTCTTTTATTATTTTATTAAAAAATAAAACTTGGGATTAAATATTAGGAAATAAACCTGAGAGATACACGGAATGACGGAGATATGAACACCTGCTATCGACTCCAGAGCCACCGCAACCTCTCAGCTCCTCCTTTTTCTCTTCCTTGTGTCCTTCAATCTCCCTCTGAATTGGCCAGGAAGCTCTGTGATCCACTCTAGGCAGCTAAAAATGGACTCCACCCTCAGAACCGAGGTCGGACTCTATTGGTGGTCTCAGAGCAATCAACACAAACAAATTTCCCCTAGCACCCTAGTGGAGAAAAAAAATTGAAGGGCATAAATTTAAAGAAGTCAGAAACTCACCTAGGGAGCTGAATCTTTTCAAATGGGCAGAATTTGTCAGATGAGAGCATTGGGGACAGTGAGGGCTCAAGAACTAAATAAGACACAGCCTAGACATTTAGGGTACAGGAAAAAGTGACGAAGACATGTGCTGGGCTGATGAGATGGCTCACTCAAGCCTGTCACATGAGCCTGATGTCCTGAGCTGGGCATCCCAGAGTGTACACACCTGCAATCCTAGTACTCCCATAGGATGTGGGAGACAGAGCCTGGGGACTCTCTCTAAAGCTCACAGGCCAACTAGGCTGGCTCAGGCAGAGGCAAAGTGACTCTCTCAAACAAGTGAGAACTGATATCCAAAGGTTGTCTTCTGATCTCTACACATGTGCAGTGTTCATGTCTACACACGCGCGCGCGTACACACACACACGTGTGTGTGCGTACCCCAAAATCTGAGAAGAAGTAGGTAGCAGTGGTGAAGGTGGATAACAGGAGCCATGCATGGTGACTCACACCTTTAATCCCAGCACTTAGTCAGAGGCAGGTGGATCTGTGAGTTCAAGGCCAGGCTAGCCTGGATTACATAGTGAGACCCAGGCCAGTGTGAGCAACACAATGAGACCCTATTTTTTTCTTTTGAGAGAGAGAGAGACAGTGGTCAAGGGGATAAGTAGTTATTTCTCCATGTTTCCAGGATTCCCCAAAATAATGCCCCCAGAACTGCATGTACTGGCTTTTTGGGATCCTATTCTATTTGGATGCATACCTTCCTAAACCTGGATTGAGGCGGTAGGGCCTTGGACTTCCCGTAGGGCAGGACACCCTGCCCTCTCTTAGGACTGGAGGAGAAGAGGGGAAGGTGAGTGGGGGAGTGGGAGGGAAATGGGAGGAGGGGAGGAAGTGGAAATTTTGAATGGTATTATGTATAAAGCAATAAAAAAAATAATGCTCCCAGAAGTGCTCAAGTCCTGCATGTCAAATGGCATGGAGCTTGCACAGAACCCAGCACACGCTCCCTCATGGTTCAAATGATATCTAGATTACTTAGAAAATCTTCTACAAAGTAAAATCCATGTCAAAATCTTCATACTGTATTGTTTAGCAAATAATAGCAAGAAAAGAGCCTGTGAGTGTTCATGTAGATGCCCTATGTTGAAGCCATGGATGTGAAACTATGTATAGCATGGGGACTATGGCTTGTTCTCTTTGAAGTCAAATGTGTACTTATAAGGACTAATAATAGGGGTAGGATAAATACCTTAAAAATGCCTGCTAGGCTACAGAGAATAGAAACCTTTTATCAACTTGAGCCATTGTTCATCCATCCATCCATCCATCCATTCATTCATTCATTCAACAAATATGAATAAGAATATGACCACACTAGGCTCAGCACGGAGCAGCATGGAAAAGAGGACACATGACTGCAAAACGACTTTCAAGAGATTTGGAGCGACTGTCAATGCAGAATTTACAGGGACTGGGGCTAAGCACAAAGGCAGCCCTGGAGACAGAGAGTGTGTTGGAGCCTGACACCCAGAGCACTGGAAGACTCGTGCCAGGACAGTTATGGACCCAGGATGGGGAGCTTTGAGATTAGCCTAGTTGAGCAGCCAAGGCAAAGCCTCCTTATCTGGGGTCCACCTCCACAGGGTTTCTGTGCAGGTTGTCAGGTGTAGAGTGAGCCCTCTAGTGGATGATGTTAGAACTCATCCTGAGCCGCTCAGCCTACTAGCCACCAAGGGTGGTGCTCACTGCTGCCTTCTGTAGGTGGAACACACCCGCCCCTGGCTTTGGCCTTCAGCAGTCCAAGTCTTGGGCTGTCTCTGCAAGCTGGCTTTGGGCTTTGGAACGACTCTGCTCACACAGAGATATAAAAGTCCCAGTATCTGAGTGTCCCTAGAGCAGTTTTTGCCAGCACCAGTCGACAGTGCACACAGGGTATAAAGATGCCGCTTTCCTGGCGCAGGGCATCCTATAGAGTTGTACTCACATTACCCCTGTGGGACTTTGTCCTGAAGTCACACCCGGCTTGGCTCCCTCCGGTTCTGCAGCCATCCTCACCTCTGTCTGTTTTTTTTTTTTTTTTTTTTTTTTTTTTCCTCTGGGTGGCTCTCACTTACAGACACGGGCCCACTCCAGGCTCTGTTTCTCCAGGAAGTACACACACACACGTGAGCCAGGACCTGTAAAGAACTCTGGGGATCCAGACACTGACTAAGACACGGCCTGTTTTTCAAGGAGCGTATGCTGTTGTGGACCAGAAAACTGCGTGCACAAACTATTCCGGGTTGCTTGCGATAGTGCCAGAGAAGGGACAAAAACAATGACAAGGCTCTTCCTTCATCTAAGGTGAGGGTGGAAGGTCTTTATGTCAACCTGACACAAACTAGAGTCATTGGGGAGAAAGGACCCTCTCTTGAGAGAGCACCTCCGTAAGATCAGGCTATAGGCAAGCCTGTGTGACCCATTCTACAAGGGGCCCAGGCTCATTGTAAGCGAGGACACTCCTAGAACAGTGGTCCTGGGCTCTACAAGAAAGCGGGCTGAGCAAGCCCTTAGGAGTAAGCCAGTAAGCAGCACCTTTCCATGGCCTCTGTCTGCATCAGCTCCTGCCTCCAGGTTCCTGCCTTTTTTGAGTACCTGTCCTGACTTCCTTAGATGATGAACAGTGGTGTGAAAGTGTAACCAAAATAAACCCTGTCCTCCCCACAAGTTGCCTTGGTCATGGTGTTTCACCGCAGCAATAGAAACCTTAACTAAGACAGCTGGAGCTGTAGGAAGTCGTGAGCCCCCTGCATGGGTCCTGGGAATTGAATTCTGTCCTCTGGAAGGGAAGGAAAGGCTCTCAGTCCCCAAGTATCAATCTATCTCCCAAAGAAATACATTGTTTTAAAGGCATGTTGTCAGCACTGTAGGCAACCAAAGCCTGAATCTTCTACAGAACTTGTTCAGACCATGGGTCACACAGCTCTGGGACATGTCACCTGAAGTGCCTGATGTTGGGGGGCAATGCTGTGTAAATGTCTCCATCTCTACCTGTCATTGGTTGATGGCAGCTTTAGGGACTGTGTTAAGCTTTCCGCTGGGGTGGTAAGATCAACTCCAGCTTTTGGTGGAATTAGCTCGAATTTTTTTTTTTTTTTTTTTTTTTTTTTTTTTTGCGAGCTAGCAAACACAGAGGCTCAAATCTTATCTGTTTTTCATATCTGGGGGTTTTGTCTGAGAACTCACTATAGAGATACACTTAAAAAAAATTCTGGACCATTGCAGAACCACAAGAGTGATCAGATGCATTTATTTTACAAAGAACACGGGGCTCAGGAAAGGAGCCTGTGTCACACACGCGCGCGCGCGCACACACACACACACACACACACACACAGAGCAGCAGCAGCAGCAGCATGGAGACCAGGGCTAATGCCTCCTGAGCCTCAGACACGGCTCTTCCCATACAGCACTCATTTCAGCCACAGCTCATTTTCTCTATTTCACTCTCTCCCAATTCCATTCCTCCGTATTACCCTTACTCTCCATGTCTGCCCCAGCGACCTTTGCCACCTGTCTCCCAGCACCAACCATTCTAAGATCTCCACGAGTCACAGATAATACCATTCTTTCCCCATCTTCATCTAGCTCCTTTGACAAAACCTTTTACACATTGGCAGTGACCAAAAGTATGAAAACCAGGGGCGGGGGTGGGAGGGGGAGTGATATTGGCACAGCGCTGGGGAAAGAAATGTAAATACGACAGTCCGCATGGGCAACCTGCTGGGCTGATAAAACAGCTTCCGCAAACTCAATACCGAGGGGTCTGTTTCTAATGCAGCTGCCTATTGTTGTTGGTGTTTGAAGAGTATTCAAAAGGCACCGGGCTGCCTTAGACGCTAATGTGTGGATGTCTCAATTTACAAAAGCCACCATGCATCCCGCAAAGCACTGCATCCTTGGAACCTGGCACTATTTCCGGTTCATAATAAGTGCTCAGTAAATGATTGCTTAATGAATGAAGGGGGAAAAAACTCAAGGGCTCTTTACACCACACCTCACCTTCCAGCTCAAACTGAAAGGCCAGCTTGAAAAAGCTTCACATGCCAAAATGCAACGACATTCTAAAAATTGATCATGACTTCCTTGCCAATGATTTTTTTCCTTGAACTATGCTGACAAGGAAAATGAGGATCATTTGCTCATTAAACAGGTATTTATGCAGCGCTAACTCTATGTTGGGTGCTGGGATGTGATGTGAGAAAAGAGAAAAGAAAAAGGACTCTTCCTGTTTGAAGACGACAGTGGAAGCTGGTAGGAATCCATCATCGCATGAGGGAAAGGTCAAGACGCGGCAGAGAAAAGCAACGCTAGGGTTTTAAAGAGACAGACTCAACATTGTGATGCTCTTCCCTTCAAGAAAAGCTAGTTTCACTTCCTGTGAGTGTGGGCTGACCCACTTCCAAGAAATAGAGATGGAGGCATGACATGCCAAAAAATAGTGGAAAAACAAAACAACCACATCTCCCATATTGAGTCTGTCTGCCTGTGGGTCCCTCTCTTCTGTCCCCCTTCTCTCTCTTCTTCCTCTGCCTCTTGAACTCTTGCTTTGTGGAAGATCTTATTTAAGGCCTACTTGGTCTTCCACTATCCCTCACCCCCCCCCAGCAACACCTGAAGCAGGTGGGAGAGCAGGTTCTGAGGTCAGAAGGGCAGAAGAGATGCTCCTGCCTGCCACAAGCTGAGAGTAGGCCCTGCACCTCACCTGGGCAGCACAATAGAGCCAATGGCAGAGGTGTGGGAGAGCCAACCCCAATATTGTGAGTGTGGAAGAGCTGTTCCCATTACTCACAAGTCATGTGACAGCATGTGTAGGAGAGAGATGCCCTGCCAGTCCATCAAGCAGGTGGGAGAGCTGGCCTTGAGGTCATAAAAGCAGGAGAGCTGGCCCTGCCGCTTCTCTACTGCAGCACTCAGAAGAGTGACCCTTCTGCCCCACCTGGGCAACACAGGTGTGGGTGTGGGAGATCCAACCCTGGGGACATGAAAGCAGGAAAACTGACCCTGCCCCTTGCTCATTGCTGCAAGGGGTGAGCTAGCCAGGGCTGGAAAGCCCACTCGAGTGGCAAAGACAGAGGAGAGCTGATGGGCTGGCCAAACCTGAAACTACCCAGTCCCAGAACCAGGGTTATGTGTTGGCCCATCCCAATGTCCACCCATCCATGATCTTCCGGAGCACATGAACGACTGGTGCTGCAGAGCCAAAGCTGCAGGATCTCCACAACACAGGGCAGCAGCAGGGTGACCACGAGGAGTTCCCATGAGGGCCTAGCATCGATGATGTAGCAGAAACCAGAGGCCTCAAACCAGACCGACAGCTCTTTGCAATGAACACTTGCAAGTAAAGATATATGGACAAAAGGGTTTACTGCGTGACTCACTGGGTCACACAACAGCTTCCGTGACAAGATCCGCAAGGGCAGAGGGCAGATGTTCAGGCACGGGAAATGAATGGGATCGAGATACATGACATAAAAGACACAAAGAATAAATAAAAAGTTCAAAAATGGCTACTTGGTAGGGTAGGAAGAAAGGGAGGCACACTGGAGGAGGAGCCGAGGCCTTTCCACAACTGTGCACATGGCCCTGGAGCGCTTCCAAGCCACTTCCAGATGCCTGCTGGGACTGTGAGGTGATAAATGCTTGTTTTATACAGCCAAGTTGGGCCATTTGATACGCAGCACTAAGTCACCAGCTGGAAGAGGTGCAAGATGCTGTGTGATGTGGAGTAAGGTGCACCCTTCTGGGCTAAACAGTGAGGAACACTTCCCTGAGGATGCAGTTGAGTGACAGAGGAGCAAGAAGGCAAGAAAGGGTGGTCCAGGCAAAAGAAGTGACGTGTGCAAAGGCCCTGAGGTAGGAAGCCATCTTCTCAGATATGCTAAGCACCGTCACCAAGGAGGCTACAGAAAGGATAGCAAATGAGGCTGGTTTATAACAAAACTGACAAAAGAGAAGGCCTATTGATGGGGTCACAAGACATCATTGAAGACTTAGGATCTTCCTTGGGAAATCAATGAGAAGTCTTTGAAGGATTTTAGACAGAAAAATGACTTGATCACACTCAACGTTTCCTTCTGTTTTGTCAGCTGCTCTTTCTACCATGGCGTTCAGTTGACAGCTTCCTCTCACTGGGCCAGTTTCTATGTCCACACAGACTCAAATCACAGTGGAAATTAAATGGGCAAGGCCCTCACCATTTGCAGTGCTAACTTTTTATTAACTCCCATCCCATTCCAAGGTTTGCCAGTCTCTGGCTACAAACTCCAAGAGTGTTTGACAGGCAAGGTATGGGGAACCTCAAGGTGAACTCTAAAATCTGTTTCCTAAGGCAGCTGTAATGTTGCATCTCATTCCTCTTGGGAAAAAAAAAAAGCCTAGAATTTTAACATATTCCCAAGGGACTCTTGGGACCTTCGACACCTGAACCTGAGACATGGATTCAGAAGTATGTAAAGTCTCGAGGAAAGAAACCATGAAAGGAGAAGGTAGAGAAAAAGGGCAGGGATGTAGCCAAGTTGGTAGAATCCTTGCCTAGCATGCATAAAGCCCTGTATTCTATCATTGGAATCACACAAAGCCACACATGGGTACACACACCTGTAATTCCAGCACTCTCTCAGGAGGTAGAGGCAAGAGAGTCAAAAGTTCAAGACCATCCTTAGCTATACATAGCAAGTTTCAAACCACAGTAGGCTATGTAAGACTGGAGGTGGGACGGGGGGGGGGGGGGGGAAGGGGTATGTTCTCAGGTGCTGCCATGTCGTCCCAGCCTGTTCTGGGGGGGACACTGGAGTGTGAACCACAGAGCTGTCCTCCTCCTGTGTCAAGAGCCAACCCTCTGCTCCCCTCTCTGTCAGTCATTAATTATGAGTTGCTTCCATCAGTCAGACAGTTCTCAGGAGAAGAGGGGGGTTTCCAGGCAGATTAAATGCTTTTATCTGCTCAGTACAGCAACCTAAGAGGAGAGAGAGTTTACGCTACTAGCAGCTGATGCTTGCAGAAGCTGGGTAAATAGAGAGGACATCAGGAATTGGGGAACCCCAAAACAGTGTCTATCATGTACAACCCAGGAAAAGTTCCAAACCAACTATAGCAAAGAAATGAAGATTACCAATGACACCCTATGCAAACAGGATAGACTCCTTCCATATGGAAGCCACTGTACCTCCACCATCCAGTCATCCAAGAGTATACACTAAAGTCCCCCTGCCACCCACCCAAGCCCATAGCCCTCCACTCAACACAGCTCAGTATGGAGTCACAGAACTAAATCACTCTGAATATCATTATCTCAAGTTACTCAAAAATTCCCCTTGGGGTCACCCTGAAAGTCCAGATAGATGACCAGGAACCTTGTGGAACTTGAGTGCGGAGGAAGAATAGGAGCTAATTGAAATCAGATACTCAGCCCCATCCTATCTCATTTCAAATCTCAATATTCCTTCCTACTATGACTCTGAACTGTAGGCAGAGGTTTTTGTTGGGACCACTGACTTCCCAATAACCACACAGAGATATATTAATTGTAAATGTTCGGTCGATAGCTTAGGCTTGTTACTAATTAGCTCTTTCAACTTAACCCATATTTCTTATCTGTGTTCTACTCTCAACTGTACCTTTTCTCAACACGCGTGTTCATCTTGCTTCTCTCCACATCTCTCTTGTGACTCCGCCCTATTCTACCCCAGTGCTCTCTTTTTTCCAAGGTCCCACCTAACCTTTTCCTGCATAGCTATTGGTCAGTCAGCTATTTATTAACCAATACATTTTCAGAGTGTACAAAAAGACTGTTCCACAGCACTGGGCAAGCTACACAGTGTTTCAAGACTCAGTTTCCTGCCTGTAAAAGTGGGGTAATAATAATGGCCCTTGCTTACCGGGTCCATATCAGCATGGGAACTATCGAGTTAATTCATCTAAGCAGTGCCCACCTCAGAGTAAGTATCCATAAATATTAATAATTAAGATGGTTTCTGGAGACTTGGGAGATGGCATGGTAGAGAAAAACTGCTTGACTCAAAAGCATGAGGATCAGAGTTCAAATCCCTGGCACCCATGAATACTGGGCAGGTATGGCCACCCATCTATAATTTCAGAACTCTGGAGACAAAGACAGAGGATCCCCAGGGCTAATCAGCTTGCTAGCCTAGTTGAGTCAGTAAGCTCTAGGTTCAGTGAGAGGCCCTGCCTTAATATACAAGGTAGAGAGTGAGAAAGGAAGAGAATTGACACCAACCCCCCCTCACACACACATATATACACACACACACATACACACATACACACACACACACAAATAAACATATGCTATTGAACTATCAGAAAGAGAAGTCAGGACCTTCCAACCTGAAGATCCTCAGATCACCCTCCCCCCACAATACTGTAAGCATCCTTCATTCATCCAATATTCTGCCGTGCAGCGCCCTCTGGCCATGAGCTCCCTGAGAGCCAGATGTGTGTTGTTTCATCTTTGGCCAGCGCTATGAGCACATTGTTGGTCTGATAAATAATTGATCCCTGGTTTCTACCACTGCCAGGTACTTCTCAAGGAAGCTTGCTGAGAAAGCAAAGGTCCAACTGAGACCCTCTTCACTCCCCATGCCTCAACAGCCCACGGCAGGTGGAGTACCTGCCGGAACATTCTGACAAGCGTTGGGTCTTTGCGCATGTGAGAAGGAGGTCGGTCTAGTGCCTCCTCCTTCAGGCCCAGAGGCCACACGAAGCATTTCACGGGCAGCCCCTCATTTAGTCACCTCAGCAGTCCTGTTGTGATTTCAGAGGTTGTACAGAGCAGGTAACTGAGGCTCTGCCACCTTCGCAGGGACATGCAGTAGAAGATTCTCATATTCTCAGGCCTGATCCATATTCAGCAGGAAGGCCATTGTTGTCTGGGCTCTGAGATTTCAGGGATTACTGGGAGGCAGATTTAGACACTGGAGCTAGGGAATGGAGACCCCTTGGCCAGGCTTGTCTTGCCTTATACTCTCCAAAGCCAGCAAAGATCAAGGAAAAGGCATTGCATGGTGCATGACTGTCACCAGAATGAAGAAGCAGGGAAGAAGAGCTGATGCTACAAAAACATGGTCACATAAATACTGTTTGCTGAGCATTTACCATATGCTTGGGGCTAAGTCCCATCTCAGTCGGGCTTCTACAAGCCAGATATCGGAACAAATGTATGACAGCAGGGAGTTCGAGTGAGGTGTGATCCTAGGAAGCACACAAGATGAGACAGCAAAGAGAACAAAGGTACCAGAATGAATAGTCACCCCTGGGGAAACGGGGGACCCTTTGAAGCTCTATGTTCACACTGAGAATTATCCCTCAGAGTACGGGGAAGCTGAGGGTTTACCTGCTGACTCCCAATTCTATTGACTGGGAGTCATTTCTAGAACATGAGTGACCTGGACCTTGTAACTGCCCCATGCAGGGGCTCAGCATCCTCCTGTGATCAGAAGAATGCTTGGGCAGAGAGAATTACAGTTGCTCTGGGGAAAGGGACATAACATTCGTAAACATCCTGGAAAAGCTGCAAATGACAGATGGACAAAGGATCTCAAAGGGGCTTAGGCAAATCCACAGCAGCCCCTCCCATGACTGTTCCATCATCTCCATGGGATAGTGACCATGACTATGTCAATTTTATGGTTGAGTAAACTGAGACGAATACAACCAAGGTCACCGAGCTGGGGAGGCAGCATGGGATCTAGACAGCTGAGCCCAGAGCCCGTGAGCTAAGGCAGCATCTTGCGTGGGCTCCTCTCCAAGGTTCTTTTTGCCCCCACCAAGCAGGGCACAGCCACATGGAAGCCATGGTGTTCCAGTCTACTTTATCCATGCCATTGTCTCAATTTAAAGTATCTGATAGAATGTTTGGGGGTACACAGAGTGAAATGGCTGGCTGATAGAGAAAGATAACAGCATAGCCATCACCTTGTGTGGTTACCCTTTTCTTATGTGCGACAAAAGCACCTAAACTCTTCTATCCAAAATCTCAAATATAATTGAGTATTTTTGACCCCTAACCTCCTGGTTCACATCACTTGCAGACTTGCTTCTCCTGCATAGCTACAACTTTGGTGAGCTATCGTCCGCCTCATTCCTTCCCTTCCTCCTTGGGAGTCCGTCAATTTATTCTGTAGAACTGTGCATTTGATTCCCTTGAACTCTAACCCCCGTGTATTTCCCACATACCTCTCAGCCCACACACCAATATCTTCCGGTAAGGTCTAGAGCACCATGGCCCTGAAATGGAGGTAAACAAGACAGGGGTTGGCAGTTCTGTCCTGACTGACAGATGCCAGCTCTGCCTAGCTTTTATAAAGGCTGACTAATGAGGCTGAGGAGAAAGCCTACTCCAGGTTACAAATATGACCCTTGTGTGTCATGTTTTAGACAGCAGAGAGTGGTAATCCTAGCTCCCCTCCATCAGGGTAAAGAAAGTCACCCTTCTCCTAAGAACGCCGTTCTATCTCTTTGATAGACACGTTCAGCCATGCAGTCTCCACAAAAGGAAAAAATGTCCACATAGCGCAGACAGTCACGCATTTTTACTTCACATCGTGTTTGCTATATCCAAGGAGTCTAGAAAGTGGGCAGGAAGAGAATCTTATCTCCACTCAGAAGGCAGAGGCAGGTGGATCTCTGTGAGTTCAAGGTCAGCCTGGTCGACAAGAGCTAGTTCTAGGACATCCAGGGAGACACAAAGAAGTCCTGTCCCAAAAAATACTACTTTTCTTTTTTTATTGCTTTTATTGAGTTATATATTTTTCTCTGCTCCTCTCCATGCCTCCCCACTTCCCTTCTACCCTCTCTCATGGTCCTCATGCCCCCAATTTACTCAGAAAATCTTGTCTTTTTCTACTTCCCATGTAGATTAGATCCATGTATGTCTCTCTTAAAATCTTCTTTGTTGTTTAGATTCTCTGGGATTGTGAATTGTAGGCTGGTTTCCTTTGCTTTGTGTCTAAAAGCCACTTATGAATAAATATATATTATATTTGTCTTTCTGAGTCTGGATTATCTCACTTAATATGATGTTTTCTAGATCCATCCATTTGTCTGCAAATTTCAAGATGTCATTAATTTTTTTCCATTGCATAGTACTCTGTTGTGTAAATGTACCCCATTTCTTTATTCATTCTTCAGTAGAGAGGTATTTAGGTTGTTTTCAGGTTCTGGCTAAAACAAATAATGCTGCTATGAATATAGTTGAGCACATGTTGTGGTATTGCTGGGTCTTGAGGTAGGTTGTTTCCTAATTTTCTTAGAAATAGCCACACTGATTTCCAAAGTAGCTGTACCAGTTTTCACTCCCACCAGCAATATAGGAGTGTTCCCTTACCCCACGTCCTCTCTAGCATAAGCTGTCATCAGTGTTTTTGATCTTGGCCATTCTAACAGGTGTAAGATGGAATCTCAGATTGTTTTGATTTGCATTTCTCTGATAGCTAATAATGTTGAGCATTTCCTTAAGTGTCTTTCAGTCATTTTAGATTTGTCTGTTAAGAGTTTTCTGTTTAGGTGTGTACCCCATTTTTATTAGATTATTTGTTCTTATGATGACCAGTTTCTTGAGTTCTCTGTGTATTTTGGAGATCAGTCTTCTGTCCGATGTGGGGTTGTTGAAGAACTTTTCCCATTCTGTAGGCTGCCATTTTGTCTTGTTGACCATTTCTATTGCTCTACAGAAGCTCACAGACACTGAGAACAACAATAAATAAATGGGACCTCCTGAAACTGAATAAATCCTCCTTTTCAGGTAAAGAAACTGAGACTCAATCTTTCTTAAAACCACAAAACTAGTGAGCAAAGAGCTGACTTAAGCATAGTAGGTCTTTGGTTCAAATACAGTTCTGTCACCACAACAATCATAGAGCTGGCATACCAAGCAGATACAACATAATCAAGCATGGCATTAGGCACCTTGAAGTCAGGTTGGGACCTCTGTTTCTCTTTTTAGTGGAGCTTGTGAAGTCAAGCTTAACCTTAACAGAATCTCAGTGATGGTCAGCAAAGTTAACCCTCCTCTCTCCAGACCCTCTTTCTCCATTTCTGCATTTCTCTGGTTTTTTTTGTTTTGTTTTGTTTTGTTTTGTTTTGTTTTCCGCTAGAACTTTCTCTAACCAAGGCCTTCATTTCCTTGGTTGGCATAGTATAACAGACTGACCTCACTTACAGAATGCTGTCGTTAAGAGATCTGTCCATATCAATCGTGCTGAGTAACTCCAGAGAACTGCAGCAGAAGGGAAGCTGGAAGGATCAAAGCACGCATGGGACCCCACCCACTGTTACCAGAGGGGTCTTCGGGGAATGCCAAAGACCAGCCCTTGGCTGATAGCCTGGGAAGACAGAAACTTCAGGGTTCCCTTGCAAGAGCTGGATTCTGAAGACAAGCTGCAGGAACTTAGAAGTTGACTCACCATCCTCCCCCGCCCCCGAGCTTCCAGGAGGGGTAACAACCCTGGTGACACCTTGATCTCAGCCATAAGGAGTTCTCTGTGGAGATTAGCAGAGCCATGCTGTCTGCAGACATCAGCTCCAGAGAACCATGAAATGCTATGTGTGTGCGTGTGCCATTCTGAGCTGCTACATGTGTGGGACTTTGTTATGACAGCCATAAGTTGATGCAGACAATACTTACAACTGCTGGCACACGCTAGTGGTATAATGAATGTTTGAGTGGACAGGACACTCCTTGGAGGCTTAACTAAGACTTTTTTATTTTGGTGTGTTTTGGAATTATGCTCATATCCATCAGCTGTTGCTGCATAACAAACATACACAAGAATGAGGGTAAACAACATCTGGAAGGGTTGTCTTCCTGTCCACTTGACTACAATATCCACTTGGGTCACATCATTTGGGTCCACCAGGCTTGGCTCCCAGACTGAGCTGGAGCCGGGTCCACTGTAAAGGTCTCTCCTCTCCCTTACACCAGAAGCTGCTAATGTAGGTTCCTCTTACGGTGACAGGTGGCAACCCAGAGACACAAGCTACACTGCAAGCACACCTCAGGTCTCAGTTCAAGTTATACCCAGGAACCATCCTACTGACCAAGGCAAATTACGCGAGTATACCTAGGTCAGAGTGGAAGGAATGCATGCCTCCCACGCAGGTGAGTAAACAGTGGGAATGTGTTCAGTAATGAATGCCTTCCTTAGTGGGCTGCACATGTGTTACTGGGACATTGAGGGACGTGGTGAGAGTCAGGGAACGGAACATGGCAATGTGCTCCTCCAAGAATATTTGTAATGACAAATGAGCCCCCGGGAGGCACAATCATAACATCAATCAATAATGGTTTGGATACCTTCTCCAGTACGTATCTGCCTCTCGGAGCTTCAGAAGCTTTCTCATGTGTCAAATGGGAATAATGGTGGCTCTTCCCTCTTGGGACTCTTGTGGGTACGTGGCAATGCCACAAGGTGGAGCTTTCAACATTGTGTATGGAGCACAGTCCAGGTTCATGGGTGTACATGCACCCCTTGTCTCTCACAACGGGGCCTCCCTAATGCAATAATGGGGAAGGCGAGGGTGGGCGAGCCTTGAAATTGTCTGGAGACAGATCCAACTAGGCCACAGTCAATGGCAGCCTATGAAGTGTGTGGCTGTGTGGTGGGGGGACGCGGAGTGGGCGTGGGTGGGTGGGTGCACTACCCTGCACGCAAAGCCTGTCCCCGCGGGCTCTCAACAATGATTACAAGTGATTCTGAAGCGTTCGCTGAAACATGTTATAAGCCTTGATTACAAAGAAAGAGTGATTTTCTTCAAGTGGATCCTCCATCTGCTGGAGGTAGCCAGACCCCATTGACACGGAAGATAAGCCCTGCTGCAGAGAAACTCCTAGAACTCTGCAGGCTCCGAATTTGCAGCAGAATGCCTCATGCTTTCCCTGGCAAACTTGACTGACAGATCCCCCCCCAAAAAAAAAAAAACAAAGAAAAGAAAAGCCCATCTAGCTATTCCCACCTTGCCCAGGCCTGGCACTCACTGTCAGAGTCCATGGAGCAGCCTTGGAAAGGGGCGATAAATGCTGTGCCTCTTTATTTATGAGCACTTCCTCCTCTAAGCATAATTCCCTCATTCTTTCCCCAGTTTGTGTGTAAACATCTCAAATAGGATTATTTTGAAAGGGTCTTGGGACACAATGCTTCTGTTGGAGCACATACTGGCCTGCGCCGCAGCCGTCATTCAGAGCAAAGAACAGAACACACAGAGGGGGCCTTTGGGGTCTAGAAGTTCGCAGCGAGGTGGCAACATGGCAACCCAAGGGTTCCGTCACACCGTGAGCAGCATTTTGGGGCACCTGTAGCCACTTGGCCCCTGTGATTGCCACTCACGTTTGAAAGAAGTCACCTGTTCCAAAGTCATCATGATGAAACTTAGTTAACCTTCCCTAGGTCTGAGCTGTTGGTTAAATTCCCCGGTGAGAAAACTTCCTCCCAGGAAAAGCAGCCAGGCTACGTTTGAGCCAGAAGTCACTCTGCTGCTCCTTGTCACAGTCCCTTCACACACTCCTCAGAGGACAGATCCAACACCTAACATGTCCAAGACCTGTCTCTGTTACTGCCCCAGACATTCCTTCCCCTCTTTGGGCCTCCGGTTTTTTGTTTGTTTTGGGGTTGTGTGTGTGTGTGTGTTTGTGTGTGTGTGTTTTCTTACTATGAGCCTCCCAAAGAAACAAACGTTGACCCGGAGAGTCAAGTGCAAATGACTGATTTGGCAAATAAAGACGCCAGCGTGAAAGTGGGGAAGAAGACAAATGAAAGGCGAACTATCTGTTGCTGTAGGACAGACGCCCCCAAAACTCAGCGGCTTAAAGATAACACACGCAGTTTAACTCACAATTCCTGTGGATCAGAAGTCTGGGCAGAGCATAGCCAGGTGCCCATGGCATCAAGGTAGCAGTCAAACTGTCATCTCTGGCTGCAGTGCCACAGCTGGGAAGAGGTTGCTTCCAAGCTCACTTGAGTGGCTGTCACTGGGTTCAGTACCTCCCTGGCTGTCGGTCAGAGGCCGTCTCACATCCATGTCCCTCCATGGAGCAGTTGGCAGCCACATCTCTCCGAATGACAGGCTGAGGGACAAAAGAGAACATGGCCAAGATGAGAGTCACAGTCTTCTTACAACGGAATCTTGCAAGTAAAGTCCCATTTTTCCATGCATATTTTATTTATCAAAAATGGTTCAGTATGCCCCCACATAAAGGAAGGGTATCACACGGGCATGTCAAACATCATTGGGAGATAAGCTGAAGAAGGATTAACCCTTTGCCTTCCTGGGCAGTGAGGCTTTGGAGAAAGCCCAAGGAAAAGAGATGCAATTGCTAGAGTGTCTGATTGGGGTAACAGAATCATTATACCTCAGTTTTCTCCTCCACAGAGAACTGTAAATTGGACAAAATTCCTGGCTGGCACCCTCCCCATGCTCCTCTCCCCTCTGGGGGTTTGAGCCTCACTTCCTGTTCCATGATAGGTTGCCAATGGAAGGTACATATCGAGCTACCCACCGAGCGCCCCGGGAACAGGTGTAGGACGCACCTTAGAATCAGACATGGAAAGAGAGAACAGACTGAGATAGCTCTGCATCAGTCCCCACCGCACACTGAGTCTGTGAATGAGATGTTCACAGGTCAAATGAACCCTTCTCCGGATTCCAGTCATTTCTTCTTCTTGCATCAGGGCGCGGGGGGAGGGGGGAAGAGAATTGGTGCTGTATTGTCCCTTGTTGGGGTTCCTAAGCCACCCCAACCTTGAGATTCCTTCATTCCCCAAACTCTCCCATGCCACGGGTCTCATCGAAGACGAGCTGACAGCTCCTTGGCTCTCTAGCACGCCGGCAGGGTCCCTGTGTCCATCAGGGAAGCATCTCCAGAGGTTGATTTCTTGCGATGCTGCCCTTTTCACCACTGAAGCTCCAGTTCTTTCGGCTTATCCCCCCCATCCTTCTTCCATAGCACGAAGGGAACTAACCCCCATTTTCCACATTGCCTTGATTACACTCCCCACTTTCTAAACTGTGAAATCCTATTTGGGAGTATGTGGTTTTATTTCTTTAAATTCATAATTTTCAGAAAGGCAAAGCTATATTATGCTGTCCCCATTGCTTCAGGCAGCACCAGGTACCCATGGCCATCTTAACTGCCCACTGATCTGAACTAAACATCCATCAATGCCTGAGTTTTGAAATGTGCAAATAACAAAGAAAGGTCAAGTTATGGCTACTAACGTGGGTCAAAGTTCAAACACTGAGTGGTTACTTGGCAACCAATACTGTTGAGAGGGGACCTGACAAGGCAAATAGACTTTACCTTTGCTGTGGTGTCTTAGCCTTCAACTAATTATCTCCCACTACATGGAAATAATCTCACTATAACAAAGTCACCATGGACCCAAACAGAAGTTTTATTTTAAAAATATTAAACAGCAAATACGGCCTGGATAGAAGCAATCAGATCAGACTCCAGGAGGCTTGCTGCACGGGGAACGCTGGCTGAATATCAACCTTGGGTCTGGATCGTATGTGTCCCATTGTCCCCTAAAGCTTCCCACGAACTTTCCCGCTGCTGGCCAATCTCTGCTCTCCACAGGAAAGCAATCTGTTAGCATCCTTGTGAAACACTTTGTGAACTACGGGGAATTGTTTTCTACCACAGAGAGGTACCCTTCTGCTCCCTTCATACTTATCAGCAAGTCTGTGTTATTTAACCCGACATGATTTATTCTGTAGCTCTAATGTCAAAGGGTTAAGGTTAATAATTCATTGGCAAATCCATCCGAAATCACGATCCTTGCATTTGCTGCAATTCTAAAGCAACTGGGGAGCCTTCCTTTTCTTCCTGCACCACTGCCCCATCACCCCCTCCAGCCCTGGCTCCGCTGTGTATTTCTTATGGATCTGACTTTTGATCTCTAGGCCCAGGGCCAGAGGCATGGGCTGACTCCCAGGGGCTGACCAGGCCTTTGCAGAGCTGAAAATAAGAACACCGCTTCCCAGTCTCAGAGCAGAAAGTAAAAGTGCTTTTTTTTGTTCTCATAATCTATTTTGAAAGGCCAGTACGATTTGTATTCTATTTCACAACCCTTTATATGGAACTGAATATGTGCCAGGCTTCATCTCCGGTGCATTTCAAATCTAAACTCACCGAATCTTCAGAGCACCGTACAAGGCAGCCCCTCTTATTGTCCCCACTTTGAAGCAGGCAAATAAAACACAGATTGCTTAAGTAACTGCCTCAAAGTCACACAGCTAGTATTGGAAAGCACAAGAGGACTGTGCAGATAGTTCAGGAGGCAAAGTGCTGCCACACAAGCAGGAGGACCCCCAGAACCCAGGTGACAAAGTCATGCCAGGGGTGTTCTTGTAATCCCAATACTGGGGGGGGGCATTTGGGTTTGTTTGTAATGCCAATACTGGGGAAGTAGAGGCATGCAGATCACTAGAACAGACTAGATAGGCAGTATGGCCTAATTAGCAAGTCCAAGACTAGTTGACCATAGCTCAAAAAAAAAAAAAAAAAACAAAAAAAAAAAACAAAAAAAAACAAAAAAACACATTCAAGGTATATGTGCTTAAGGAAGAACAATACCTGAGCTGTACTTTGACCTCCATACAAACACGCACACACACACAAAGAGAGAGAGAGAATAAAATAAAGTAAAATGGTAGAATTTCAACCTGATCTGGTCCCAGAATCACATTATACACATAAAAGTTTTTTTATTATTACAAGTAATTTTGTGTGGTCACTCACAAGGGAATTAGTACCTAACTTACGGCAGTGGAAAAGACCATATTCAACGAGTACCCACAATGCACCATGCTTTCTCACAGAGTTTCCACTGTGCCATTGTGTTGTCTCCCGGTAGTTTTAAGAGGCTTGTAGTCTCCAGCTTATAACTGGACTCGCTGAGTTAATAATATAATAGCACAACGGATTCCTAGTACTGCAGATCGGCGGCCACCCAAGAAATTCTCGTCCAGTTAATTAACGTATTCGTTACTTTTCTGTTGCTTTGGTAAAACACCATAACCATGGCAACTTCCAGGAGGCAGGTGTGGTGGTTTGGATGTGATTGGCCCCCATGAGCTCATAAGGAGTGGCACTATTAGGTGTGACGTTGTTGGAATAAGTGTGGCCTTGTTGAAGGAAATATGTCCCCGTGGGGGTGGGCTTTGAGGTCTCTTTTATTCAAGGTTTGCTCAGTGTGACCTTCAGACCATTTCCTGTTGCCTCTAAGATGTAGGACTCTCAGCTACTTCTCCAGAACCCTGTCTGCCTGAGTGTAGCAATGTCCCCAACACAATGATAATGGACTGAACCTTAAACTGTAAGTGAGCCCCACAACCCCTGCTCCGTGTCCAGTTAAATGTTTTCCTTATAAGAGCTGCCACGGTCATGGTTTCTCTTAGCAGCAATAGAAACCCTAACTAGGACAGCAGGGTTCATTTGAGTTTGCAGTTGGAGGGGGAGGGTAAGAGTCCATTACTATCACAGTGGGGACATAGGGAAGCAGGTAGCCACTGGAGCAGCAAACTGAGAGTTCATATCTTAAACCACAAAGAGGAAGCAGAGAGAGTGAACTGGGAATGGCCTCTAGCTTTGAAACCTTGAAGTCCTCCCTGAGTGACATATCTCCTCCAGCAAGGCCATCCCTCCTAAATTGCCCAAACAACCTCTAACTGGGCACTAAATACTCAAATGTCCTAAACAATGGAGGGTATCTCATTCAAACCTCCATAATTAATTATGTCTAAAGAGACACAAGCTAATTACAATGGTGACAGAATTTGAGCCTAGACCTCTCTGACCACCCTCCTGCAAGCTGTCAGGATATCCCCAAGTAAGAACAGGGAGAGAAGTGTGGACCATGACTCATTCCTATGAAAATATAATTAACAGAAATACAAATGCATTCAACTTTCAATGTAAACATTGGTTAAAACGGTAGCATAGATACTGACTTTTAATTATTGAGACTAATAATAGATTCATTTTCAAACACTGAGTCTTTCAACCTTGATTTCTCATGTTTGGTTGTGAAGAGTGTCACTGTTGCTTAGATAGATTTAATCCCAGGCAATTAATTTTGGTATGTGGTACAAATTATGCCTTTAAAAATATAACAAAATCTCATATTTCTCCAAGTGGTTAGCTAACTATCTTACTATCTTTAACCGAATAACCCAGTATTTCCTCAACCACAGTCTTCATATGTATATGTGTGTGTGTGTGTATGCACATGTACTTGTGTGTGCATGTGTAAGCACATTTGTGAGAGCCAGAGAGTAGTTTCAGGTTTCATTTCTCAAGTGTGATCATCTCGCTTATTTAAGATAGGGTCTCCCTGGTTTGGTATTTGCCGAGAGGACCAGCCAATTCCTAGATTCCACCCATTTCTCTTCCCCAGCAATAGAATTAATTATAAGCACACACTATACTGTCTAGTTCTTAAAGAAATGGTTTCTAGAGGATCAAACTCAGATCCTCATGCCTGCAAAGCAAGCAATTTACTGCCTGAGCCATCTTCCTATCCTGCCTCCCCACCTTATTCTTATATTTTGTTATATTCTTAAATTATTGTTCTGATTTTAGTTTGAAATAATGTTTGACTTCTAGAAAACCAGCAGATAGAGAGAGGTTGAGGTAAAGAAAGCCCATATACCTTTCACTCCCCTTCATTGTATAATGATTTAAAAACATAAAATTGATATTGCTACAATGCTGTTCACTAATCTATGTGCCTTATTTGATTTTTGCCAGCTTTCTCAGTGATTTCCTTTCTCTGGTCTAGGATCCCATCCAAGGTCTTGCACTGAGTTGGCTTATCATATCTCCTCAGTGACCTCCATCTGACATTGCTCAGCCCTTCCTACCTGTCCTGGCTGTGACACTAGGAGTGACACTAGGAAGGACACTGGTCAACTATTTGGTAGAACACACCTCAGTTTGGTTTTGCCTAATGTTTTCTCTGTGCTAAGGTTTTGCATTTGGGGCAAGAAAATCATAAAAGTGGTTTCCTACCTTCCTGGTTCTCTCTCTCTCTCTCTCTCTCTCTCTCTCTCTCTCTCTCTCTCTCTGTGTGTGTGTGTGTGTGTGTGTGTGTGTGTGTGTGTGTGCCTCATTCATGTGCCATTAACCTTGATCACTAGGTGAGGGTATTGGCTGTCAAGTTTCTTCATTATTTTCTTATCCTTTTTCTATTAGCAATCAGTGAACATCTTGTTGGGAAATTTGAGGGTACCATGCAAAATACCCAGCTACCAACCCACTCCCCATTGTTAACCTTGGTCTATATTTGTAGAAAACTATAAAAATCATTAGCATGGGGGCGTTTGCCTGATGCGAAGTTCTGTTTCCACATTCCTCTACACTCACTGACTGGCATTCCTCTGCAAGGGGATGCTGTCCCTTCCCTCCCAATCAACACAATTATTTATTTATAACAGTATAGGTCTGTGAATATTTATTTTACTCCAGAGATTATAATCTAATTCTTATGGTAAATTCTAATATGCCATTTTTTCCTCCTTCTGAATTTAGTCCTCTATTTCATTGATGTTTTTGTATATTCCTATCCTGGTAATAACATTGTCTTAACCATTAAGCTTTATAATACATATCAGAGTCTGGACACTGAAGTTTTCTTCTCATTATTATTCTTGCAGAAAGTCCTTGGTGGGTTTCTCCTATTTATCTTTCCAGATGAGTTTTTGAATAATTTTTGTCAATTTACACGATAAATTCCTAAGGGCATTCAGTTGAAATTGCATTCAATTTAAGAACTAACTTAGGGAAAATTGTTTTCTTTAAAATATTAAATCTCTCTATCTAAAAACATGATATGCCTCTCCATTTATTTGTGAGCATCCACGTGCCTCTGTGAAAACTTGCCATTACTTTGTATAGGTACTGTACGATACTTTCTGGTTGGAAGATTCTCAGAATCCTCGCCCCTAGGATTGTTTTGGTAATCAGACATCAAGCCGTAATGCTAACTTTACATTTTAATTAGTTTATTTGTTTAGTGGTTATTTGCTCAGTGCCTACCATGAGCCAAGCGCCACTGTTTGAAAAGATTGGGAGTTTTGTCCTTCATCCCCACCATGGATCTTCATTTCATGGAGGAAAAGCAGATGGAGAGGGGACACAAAAGAGTGGATACTGTTGCCCCAGAACACAGTGAATTCCCAGCTCTCCACACCTACGCTGTGGGAAAATGGATTGAGATAACACCTAAAGAGTTCTCAGGTCAGAACTGAAGCACTAGCTTTCCCTCCATGAGAGCTGTCAGCCCTTTTCCAGCTAACAAGGAGTCAAACAAATATTTACAAGCAGGGAAGATTCTCACAGTGCAAACTCCGTACTCTGCTCGTCATCAAAGTCAAATAAGGAAATAGTGAAAGAACTGTGGGAAGTATTTTGGCTATGTCACCATGGTGATACATGGGTGATGCTTGATCCCAAAGTGGGGTGATGCTTGATCCCAAAGTGGGGGGAAAAGGAAGAAAAAAAAAGAAAAATTAACCAAGAAACCATGTAGGCAAAAGAGCATCCACATGGGAAAAATAACCTATGCAAAGGTCCCTTGGAAGGAATGTTTGGTGAGTTCTAGCAAAGATGCCATAGATATCACCTAGATAGACCAGAAGTAGGAGGAGCTGTGGAATAGTCAAAAGGCAACCAGATTTGGGGTCTGTTTTTATAAGCGCAGAGTCAGCATAGCTAACAGATCGGAAGTTAGGGAAGGCAAGAGCGTTGGCATGAGCTGGGTCACACAGGTAGGTATCCTCAAGGCCCCAGACCAGCCAACGTGTTTTCAATAACTCTTAGATGATCTGCACATAAGGTTTTAGCTCATAAAACAGACTGCTATCAAGCATCAGAAAAAGATGGGATGTCTTCTGAGCAGCTGGCAGACTGCCAGGCTCCCTCTCAGAATGCAGCCTCTCACCTCCAGTTAGCCGAGAGTTAACAGGTGTGTAGGGTTCGCTGGCGCTCAACTCTATTATTCTTGTCAACGGAAACTCTCCCGAATGCAGTATATTTTATGGATGACTCAAGTACCCTTCAGGCTCAGGAAGGAGCCTGAAGGTCAGGATTATAATCTCTAATTAGTTCTGCTCTGGAGCTGGGAGGGAGGGCTGGGTACCCAGAGTCTCAGGTATATGAGTTTCGGATAAGGAATTGCTGCCTCAATGGATGGAGAACGGAGTCTGCTCATTTGCAGAAGTACCTGGTAATTGTGACTAATTACCAGAGGGTGTGCTTTAGCCATCACTGACACACATAAATAACCATCTGTACCTTGACTCCAGGCTGTTAATACACTCCCAGGGCTGTTCTGAGAATGCCAGGAGAAGTGTGGGTCTAAAATCTTCCATGTGATTTCTGTTTGGCCTGACATCAGAGGATGCCGGGAGAGAAAAAGAGAAAGGAAAAAAATCCGCTGGGATCTAAGCAAGCGTGAATTAGTTAAGGTTTGAGCAACTCACATCCATAATGAAAACTGCTTAAGGATAAAGTATTTTTGGAAGCCCCCCTTGCAAAGGATTATAAAAGACTCAAAACGCTGATGTCACAGATTCGAAGCGGAGCCCCCTGCTGTCTTCAAAGAATTCTGTCTCGTCAGTAAGGAGAGAAACATACTGGTGTTTACTGACTATCTTAGACCAGCCTGGGCCTGCTTCCTAGCAAAGACTCTTCTCATAGGAGTAGGAGGGAGCAAGCGGTGTGGAGAAGAGGCACACAAGCGGGGCCAGCAGTTCAGACCAAACCATCCCTTCAGAGAGCAGGCTGCACGTGCCCCCCCCCCGCAACACACACACACACATACAGTTAACTCAGTTAGCACACACACATCCACCCCCACCCTCACCCAGTCCTGACCTGTGCATCCTCACTTCTGTACCTAGGAGCTCGTCCCCAGATGCTCCCCAACAACTATGCTTCCTGTCACTGTTGGAAATGTGGCCCTGATGCTAAAGTCCTGAACCCACGTCCCTCTCATTGGTGAGTTCTTCTGGGAAGTCGTTGAAGATGTAATGAGTTAGGTGATGTCACACTGGATTAAGATGGGATCTGATTTTGATATGACTGATTGACTTACGAACTTATGAGAAAGATGGACAGTGATACACATGAGAAAGATCTTTATGGGACAACAGAGGTGGGGACTGTATTAACGTCTCTAGAATTTAGGAAACACCAAGAACTGCAGACCAGCCCAAAGGAAGGACCCTCCTTCACCTAATTTTCTTTCTATTTCTGTGATAAACACCATGACCAAAATCAACTTAGGGAGACCTTTCTTCCCTGGAGTTCAGATTCACCTCTTCACCACCAGTTGGGACATCTGAGCCCGTCATATACCTAACGAGGCAGCTGTTGGTGGAAATGAACTCTCTTCACAAGGCACCTATGTCATGGTCCTGTATCCCCCCCCCTCCAGATTCCTACATTGAAGCCCTGACCCCCAGGACTTTACTATTTGAAGGTGAGACCCTTAAAGAGGTTAACTAATTAAGATGACGTTATTAGGTTAGGCCTTAACCTAGGACAATTAGTGTCCTCAGAAGAAAGGATATCAAGACACAGACATACCTCGGGGTAAGCCACAGGAGAACATAGCCAGAAAGTTCCTATTTGCAAGCCAAAAGAAAAGCCTCCTCCAGAAACACTCCCCTCTCCCCAACCTGCGGTGCTTTGTACAGCAGACTTCCCCAAAACCTCCTGTTTCCACTCTATCATCGAGACAACAAATGACGGAGGGAATGTGGGGAAAGAGGAACCCCCTTTCTCTGTGGGTGGGAATGGAAACTGGTACAGGCACCCCGGAAATCAGTGTGGATGTTTCTAAAAGAGAACCTTAAAAATAACACCGCCATATTCCAGTACGCAGGCTCAGTCCTCCCACACAGGTACCTGCACCTCTGTATTTATGGCTGCGCTCTTCACAATAACCAGGAAATGGAACCAGCCCACAGGTCCATCACCAGATGAGGAAGAAAAGGGTGAGGCATACAAGACAGAATGGTATGTGGCCGTGAAGAAAAATAAAGACATTAAGTTTTTCAGGAAAGCTGATGAATCTGGAAATTACTATCTAAGTGAGGTAACACAGACACCAAATATAAATGCCACATGTTCTCTCTTGTTCTCTCTCCTATATACATACTGTGTGTGTGTGTGCGCGCGCGCGCGTGCGTGCGTGCGTGCGTGCGTGTGTGTGTGTGTGTGTGTGTGAGGAGAGGAGGGGAGAGAGAGAAAGAGAGAGAGAGAGGAAGAGAGAGAGAGAGAGAGAGAGAGAGAGAGAGAGAGAGAGATCTAGAAAGAGGACCACAGGAGGGCAAAGAGACCTTAAGGGACAGATGAGAAATGATAGAAAAGATGCAACATCAAAATGAAAAATAGGTCACTGGGGTTTGGAAGAGAACAAGCCAGAGAAGGGCCAGGAGGATGGGGAGGGAGGAGGGGGATCACCGAAAATAAGGTACTAAATGAAACCCACAACTCTGAACACTAATTTAAAAAACGTAAATAACAAATCAGCAATAAACAAGTAAATAATAAACAGATAATAAATTTCTTTCCAGTTTTACATCTCAGACTCCTATATCACAGTTGATTAATTCTAGACAGACCTTCTGTCTCCATTTTTTACTTCTCTGAAATGTCTGCCAGGGAAGCCAGGCAGGCACCATGGTCTGGTATCTTCACTGTGTACCCTCAGGCTTTCTGAGGACTCTGACCACGCACAGGCAACCCCACATTGCAAGGACAGACTGGTTGGGAAGAGAAGCCATGTTCTTGTCTGCTAATACCTAGGAAACTGGAAACATCTCTGCATTGAGATTTGCAGAATGGGGAGCTGAGGGGGAGGGAGAGCTAGAAGTGAGAATTAAGAGTGCTTGCAAGGACCCTTGATGCGATTGGTGGTGGTGGTATAAGGGACAAACCCTTGGAGGAAAGCACAGACACTGATGGCTGAGTCAAAACCGAGTCAGGGATCTTGAACTCTAAACCAGGAAGTTTAAAAATCTTTCCAGCAACTTGTTTCGCTTCTGTGTTCCTTGGAACGTATGCAAATGTGCGATCCATGATAGAATCTACAGCCCCGCAAATTTAAAAGGCTCTTCCAATAAGCATAAAATAAAAATCCTAAGTGATAAAAAGATAGAGTCTAGCATCTATGGCAGCATTTTTTTCCTTCCTCCTGCTACATCAACTGAGAGTGCTCCTTCCTCGGTGGCCAGTCATTTTGCTCTGGACAAAGCGTGGAATGGCTTCGTTACAGTACAATCATAGTTAGGAAGCAATCTTATAGGTGAGAAACAGAGGGTGTCTGGCCTTGGTGGCTTACACATGGACCCTCCCAACCTGGCTGTGGTCCATTCCTGTCAAACTCACCTCTGCTGCCCCCACTTACACCTGAATTCCAATCCAGGATCTAGCCTCCAGTGGGAAGTTCCTGCCAAGGAGTTAAATTAGTTGGCTTTTCATGCATATATAATGAACTCAACGCAATAAATAAGGCTTTATGGGTGGCAGATTTATCCATCTTTATGGTGCAAAAGTAGAACTCGTGGGGTATGCACATCAAACAGACACTGCCTCTCACCCCCACAGGTGTAAATCACAGTGGCCTGGGATGCTCGCGTGGAGGACCTGCCTGGGGGCCTGGTTTATAAGACTGTCAATAATTACAGCCCCAGGAAGCCCGCAAGACGTACAGGCAGAATCTGCTAGGAGCACAGGCAGAGGGACAATTTACTGGGCACACCATAGCTACTGCTGAGTCAAAGAGACGGTGCATCAGAGGATGAGTGCGGTCCCCAGGACACAGGCCTGGAGTGTCTAACAAGCATGAAGGATGGCCCTGAGAGGCCCTAAGGAAGAGCTCTGGAGGCTTCCAGACCAGTGCTGTGAGCCAGAAACATCTGGAAGGCTGGTCAAAATACAGACTGTTACTGGAGAGAGATGGCTCAGTGAACTGATGGCTAGGCAAGAGTAGGGAATCTGAGTTCCATGTCCAACGAGGCAAATGATTACCAGTCCAACTCTAGGGAGGCAGAGACAGGCTTCTTGGGGATCACCAGCTGACTAGCCAAGCTAAGTAAACAAGTTATAGGTCCCAGTGAGAGAGTCTGTTTCAAAGAATAAGGCACAACTCCTGAGGAAGAATGATGCCCAAGTTTTACCTCTAGCCCATACGTGCACAAACACATAGGTGCATGAGGGCATGCTGGCACGCATGGGCATGCACATGCGCATGCAATCACACACGCACAACTCTCAGACATTGTGACTCAGAAGATCCAGGCTATGGCTGCAAAGTTTGCATTTATCTCAGGAAATGCTCAAACAGTCCATCTGTGGATAATTTTTTGAACACTGATGCCTAGATTATTTTTTAGCAAAGGCGCAAATATCTCTCATATTACCCAGCGTCCTGAAATGACCCAAAGCTCCACTTGGGATACAAATGACATGCTGTGCCCAGATGAAGGAGATGGCCTTAACATCTTGCCATTAATAATAGCATGTACACTACAGGTCAGCATCCCTGGGACACTGAAAGCGAGTGGCTTCACTTCCCCGAGCCTCAGTTTTTGTCTGATGAATGGGATCATAACAGTGTTCATGAGATGAAGCCGCTGTAATAACGACTATAATAACTAAATGAGTAACATGTACATACATGTGTCCACATCACGTAGTACCACAGACTGAACCCAGGGCCTCAAGCATGCTAGGCAAGCACTCCACCACTGAGCTGTCTCCCACCCCTTATGTGAACTGTTCTAGGCACTACTTAGTAACTTAGTAACTGAGAAACTTCATAGTACATTTATGAAGGTTGATTAAATTGTCATTTTATAGACTGTGTACATTTTTTCCATAATAAAAGGTTTCCTTGAAAATACTATCTACATTCAACTCACAAAGTCCTTGCTTCTATGCCTCGGCCCCCTCCTGCCATCCGATGCCGACGACGGTGGCAGTGTGGAAATGGCCCCTCTAGGCAGCAGTGTGTGAGAGAGAGAACGTGGGAAAGAGTGGGCCAGCTGAAGTAACTGCTGTTTTTATTTGCATTTTATTCTGTGTGCTTAAAAAATAAGCAGGGAGAGGTAGGCGGGGGTTGGAAGTGAGCACAGCCCGTCCTGCAGCGCCCATTTCTATGTCTCCTCCTTTTTTGATCTCTGCGACTCTTTGTCCCTCCACCTCCCTCCCCTTTCCTTTTCCTCTCCTGCCTCTCTCCCCCCACACAACCTCACTTGTCACATATGTGTCTGTGGAAGGGCAATTTCAGAAAAGCAATTTTAGCTTCTACCTCAAGTGCTAGAATGTTCCTCAGAACAGTCTCAAGCTTACTTACTAAGTGTTGTGGTTTGGATTCCTGGGGTAGTGTGGTAGTTTGAATATAACTGGCTCCCATAATCTCATAGGTAGTGGCACTATTAAGAAGTGTGACTTCGTTGGAGTGGGTATGGCCTTACTGGGGGAAGTGCATCACTGTGGGGGTGGGCTTTGAGGTTTCCTATGCTCGGGATACTGCCCAATGTCTCAGTCGACTTCCTGTTGCCTGCAAGATATAGAACTCTCAGCTATTTGTCTGCCTACAGGCCTGATGATAATGGACTGAACCTCTGAAACTCTAAGTGAACCACCCCAATTAAATGTTTTCTTTATATGAGTTACCATGATCATGGTGTCTCTTCACAGAAATAAAAACCCTAAGAGAAGTGGTAAGAGGAGTCCAGATCCGAACTTGGATCTCGTTTGGCTCCTGGCCCGGCCTCTCACCATCTGTATGGCTCTGGTTCAGTATCCCCCAAGTGTCTATCTCCTCGCCTTGCAGAAGATATACGGACCTACTTCTTGAGCAGTAGACCTAACCAACCTAATCTTCCCTGCCTACACTGACCTCCCAACCAGTAAGATAGATGAACCATTTGCTGAAGCATCTTCAGAGAAGGAGTGACTTTGGGGAACTTCGGAGCCTGGAGGAGAACCCTCACAATGACACCAAGGAGTTCACAAAGTAACAAAAGCACAAGAGGGAACACCTCTGTGTTCCATATGAGCCATACTTCCTAGGGCTGTGCAACCTCCCTGCCCCTATCTCCACTCCCCAGCTTCCACGGCCATGCCTTTCTCCCATTCTACTCCCACCCCTTGTCTCGGGGCAGGGTTCACAAAAGAGTGAACACCATTTCTGAGTCTCCGAGGGTGGGGGGGAGTCACCTCATAGAGATAACAGGACACTGCAGGTGGACAAAGCTGATGGGACAGTGGCATGCCCAGAGCAGCTGTTAGCAGGCAGAGCTTCAGCCTTCGGGTTGCCTAAACTTCATGGATTCATTGACTGGCTTGAACTGGGAACATTTTTCCCAGTGAAGTACCATTACTATTTCATTCCCCGAGCGAGGTTCAGAGGTGAAAGAACTGTGTGGGGTAGCCACGTCAGAAGTCAGAAAGTAGCAAGAATACAAATGCAGGCAATCTTGCTCTGGAGCCTGTACATCAAACCCCTCATGACCTTGCCCATGACTGTAATGCTGGAATAGCGCTTTATAGACTACTACAAAAACGCTCCGTGGTATACCCATTTTATAGATGATACAACAATGCTGAAGGTTTCATGACCTGTCAGGGTCACACAGAGAAGTGGAGAAGCCAAAACACAAGCCCCATCTCCCAACCTTGGATGAAGGATGCTGCGTCAAGAATCAGCAAGGGAGCTCCTTCCCTCACTCTCAGCCCATGTTCTGCCCTGGTAGGGAGGCCTCTATATTTAGATGCTCACAGGAGCTACTTTGAGAATGTCCTCAGGCTAGGGATTCAGCCTCACACAGAGATTCACTGCAGATATCCAGGGACGCCAGGAATAAATGGGTGGGAGAAGGTTCTTGATTCCAAACAGAAACTGAGCTGATCAAACACAGCCACACACATACACAGAGGCTGCCAGAGGAAAGCCAGATTTATCTCAAACCCTGTGTATTCAGGAGCCTTTCCCGGAACCCATAGCCCACTGGCAGGAAACTGTCGTTTCAAGCGTTTGTTTGTTTTTCCTGTGTACTTTACCGTACTCCATGTCCTTATCTCTCCGTCCAATCCCACAGACTGTTCAGTTGGAAATAACCTCAAGACCATTCAGGCTACGCCAGAGGCTGAGCTGTATCAGGAAGACTGCTGAGCATCCCCAGGCAATGAAAGACAGGATTCACTTCTCAGCAACACTCACGGAGGCCTCCCTGGGAAGTCTGAGAAATCCCTCAGCCCCAGCTCTTCACCAAGACTTCCCTTTCTCTGGGCAGCTCACCCAAACAGGGACTACATTTCCTAGCTACTCTTATCAATAAGTGAAGTCATGTGACCAGTTCTCACCAATAAGCAGACCTATAAGTACCTCACTTGTTCAAGGCAATGAAGAAGCAATGTACTTTCTCCACATTCTCTTTCTTCTACCTGCATGTAGACCAGAGAGAAATCATAGAGCCACAAGCTGGGAGTTACATGGAGAGAAAAAAAAAGCCTATGCTGCGGTTATTAAAATTAGGAGGATTATTTGTTATAGCAGCATGCATAACGCAAACCAACATGGCTCTCTTACTTTCCCATCAGCTCCCTCTAGGGGCAGGCGTTGGAATTCTATTTCCTCTCTGAGGAGGGCTGTAATCTTTGGTGGCTCCCTGTTGTATCCTACCACACCCTCACATCTCGCTTCAGTTTCCTCTAATAGATGAATAGATCCCCTCAATACAAGACTGACCTTAATCCCAGGCCATCTGCCTTCCCAGGCTTGGCCAACATCAAGAGACTGTAACTTAACTGTGGCAGCAGTATTCCATCAGCACCTTGAGTCATGCGGTCATTCCCAGTATATCAGTTACATTTCTATTGCCGTGATAAAGCATCATGACCAAGGCAACACATGAAAGAAAGGGTTTAATTGAGCTATGGTTCTAGAGGGTTAGAGTCCATGATGGCTGAGTGAAGGGATGGGGCAGGGACAGCTGGGAGCTCACATCTCACATGGCAAGCAGGAGGCAAAGAGATCATGGAATACGGCACGTAGCCTTGAAACCCTCAAAGTCCATTCTCAGTGACATACCCCTGCCAGCAACACCACACCTCCTCATCTTTTCCAAACAACTCCCCCAACTGGGGACCAAGTAGTCAAATACATGAGCCCGTGGCAACCATTCTCATTCAAACTACGTACTCAGCAGCCCGCTACTGCAATTGGTCCCTGGAACAGGAGCTGGTGTGTCAGCACTGTGTAGGTTTAGGGTCATACTCTCTGGCCTTATGGATGGCTTGAGTCCAGTCCCTTGAGGGAAGGACTCTCTAAGGCAGACGACCATGCTGTAAAATCAGAAGACCCTCAAACCAGGCACATACTATTCACAATGACAGTGTCCATCCCAGGGTCCTTGCCCACCTCTCATGCTTCTCCACCTTCTCTCTCAACCTCTTTCTCCCAACAGCAGAGCACATTTTTACTGACCTGTGACCCACCATGCATGCTAAATGGATGTATCCAGCATCCAGAATGCCTTGCTTGCTTAAAATAGTAGTTCAGAGCCCAGCAGAAGCTCAGTACTCTGTCTACTGCTCAGTATCCCTTTCTTTCTCAGAAACATGAGGATCCCCTTTGGGAAGAACCCTATGAAGCTTAATGAGGGTCTATCCCACCATCGTCTGCACCAAAGAGGTGGTCATAATGTGTAGGACCTGACCCAGCAAACTTCATTTGTGGCCATGCCTCTTTCCTTCCATAGGCTGAACGGAAAGCTTAGATTTAGATTTCCAGTAGTCATCTTGCTTCACTCTGAGAGTAGAATGGAGAGGAGTTCAGGAATGAGGCACAAGGCAGTGCCGAGTCACCGCTTGAATTACCGGATGAAGATGATGTCAGTGCTCCACCCTGGTCCCAGCTACTAGGCCACACACCCACCCACAGTGTCTCCTGGGATTGTTGGCTTCAGACACTTTCACCAGTGCCTTGGCCAGAGAAACACTTAGGTCCAGTGATTCCCAAGAGGCTGCAACTCTATTTTCCAGGCAGCCCATGGCCAAGCCTGACTAATGTGGGGTGTGAACATCCAGGCTTTTTCTTCATGGCAGATTAGTGACATTCCAAAGCAGCCCAGAGAAGCAGACTAAAGCCAAACTCTAGCTGCAATGCCTTTCCTTTTAGGCTTCCTTCATGGTACTTCTGACCCACAGAGCCATGCCCCCGAAGCTCCTCCTAAGATCACTCTCTCAGTATAAGGCTCCCATGAGTCCCCATGGCAAGCTCTGCTTTGGATGTCCAATCTGAGAGATTCCTTGACCAAGATGTACCCACAACAAGAACCGTGAACTTTCTGCCCACATTTTTCTCTTCCATCGAAGTTCCTTGGCCTTGAGTTTCTAACCATTGCGTTTGACCTTGAGTACCTGTGTGTGGTGAAAAACAAGCTTTATGTGGCATTGCTTTTTCTTAACCTCATCTTCATTCTCACTGCAATGTGAGGTGAACCTGCGGGCTGCGGGCTCACTCCCTGGGGAGCCATGTGTCTGGCTCCCACAGGCAAGCATATCCCCACACCCAGCACCACCACGCTGTGAACAGAAACTGTCACACCTCCCCACACTTTATTCAGAGTGAGATTCTAAAAAAGGTTGCCAGGTCGGACCAGATTTCAGCGGCAATAAAAAGGACCAACTGCTTAGTCTCTCTTCAGTCTGCTGAGTACAAATAGCACTTGTATTTGTCGTAAGATGTTTAGAGGAAGCAGCTTCGAGTCGTCGGCTTGGAGAGCCGCATGCCTTTCAAGGAGTCTTGCCTCTGACTGTTATAATGCAGAGCTCACTGGCTATTAGGATCTGTCCTGAAATCCCCCAAGATGCTGGCACTGTATGGTATTAAAAAATTACAGTGTTTTGCTATGTCGCCAGGAAAAAAAAAAGAAAGATTAGACAGAAAGCAGGCTTAATAAATAAAGTTGAAGGTTGCTGAGCAGAGCAACTGTAATGGCTCTTCACTCCTGTGGCCAGTGCCTTGAGATGCCCAGAATGAATTATACCCACTCCACAGTATAGACCCCACTCATCCCCATAGTTTTAGTCCTCATCTGACCATGGTTTTTTGCTATAAGTGAGATGATTGTTTTGGTTTTGCGGTTTTGGTGTGTATGTGAGTGTTGACGTGTGTGTGCATGCGGGTGCAAGTGAAGGCCCAGAGTCGATGCTGGAAGTCTTCCTCATCCGCTCTTCTCTCTCACTTACTGAAGCAGGGTCTCTCTATGAACCAAGAGCAGAGCTTGCGGAGTCTTGCTATACATCTTGCCCCAGAGATCACCTGGCTCTGCCTCCAGAGAATTTCCAGTGGGCCACCATACTGCCCAAATTTTATCTGGAATCTAGGGCCCAAAATCTGTACTTCACCAGCCCAGTCAGCTTCCCAGTACCTGAATAGATTTCTAACACAGGCTGTGGGTTTTGTTTGACACAGGATAATGGATATTGGATGTCCCAGTATGACCCTCCCAGGAGATGCTATGGGCTTTGTGGAGTAAAACTTTGGTCACTAGAAGCATATGTGTCCTTAAAGGGTCTTCAGATCCCTGGGTTTTTCTTCTTTGTTTTTAAATATTTTGTGTATGCTCATGAATATGGTGTATGTGTGTGCGTGCATGTGTATGTGTACGTGTGTTCCTGTGTGAGAGTGCACATGAATGCACCATGAATCATATGTGAAGGTCAGGGCCAATCTTGGATGGTGATCATCACCTTCCATCTTATTCATCTTATTTGAGACAGTCTCTTGTTGTTTACCATCACACGTGAGCTTCCGGGGATTTTTCTATCTCTATCTCTCAAGAAGGAACACTGGCATTACAGATGCTCACTGTCACCTCCAGCTTTTAGCGGGTTATGGGCATCTGAACTCAGGTTTTCCCTTGTGTGACAAGCACTTTACCCTCTGTCTCATCCACTGGAGCCAGGTTGACCTACCACGGACCACTCCCTTAAGGAGAATTGACACTTCCTCTCCTCTAAGCCATCTGTTGACCGAGTTTTCTGTCCCACCAGGTCCCACATCTGTTTAGTCTCAAATAAAAATACAGAGGCCTACATTAATTATAAATTGATTAGCCTATTAACTCAGGCTTCTTATTAACTCTTATAACTTACATTAGTCCATAATTCTTGTCTGTGTTAGCCACACGGCTTGGTACCTTTTTCGACAAGGCTGTCACATCTTGCTTCCTCTGCGTCTAGATGACGACTGGAGACTGACTCTTCCCTCTTCCCAGAATTCTCCTGTTCTTATCACCCCGCCTCCACTTCCTGCCTGGTCACCCGACCTATGCTTCCTGCCTGGCTACCGGCCAATCAGTGTTTTATTAAAAATAATATAAGTGACAGGATAAAAGACCATTGTCCCACAGCACTTCCCCCCCTTTTTTTCTCAAAGGGTCTTCCTTGGTCAAACCTGATTTTTCTTAACGCAGAATGAATCCACAGTCCCTCATTTCCTGTGGAAACAAAAACAAAACCTCTTCTCCAAAGTAACATATTTTATGACTTAACTTTTAAAGTCAAAGCATTATATATATATATATATATATATATATACATATATATATATATATATATATTGGATTAATCCAGCAATGTTTGTAATCAAATGTCTTTTAGTAGCTGTTGCTCTTTCCTCAGTCATCAAACAATTCAAAGACAACACAATAACATACAGTATCCAGGCTCTCTGTGTATTTTCCATCTTTGTGTGGCTTTATTTTAAAATTTATTTCTTTTATTTTAATTTTTTGAGATAGGGTTTCTCTGTGTACCTTTGGCTATCCTAGAACTCATGCTGTAGACCAGGCTATCCTTGAACTCACAGATACCTGCCTGCCTCTGCCTCCCAAGTGTTGGCACCACTCCCAACTACTCTCTTTCTTTTTTATTTTAAGGACTTTATCCTTTTTCTTTTATCTCATAAGCCTACATATATTTTTAAACACACTGCAAACCATTTAGAGGTTTTCTTCATCTAAACCTATTTTTACTGTATATCTCTCTTTTTCTGACCACATGAGTTTTTAACTTGCTAAGTGATATGGCTAAGATTAAAGCCATGGCTTGGATGGCTGAATCCACCCCATTCCTTAACTTTCTGAGAGTCTAGCCTCCTGGCAGAGGTACCAGTCAGAGCCATGTTTATTGCCACAACTCTATGGAGTTTTAAGGCCCCTGCCACCACCAAAAAGCATGCTTTTTGGCTATTCATAAACACCATTTAAGTTCTCTGTGGCAGAGCCTTTTAAAAGGGCTGCAAGGTTTTTGCAGATAATGCTGAGTCAGGAAGCCTCTCTTAAATGAGATGTGTTTGCCTCCTATAAACAGAGTTCATCTGAGAAAATGCTGGTACCAAGAAACCATGCTTAACTCTGTTCTTTTGTGTCTAGAATTACTTCCCAAGCTCTCTCAGGTTTCATATGAATACAGTTGTCCACGTTGGCACCATTCTGTTGACTGAGGTTTCTGTCCTACCCAGTCTCACAGCCATGCAGCCCCCCCCCAAAAAAAAACATACAGAGGTCTACATTAATTATAAACTGACTGGCCTATTAGCTCAGGCTTCTTATTAACTCTTATTATTTCATTTTATTTTATTAAACTATACGTTTTTCTTTGTTCCTCTCCCTGTCTTTCCTCTCCCCCTCCACCCTCTCCCATGGTCCCCATGCTCCCAATTTACTCAGGAGATCTTATAACTTATATTAGCCCATAATGCTTGTCTGTGTTAGCCACATGGCTTGGTACCTTTTTTGGTGAGGCAGTCACATCTTGCTTCCTCTGTGTCTGGATGACAACTGAAGACTGACTCTTTCCTTTTCCCAGAATTCTCCTATTTGTCTGGTTTCCCCACCTCTACTTTCCACCTGGCTGCCCCACCTCTACTTCCTGCCTGCTACTGGCCAATCAGCGTTTTATTAAAATACAATTGACAGGGTACAGACCATTGTCCCACAGCAGCCATCAGCTGTCATCAGCTATGAGTAGTGGCTCCTGAGACCCTCCGTCCTCCATGCTGGATGTCGGTTGACTGGTCTTGTGCAATGCAGGCAAACATAGCTACTATGAGCTCATAAGTGCCATAGGCCCTGTCATGTCCAGAAGACGTTGTTTTGCTCCTCTTCAACCTGTTCTTATAGTCTTTTGTCCCCTTTCCACAATGGTCCCTGACTCTTGCAGGGAAGATGTTTAATAGAGATACCCCATTTGTGACCCACTGTTCCAGAGATACTTATTTTCTTTACTTTGACCAGTTCTGAGTTTCTGCATTAACCAATGTCTACTGATACTGGCTGTCTTGCCAGGATGAGCCCTTCACGGTCAAGTGACCAAAAGTCCTTAGAATCTGAATTTGCCTCATTCTGTGCCCCCAGGGTCAGCTGATCCTGCAAGACTGGGGTGGTGGGCCAAATCTAACAAGAAAAGTCAAAAAGGAAAGATATGGCAACCACAGCTAATTTAAATAATTGTTCATGTGACATTAAAGTAGTTCTGTGGTGTGACCTGAAGGCCCAGTGTCTAATCTAATGTGGGCTATGTAAACAAGGTACAAAGGCCTCTACAGGGTGCAGACTTTAGAGCATCAGGTACCTAATCCAGGGGACAGAGCCAAACTGCCTCATGACCACGGAGCAGGTGCAAAGTTCCTGCCACATCAACACTCTCCAGCCTCCCAAGAGCAAAATGGTCCCAATGCCTCCCTGGAAGTCTGTTTTGAGAGATAAGCCACATCACAGATGTGAGAGCTCCAGCGAGGTCTCTACCACGTAAAAGCTGTGTGTCATGTCTATTTCTGCACCCAAGTCCATGTGACACATCACTCACTCTACAGATGAAAACCCTGGGACCCAGAGATGGGCAGGGACTTGCCAAGGTCACCCAGCAAGCCTAGCTAGGGGCCTCTAAGTCCCAGTCTTCCTTCTCTTCCCCATATGACTTTTCTTGCTAAATCTGGGACTGTGTGGGTTGCCCCCAAAGGGCTGCACTGCAGGTCAGGTGTATCAACATTTCCCTGGGAAGATGGCTCGTACACAGCCTCGGATTCGGAGTCGTGGGGAAAGGGAAGGAGAGGAGTGGCTCCCTTCAGCAGGAGTCTCCCCAGCTTCTTTCTTCTGGGGTGGGGATTCCACCTGCCTCCTGCCAGTACGACATCACCTGCTCCTTCAATGGCAGTTACCTGGATGGAAAAGAAGAGATGGCGTGCTCACTGAGGGGCAGAGGACTGTCAACAGAAACAGGGCATCCCACTAGTCAGAGATCTTATGAATATAGAACCTTTAAAGCCAGCTTGTCCATCAGTCAAGTTGGGGGCAGGGCCTGGCCCTCAACCCCTGTCCCATCAGAGCCACCCCAAGCCAGGTCCACCAAGTGCTGGCCTTTCTGCTCTGTCTCTGCCACATGCATCTCAGCAACCTCTGGGCTCAAACCTCATCTCCATCCTGATTAAACTTCCTCTCCCTTCCATCGGCAATCATGTGCAGGGCTGTGCGTTTCGAAGCCCCATATAAATATGTGCTTTAGAATTAAACTGCTTCAGCAATTCCTGACAATGATTTCTCCCAAATTAAGCCCAGACAATTTGTTGAGCCAGAGCGCAACATCTGAAACATGCATGATGGGGTGGGAAGGAATATTCTCCAAGCCCAACAGTTTCCTAAACAAGGCTCCTCTGGAGGCAAAATGCAGGCTCCACGGGTGCGTGCTGCCCCCTGGCAGCACTCAGGGTTAGTGTCATCCCGGAATGTCACACACTATCCAAAGGAAACAGAGCTTCACCGCTCCCGAGCTCAGCTTCCTCCGCTGGAAAACTACCCTGAAACAGCAACGCTAAGAAACCCGTGGAAAGGCCAAAACGGCGGCATGAATGTGGACCTGTAGAGCCTGTGTAGCTTCCCCTGTGAACGTGAGATTAGAAAGGAATGAAACACATATGCATGCTGGGTATAGAGGGATCCCCCAGCATCATGTCGAGGGGACCTAGAAGGTCACACCCTGCTCAACCCCATTTATCTTGTATCCAGAACAGACAGGCATAGAAAAACAGAAAGTACGTGAGTGGTGGCCAGAGGCCTGGGAGAAAGAGGGATTGGGGGGGGGGGGGTGTCATGGCCCATGGAGTTTCTGAATGTAAAGATGAAAATATCTTGGAACTAGACAACAATGATAAAACAGTGTGAGTATGTGGAATGCCACCAATTGCACACATTAAAGCGGAAATTTTAGATAACCAAATGTCTAAAAATAAAAAAATAAATAAGTAAATAAATAATAGGGCACAATAGGTGAAGGAGCTTGACACCTTGAGCTAGATCCTGAGACCCACACGGTAGAAGTAGAGAACCAACCCCTGCAGGTTATCCTCAGCCCTCCATACACACAGTGATTAATCATCATCATCATCATTATCATTATTATTGTGTGCATACTTTATAGTCAAATTGACCACTGTGATGGTCAGTGTTGTCAAGCTGTCAGGATCTGGAGTTGCCCAGGAGACAAGCATCTGGGCAACTAGGCAGGAAGGCCATCCTTGTGGGCAGCGCCATCCCACATGGGTGAAGAGTCCTGAACTGGATGAGAAGGAAAAGACAAAGCGAGCATGTCTCTCCCTCTGCTTCCTGACAATGGATACAAACAGACCAGCTGCCTCCTGCTCCTGCCACCATGTCTGCTGAACCATGATGGCCGTTGCCTTGGAACCATGAGCCTAAAGCAATCCTTCCTTCCTTAAATGGCTTTGGTCAGGTATTCCATTAAATGAGAAAGTGACTAGTAACAGTCACAAAAACGAGCTCAGCCCTTTCTCACTGACCTTCTCATCCCTCTCTCCCTCCCCTCAGGTACTCCAACCTATCTTAAAGCCATAACTTCAGAATATCCTCAGAGGACTGTTTTCTGCCAAGCAGGGTCGCCAGTTCCTTCTTCCAGGATCAGCCTAGTGGTAGACCAGTAACAGGCCAAGAGTGGTGGCACTCTTCCCTAGTTCTGACTGGTACCCACACAGAGAGCATCCTCCTGGTTGAAGCCTGAAAACTACAAACACCCACTACTTGGCATGGAGAGGTTTTCTGGTTGTCTCTGTACTATCTTTCCAGAGATCAGAGCGAGGCTGGGGACTTTCAATGACAGCATCTTCTCTATTCAACTTGCCATCTTCAAGCAAAGCTTGCAAATCTAGGAAAATACTCTCCAGAGGCTCCTAGGACCCATCTGTTGAAACCTTGCCAGCCTGTCCCCACACCACAGCATAAAGGAAACTCACACTCCTTGGGAGGACCTCTACAGTACGTCATTTAGTCTTCAGACCAATATGAAACACAAAAATTGCTCCCATTTCGCTTCTGAAGAAACTGAGCATCAAAGAACAGGAGTCACACGGGGAGTTGATGGCAAAGACAGAGTCTCAAGCTTGGTCCTTCCAGCTAGATCCCGGACTCCACTAATCTCTAAGGACTGGATTCCAATTGTACATCAGAGGCCTGAGGCGAGAGGTACTCCCAAGAGTCTCTCGCCTTTAAGGTGCTATTTGCTTTGAGAGAAGCTCTACTGACCTCCTAATTCCCACCTATAAACCTTCCCACACACCCTTCAAGGCCAGGCTCAGCTCCTCTCTTCTCAGGAAGATAGGCAGTGTGGCCGTTTCATGATCCAGACTTATAGGAATTCCTGGGTTACCCCATCATGCTGCACTGGCCATACAAAGGTCTCTTCTCCGAGGCTGTGAGGTCATTGAAGATGGCCCTGAGTCTTGTTCAGTTCATCCCCTCCAGTGTCCATCGCTAAGTTCTGCACTTAGGTTCTCAGCAATAAGTGTGTTTAGAATGAACATAAATGGTGGGTGTGTATCAGATGCATGGATGCACACACGTATGAATCGTTTTCAATCCATGGGTCACAACCCCTTTAGGGTGGAATGACATTTTCACAGGGCTCACCTAAGACTATCAAAAAACACAGTTACATTATGGTTCAGAACAGTAGCAAAATTACAGTTATGAAGTAGCAACAAAAATAATTTTATGGTTGGGATCACCACAACATGAGGAATGTATTAAGGGATCGAAACATCAAGAAGTCTGAGAAGCACTGGGCTGGAAACGTCCGAGCTGTTCGCATCATCTCTTCCTTCACTTTGACTCAAGGTTGCGGACTTCTCTGCCCTTGGCCTACTGGAGATGGGAGTTCCCTTCCTCACTATTAGGGAGTCCCTCTGCTTTAACAATCTAGTAGTCATGCAGAGCTTTCCCAACCCACTTAGCCATCTCCATCTGACTCCTCTAGCTGTGGATACTATTCTTGTTCCTTCATTTCCTTGTCCCACCAAGCACTCTTCCTTTCACTGAAATATCCCAGCTCACTGCCTGGCAGAGCTTCATCCCTATACTACTACCTTAAGGTGGGATGTCTTTGCCTCCGCCACCATCAGGAACACTATGTTCACGGCCCTCAGCGTGATCGGCAACCCACCTCTAAATCCATCCTCGCATCTGCCTCTCACACCAGCCCTTGTTCTACAAGTCCCAGCTTAGATTTCTCACAAAGCAGACTCTGAGAAGACTATAGACTGCCTAGGTCCTCTTGACTTGGCCTCAAGACCTGAGATGTTAGTAAAGATAGTGTCTGCTGCTATGAAGTATTTATATGTAACATTTCAAACCAGAATCAATGTGCTTCTCTTTGCATAAAGAGATGCTTCCAATCACAGATGGCTCTCCTCCATGCATGCCTCAGGGATCTAGGCTCCTTTTCTATGGTGTACAGAAGCCATCTTCACAATCAACCCCAAACTCTCCACAATCCTCAGTTTAGCATTAGTAGAATGAGTGCAGGGGACAATGACTGAGAGTGTTATGGGCTTGACCGAGAAGTGGCAGCCATCACTCTCTTTAAATTTCATTAGCTAGAACATATTATGTGGCCGCGCCTGATGCATGCAAGTCTGGGTGCTCAGAAGAGAAGAGAAACATAGCCAGGCTTTGCCTAAAACATTCAAGGGGTGAAATGATCCCTTCTGGTGAGAAACTACACTATCCTTAGATAACTTACTGTAACCTCAGGTCTACATAGGATGCCAAAGTCATGGGAAATGTTGCATAGCTCTTGCTTTTAACCCTGGTCTCCCTTTTTACACTCCAAGATCCCCACAGCCCTGGTCTTCTCTTAGCCTTCCCGCTAGCTGTCCCTACCCCAGCCATCTCATGCCAAAGCAGCATCAACTACAAATAACTTATGCAAAATCACACACCATGAGCCAGGAAGAAAGATGGGAAGAATTTCAGCTCAAATCCCAAGCAGCATCCGCATCTCCAGGAGAAAACTACAATAGCTCATTTCTTTACTCCATTATTCTTTTACAGTAGCTATGACAGTTTCTTACACTTTTTTTTTCCAGAGATTCAAACACTCCAAGGATCGGCAGTGGACAAGTTAATGAGAAACACAATCGTCGCTGTTAGAAGTAAAGAGCTGATCATGGTGAAATGTGAAGGAATTATTGCATTTATCTAGGGCTTGTCAGCTTAAGTGCAGGAAGCTAATGTTGGGGAAACATAAATGGTCTTTGAACCAAGTGAATAACGCAGCTGCTTCTTCCTGCTAGTTTTTGTAACAGTTATTAAATTAAATACACATAAGTTCAAATGCCCCTGAGATAATATGTTGAATACCTTTGGGTAATAAGTCACACTTCCATTTTGAAATGCCAATTTGAGTCTACCTTTAATTCCTTTCCCCCAATCTTCCAATAGAAATAAACCAAGAAATCTAAAGATTTAATTGAAAGAGTTTATCTCCAGGCTAGAAAGCAAGGACAGCTGCTCTCAGCAAGCCAAGACCACTGTGGCATATCTTAGGCATAATGTATGTGGTATTAGATTGAGGAGGACTATTACCCCACCCACAACTCAAAAAAAAGAGGGAGGAAAGAAAACCCTACTCATAAATGTGCATGCCAGGCATGGTGGTACAGGCCTCTCATCCCAGCACTCAGAAGACTGAGGCAGACAGATATCTATGAGTTCAAAGCCAGCCTAGTCCATATAGTGAGTTCTAGGCCAACCAGGGCTATATAGTAAAACCTCAAAACAAACAAACCAAACCAAAGAGTATGAAAATCAGATCTCTATTAGAACATATTCCCCAAGCCCTACCAAAGGAAAAATACTCTGGGGTCAGCAGCAGTATAGACAGGGAAAAGGAGATGCCTGTCAGAGGGATGAGTATCAACTACTTACTGACAGCTGTAGAGGAAGCAGAGTAGGTACAGGAAGCTCATGGGGTCATCTTGGGAACTATTCTCATGCAAGCCAGTCTCACGTTTAACCTCCAGCACTTGGCTTGACAATGCATTCCGTCAGTTACCACCACAGACAACTCTGTCCCTGGGAGGCAAACAAGAAGTCTCAAGGCTGTAAACAGGGTGTAAAAATGGCAGCTCTCTGTCCTCCCAGGTGGGAGATCTCTGAGGCACATGTTGGGCCAGAGCTGCCCAGTTGTGGTGAGCTCCATCATGCATACAGGAACTTTCCAGATTGTGCACCTTGTATGGGCTGCCTTTCCCTCCCTACTCCACTTCTCCCTCTTGGGGAAGATGGAATTGGTTCCCCAGCTATGTCAGGATCGCTTCTGAGGAAAGACAAAGTGAGGTAGACTGAATCTTCTGAAGGGGGACTAGAAAACCAAATAGTGTTGTCAGTGCTATCGTGGGGTTGCAGAATGAGTAGGGGGCCTTTTAGGGATGAGGGCTGTGGTCTATGCTCATATCAAACTACTCGGAATGTGATAAAGGATCCATCAACCAAGGAGAAGCTCGTTTAAATGCCTTCACCCCGTGAGATACATATGTATATTCTCTCTCTCTCTCTCTCTCTCTCTCTCTCTCTCTCTCTCTCTCTCTCTCTCTCTCATCCTCACATGCACCTAGATGCCACTTCCCTATTTTGAAGGAACATTAAAGCTGAAGTATAATATCTGACAAAACTCATATCAATCTTGGACACCCAAAAATCTCTCAAAGAACAGGAACAGAGAATGTTTAAAAATTGCCTCCTGGAAGCAGTGAGATGGATCAGCAGGTAATACACTTGCACACAAGACTGAAAACCTGGGTTCGATCCCCAGAGCCCATGTAAAAGTGGAAGGAGAAAGCTGACTCCACAAAGTTGTCCTTGGACTCCCACGTGCATGCTGCAGCGCCCTTACCCACACATCCCACTCACGCGAGAATAAATCAGATTTTAAAAATCACCTACTGTCAGTGAATATTTGGTGGTAAAACAATGCCCAGCCAGCTCTACATAATCCCTGCAAACTTTTCCCTGGAGAAACATATGAAGGGTCTTTGGGGTCTCATTCTCAAATAGACGCTGTAAGATCCAAACCACACTGCGGGTGCGAATGCTAGGGGAAACCCTCAGGAGCATTGGTGCACCTTTTCTAGAAATCTAAAATCATTCCAAACTAAAGCAAGACTCAGCAAAACAAACATCACCCTTGCAGTGGAACTATGTAATCTAGAGATATTATGAGCGGGAAAAGCAAATACAGTCATCAAAATAGCTAAATTAATAGAGGCCAGACAATGGCTTAGATGCTGCCAAAACCCAAAGCAGTCATTTGGAAGATCAGTGTGAGCGACTGATCAGTGTGAGCGACTGAAAATTCCCTCAATTGTAAGCAGTGGATTTGTTCTCAAGGATGGTGCGTAGCGCTGGATGGAAGAGCCTGGGCAGAAGCTCAACCCAGGGGTCATGCCTGCGTCCTGGGCATCTGCACAAATCATGTGTCAGAGAAGTGGAAGTGGTGTCGGCTTGTTCCGTGCTTACAATGGGGTAATTGAGACAAAGGAAAGCCCAGGATTCTTGGCGTGGTTCCTAGGGAACTGGGGGCTCACACAGGTTCAGCACATCTGAGGGACCATAAAGGAACCTGGTCAAGCTTGTCTACACAGCTCTGGGAAATGAGCAACGCTAAGGCAGAATGTGGAGATGTGAGAGATGGGGAAGGGGGTGGGGACTTGGCTCCATGCCTGTTTAACACTGTCTATCCCATTTACCTGCCTGTCACACCGATTCCCACCCTACTCTTACTCCACTGCTGGGCTGTTTGCTTTCTGGGGAGAAATCTTACCCATACTGAAGACCTGGCTTAAATTGTGCCCAGCATGAGACTTCCCTGAGACTCCAGAGTTAACCGCTCTGTTCTTAGTGAGCTCTTAGTCACTTTATGGATATTTACTGCCTCAAATGAATGGCTTCCCTCATGTGACTGTCCTTATGCCTAACAGAGGCTTAGATGTTAGCAGATTCAATATAGTCCCTGAAAGTGAGCAGTTACAGCTCCACCTCTGCAGTCACATAGAAGGAAATAACAAGATGTGTTTCAAAGCTAGCTCATTTAATTCTTTCACTAACCCTACAATTTTCTGGTTACATGCTTTTCTACCAAGGTGCGAGCAGACACTCAGAGAGCTAATGTGCCCAAGGTACGACAGCTAAGAAGTGGCAGCCAGAATGAAATACAGGGATTTCCATTTTGTTAATGGTTCCATATTTCCCATCAACCTCAGCAAACAGCCCTGGATGGGTTTCCCTGAGTCTTCTCTTCCTTCATCTGGTTCGTCAGTCTCAGTTCTTTCTCTCATCCCTGAGCCATGACTCATCACTGGCTTAAATATGGTGAAGAAGACCACCATGGTTCAAACGCTGATTTCACTCCCACACTTGACTTCCTCCTGTTTCACCAAAGGCAAATACTACTGGTTATATGGGAATTTAGACTGAGGGGGGATGAAGATTGCTCCTTGTACTCCCATCTCCTCCATCAACTCCCCTCACTTCAGATAAAAATCTATATCTTCATGAGCATCCTCTTTAAAATCAGTAGGAGCATCTGCTTATTCTGCACAGTTCCTAAGATGCACTGGCACGTTGTGCGGTCTTTTGTGTCTTCTTGGGGTTAAAGGAGAGGAAAGTGAAGAGCTACTGCCAACAGGTGTGGGGCTCTTTGATGGAGGAAGGTCATTGGTTAATTAATAAAGAAACTGCTTGGCCTCATAGGTTAGAACATAGGTGGGTGGAGTAAACAGAACAGAATGCTGGGAGGAAGAGGAAGTGAGCTCAGATGCAGGGCAGCTCCTCTCAGAGCCAGATGTGATGCAGCCAGCCGCCAGGCCAGACATGCTGAATCTTTCCCGGTAAGCGCACCTAGTGGTGCTATGCAGATTATTAGAAATGGGCTAAATTAATACGTGAGAATTAGCCTAGAAGAGGCTAGATATAATGGGCCAGGCAGTGTTTAAAAGAATACAGTTTGTGTATTGTTATTTCGGGGCATAAGCTAGCCAGGCGGCCGGGAGCTGGGTGGCAGGAATGCATCCCACCGCTGCCACCAACAGCTCTTGGGACTGATAACCATATTCTAGAATTACCAGGAATGATTGCCCAACATTGAAACAACTAAAACATAGTTTTTTACTTATTTTATTAAGCTATGCATTTTTCTCCACCCCGCTGCCTTCCTCCCCTCTCCCCTTCTACTCTCCTATGACTCCCACACTCCCAATTTACTCAGGAGATTTTGTCTTTTTCACCTTCCTACATATAACCATGCATCTCTCTCTTAGGGGTCCTCTTTGTTGTCTAGTTTCTCTGGGGTTGTGGCCTGTAGGCTGGTTTTTCTTTGCTTTATGTCTAAAAGCTACTTATGAGTGAATACATATTATATTTGTCTTTCTGGGTCTGGGTTATCTCACTCAATATGTTTTTTTTTCTAGATCCATCCATTTGCCTAAAAATTTCAAGATGTCATAATTTTCTCCACTGTGTAGCACTCCATTGTGTAAATGTACCACATTCTCTTTATCCATTCTTCAGTAGAGGGACATCTAGGTTGTTTCCAAGTTCTGGCTATAACAGATAATGCTGCTCCGAACACAGATGAGCACATATCCTTGTGGTATGGATGAGCATTCTTTGGGTATATACCAAAAAGTGGTATTGCTGGGTCTTGAGGTAGATTAATTTTCTTAGAAATAGCCATACTAATTTCCAGAGGGGCTGTATCAGTTTGCACTCCCACCAGCAATAGAGGAGCATTCCCATTACCCCATATCCTCTCCAGCATAAGCTGTCATCAGTGTTTTTGATCTTGGCCATTCTGACAGGTGTATGATGGAATCTCAAAGTTGTTTTGATTTGCATTTCTCTGATGGCTAAAGATGTTGAACATTTCCTTAAGAGTCTTTCAGCCCTTTGAGATTTGTCTGTTGAGAGTTCTCTATTTAGGACTGTACCTCATTTTTTAAATTGAATTATTTGTTCTTTTGATGTCAAGTTTCTTGAGTTCTTTGTATATTTTGGAGATCAGTCCTCTACCCAATGTGGGCTTGATGAAGGTCTTTTCCCATTCAGTAAGCTGCCATTTTGTCTTCTTGACCATGTCCTTTGATTTACAGAAACTTCTCAGTTTTAGGAGGTCTTATTAATTCATTGTTGCTCTCAGTATCTGTGCTACTTGGGTTATATTTAGGAAATGGTCTCCTGTGCCAATGCTTTCAAGTGTACTTCCCACTTTTCTACAAGGTTTGGTATGGTTGGTTATAAAACATAAGTTGAGGCTTTTGATCCATTTGGACTTGAATTTTATGCATGGTGATAAATGTGGATCTATTTTTATTCTTCTACATGTTGATATCCAGTTATGCCAACACCGTTTGTTGAATATGCTTTCTTTTTTCTATTTTATATTTTTGGCTTTATTGTCAAAAAATCAGGTGTTCATAAGTGTGTGGATTGATATCCGGATTTTTTATTCAGTTCCATTGGTCCTCCTGTCTGCTTTTATGCCAATACCAGGCTGTTTTCATTACTGTAGCTCTATAATAGAGTTTGAAGTCAGGGATTGTGATGCCTCCAGAAGTTCTCTTGTCATACAGGATTGTTTTGACTATCCTGGTAAACCATTGTGGCCAAATGTGCATAACATAAAATTATAATTTAGTCACTGCCAAATATATTTTTCAGTGTCATTAAGAGGATTCACATGGTGCAGTCATCACCATTTTTCATCTCCAGAATGTTCTGATCTTCCCTGTGTTAATCATAATTCTACAAAGAAACAGGCAAATTATGTGTGTGTGTGTGTGTGTATGCACATATAATAAGACAGTGATTTATTGTAAAGAATTTATTCATGTGACTAGGGAGTTTAGGTTCTAACATCTGCAATGGACAAGCTAGAAGCCCAAGATAACAGATTATCCAGTTGTAATCCAAAGGCCAGCAGTCTGAAGACCAAATAAAGGCCAACATCCAAAAGCAGGGGATGAGTTTCCCACAAAGTCCCTGCAAGGGGAGTTTCTTGTTATTTGAGGAAGAGTTGACCTTTTTTTCTATTAAGGCCTTTGATTGATTACATGACACCCATTTAGGGAGGACAATATACTCTGCTCAGTCCACTGAACCGGTGTAGATCTCACCCTCACCAGCATGCCTACAAGTGCTTGACCAAATAGCTGGGTACCCCATGGCTCACTGGCACATAAAATCACCCATCACATTTTCAAGCTGAAGTACCCCTTAAATAACTTCAATGCCACCTCCCTCCTTGCCCTTGGCAACCACAACTGTAGTTTCTGTCTCTCCAAATTTGACTATACTAGTACATAATATAACAAGAGACACACAGCATTCATTTCTTTTACCTGGCTTATTTCAATCAGCACAAGAAAGGTCTGTGAGATGCGGGGCCGTGGTGGCGTACGCCTTTAATCCCAGCGCTCGGGAGGCAGAGGCAGGCGGATCTCTGTGAGTTCAAGGCCAGCCTGGTCTACAAGAGCTAGTTCCAGGATAGGAACCAAAAAGCTACGGAGAAACCTGTCTCGAAAATCAAAAAAAAAGGGGGGGCTTGAGAGATGGCTCAGAGGTTAAGAGCATTGCCTGCTCTTCCAAAGGTCCTGAGTTCAATTCCCAACAACCACATGGTGGCTCACAACCATCTGTAGAGGGGTCTGGTGCCCTCTTCTGGCCTGCAGGCATGCAGACAGACAGTATATTGTATACATAATAAATAAATAAATATTTAAAAAAAAAGAAAATCAAAAAAAAAGAAAGAAAGAAGAAGAAAGGTCTGCGAGGCTCACCTACATTGCAGCAGGTATTAGCATCTCACTCCTTGCACAAGAGGACTACTATACCACTGTAGGCTATCTAGAATATTCTTTTAACCATCCAGCCACCAATGGACATTTCAGTTGTTTCCCTTTGGGCTATTGTGAATGTTGCTTTCCTGACCATTAGTATGCAGATCCCTGCTCAAGGCTACACTTTCAAGTCTCTAGAGGCGTGTTCTAAAACGTGTCCTAAGTGTGTGTGAATGTGTGTGTGCTCGCGTAGGGGTGTGGCTGAGAACAACCTCAGGTGTTCGTCATCAGCTGCCATCCACTTTCTGTTTGAGATAGAGTTTCTCATTTCCCTGGGACTTTAACAAATGGCTAGGCTAGCTGTCCAGTGAACTTCCAGGTGCCCGTGCCTGCCTTTCAACTCTCTAGCGCGGCGATTAAAAGTGTGGACCAAGGCACCTGGTTTTATACTTGGGAATCAAGCTCAGGTGCCCAAGCCTGTAAAGCAAGAAGTTTACTAAGCAATCCTCCCAATCTTAAAATTTACATCTCTAACTGGAAAATTTTATAGCATGTAAATTATATTCCAATAAAGACCATTGAAGCAACACTGAGGGAAATACATGAGATGTTCCATGAAGTCACTAGCCTGGATGCTTCATAGCATCAATGTGGTGAAAACTCAAAATCTCGGATAGAGTTCACAGAACAGCAGGGATCCGTAATACCTGTGCTCCGTGTTTTCTCACCTTCCTCCACTAGAAAGCATCGCCTAGAAGCTTCCTCCCTGTCACTGCGCCGCGTGGTGAACCATGACGTCATCCCAGTCCAACAGAAGGCAGTGGAAATCTCCTAAGCATCTCTGGAAATGCCTTGGCTTTCAGATCTCTCCCTTCTTCCTGTCTGAAAAGGCAAAGATGAAATGAGCAGTGAGGCGGCCCCCTTGCACCCACAGGTAACAAGCTCCAGGGGAGGGAGAAGAGAAGAATGGGAACACAGCCCCGAGTCCTCAGTGGCATCTTTGATCTGCCTCTCTAAGCCGGGACTCCTGACCTCCAGGCTTCGAGAAAAAAAAAAAAAAAAAAAAAAAAAAAAAAAAACACTTCAAGCTATTGTTAGATTCTGTGCTGTTTGGAGCCGAGTCTTTCAAGGAGACTTCCAGAAAGATGACAAATGGCTTTAACCTCTCTATGCCTCAGATTCCTCATCTATATAATAAGAGTATTCAAGGGACTTGAGGAAGACCATCGTAGGGTTAATATGAAATTTAAGTACTTACTATTGATAAGACATTAGGGCTAGAGTTGATACTGACAAACCCAATATGCATCTGCTGTTATTTGAGTTACTACTATTACCAATTCTATTAATGTAGAATAAGAAAATATTCATAAAACTCCAAACTCAGGGCTATCAAATTGAAAAAGAGGAGCTAAAAGAAGAGAAAGATTTCAGTAAAGACTCTAGAATGGAAACCCATCCAGATGCTGGTTCATGAGTTAAACACCTAAAAAGAGATACTGAGATACTGGGCAGTGATGTGGTTTGGTCTGTTCCTGTAATCATCTGGCTGGATTCAGGCCCTGGACTTTCCACTTAAAAGGTTGAAATGTAGCTGGGCATGATGGCGCATGCCTTTCATCCCAGCACTCAGGAGGTGGAGGCAGGTGGAGCTCTGAGTTTGAGACCAGCCTGTACTACAGAGCGAGTTCCAGGACAGCCAGGGCTGCACATGGAAAACAAAACTTTGTCAGATGAGTCACTCAGTCTCTGTGTAGAGTAGAAGTCCTGGGTGGGTGGGTGTTGTTGACATGAGACAACCATGTCAAGGACCCTAGCACAAGAGCAAGCCAAGCAATACTTCAGCATGGAGAAGGAAAAGGCTCACCAGAGGGGACACACTTGACTGAGGAGCTATTGGCAGTTGATGATGGCTGGAAGAAAAATGGCTGGCTTTTGTTTTTCAGCAGTATGGCCCAAGATAGGCTACTCATATTCTAGAGGATTACACACTACACCCATGTACACATGGGCAGCACTAGCCAGACTCAGTGGGTTATAAGTAATGATGACGGGGAAGGGGAAGAGGAGGAAGCAAAAGAAGGAGAGGGGGAGACAGAGGGAGAAGGGGGAGAGCATAAAATTGAGTGGACGGTGTTGTTTGAAAGTCTCCAGGAAGTCTTTCAGGAGAGAACAGATGTGATCTAAGTACATTATATTTTATAGAATTGTCAAAGAATTAAAAAGAAAGAGAAAAAGAAATATGTTACTTTATGTACTGATTCAAAATAAAAATGGGAAGAATTCTTATCCCCTCCAAAGTATATACATACCTAAATAATCCATTAGTTTTGGGAGGACTACCAACCTCCACACATACAGAAGCCCACCCACACCTGCCTGTACTCCCTTCTCTGGCTGCACAGAGTGAAAAGAGCCCCCGACCCACAGACTCTGTGCACACAGCCTCCTCCCGCTGCTGGAAATCATTTCTTTACAAAGCGCCAGAGAAAGATGCATCCTGCCGGTGCCATGGGAATCACAGGTTGTCAGCACGTGTTGTTAGCGTATGTTTCCAGACTTTATTTATTTTTAATAATCAAGTTGCTGGGTTCCTCAGTCACCAAATTCCAGAGCCATCTTTGATTCTCCTTGCTGCTGTCTGGCAGAGAAAGGGGCCTCCTCTACCATTCTACCCCAAGCAAGCAGGTCATCCTCGACCAAATTGCACCGTAAATCATAATTAGCTTCTACTTTCAAATGTGGGCATAGAGAGTGAGGGGCAGCCGAGCCCACAATGATCTCAGGCACCAAACAAGCCTCAGCTTGATTCACTGCGGGGTAATTACAGGGACTGGCAGAAGCTGGTGCTGGTGTTCCTCTAAAGTCAAGGAGGCTGCAGGAACCTTCACACTCCACTATTCAATAGCTTATCCCTGAATTCCCACAGCGAGTTTGAGGGTCAATCACTCATTCCTGCCTAATAAAGGCATCTGCAGAGCACTTTGGTTCTACTGAGTAGAACAAGCAAGGATGTTACTGCTTCCTCAGTGACTCCCCAGTGATTCCCTCTGGAGGGCAGAGAACTGGCGTTTTTAAATGTGGACTATGCACTGCACTGCACAGAGTCTTCTGCATGGGTCTCTGCAGCTGAACCACACAGCACCGTGAGCAGAGAACCCTTTGCACAGATGAGGAAGCTGAGCTCCAAAGCAGTTCCACGATTTTCCCCGGGCTCCAAGAGGACAATGGGATCTACATGCACATGTGTATAGCTTCAAAAGCAATATCAGCTCCCAGAAGCCCCCACGGTCATCTCGATGGTCACTTAGATCATCGACCTGTGGCTGATGGGAGCCTGGCCTGCCACATACCTGCCCTGTTACCCACAGGGTGTCTGGTCATATGAGCCCTCTGTCCAAGCCAGAGGACTCTTAAACTGAGTTAACCTGGGGCTGCTACACACAAGATCCCACTCAGGGTATGTCAGAGTCTCAAGAGATGCCATGATCAACCCCCTTCCTACAATATATATATATCACTGGCCCCTGTATCATCTCCTAGCTCTGTGTTAAGTCTAGCTGTGAACTGTGGCTGAAGACTATGACCTTATTCTTGCCAACCCAGCCCTCTTTGGGTCCATGGCTTATGACCACCTCAATTTCCTTTTTCCATCTTAATATACTCATTTACTGTATACCTTCTCAGAATCAGAACGCTAAGTGTTAGCAGTCTAAGGGTAACAATACAGTCACATACCTCACAAAGTCTTAAAGAGACAGATATGATTGAAGATTGTACATTTCTAAATACATCCTGTTCCAAGAAAGACACGTTGTCGCACAAAAATCCAGCACAAAACCCAACACGGCTCTTGTACTGTCAGTTAACCCTCCAAAGATGTCTGCAAGTATGTACTGCCATCCCCACCTTACCGATGAAAAAACTGAATCTCCAAAAAACAAAACCAAAGATTTCACAGTTAGCAAGTGGGTCCCCCAGGCAGCATGCATCCAGAGGCCACACTTAGCCCAACCAGCAGCCAATAACATGCCCTCCAGGGCACACTAGGGTACCCAAAAGTCTCACTTACTTTGAACATGTTTAAAATATAAGTCAGACGGAGCCCAGCATGCTCACACTGCCAGACATTGCCTTTAAAAACAGCTTGCGTTTGCCAGTCAACAGGTATCTGGGTGGCCTCGGGCACAACCAGAACTCATTTCTTTGCCAGGAGTGAGAGCTCAAGAAGAGACAAGTCTCCCCTGCAGCCCTTGGCAAGTAGCCTGATCGTGTCCCTAGCGAGAGGACAGCAAGGGCCGGCCACTGGGAGTACACCGGGAGTGAACATCTCCATAATTGATTTCAGATATCTCTGTCCTCCTCCCTCCCTTCCCTCTTCCTCTCTCCTGCTCTCACCCGGATCCCAGCAATGCATCAATTACTGTGCACACATATCACAAACACGGGATAGATATTACCTCGTGCATTCGCCCCTGCCAAGCTGCATCCAGATCCAGGCGCAGATGGAGGACAAGGGTGTGGGGTTAATTGATCAAACCCCACCGGCTCCTGTGTGCGGGCTGGCAGAAAATGGTTCATTTCACAGATGCACAGGCCGCTTCCTGGCCAGTCTCCTGTGATTAAACCCGGCCACTACCGTGCTTTTGAACAAACACACCCGAATTTGCATGTCCAGGTTCATCTTCGTCACCACCAAAGCGGCCACCATGGTATTTATTATCCACCCACTCTTCTGCGTTCTGCAAACATACACCCAACACCTATCAGACACAGAGCTCAGCACTACTGTTGGGCGGTGGGGTCACAGTTCTGGGCAACTTGATTTATTTCAACCATGAAGATGCTATGGGAGAATCAGGAGGTTGAGAAGACAAAATGGGACAGAGGAGAGCATGATAAAGAACCGCAGAAAAGAGCAAGGATGTAGCAAGGAGAAGCAGGGTCAGAGGACAGATACCGGCCACAGTAGAAGATTCTCACTGCTAATATTGGGGGGAAATAGTAGTTGGTGCCATTTTGTGCCAGGTGCTCAGAAAAGCAAGAATTACCACAATCGTTTTATTTTTGAATCACAGATGCCAGCTTTCTGACCATCCCTGTTTGTTCCCTAGGACCTTGTGAAAGTCCCAAGACTCTTCCATATTAATATTTATGTCCTGGTTTCATTTCTGTTGCGGTGATAGTATCCTGACAAAAAGCAACACAAAGGAGGAAGCATTTATGTGTCTTTTATTGGAGGTTACAGTCCATTATTGCTGGGGAGTCATGGCAGGAACCTCAAGTATCACATCCACAGCTAAGAACAGAGAGAATAAGCTCATGGGTCCTCCTCGTTTGCTCGCTTTCTCCTCTCTTATGTTCTCAGGATCCCAATCCTGGGAAGTGGAATCCCCCCCAGTGGGCTGAGTCTTCTCACACCAATGAAGAGTCCTAACAACCCCACAGACATGCCACAGGCCAACACAAGGTAGGCAGTTCCCCAGCTGAGGCTCTCTTCCTGGTTGACACAAATCGTGTCAAGTTGACAGTAAACTGTCATTAAAACTGACCAACATAGTGACCAGCTTCGGGGTTGACCAGCAGTTGTAGATCCATACCCATTGCCTTTGATAAAGCTGTTGTCCAAGTGATCAGGACACTACCTTCCAGCGTGTGAGCCCCAATACCTGGGCCTAAGAACTCCCCCATAGGCATCCTTTCAGATATGATGTTATCCCAAAAATTTCTTCTTCTTCGTATAGCCCCAATAGCATGTCACTCATGGTTTCCAGAATGGCATTCCCCTTTCCCCATGTGAAAGGTCTGTCTCCTTCTCCACGCAGTCCCCAAAACCTTCACAGAAGTGACCTAAACTTTAAGGAAAAACAGCTCTCTCTAAACAACATATGGTTTTTTCCCTTTTGTTTATTTGGTTGGTTGGTTTGGTTTTGACTTAGGTTGGGATTTTGTTGTTATTGTTGTTGTTTGTTTTGAGACATGGTCTCACTATGAAGTCCTAAAAAGCCCTTTGTAAGCCAAGCTGGCCTCCAACTCACAGAGATCCATTTGAATAGTACTGGGAATTGTATGTGCCTCCACAACCAACAACTTCTACTTCTAAACGCAATAATACAAGTGTCTTTTGCTAAGGAAATAAAAATAAAACTAAGAACAGACACTACAGGAACCTATAGAAACACAGCACAAATTAATGCATTAAGCCATCCCATCTGTCAAAGGAAAACCCAGAGATGGGAGTATTTAGAATGGAAAAACTGAACTTGAGGAGGGTGCAAGGGAATGGGGCTTTGGAAAAACTGGCTCAGAAGATCTCAACCTCCACTGAAAGGAAAACAATTGCAGAATCATTGATACCTGAAGCTATATTCATCATCCGGTGGCATGAAAACAGCAGCTTTCTACATGATCATCATATCCACAAGGGTTGCTACCTATCTCCATGGACCATCTATCTCCGTGGACCACCAATCTCCATGGACCACCTATCTCCATGGACCACTTATCTCCATGGACCACCTATCTCCATGGACCACTTATTTCCATGGACCACTTATCTCCATGGACCACCTATCTCTATGGACCATCAATCTCCATGGACCACCTATCTCTATGGACCACCTATCTCTATGGACCATCAATCTCCATGGACCACCTATTTCCATGGACCACCTATCTCCATGGACAACCTATCTCCATGGACCACCTATCTCCATGGACCATCATTGTCCATGGACAACCTGTCTCCATGGACCACCTATCTCCATGGACCATCCATCTCCAAGGACCACCATAGCAACAACTGGGGATAAAGCTCTTTGTTGAGGAGGCTAGGTTTAAGGGGAATATTCACGAGCTTATCGTTTGGGGGACCCTGGCAGTTTCAGTTAATCTCAGGTTCAGGAACATGGAGTTGCACTGATTCAGTGTCTCTCCTCCTCCCCCAGTATATTGTGCAAATTGCTTAATCATATTGGAAGCAGAACAACGTGACTGTTTTGGCTTCTACACCATATGATCTACAGAGAAAATGAAATAATTTTCTAAACTCGTTCATCAGAGGGAATGATGAAAGCTTCACTCACAGATCCTAACTTGTGGGCAGAGTCTAGGCACACAGAAGAAGAGCATACACCCAAGAGTATGTTCACCAATCCGATGCCTCCCACTGGAGCCTGAGAGTGTGAGCGGAAGTTGTAAGAACTGGCTCAAGAGCAGGCTGAGGACACGGTGAGTTTCTCTTCTATCTCAGCTGCCCAGATGTGCCAAGATGACACTCTGACACTGGCCTCTGAATCCTGAAACTTTAGACAGACGCAGGAGCCATTTAACCCAACCTCTTCCAATACATATGGTAAAACTGAGACCGAGGACTTGCAGTATCCCATAGTAACTTCAATGACATTTGTGGCCTTCAGCTAGACAGTAGAGGTGAGGCGATTTTTTCTAAAACACTTAAAAAGACATTCAGAGCATGAGGGAGGCCGAAGTAAGAAAATTGTTGTGAGTTCAAGGTCAGCCTGGGCTGTGTCTATTTAGACTCTGTCTCCACCAACAAAACGTTGGAGTCAGATGTAGTTAATAATGCAGGAACCAAAGGTGAGCTTGCCACCAACACTTTTGCAAAAATAATCTTAAAGGATAATTTAAAATTTAAAGACAAGAAGAGAGCAATTTTCTTCCACTGAAGTAATCCCCTGGGGAGTCCAAACACCGTGATCGAAATGACGGGAGGTGGACAGCGCCTCCTTAAGGGGTCAACGCTCATTTTCACGGTGACACTCTGTTTTTTCCCTTATTTCTACCTATTGCTGATTTTAATTAAAAACAATAATCTGTGCTCACAGTGAAACATCTCAACAACAAGGAAAGAAACAAAGGGGGCTCCCTTGAATAGTCAGTCCTGTCTCATTCTCCCTCCAGAAGAAAAGCAATTTTAGCAGCTTAGTGTCTACCTTCCTGGGTGTTTATGCTCATCCGCCAATCTGTGTGCATATAAATACATTCAGGGCACTTATTGTTTTACCCAACATATTGTTCTGCCTTTATTTTTTCATTTGACATCGCAAACATCTTTTCATGTCATATAACTTGACCTTATTGTTTAAAACATCTGCAAAATATATTGTGTGGGTGTTCTATATCTGTGGCAGCTGTAATTTACTAATGAATATTCAAGCTGCTTTCAAGTTTCTTACTAATACAAATAATGTCAAAATGAACATATTTCTATACATATATATGCATATATCCTCTAGAACAGATTCCTGGATGTGAGACACTGAGTTAATGAATATGTATACTTTATGTTCTTGGCATCAGCACAATCTGAGATTCATTTTGTATTTCCTCGCTACATAAGCTATTAGTGACCTTTTGAGAATGTTTGTCAATTGGAAACGTGGGAAGCAGTATCAAATCATATCTTCTTCATTAGGACTGAAGCTGGATAGCTTTCCATTTGAGGCTCTCGGTGTAGTCAGTTTAGACCCTCTGAGAAGGAGATTGCCAAGGTAGGATTCAACAACTCAGAGCTCTTCTGGGGAAGGTGCCACTGGCTCAACTGAGAGGGGCCAGCAGTCTGGGAGAGTCTGGAGACAAAGATGCATTTCTTGCATTTGTGCAAGGAGACAATGGGTAGGATCCTCAGACTGTCAATAGTGACAGAGTCAGAGACACAGCTCCATGCTGTTCCCCTCAGCAGCTCGAGGAGTTCTCTCAGTCTTTCCAGTGGTCGGTGCTCCACAAAACCAGGATTCACGGACTGGATTCAGAAGAGAATTTCAAATTGAAGCAAAGTCAGGGTTTCAGTGGAGCTATTTTAATACAGACATTAAGTATGAGAGTGAGGAGATAAAAAGAGAACTCAAAAAGGGGGGTAAAACACACCCACAATGTGTGGGTGGGACACACTGCCCTGCCTTTACAATAGTCACTCACATATTCCTGCTGCATCTGAGACCATTGCCTTTGGCGGTTTGCTGAGAAACTTAAATGTGGTGACAGGGGGGTTCACAAGGGGCATCTGACAGAATTATAATTGCTAATCTGTACATCACATATGTAATCTTGCTATGTTACGTTAAAACCTTCCTTTTGGAGGGCTGGAGAGATGGCTCAGTGGTTAAGAGAACTGGCTGTTCGTTCACAGGTCAATTCCCAGCAACCACATGGAGGGTCACAACCATCAGTAATGAGATTTGGCGCCCTCTTCTGGTGTGTCAGCATACATGGAGGTAGAATGTTGTATACATAATAAATCTTTAAAAAAAAAAACCTTCCTTTTTATTTGAAGGGGAAAGTCACTTCTGTGTATGTGTTGCTTTTATTGGTTAATGAAAAAAGAAGCTACTTTGGCCTGTGATAGGGCAGAATAGAGTTAAGCAGGAAAACTAAAGTGAATTCTGGGAGAAAGTAGGTGGAGTCAATGAGACGCCATGTAGCTACCGGAGGAGACAGAAGCCAGAACTTACCCAATAAGCCATGACCTCATGGCAATACACAGATTGATAGAAATGGGTTAATTTAAGATATAAGAGTTAGCTAGCAATACACTAAAGTGATTAGTCAAGCAGTGATTTAATTAATATAGTTTCTGAGTGATTATTTTAGGTCTGGGCAGCCAGGAAACAAATGAATAGCATCGCCTACAGGATCACTATTACTATAATGAAACACCATGACCAAAAGCAAATTGGAGAAGAAAGGGTTTACTTGATTTTAGCTTCCACATCCATAGTCCCTCACTAAAGATAGTCAGGACAGAAACTAAAATAGAGCAGGAACCTCGAGGCAGGAGCCATGGAAGGGAGCTGCTTACTGAATTGCTCCCCATGGCTTGCTCATGACTTTCCTATAGAACCCAGGACTACCATCCCAGGATGGCATCATCCACCATGGGCTAGGCCCTCCCACATCAACCATCAACTAAGAAAATGCTCTACAGGCTTGCCTACAGTGCAGTCTTTTGGAGGCATTTTCTCAACTGGAGCTCCCTCCTCTCGGTTGACTCTAGCCTGTGTCAAGTTGACATAAAATTAGCACATCAGGGACACAAGAAAATATCTATACTTTAGTTAATAGTCTTTTTGGTATCCCCAGAAGGTGCAGGAAAAAGAATAGACCCCTACCCTGGTGTGGGAGGTCCTTCTGTCTATGTTCTGCTTTCATTGGTTAATGTATAAAGAACTGGCTTGGTCTATAGCATGGGAGGAGGAGGAGATGGAGTCAGAAAGATGCCATGGAGCTGCCGGAGATAGAGGCCTGAAACTTTTCCTGGTAACCCACTGCCTCATGGCAATACATAGATTAATGGGTTAAATTGATATGTAATAGCCAATAAGAAGCTAGAGCTAATGGGCCAACCCAGTGTTTTAGTTAATATAATTTCCCTGTGATTATTTCGGATCTAAGCTAGCCAGGCGGCCGGGAACCAACAAGCGGGCCTCCTTCCAACACTACCCCAAACCATATAAATTCATGCCTAGAACCTGATTCATGGCTATTCTAACACATCTATATACAAAATGAACATTAGCTATATGTTGATAACCTTCATAGCACATGTTGTTTGTTAATTGTGCTGGGATTCTTGCTTCTCCGTGAGAGGCTAAAACCAGACCCTGAGGTGTGGGGCTCCTATTCCTCCCATATCCCTGCAATTTTCCTTGTCTTTCTCTCCTGTCTCAAGACCACAGTGCAATACTGGGAAAGCGTCTACCAGACCAGTAGGGACTTCCTAAGACAATCTGCCTTCAGGACCTCATAACTCTTGATCTACTTGGACACAGCCTATGGAGAATAGAGCCTAATATGACCTTCACAGCCATCCAAAGATGCGCTGGTTTCATGTTGTCAATCATCTCTTCTCCAGGTAGGAGGTGTTTCTGAAGACAGATCAGAACAGAAGACCCTCACAGTCACCATTATATCCAATATCTCCCCTCCTAAAAACCACTTGACTTTCCTCTTCACATACTTTTCTGTGCTCTGTTTTCTTTCCTGGCAGATCTGCAGAAACTCTTGGTGTGCCTGGCAGTTTAACCCTTTGCTGTATGTGCTACAAATATTCTCTGTCTTCATTACTGCTAACGCTGGCTCTGTTTCACTGCATGCGAGTTGTTTACATTTAAATTTTTCTGTAATAAAATCTGTTCATCTTTTCCTTTAAGGTTCTGTGTCTTACTTAAGAAAGTTGTCTTCTAACAGAAAAAAAAAAGCAGATCCCATTACTTTATCTTATGTTTCCTGGCTGCACAGTACTTTATTGACCTAAATTTGGAATAAATGATTATATTATGCATCAACCAGGGCTTGATTCCATTTGCTTCTCATCATTTCCAGTTTTTTACCATCTAATTATTATGAAATACATCTTCTTTTGAAATAAATAACTGGGCTTTATTTGTTCAAAGTCTACTCTTTTCCTTGCAATGTCTTCTATATGTTTGTAGAGCAGAACACAAAATCTGCATCTGAGGATGTAGGCAAGATTCAGCTCCTGGTGATGATCTGGTGGACCAGGCCTTGAGATGTGAGAGACCCCCAGGCATCAGCAAGCTGTGGTAGGGAGAAAGAGGAACCCAATAATAGAGCACCCACTTCTAATCCCAGGGAGCAGGAGAGCCAGACCCAAGGGTGGTATGCACACCTGAGTCTCCCAGTGGTAGTCTCCACCTGGTCTGCTTGCCATTCACCCTCTTGGAGAGGGAGGAATATCCACCCTGGAGGAAACAGACCAGTTCCCATGGAACAACCTCCTCCTACCACTTCTTCACTTTATCCTTTTTCATTCACCAGTGTGACTGACAGCCAGCTCCCTGTAGAGCCTGGAGAGATGCCCTGGCATATCCCCAGATGCCCTCCATCACACCCGCCCTCCCTTGTCCTCTTCTAACTCTCCAGAGGCCACAGCAATTAGCTCCAGACAGTCTTCAAGATCTGGGACTGTCTCGGGCTCACATTTTGATGTCAGGGTGAATTTGGATTCTGAAGTTGATCTCCTTGTTGTGAAGATTTTATGAGGGAAAGATTAAATCGTTCTCTGATGTGTGTTTCATCAGGCCCCAAATCCTTGCAGGGTTGTTAAGGCCCCCTCTCCGAAATATTCTCCATTTCTTCTTGACAGGTATCTGCAGGAATAGTTTTTCACGATTTGGGAGTAGAATCAGTTGGGGAGCTCTGCCAAGCATGCATTTGCAACAACCATTTGTGCGTGTCTCTTCTGAGGCTCATGAACCCCCTGGGCCTGTGAGCTCTGCTCTTACCATGAGTACACAGCCGCAGAGTTAAGCTGGGGACCAAGGAGGATTTAAGCCATGGCCAGGGCACCAACTGGAGCCAAGGTCAAAGTTTGTTCTGGAAATAGAAACAGAGCTCACTATGAGACTATCATTAGAGATCAGTCTTGAGCAAGATCAGGATACAGAGTGAAAGGAAGGACAGAGATCACTCTGGGATTAAGAAGAGGGTTCATCCTATGGCCGGAGTCAAGGCTCATTCTTGGATAAGGTCAAGTTTCAGTATAGAACCAGAATTAAAGCCAACTCTGGAAGCAAGATCATAGCTGGACATGGATCTATCCTCAGAATCTGCTCCATGGCCAGGATGAGGGCTTAGTCTATGGTCAGAATGTGGGTCTAGTTAACGGCCTGGTCAGCTTAGGCGACAGCCAATCATTCATTCATTGAGAGGTTCTGACCCAACATTAGTCCTACCTTAGCTCAGGGTATTAGGGTTTAGCACTCCGTTTATGCACCTGAAGACTTATTTGCTAGCATAGTTATTCCCAGACAGGATGTGTGGACAGTCACTGAGAGACTTCAACCACTTCACGTTAGAGGAAGCAAACAGCAGCATCTGCAGGGGAGGGTCTGTACTGGAGCTAGGGTGGGGGAAAGCTGAAGCAGAACCAAGAGGTGGGGAAGGTGGTTCAAGACACCATAAGGACTTAAGCTTCAAAAAGCCAGGGTGAAGGAAAAGGGGCTGTACATTGCTTCCCACCCTTCCCTTCTCGCCTGGGTTTCTAATGTCAGCAGCAAAAGGAACCAGAATCTTGGGGGGAAGGTCTTAGCTGGTGCCGGGTTTCCTTTTCACAATGGCTAAAGGTGAGGAGGAAATGAGGTTGATTTGCTCAGCACAAGACACCCTGGGCTTTCTATATAGCTGCTGGCAAGTCCCTCTTCCTCTCTGGACTTCAAAGTTCTCACCTAGAAAGGGAGGGGTGGAATGGCTCATGTCCCATGCCCACTCTGTTCAGCCAACTGAGAAGAGGCATAGAAGATGAAGGTTGAAAAGGATCCAGGGAAGGTGAGAACATAGTCATCTGAGAGACCTGGATAAAGTGTGACTGGAGAGAGTGTGAGAGAAGACAGAGGAGAGGTGAGGTCAAGAGAGAGGCCATGTCTAAGCCTGCAGACACAATAAATGCAAAAGAACAGTTTTTAACCTGTGGGCAATGAAGATCCTCAGGGTTCATAAGAGAATGAAAACCACCAGGTCTGCATTGTAAACTAACTGATTGCTGTATACAGGCTCATTGAAGGGGGCTGGGTGGAGACATGGGAACTCTGACTAGGCTATAATTGTCCAGGTATGGAGGCCTGGGCTATAAAGCTGGACAGAGCAAACAGCAAGGGGACAGACAGATCTGAGAGCGACCCGTGGGTCCCATCTAAAGTCAAGGGAGAAGCAGGCGAATTCTGAAGCTCTGGCTTGAGAAGGTCAGTGGAAACAGTTCCCCAGGATGGAAAGATGAGAAGAGCAGGGTGAGAGAAGGCAAATTCCTATCTGTATATGTTCAACTTGGGCGGCTGTGGGAATCCAAGTGGGGATAAGCAAGAACAGCTGGCCACACAATCAAGACTTAAGTGCACAAACTGGGCTGACGGCATAGATGAGGGAGAACTTGCCATTACCTTAGGATAATGTTTAAAAGACAAATAGAGTCAATGCTGTTGTTTGGATATGAAGTATTTCCCCTAAAGGCCCATGTGTTATAAAGGCTTGGTCCACAGCTCACAGATCCAACAATTGAGTGGTGAATGAATCATGAATACTTTACTTCATCAATGGATTCATTCATTGACAGATTTGAATTTGGTGGGCTTATTGACAGGTGGTGGGAGGTGGGGCCTATTCTAAGGGATTCCATGTCCCAAGCCCCTTCCTAGCTCTTATTTGCTACCTTCTGCCACCATGAGGCTAAGCGCTTTTCTCTGCCACATGCCCCCACCATAATGCTCTGACTTAGCCTGCAGTCGTCCAGAAGCAACAGAGCTAAGTGACCATGGCCTGAAACCTCTGAAACCATGTGCCAAAACAAGCCATGCCTCCTAGGACAACCAACAGAAGAGGAGTCAGCAAGGAAGGAACTGATATGGCGGGGGGAACATACATGCTACCTGGTGGTACACAGGAAACTAGAATGATCATGATGTTGGCTATAGCCCAGAAACTGAGGAGGTAAGAATTCAGCAGACTTGGTGACCATGGACGTTCCTAGGGACTTAGAGCAATTGCTAGAACTCTTCCAGGGACAGAAACCAAAGATAAGGTAGAAGCAGGGACAACTTCTTAGGACAGTGCTTGCTGAGGAACTACCGTGGGATCATAAAGGGAAAAGCATGGATCTGGGAGCAGAACTGGGTGTCCGAAGATGAACTGACCTGGGTATGTATAGGCGCTACTGGGAGGGGTCCAAGTCAGGGAAGAAAAACACACAGGAAAGAAAGCTATTCTGGGAAAAAATGGCTCATCAGCCACCCACCATTTACCATCATCAGAGCATTTTCCATACACTTTTAATATTTAATTCTCGCAGCCCATCTGACACAACTGCTTCTGCTTCCTTCACAGCCTTACCACAGTCCCTGAACTGTTTTAATTAACCCTTGTTATCGGCTCTCTTTCCCACTATTCTCTAAGCTCGAACCAGGAACTTCCCAGTCCCCATCACTTCCATCTTATCTTGCTTGACTTTTTACGCTGCCTAATGCTAACTATACCATATTATGTGTTTGTTCCATGTCCTCCCAACCAAAAATGTAAACTCAGGGAGAGAGAGAGAGAGAGAGAGAGAGAGAGAGAGAGAGAGAGAGAGAGAGAGAATATGATGCCTGACTTATTGCCACAGCACCAAGTACTGTTTCAAGTTTATAACAGACACAATAAAGAGGGAGGGAGGGAGGAAGGAAGGGAAGGAGGAGCTACAAAAAAAAAAGCTTTTGAAAACTATAATGCTTTGTTCAAAAGTGAAGCACGGTGAGAGGCTAACATTTACCCAGCCAAAAGGATCCACGTGGCTCCTAAACTCCATGACAGCTTTTTTGAAGTAGAATTTGTCATCCCCTTTGCAGAAATAAAGAAATCAGGCTCTAGAGAGATTTTAAATATTGTCACAAGTTGCATTACTAACAGGTGATGGTGCCAGAGCTGGAGACCAGGGAGGTTGAGTTTTGTGTTTTTCTCACTGGTTTGTTGTTTCTCCCCCGAAACTACAGCTAGATGAGCTCTGGGGATCTACCGTACATCATTTATTATGTGTTTCATAGAGAGCGGGGAGAGAATCTGGGTTCTCCATGCAGTGACATGTCTAATGTTTAAGGAGAAGGGAATGCTGATGACTCTTCTTTATCACCATAACATGGCTACATGTAGCAAATTATCACACTGTACCCCATAAATAAGTATATGTGGAACTATAAGAATAAGTAGCACATATCTATTAAAAATAAGAATACATCATGAGTGTAGCTTCTTAGAGTATATACTACATCTTTATTACCCATTCATCTGCCGATGGGTGTCTAAGCTGGTTACATGAAGTAGTTATTAAGAATACATCAGTAATAAACACTGATATTCAACAGTCCTTTGGGGATATTCCCAAGAGGCATAGCTGGGTCATAGGGCAGTTCTATTTTCTGGTATGTTTGGTTAATTTGGTTTTTCAAAACAAGATCTCTATAGTGGCATTTCATTTGTATTATAATAAAGTTCACTTGAGGATTGGAAAACGAAACAGCCACACTGGCCAGTCTTACAGACCAGGCAGCAAGGACACACACCTTTTATCCCAGTAGCCACACTGGCTTGCCACAGAAACCAGGTGGTAGTGGTGCATGCCCTTAATCCCAGAATTAGAGAGGGCTATAAAATGGGAGGAGACAGCTCTCAGTCATTCTCATTCTGAGATTCCTAGAGGCAGGATCGCCATTTTGAACTGAGGTGGAGGTAAAAGCCAATAGCTGGCTCTTTGCTTTTCTGACCTTCAGACTGAACCCCAATTTCTGTCTCTGAGCTTTTAGTAATCATGCTTCATGTTTCTTTGTGTAGCTCTGGCTGTCCTGGAACTCACTCTGTAGACCAGGCTGACCCGGAACTCAGAGATCCGCCTGCCTCCACCTCCGGAGTGCTAGGATGGAAGGCCTGCACCACCAGCAGCCTTGCACCGCTACGCAAGAGTTCTACCACTGAACTAAATCCCCAACCCCTATTTTCAGAGTTTTGTTTTGATTTTAAACCACTGGTACATCTCTCCAGCCCTTATTTTTAGGTTTTTGATCGAATTTCTAAACTGATTTGCACAGCGTCACACATTTACTTTTCCACCACCAGTGAATGGGAACTCCTATTTCCTCATATCCTAACCAGCATATTTTTCTTGTTTGTTTCCTTGATGGATACCATTCTGACTGGGATGAGATAGAATTTCAAGGCAAATCTGATTTTCATTTCCCTAGTGGCTAAGGGTGCAGAACATTTTTTAAAGTAGTTCTTGCTCATTTGTATTTCTTTTGAGAACAGTCTATCCGGTTCATCAGCGCATTTATTGACTGGGTAGTTCAGGGGTTTCTCTAATCTTTGTGGTCTTTATATCCTGCTGGTCGTACATTTCCTGTCTGATGTGTAGTTGGCTAGTTTTTATTTTTATCATTTTTCGGGAATTTTCTTCACTCTGATACTTGTTTCCTTTTTCGTGCATGAGCTTTCCAATATTTTAATATTTGCACATGTATGTAATGTATTTGGGTCAAATCTATCCTACACTCCCTCACCTCCAGTTCCTCCCCTATCAGTCTCTCCCCTGTCCTCCCAAATTCCTGTTCTCTCTCTCTCTCTCTCTCTCTCTCTCTCTCTCTCTCTCTCTCTCTTCCCCGCTCGCTCACTCGCTCGCTCTTACATTCTTTCTGTTCCCTCTTTCATGATGGTCTCTAGTCCTTGGTGGGAGGTATGATATCAATGTCCCATTTAGAGCTAAGCACTCTACAGTCTCTTATTCTCTACACAGTGACTGACTCTGGGTTTCTGCATTCATCACCATCTACTGCAACAAGAAGTGTCCCTGATGAGGGCTGAGAGATGCACTAACCTATGGGCATAAAGTAAAGAACTTATTGGGCAGTTTATTGCTATGTTCTTGTAGAATAATGGTACTAGATTCTTACCTAGGGCCTATGACCTAGCCAGCAGCAGGTTCTTGACCAAGTACCAAGCAAAGGTCTCTCTGTGGGGAGTGGACTAAATAAATCCAATCAGAAAGTGGTTGATCACAACCATAACCTCCTGCTCCCATTGTACCGATGAGTAAGTTTTACTGGGTCAGTCATTATTGTAACTCACAGGGTTCACAGCTCAGTAAGACTGTTGATGGCTTTTCTCCTCCAGTCCTATGAATGGAACTTTCCAGCACTATTAAGAATAATGCTTCCAGCTTGATTTCCCCATGTTCTATAACTTAGGTGTGTGGTGTTTTCAATAACGGGGTCTTACCATCAAGTTCTGGAGGGTAACCAAAATCAGTGGCAATTGACTTGAAGGTTTGGAAGGGGTCTATGAGACTCCACTGACTAACAGTTCGAAAGGAGGTAATCAATACTGGCCCTGAATGGTTATTTGATTATCTATGGTGTCTTAGGAAGGCATTGTTCCCTCCTTGTAGGGCAACTCCCTTTAAACCCCGTGTGTGTGTGTGTGTGTGTGTGTGTGTGTGTGTGTGTGTGTCTTCATGTGTCTGTATCTGTATGTGTGTGTGTTAGAAAGTTCTATAGTCATAGATTTCCATATGGAATGTCCAAAGGCCTTTAGTGTCATGACCCCTGCTCACCCTGCCCTCCATGACCCACCCTATTTACCTTTTCTATCTTATTATTCCCTTTATGTCTCCTGTGTTCTACTCTACTCTACTTTTCTTAAAATCCCCCTCGCCAGTTCCTCACTAGTTTTCTGTCTTTGGTGGATACTCCAGTTTAAATATGCATATTTAAGATCCAGAACCAGCATATACATAGGAAAAAAACATGAAGCATTAGCTTTTCCGGGTCTGTTACCTCCCTCAGAATGCTTATTTCAAGCCCCATCAACCTGCCTACAGAGTTAGCCTTCTTATATACCAATGATAAATATGCTGAGAAAGAACCAGGGAAACAATCTGATTTATAACAGCCTCCCAAAAACTCCTGGAATAAATCTAGTCAAGCAGTTGAAAGCCTTGTACAATGAAAAAAATTTAATATACTGAAAAATAAATTAAAGAAGATTCCAGAAGATGGAAAAACCTCCTGTACTCATGGGTTAGTGGGGTTAATTTTGTGGACGTGGCCATCCTACCAAAAGCAGATACAAATTCAGTCCTCATCAAAATTTCAATCCAATTTTTCACAAAAATTGAAAAATTGATCTCAACATTTGTATTGAAACATAAAATACAATCCAGAACAAGAAAGCACTCCCAGAGGAATCACCATTCCTGATTTCAAGTTATACCACAGAGCTCTGGTAATAAAAACAGCATAGTACTGGCATAAAAAGGACAATGGAATAGAATTGAGGACCCAGATAGAATCCTATACCCCTATAGCTACATAAGTTTTGGCAAACAGACCAACAATACACATTGGAGAGAAGACAGCACTTTCTTTTTTATTATTATTTTTTTTAAAAAAAAAAAAGAAAATAAACTCTCTTTTTTCAGTATATATACCAATCTAAGTTCCCACTCCCTCTCTTCCTCCCATTCCCTCACTTATCCCACCACTCCACCCCCATCCACTCCTCAGAGAGGGTAAGGTACATTGCTTTGGGGAAGGTTCAAGGCCCTCCCTACTGTATCTAGGCTGAGCAAGGGATCCATCCAAAGAAAATAGGTTCCCAAAAGGCCAATACAAGCTGTAGGGACAAATCCTGGTGCCACTGCCAGCGGACCCACAATCTGCCCCAACCATACAACTGTCACCCACAAGCAGAAGGTCTAATTTGGTCCTATGCTGCTTCCTTCCCAATCCGGCTGGAGTTGGTGAGCTCCCATTAGCTGAGGTAGACTGTTTCAATGGGTATAACCATCGTGGTCTTGACATCTTTGCTCATATTCTCACCCTCCTAAGTCCAGTGCTCCAATGCAGGTCTCTGCCTCTGTTTCCATCAGTTGCTGGATGAAGGTTCTATAGTGATATTTAAGATATTCATCAGTCTGAGTACAGGGCAAGGCCAGTTTGGGCATCCTCTCCATGATTGCTTAGAGTCTTAGCTAGGGTCATCCTTGTGGACACCTGAGAATTTTTCTAGAGTCAGGTTTCTTGCTAGCCCCATAGTGGCTACCTCAATCAAGATAGCTTTTTCCTTGCTCTCATCTCTGTTCTTCCTCCATCTCTACTATTCCATTCCCTCAAGTTCTCCTCATACCTCCCCTTCTCCCCTTCTCTTCCTCTTCTACTCTCCCTTCTCCCCTCACCCCTATGTTCCCAATTTTGTCAAGTGATCTTGTCTATTTCGATTTTCCAGGTGGATCTATATATGTTTTTCTTAGGGTTCACTTTGTTACTTAGCTTCTCTGGGATCATGAACTATAGACTCAATATCCTGAATCTCAAATAGCAGAAAGACACTTAAGGAAACGTTCAACATCCTTAGCCATCAGGGAAATGCAAATCAAAACAACTCTGAGATACCATCTTACACTTGTCAGAAAGGCTAAGATCAAAAATACCAATGACAGCTTATGCTGGAGAGGATGTGGAGTAAGGGGAACACTTATCCATTGCTGGTATGAATATAAACTTGTACATCACTTTGGTACTCAGTATAGAGGTTTCTCAGAAAATTGGGAATCAACCTACCTCAGGATCCAGCAATACCACTTTTGGGCATATACCCAAAAGATGCTCAATCATATTAGAAGGACATTTGTTCAACAATATTCATAGCAGCATTATTTGTAATAGCCAGAACATGGAAACTACCTAGATGCCCCTCAACCGAAGAATGGATAAAGTAGTATGGGTGTATGGGTGTAAGGAAAGAGTAATATTTATTCACTCTTGGTAGGAGTGAAAACTTGTGCAACTACTAGTAAATCAGTGTGGAAGTTCCTCAAAAAGCTAGAAACAAACCTATCATATGAGCCAGCTGTACCACTCCTGAGCATGTTCCTAAAGAACTCCATGTCCTACTACAGAGATACTGGCTCATCCATGTTGGCTGATGTTTTATCCACAATAGCCAAGAGAGAGAAACATCTTAGTTGTTCATCAACAGATGAACAGATAATAATGTATGGTGTATTTTCACAATGTAATATTATTCATTGCAAAGAAAAATCAAATTATGAAATATATGCAGAAGCCTTTTAATTCCGTGTAATCCAATTTGTCAATTATTAAGATTATTTCCTGTTCAGAGTCCTGTCCAGAAAATCTTTGCCATGTCTATATCACCTTTTAAAAGATTCATTTTAAGGGCTGGAGAGATGGCTCAGTGGTTAAGAGCATTGCCTGCTCTTCCAAAGGTCCTGAGTTCAATTCCCAGCAACCACATGGTGGCTCACAACCATCTGTAAAGAGGTCTGGCGCCCTCTTCTGGCCTTTAGGCATACACACAGACAGAATATTGTATACATAATAAATAAATAAATAAATAAATAAATAAATAAATATTTTAAAAAAAGATTCGTTTTAAGTTTGTGTGGGTATGCATGTGTGTATGCATGTATCTGTGACTGTATGTGCAAGTGTGTGCTTGTGTATGTGCCTGTGTACAATGTATGTGCCCATGTGTGCTAGTGTATACATGCATGTGTGTACATATGCATGTGTGTATACCTGTGAGTGAAGGTGCCCACAGAGTCTAGAAGTACCAGATAGGATCCCCTGAAGTCAGAGTTATACTTGGGTTCTGAAAATCAAACTTGGATCCTCCACAGGAGCAGTATAGGCTCCTAACCACTGAACCATCTCGCCAGCCCTTATGTCTGTATCTTGAAGTGGTTTGTCTATGTTTTCTTTGGCAGTTTCAAGGTTTCAGCTCTTATAGCAAGGTCTTTGACCCATTTTGAGATGATTTTTGTGCAGGAATATAGACCTAATTGCATTCTTCTGCATGTAGAAATCCAATTTTCTCAGCACCATTTGCTAAAGAGGCTATCTTTTTTCCAGTGTACGTTTTTAGCAGCCTTGTCAAAAATTTAGGTGTTTACACGGTTGAGAATGAGAGACATAGAAGCCTTCTGTGACAACTTCTCTCCCCTCCTGCACTTCCTCCCCCCATAAAAAAGAAGCATTCCAAGCAGGAATCCATTGAAGAGAATTCTAAAATTGTGACAGCATCCTGAAGTCCTCGTCACAGGTGGTGGCTTCTGGCAGGGGTGGGGGTGGGGAAGGCCTCAGTTTTCTTTAAGGGGCTGGCCACTGGGAGTCTGACCATGCTCCAGTGAGTTTATGGGCAACATAAATTGGATTTGGTTGGGTTTTCTTTTTTTTTCTGTGGGGGTGGGGGAGAACCTGGAAAGGCTGGAGGTGAATGTAATCAAGGTGTAGTGTGTGAACCTCCCAATTAAACAATAAAAATAATATATTGAGAAAAATGACAGAGTAATAAAAGCTTCCCACCAAAAAAGTACATCTATCCCAATAGTGTGCAAATTTGCTTTGGTCTTTAATTAATGGTAAAAATTAAATATTTATGCCAAAGAATCTTTTTAAAAATTCAGCATTATTATCAATAAATGTTTGACCTAAAAAAAAAATAGGTGTTTAATTGTGTGTGTTCTTTTTTAGGGGTTTTGTTCCATTGGCCTAAATATCTCCTTTTGTGCCAGGATCATATAGTTTTTGTTACTATGGCTCTGTAATATAATTTGAAGTCTGACACTGTGATATTCCAGTCCTGCTTTATCTATTAGGAATAGCTTTAGGGAGTTCTGTCTGTTTATATAAATTTTAGGGTTGTTTTTCTAATCCTGTGAATAATGTTATTTGAATTTTTATAGGGGTCACCCTAAATATGTAGATTTATTTCAGTAATATAGCAATTTCCATAGTATTAATTCTACCCATCCAAGAGAATGAGTAGCCTTCCTATCTTCTAGGAAGAAAATAAAGTTTAAAAAGGGAGAGAAAAGACAAAAGCCCTGGGCTCATTTGTCTGGCTCACATAAATTCCTTCCTCTGCCTTGTTCAGACCTACCATTCTGGGTGTGTTCTAGAAGTGCCCCTTTGGCCGCTCTCCTGCAGATGGAGAAGGAAATACATGGCGGGAAGTACAGAAGAGACCTTCGACAAAGAGGTCATGCCTGGAGTTAAGTGGAAGGTTGGTTATGAGGTTTTCCTTTTTTTCTGTTTTGTTTTACATCTATTTATTTGAGAAGAAAGATGGGGTGTGCTATTGAGGGCACAACTTTCGGGAGATGATTTTCTGTTTACATCATGTGGGCTCAGAAAACTGGACTCTGGTCATCAGATTCGGTGCTAAGTGCTTTATTCCCTGAGCCATCTCGTCAACCTAGGATAGACAGCTTAAAGAGAACAAGGTCAAGAACTTTGGAAGGATGTGAGTGAAAGAATGTAATACACCTAGAGTGGACAGTAGGGTTTGGGGTTCAGGGAATGAGTGCCCAGACTTACCAATGGCTGGAACCAGGAAAGAAGCAATGAGCATAGGAAGGAAGGTAATTTCTGTCTGTGGTATGCTGTGTAGGTGGCGTGTGCCTTGTAGGTGGGGTCTGGGGGGACATCTAAATGGTAATGTCTATTGTGAAACTCTAGAGAGAAATCTAGGTTAGGGTTAGAAGTTTGGGAGTGGTCCAGACAGCCTGAAGATTTCTGAGGGCATCACAGTGGGAAGACTGGGGTAGCCCAGGCATTGTCAGGCAAAGGCAGACAGGGGTCCAACAAGGGATGCTGAAGGAGAAGCAGGCAGGAAGATGGGAGGAAGGCCTCCCTTTTGCTCTTGTGGGGGTGAAGAGAAAAGACAAGACAGATGGGCTTTTCTGTATGCGTACTCGGCAGAATATCACACAGCCTTGCTGGATAAACAAGCTGTCATCTACCGCCCAAGCCCATCAACTGCCAGAGCTTGAGGGACCGATAACACTGTAGGTGTGGATATCATTGGCTGCCGACATCTAATTACTACAAACAAACCCAAAGTTGTAGGCACAGTGGGGCTTGCTGGTTGAGGAAGGGGAGCTGTCTGCCTACTCCCAAGGAAGGGATGGAAGACAAACATGAATTTTGTTGAACACTTACTGTGTGCCAGACTCTTGGCACCTGACATCTGTTTAATACAGTTTAAGTAGTGTTTCCTTTTACTGCTGAGAAAACTGGGGCTCAGAGAAGGTGATACACTCAAGGAAATGAGCTCAGCAGGCTCTTCCCTGCCCGTTGGCTCTGTCCTACAGAGTCAATACAAATGTCATGCTCATAACTTTACTGTTCTGTCTGCTGAGCTTTTCCTGAGATATCCACCCATAAGATCTAAAACCATCAGGCACAGACCCAGCGTGAAAACTCTCATTGGGGCAGCAGTTTAAACTCCCAGCACTACTACACATTCAAAAACGTACTTTGACATCAATGGACAGTTTCAGAGGGGCCCAAATTCCTCCCTCTTGCTTCCCTGCCCCAGGCATGACTGTCCATTGTGAAATCAAGGGGAGGAGAGGGAGCCAGGGAGGCTCCCAGAGAGAATCTGGGACAGCAGAGAGGAGCAGCAGAGGAGAGGGAGCAAGGGAGGCTCCCAGAGAACCTGGGACAGCAGAGAGGAGCTCATCCTCCATCAGGACACCAGCAGTTTTGATTCAGGGCCCGGATCAGTTGATTCTGCCAGTGTTCTCCTCTTACTGATCTTACAGGTGGGAGACAGACTCAGAGAGAAGCGGTGGCCACATTAGGATGGGATTAAGCCCAATCCCTTGACTCTCATCAAAGAGATCCCCCAACACACAGCTCTATAACAGGTCAAGAAATTCAGTTATGAGGAAAATTACACACATAGTTTTATGACTTATATCCATTTAAAGTTTTTTCTTAAAAAAATAAAAAAAGTCTGTGTGTGTGTCCATGTGTATAGTGTATGGTTGGTGTGCATGGATACACATATGCCATGGCATACATGTGGAGATCGGAGGCCGAACTTGGTAGTTGGCTCTCATCTTTCACCTTGTTTAAAACATGGGGGGCAGGATCCTCTGAAGCTGGAGTTACAGATAATTGGAGGGTTTTGTTCTGTTTTGTTTTTATATCCTGACTGAAGTTTTTCCTCTTTCCTCTCTGTCTAGTCCCTTTCCTACTCCTCCTCCCTTTCTCCTTAGAAAAGGGCAGGCCTCCCATGGATATCAACCAAACATGGCATATCAAGCCACCGTGAGACTAGACACCTCTCATATTAAGGATGGACAAGGCAACCCAGTAGGAGGAAAGGGGCCCAAAAGCAAGCACCAGAGTCAGACACGGCCCCTGCTTCCACTGTGAGGAGTCTCAAAAGAAAACCAAGCTACAAAACTGTAACACACATGCTGAGGGCCTAGGTCAGTCCCATGCAGGCTCCCTGGTTGTCTGTTTAGTCTCTGTGAACCCTTATGAACCCAGATTAGTTGATTCTGTGGGTTTTCTTGTGGTGTCCTTAACTCTTCTGACTCCTACAATCCTTCCTCCCCTCTTCCTCAGGATTTCCCCCAAGATCTCTGCAGCTGTTTCCATCAGTTGCTAGGTGAAGCCTCTCTGATGACCACTGGGCTAGGCAACAATCCATGAGCATAGCAGAATATCATGAGGAATCATTTCATTGTTTTTTTTTCTTTTACGCCAGTCATGTTTAGTTCTATTCTAGGTCTCTGGGCTGTCCTGCCTCTGGGTTGTGGCCCTTGATTTCATTGATCAACCTGTCTGTTTGTTATGCCAAAAATACCATGTGTTTTTTATTACTATAACTCTGTAATAGAGCTTGAAATCAGGGATGGTGAGACCTCTGGAAGTTCTTTTAATGTACAAAATTGTTTTAGCTATCCTGAGGGTTTTTGTTTGTTTGTTTGTTTTTCCATATGAAGTTGAGTACTATTCTTTCAAGGTCTGTAAAGAATCGTGTTGGAATTTTGATGGGAAGTGCATTAAATCTGCAGATTGCTTTTGGCAAGATTAAAGTGTGGCTTTTGCCCACTTCTTACTAGCTGTCACATGAGCTTCTGGACTTCCCCAGTCTTGCCTCCCATCTCACCATAGGAATATTGAGATTATGGATGGATGGATGGATGGATGGATGGATGGATGGATGGATGGATGGATGGACAGATAGATGGGTGGATGGATGAACGGACAGGTGGATAGATGGATGGATGGAAGGATGCTACCATACCCAGCTTTACATGGGCTCTGGGACTCCAGATGCAGGTTCCTGTGCTTTGCAGTGAACAACTTACCTTCTGCACTGCCTCCCCAGTGCTAATTTAAGCTCTTTACTTAATAAAAAATAATCTCAGTATATACATTATAATACAAATAGGCAAAGGCTATTAATCTCCATATAAAGAGAATACCCAAGAGTAAGAATGTGCCCAGTTCTGATTTCCACAGTTAACCTTCATGATGTTACACCACACACCAACCATGATGGCCCTTTCCTTCTCCCAGCCCCTTACCTGATTCTGTATTAGGACTTTTCAATCACTCTCTTCTCTGTGGGTCATGTGTTTTTATATTTGACAAGGAAACATGTTCAAAACCAACTCCCTTCTTCCCTCTTGCTCCTGTCAGATCTCTGCAAGGTGAGACATTCACCAGTTGAAGGGTGGACCATAGGCATCTTTGGGAGGAGAGGCAGATGATCCTCCCAGTGACTCCCTGGGAGAGCCACTTGCCTCACTTTAGCATTATCTGGAGCTGCCTCCCCCAAAGGCAGAGCCCACATCGTACTCTCCCCTAACTCTTCTCAACCTGTCCTGCACGCCCAAGCATCCCCTGCTAGCCACTCCTCGGTTTCATTAGGAGCTCAGGCCATCAGCCTCTCCCCGTCCTCCCTGCCCATCTTTCCCTTGCCCTTTCCTGAACTGGATCCTCCATTCTATCAGGACTCATCTCCACCCGTCCACCTCTCCATCACATCTACCAGCGATAGACCCGTCCTGGAGGAGTCAACCATCCTCCTCCCCATGTTGCCATTGAGAGATGAATTCACACCACAGTGACATCAGTCTTCGGAGTCTACACCATGGTAAACCAATGAAGGGTTTTAAGCTTGAAAGTGACCAGAAGCAGATTTATATTGTGGAGAAATAATTGCTGTAACAGAGTCGGGGAAGAACTTGAGAGAAAGGACGCAGGGAAGTGAGGATTGTTCTTCCTCTTCCTCAACACTGCTGTCATGATCAAGACCCCTCCATTAATTCACAGTTGGCCTATTCCTTCTCTTCTCTAAAATTCTCACAGTCCCTCCTATCACCTGCATGTGTGCCTGTCTTCCTGCCTTCAAGGACAAGAAGTTTAGACAGCAGATCCAAGTTCAAGCATAGTCTATTGGTTTTGTGCGTGAACTTGGAAAAGTTATTTAACCTCTCTGAGCTCCAATTTTATAATCCACTCATGACCATGACATTCAACAAAAAGGATTAAATGTCAGTGGCCATCCAACATTCACAAAAAGTTCTTGCACACTGCACAACACCTCACACGTGTGATCTAATAGCCTTATCTTTCGCTGCACTCCTTTGAGCGCAGAGCAGATAGATGCGTCCTTGTATCCATCCCTCCTTCCGGGGCCTCGTTAATTGAAGGTCTATGAATGCCTTGTGTGATAAATAAACCATTGAGTTTCACACTAATAGACATTTAAAGATGGAGTAAAATGTCGCCAACAGCCCATACAGACTGCCTGCCCCCATGGAGACTTTTGTTCTGATGTGATTTTCCTCTGCTCTAAGGAATACACTCGAACCCATAGGCAAAAAAAAAATGAGTTTGTTTACAAAGAGATGTCAGGCTCATAGGTCCCGACAGGGAAGGCTTAAAGAACCTGCTCAAACGTCAAGATCATGGGAATTTATTTGCAATGCATTCAGAAAGCTAATCATGATTTTTTAGCTCAGGTAGCTTGGTAAATAGTGCTCTTCAAGATGGCTACCTTTAATTCTCTGGAGCTATCTGGTCACCTATGTCCTCCTAGCATGCTCCTACTACCCAGTCCCACCATTAACATAATATCAGCTACTCAAACACTAAGCAAGAGCAGGGACTCTCAGTACTGCCCAAGACACTCTTGTAAACCTGGGTACAAATGTTTCCTTGAAACTACTTAACTTTAGGAAACATGAAACACAGACACATCTGAGATGTAGTCACACTAAAAAATAAAAAAGCCCTAGAGAATGAACCATTTGTCCTGATAGAGAATGAAGAAGCAATAGGGTTCTATCAGCTCCCACCTCAGAAGCTGACCTCAGCAGCTAGGAGGTTCGAGCCAGCTGAGTATTATCGTATCTGGGCACAACACCTCTGCATCTCCCAGGCTTGGAGCCATCACTCAGAGGGTCACTAAAACTGGAGGTTAATGGTCAGTTGCCACGGTGACCAGCATAGTCATGTAGGGTGGACGCGGTATGGAGAGTATAACAACCTCCTTGAGGATGTCTCTCATCCCTGGCCTGTAGGAACCTGTATGTCTGTCCCTCTAGAAACCTTGGACCAGCTCACATTCTGTTAACTAGCTTCCTTTCCTGAACATTAAAGTTCAAACAGAGCAACTATAACATCCTATCCCCTGTTCTTTCTCCTTCAACCCCCAGAGTTGCCTTCCTTCTGCATCTTCTTCATCCCAGAGACTCAAAGAACTCCTACACCTCTGTTCCCTGAGTCATCCAGAGTTGACTTCTGAACCTTAGAATAGAAACCTTAGGGAAACCAGAGCCACTTCTCAAAATTCTCCTAGATGTTTCTCTAACATGTTAACATAGACACCTAGCAACATGTCTAACTCTTTGGAAACATCCACCCCAAGCAACATGAGACTTAACTGTCTTCCTTTACTTCCTTCAGCAGACATGCACCAATGCACCTGGTGAGGAAAAGAACCTCTCCATCCCAAGTCCCTAGGAGAAGAAGGGAAGTCACTGTCAGAACTTCCACCTCTAGTCTTGGCTAGACACAACAGGTCCCAATAGTAAGCAAGGAGAGTGACTCTCAGAAAGAAAAACACCATTCAGGGACCTCAATAGTCCCTGGAATATCAACTTCACCTTTGAGATGTATCACACTGCGGAGTGTTGCAATGCACAGCTCTCAGCTACAATTTGGTAGTTACCCAGAAGCCCTGAGCTCTTTCTGCTCTCAAGACATAATATAAAAACCATGTAGCTGTGATTATTGTGATATATGTAGATGCAGCTCTGCCTGGCTCCCCAAATCCACATTCCTCTTGCCTGGGTAAAGAACCTCTGGTCTTCATCAGTGAGCTCTGAGTTGAAACAGAACCTTCCCCCTAGCAGGAAGCCTTCTTCTAAGGAAGTTCCCAGGGCAGTTCATAAAACACTTCCCTACAGGGCACTGTATCAACCAAAGCAGAATAACTGATACAATAAGCAAGCCCCAAGTCCCAAAGTCATGGTACAGAAGACTTTATTTCTCATATCACAATGTAATACAAGTCAGCTGGAGAAGTGGGATTTCTGTTCTATATAGTCATTCAAGGACCCAGGCTCTTTCTATATTGTGGCTCTACATGCCTGGAGTTCTCTTCATTTAACCAGTTGATAGTAAATGAGATGAAGTTTTGAGAATAATGTAAGAGAGATTTATGGGCTATTCTAAGAACTAACCTATTTCACTTCTGCCTATATTCCATTAGTCAGAATTGAGTCATGTGATCTCACTTAGCTGCAAGAGAGTCTTGAAAACATATTGTTATTACTTGTCCAGGAGAAAAAGTTGTGGGACTTGGTAAATAAAGGAATACCACTACTTCCCAGCATTGGTGCTGCTATAAAAGAGTGTCTGCTTTCCCTGGGATGTCAATACCTCAAAAACAGAAACCAATTTCCTATTTGTCTTACTGGACCATGAACCCAGTCTAGCAACCCTGTCCAGAGACAGTAACAGAGAGGTAGATCTCAAACCACAGCTGAGTGTACTGCAAAGAAAACTTCCAAGCCCCTGAAGCTTACCAGGTGGTTGTGACAAAGGCCACCAGATGGAAACCCAGAGGGCCTGCAGGAGCAGTGGGAGCAGAGCCTAGGAGTTGTTACTCTAAGCAGAGCACATGGCTGTTAGGAGAACAGGGAGAGTTCTGGAAAGGCACTAACCACACTCTCACCACACAAGAGATCAGGCTTTGATGCGCTTGCCCTACAGACATGGGAAGAAAGGAGTTTCCCAAAGTGGCTACTACTGGAACCCACCTCTCCAGACTCCAGAATTATATGAATTATGTGGTTATTTTATATGTTGTTAAACCATAGCATCCAAGGCCACGAAGAGACCTCTGGGAATCTGGGAAGCCCATAGCTCTCTGTAGAACTCCAGGCTGTCCCTTAGTCTGTGTGACCTGGTAGCCACATATGCCTGGCAATGAGGCATAACACCTGGATGTGTAACTGTCTCTTATTTTCAACAGATGATGATGATGATATCTGTAGGAACAACATTCAATCCATAAACAACCAGAGTCAGAGAATAAACACCCAGCTTCCTCAGTCCTTGGTGGAGTGACCACGGCATGGGTTCTATACTGCCGACTACAAGTTCCCCCCATTGCCAGTAATAACAGTCAGCTATTGACAAGGTATCTTGTGCAGTCCCTGACCCACTTCCCACCCCACCTCACCCCACCCCTAGTGCTGCCATCTCTCAGATCAGATCCAATAATTACTTAAAATCCTTGTCTGAGAGTCTGTTTCTGCTGGAGCCCAACCTAAGACACGCACCAGCAAGCAAGTAGGATGCACAGCCCTCGCAGCCCTTTGGAGCCCATTCAGTTCAAATGGAAATGTACTGTCCATTAGCCTAAAATGGGTCAGGAGATAAGCCCAAACGATTCATTAGCTTTCCTTGAGAAATAATCATAATAATCAGGCTAATGAAAATGCTGCTCGAGAAAGCACAGGAGTGGATGCTTCAGCGCTCAAGGCTGTGGTGTGCTGTCTCTTTGTGGTCTTTTGTAAGTTACATCAGACTACTTAGGCCCTTTTCAGAAAAGCCAGACTACAGGCACAATGACCTTCCTCTCCATGAAGCCCTGTGCCTGGCTGCTTTGTAGGAGAAAGAAGGTCTGTGAGCATCTTATTCTAGACGAGGATCTGGTGTTTCTACAACTTCTCCTGACAGGCCTTCAAAGGAGACAATACCACCTCTACTTCCAAGGGGCCAACAAGGACTCAGGAAAGTCAGGTGACCTGACCTAGCTGGTGTGATCCAAAGCCTTTGGCCCTATATCTATATTCAGCCTTCATGTGTTGGGGGTGGGGGGCTCATATTCCTGTATCTACAAGGTGGAATGAGGAGAGATTAAGAAGCAAGAGTTTACCTTAAATCTTCAAGAAGCCACCACATACCTAGGAATGACCATTTAGTTTGGAAGTGGCTTGTAGCTATTTTTTTCTTTTTCTCTTTTAATCTTTTGGGGCTCACCACTCAGCTCCCCCCCCCAAAAAAATACCCAAGGAGACTTATTCTTACTTATGAATGCCTGGTCTTATCTTTGCTTATTTCTAGCCATCTTTCTTAAATTATCCCGTCTACCTTATGCCTCTTGGGCTTTTACCTTTTTCTATTTCTGTATATATTTCCTTACTTCTAATTATGCATTTGCTGTGATGCTGGGTGGCTGGACCCTAGCACCCTCCTCTCCTCCTTTTCTTGCTCTTCCTTCTCTCTTCTCTATTTATTCTCTCTTCCCACCAGCCCTGCCTATTTCCTTCTCCTACCTACCTATCAGCTGTTCGGTTCTTTATTAGAACAATCAGGTGTTTCAGGCAGGCAAAGTAACACAGCTTCACAGAGTCAAACAAATACAACATAAAAGAATGCAACACATCTTTGCATCATTGAAAAAAATACTCCACAGCATAAGCAAAAGTAACACATCTCCAACTAATATTCCACAACAGTGGCTGTTTCCTTCTTGTCTCAAATGGGATCAGAGAAGAACTGAGGTAACAGCAGAATGTCAGCCTGAGAATATTAGACAGAAACAATTTGGAGATCATGAGCTAGGAGTTCTCTACTTATTCATTCATTCACTCATTCATTCATTCATTTATTTAAAAAAACTATCTTTTTCATTTTACATACCAATCTCAGTTCTTACTCCCTCTCCTCCTCTCGCTTCCTTTCTCCTCCACCCCATCCACTCCTCAGAGAGGGTAAGGCACATTGCTTTGAGGCAGGACCAAGGCCCTCCCCACTATGTCTAGGCTGAGAAAGGTATCCCTCCAAAGAGAATGGGCTCCAAAGAGCCAGTACAAGCAGTAGGGATAAATCCTGGTAACACTGCCAGTGCCCCCCTCAATCTGCCCTAGCTATACAACTGTCACCCACATTCAAAGAGCCTAGTTTGGTCCTGTGCTGGTTCCCTCACTGTCAGGCTGGAGTCAGTGAACTCCCATTTGCTCAGATAAGCTGTTTCAGTGGGTACCCCATCAAGGTCTTGACCACTTTGCTCATATTATCGCTCCTCTCTCTCTTCAACTGGACTTTGGGAGCTCAGTCCAGTGCTCAGCTGTGGGTACCTGCATCTTCCATCAGTTGGTGGATGAAGGTTCTATGATGACATTTAAGATAATCATCAATCTGACTACAGGGCAAGGCCAGTTCAGGCACCCTCTCCATGATTGCTTAGAATCTTAGCTGAGATCATCCTTGTGGATTCCTGGGAATTTCTCTAGTGCCAGGTTTCTTGCTAGCCTCATAATGGCTCCCTCATCAAGATATCTCTTTCCTTGCTCTACCTCACTGTCCTTCCCCCCTCGACCATCCCATTCACTCAAATTCTCCTCCTCCCTCCCCTTCTTCTCTCCTCCTCCCGTTCCACCCTCCCTTCTTCCCCCACCCCCACATTCCCAATTTTCTCAGGAGATCTTGTCTATTTCCCCTTCCTAGGGGGATTCATGCATGTTTCTCTTTTTTTTTTTTTTTGTTTGTTTGTTTTTTGTTTTTTCGAGACAGGGTTTCTCTGTGGTTTTGGAGCCTGTCCTGGAACTAGCTCTTGTAGACCAGGCTGGACTTGAACTCACAGAGATTTGCCTGCCTCTGCCTCCCGAGTGCTGGTATTAAAGGTGTGCGCCACCAACAACCCGGCTCATGCATGTTTCTCTTAGGATTCTCCTTGTTACCTCATTTCTCTGAAGTCATGGACTATAAGCTTGTTATCTTTTGCTTTATGTCTAATATCCACTTATAAGTGAGTATATACCATGTTTGTCTTTCTGGGTCGGGGTTACCTCACTCAGGATGGTTTTTTCTAGTTTTGCATGCAAATTTCAGGATGTCATTGTTTTTTGCCACTGACTAGTGCTCCATTGTGTAAATGTACCACTTTTTTTTTTTTTATTCATTCTTCGGTTTAGGGGCATCTAAGTTGTTTCCAGGTTCTGGCTATTACAAGTCATACTGTTATGAACATAGTTGAGCAAATATCCTTATAATATGGTTGAACATCCTTTGGGTATATGCCCAAGAGCAGTATGTCTGGGTCTTGAGGTAGGTTGATTGCCAATTTTCTGAGAAACCATCATACTGATTTCCAAAGTGACTGTACAACTTTGCACTCCCACCAACAATGGATGAGTGTTCCCCTTACTCTGCATCCTCTCCAGCATAAGCTATCATTGGTGTTTTTTATTTTAGCCATTCTGACAGGTATAAGATTGTATCTCAGTCATTTCCATTTGCATTTCCTTGATGGCTAAGGATGCTGGACATTTCCTTAAGTGTCTTTCAGCCATTTGAGATTCTTCTATTGAGAATTCTCTCTTTAGGTCTATCTGTACCCTACTTTTAATTGGATTATTTGGTAATTTGATATCTAGTTTCTTAAATCCTTTATATATTTTGGAGAACTGTCCTCTGTCTGATGAGGGATTGGTGCTAGGACTTCTCTTAAAGCATCTGGAGCCCTTTAAAAAGAGGTCATTTTTTAAGGAAACATGTTTTCCTGAAGTTATGTTCAGAGGCACTAAGGAAATGGAATCTCACTGGGTTGCCTCCTATTCTGATCTTTTGACTTGGTCACAGGTAAGCGAGACCAAAATTAAAGAATCCCAATGTCCTAGGGAGCTGTAACCAGTAGGTGTCCACACATACTATGGACCAGGCATGTGGAATTGAGTCAATAAATGTTGCTGGCTTGTTTCCATCCCTTAGAACTTAGAAGGTTCTAGCCAGGATCCCACGCTGCCTGCTTCTGTCAAGAAACCATACCAACTGTCCCAACACACCAGCACTTAACCACAAGGTCAATTTGCCCAGTCCCCTGTCTATTTATTTTCCAGGCTGCAATTTTTATGCTGCAGATTTCTGAGGCAGCTAATTTGTTCTTGAGTAGATCTCTTTATCTATTGGTTACCCATTTCATTAGCTCCGGTATTGAGACAGGCTGGGGCATGGATGGGTTTTTGTTTTTGTTTTTGTTTTTTTCTGCAGACTGAAAGGGGGTTTCTAATAAGCTCCATCATTGCCAGTTTTATGGGGCTGTTTGATGAGCAGCAAATGTATTCATTTGGCAGCTGCGTTCCCTAATCAGGTATTCGCTGGATAACAGCATCTATGAATCCGGAGAAACAGAGAGTTCCAGGCTCTGAGCACAGTCATGCCCCACAGGGACTGCTGTTTGCAAGCAAGGGCCCCTCCTGTTGCCCGTGGGATTCTATACTGAAGCATGCGGCCCCAGGTAAAACTCACTGCCATCCCTTGGGAGCACCCCTCTTCCATCTTAGGGACCAGACCCTCGGGAGAAGCTTGTCCCTGTCTCCACATCAAACACGCATCCCATATTGGAGCAATAAACCTTTCTTTCCATTTCTGTATGTTTACTGATTATTTGGAAATTTCACATCATGCTCCCTGACCACAGTCACTTCCCAGTCTTTCCAAGTCCACCCCCACCTTTGTGACCTCACCCCACCCCCCCAAAAAAAAGTTACACTTCCCAGCCAGAAGTCGTTAACTGTGGAGAGCTACACTTCAGTATCCCTACCACAGTTTTTAAGAGTTCTCTTCAATGGTTTTCTGTCTAGCCTGGTTTTTTTTGTGGGGGGTATCATAGAAGTCTTCCGTGTATCTGTTTCTCACCCACCAATACCACTGCAAAAAGTAGCTTCCTTGCCTTTTTCAGTCAGTGGGAGCATGGATCTTGGACTTCCATATGGTTTCTGGCGACAACACACACCATAGACATCCACATAGTCTCCAGCATCAGCACATGCCATGGACCTTAGCATGGTCTCTGGTGGCACTACAGACCACAGACATCTGCCTGGCCTTTAGTGGCACCACGGGCCACTAACAACACAGACCCCAACTGCAGCAGAACCAATCATCCCAACAAGGCTCTTGGCATCAGCATGGACCACATATACCAACATGGCATCAGACAACAGTATAGGCCACTCACATCCACATGGCCTCCAGCAGCGATCTGAAACACAGACATTAGGACGGCCACCTATGGTAGCACAGACTGTGGATGTCTACCTGGCCTTCAGCAGTAGTATGGGCCTCAGACATCCACACAGCCTCCAGTGGCAGTCCAGACCGTAGACACCCACACGGCCACCAGTGGCAGTCCAGACCATGGACATCCACAGGAACCTCACTCAGGCCTTAACACAGCCGGGGCAGCAGCACAGGCCACAGACACTAACATGACCTCCAGGGGCAGCACCAGACCATAGAGGTCTTTCAAGGTCCAACCCAGAAAATGACCAATCTTGGACCAATCTTGGCCTTCATCTTGGACATCCTGTTGTTGCTCAGAGGCCAGGAAGATGATGCAGCTAGGCAGCATGTTGAGAGCTGAATCTGTGAAAGCTCCAGGCCGCTGTGTACCACCCTGTCAGCCCTACTCAGCAAGGGCATGCTTCCCTGTCCACCACAGCCTTCTCTCATGCCTGTTACCGCCTTCGAGTCTCTCGTTCTGCCTGTCTCCGCTGCACGCTCATTGCCGTTCCTCCACCTTCCCCACTTCTCCGTCACGTCTTTAATTGTCTGTTTGTTTGGGTTTTTTTTTTGGTTTTTCGGGACAGGGTTTCTCTGTGGTTTTGGAGCCTGTCCTGGAACTAGCTCTTGTAGACCAGGCTGGTCTCGAACTCACAGAGATCCGCCTGCCTCTGCCTCCCAAGTGCTGGGATTAAAGGCGTGCGCCACCACCGCCCGGCTTTTAATTGTCATAGTGGAATTGGAAACTGCAGTGTATCACATAGGATATCTTTTCCCAAACAGCTTTACATGTAAATATTCATTGTAGCTAGTCACTGTCTGGTTCAAGGTTTCCGGTTTCAGAAGCATCATAAATACTGGACCTTTGCTGAGACTCATCTCAGATACCCTGCTGTTGCCCAGAGCCAGGGTGGTGGTTGCAGCTAGTCAGGGCATCTAGGGACAGGTTCTGTGTGAGCTCTTGGCTGCCGCACACCTCCCTGTCCTCGACATCCGCAGGCCCTGAGGCTTGATTGGTTAGACCTTAGTGCTTGTAGCCTGCAGGCAGCACCTTTGGTCGTTCCCAGCAGGGAAAGCAGCATGGGCTACAGCTGCAGCAGCTCCACCTGCCCTGTTCAGTAATGATGCTTCCAGGGGAGCTCCAGGCTGCTGCACACCACTGCCTGCCCTTAGCTCACCAGGCACGACCTCTGTATTAGTCCGTGTCTGTAATTCCTCATGGGCTTCCCAATGACCGTAAGACGAAGTCCAAAATCTGAATGCTGTGGCCTCAGCTGCCCATTCCTGTCTCCTTCCCAGGCAATGCTTCCCTTCTGTAGCCACACTCGGGATAGCATAATTCTCTCCCTGGATGCTCCTTCCTTGTCCTTCATCTTCCTAGCCTTTGCAATAGGCTTCCGTCTCCCAAAGGCCTCCATAGAGGAGGTGGTGGGAGTGACTTGCATGCACCAAAGCCACAATTGAACTGGAGCCTTCAGTGTCTCGGTCTCGAGGCCCTGTCTAGTGACTCTTCTCTGGTCACCCTTATGCAACCCTCAGGAAATTAGAATACAATGGAGAGAGAGAAAGCCAGAGATGGACAGCACACCCCAATCAGGCCAACTTGTGACAGGGCCCCTCCATACCCACTGACTAACACACAGCAGCATCCACCTCCAGATGCCTCTGCAGAGACAGGAGTGACCTCTATGTGCCCTCCAACCCCAACCACAGTCACCACACAAACGTAGATCTTAGTCAACATATCACAGAGATACTTGCACAACTACGCTTATTACTGCACGGTTAGCCATAGAGAAGTCACAGACTCAAGCTAAGTGTCCCACAACAGCTGCACAGATCAAGACAATATGGTGTCCATATGCAACAGAATTGGTTTTGGGCCATAAAAGGAGAACAAAGTTAGGTCATTTGCAGGAAAATGGATGTACCTAAAGGTAGTCATACCAGCAGATTAAGTCAGTCTCAGAAAAACAAGCATCTCGTTTACAGATCTAGATTTTCTATACACAAGTGAAGCCATGTATGAACAAATGACATTAGAGCAGGAGCAGACATGTCTAGGAGGAAAGGGAACAAATCAGGGGGAAGGAGCAGGGAAAGGGAGAGCGCAGGGCATGGGGGAGAAGGGCCTCAAAGTAAACACACCTGTGTGGAAATGGCTTCAAACAACTCAGTATGACAAAATAGCATCTTTCCTCGGCCAACAATAATAGCCATGTAGTCGGCAGGTCACAGAAGGCTAGGGCGAGTGGAGCGTCTAAGACTTCTGAACTGGATTCATCAGAACCATTGCCACACCTTCATCAGCCTAAAGAGTTCCACTGAAAACTGGACCAAAATGGGGACACTGAGTTAAAACAATTTGTTTCTATTTTGCTTCTCAGTAGAAGGCAAATTCTTCAAGTTCCCTTGAACCTGAAATTAAGATCATTTCCCTGATGTCAGCAAGACTAGGTCCCTATGGAAGGTGAAAACCAGGATGGGGGTGGAGAGATGTTAGGTGCTTCAGTTGATAAGAAAAGTGCGGTCTAACCAGTAAGGTTGGTGGGTAGGAGTTAGGACCAGTTGCTGCTTCATCCCTTTTCCCACTGCAAGGCCTGGCACATGTGCACATACTCCATGCACATCAATAAAAGGATTAAGCAAAGGCCTACCCTCTATCCAGCAACTTCTAGGCATAAGTGAAAACTCCCAGGTAATCCAACAGACCAGGAGGCCACCCTCTCCCTTCTCAGGCATCTGTGGCCTTTCTGAGGTAATGCCTTCACTCTCCCAAACCCAAGGGAAAGAGAATGGCAAAGAGGCAAATGAACAGATGGGAGGAAGCTGGCCCAGCTGCTGGCAGCAATGAACGAAGGAAACCAATCTCAGTCTGGAAAGGGGAATGTTTGCAGGGACTCCGCCAGGATTATAATGAAAAGAGGAAATTTATTAAATGTTGTGGAAATAACACCAACCTTGTGTTCCTCTCTGAAACCGCTTGAGCCTCTCATTGCAGTCACAGGACATCAAAACAACATAGAAAGCTATGAGGCCTAAGGCCACAGTAGAGGGACATGCTGGGCTCAGGTGTGGATGGTCTCATCTAGACGGCAATGCACCTGAACCGGAGTCCAGCCAACAGGAGGTCAGTTGCCAAGCACTTACAGTGCTGGCTGGCATTGAGGCCTGAGGTCCTGGCTTGGAGGATCAATGTGGGTAAGCACCAGGAGTTGTCCAGGAAAGATGATAGACCAATTGCCTGCCTCCTCCAAGGAGACCTTCCTGACATCCTATCCAGAGGCAAGTGCCCCTGCCAAGCCTCTGCACGTCGGTTCCAGTTAGCTCCGCTCATGCCCCGCCCTCGATAGTCTGATGGCATTCCCAGTCATCTCGACCTCTGAGAGGACAGAGCCCCACAGGCAAGAAGTGTATCTCAGTTTATCCAAACTGTAAGAGTCCAGAACTTACCAGTGATGTAGTCTGTCTGGGGAGGAAAGGGCTCACTCTAGAAGCCACAAAGAAACCACAGCTTTGTTTCTTAGAGTTTTGCTATGGCTTGGACCATCAGTGCTACCTGGAGCTTTGTTACCAAGGCAGCACTCAGGTTCCACACAGACCCCGCCTTGAGCACTAGCAGATTGCCAATGTCACAGAGATCCCCAAGTGATGGGTATGTGCATATCCCCTCAGAAGCGACAGGCGAGAGACACAAACTTGGACTGTGGGAGTCTAGATTCCCGTCTTTGAACTCCCACACGCCCATGGGGCTTTGAAAGAGTCCTGGCACTCTGACAGTTTTCCTCTTTCTATTTTGTTCATCTGAATTGGTCTGAACAAGGGAAGAAGAGACACAGGGAGAGAAATAGTGAACACTGAGCTTACTAATAGTGTGCTTGCTCTCATCCAAACACAAGGCTGGGGAGCTGCAGCACGTCTCTTCTGGCACCTTGGAGCGAGCATTAAGCTCTGGAAAGCAAGGGACACAGTTGTCAGATGGAGTCTTAAGATGAAGGATGGTTGGGTGACCATAGGAAGGCCAAGCAAGTGGGGCTTGTGGCGCTGTAAGAAACAGACCCCTGACTGACTCGAATCCCCATGCTCCTCAAATGAAGAAAATTTCACCACCCACAATTCTAAGATGGGAAGTCCAAGCCTAAACCTTATGGGTCCTGAAAGTGAGCAGCAGTTGGATTCAGGCATGCATCTCTCTTTCTTGGGACTCTAACTTGCAAGAGGGATATAGGAGAAGGCTCTTCGGAGAAAAGAAAGGGAGGATCAGGGCAAAGAAGGGAAAGAAGAACCGAGTCAGGATGTCATCTTCAGTGAAGACCAGCTTCATTTTACCCACGGAGATTTCAAGTGCAAATGACCCTGCAGAGTTGGCCCCTCTAGAGGCAAGGAGCTTGCCCTTCTAGACCCAGTGTCGGTCAACCACTGACGGCCAGATGCTGGGGATGTAGGAACTAGGCAGCCTGGCCAAGAATTATCTAGAAAATAACAATACCTAAGACATTGGCAACCAGCATTCACAGCAGCTAGAGGGTTGGGGTACCAACTATGTGGAGTCAGGGTAATCTCTTGGAGTCAGCCTCAAATCTAGTATGAAGTATCTTCATATCCCTGTGTATTCTTGTATCCCTGTATCCCCATGTATCCCTCTGTATTCCTGTGTATCCCTCGTATTCTCGTGACTCCCTGTGTATCCCTGTATCCCCATGTATACCCATGTATTCCTGTACCTTCCTGTATCCCTGTGTATCCCTGTGTCCCTCTGTATCCCTGTGCATCTCTGTATCCCCCTGTATCCCTGTATCCCCATGTATACCCATACATCCTTGTGTATCCCCTTGTATCCCTGTGTATTCCCGTGTTCCTGTATCCCTGGTTCCATTCTCCCACTCTCTGAAAGCCACCTTTCTTCACCCCACCCTTGACTCTTTTCCTTCTAATCCTGGATTCCATGTGCCTCCCCCCCCCAAAAAACTCAGAACCAAAAACCTGCAGTCCCGAGTCCTCACTGCATCCTCATAGACAAACTCCTAAAAGAGAACTTCGATTGACCCAAATGCATGATGGGTCCCAGCAAGCAAAAGAGAACACCATTGGATCACATATGCACCCTAGACCATCAACTAAGACCTTACATGCTGTAGCAGAACATGACCAAGAGATCTGGAGGATGAATCTCTCATTCTTAGGGGAAAAAAAATTGTGCATAGGACAAGCAATAGCAAAAATGTCTAGCTCTGCTTTCAGTCAGATCTTACACTCACATTCTCTGACTCAAGAGTTTATGTTCTTCCTAAGACTTCTCTGTATGCTTGTTCTGAATGAGACTCTCTGGGGCAAATCCCAGCTGCCCTACTAGCTGGTTGTGAAAGCTCGGAGAAATGATTAGACTTCTTTCCCTGTGCCTCAGTTTCCCCCATTAAGGAGGTGATAATAGTCCCTGCCCTATGGGGCCATCAGGAGCAGTAAATGATTACCCATCTCTAAGGCACTTGGGATCATGCCTAGCACACGAAGAGCTCAACAGAAGTGGTTGCTAAACAAATGGATGTAATAAGTGAGCTTTTCCAAGTCTCCACAGGAGCAGGAGGTCAAATACTGTGTCTCTGGGAGAGTGGAAGCTGGCCACCAATCAAGAGACGGCAGCCACGCTGAACTGTCTAGGATAGAGCCCTGGGAGCCAGACAGGAACGTCAGCATGGTGACTCAGGCAAGTAAGACTATACTGTCCCCTTTCCAGGAAGCTAGCGCCATGGCAACCCAGGCTGATCTGGAGCAGCAGGGCATGCCAGAGCTCACAAGAATCCCTAGTGCTAATGAGGACCTAGGTTTCTAATATTCTTCTGTAGGCAGCTGTAAGTGTCACTGTGGGCTGGGACCCCCTTGAAGTTTGTATATTGAAGTCCTCTCATTTGGAGACAGGGTCTTTGTGGGGATAATCATGTTAAAATGAAGTCATCAGGGTGGGTCCTATCCCAGTAATACTGGCTGCTTTAGGAGAAGGGAAAATCTGAGGGTCAGTGAGCTGTCTCGGTGGGTGAAAGTGCTTGCTGCCAAGCCTGACGACCTGAGTTTGATTCCTGACTCCACAGGCTGTCCTCTGCCCTCCACACGGGCACTGAGACGTGAGCATGCTCACACACCTACACACAAATAAATAGATGTCATTTTACAATGTTATAAAATAGAAAGGGATGAAATGTGGGCACAGACATTCCCCAGAGGGAAGTGGATCCAAAGACCCTCGGCGGGGACTGTGGCTAAAAGCCTAGAACAGATGCTGCCTCGCAGCCCAGCAAACACTCTGACCCCAGCGTTCAAGCATTCGTAACGGCGCGAGAATAAATACCCATTGTTTAAGCTCTGAGCTGTGGTGCCTTGCTATGCAGCCAGAGAAAAGAGCCCAGGCCTGAGACTAGACCAGGCACCATGTGAGGCACTGCAGTGCCTCCTCAGCCCCAAGGGTAGAAGTCACACTGCCCCACCTTGCAGGAAAATGAAGCAGAAGCCCAGGGCAGGGAAGTGTGGTCAGAACTCACACCGTTATAAGGATTTGAATCTCAGGCCGGCACTGGTTCAAACGACACCCTGCCAGAGACAATCATACCTGATACAAAGGAGGTATTTGCCTGGAACATGGGTGACACCTGGCACACCCAGGATACTCACCTGGTGCATAAGGACCTCTGTCCGGCTCATGGGAGACAAGCAGGAAGTACTGACCCGGTGCACAGTCGACACCTTACACGGTTGTCTCTGAGCCACTCCTGTTCTGCCTCGCTCCTGAGACACCCTCATTAGACCGATGGTCAGACTGACAACCAAACACCCAAGCTTTGAAGAAAAATCAGACTTGCCCATTCCAGGCACGTCAGGAAGAAGCTGGTCACAGGGAGAAGCAGGCTTGCCTACACTCCTCTGTCTCAGGCTCCAGGAAGTAGAAGGGCTGGAATCTGGCCTCTTCGCAGCAACTTCCTGTTTCCTGGACCCGGCTCTTCTCTTCGGTACCAGTCTTTGTTGAATAGCCCTCTTTATTTCTCTCCAGCTTAACGAAGGAACTCTTCTTCCTAAGAGAACCCCAGAACTCTCAACTGTCACCCCAGAGGAGAAGGCCATATTTCAGGCTGGCTTTTATTTCTGTGGAAGACTGTCTGAATCATGTTAGGATGGTCTTGGTTTCAGGCCCCTCCAGGAGACAGTTCACATCTGAGAGGCAGAATGGAAGGGGCATCCTTTGGTGTGAGCGCTAAGAGATTTACCAACAAAGGGGCCCGGGGGACTTCTGAGCGAAAAGTGCCTGCAGGCACCAACACACCTGACTTTTTTTTTCCTACTTAGTTTTATATAGTGGGATTTTCTGTCTACAAAGAAAATGTTAATTTGCAGAAAATTGGAAAAAGACAATAAAAGCACGAAGAAGACAATTTTAATCATTCACAATCCCAACTCTCAAGTATAACTACTGTTTATGTAGGGAAAAGGAAACATGGAACATATGGATACACACAGACGTGTAAAATGGGTTCTGATTTGTTCCCGGCTTTTTTGCACTAAATATGTTGTGCAAAGTTTTCCTGTAGAAAAATCAAAGGCTGCTATTGCTATCCAATATCTGTTTCTTCATTCTCCTTTTAGCAACAGAATCTACCAACATATTTTACCACTGCTTATTTTTTTTTTTATAATTACACTTCCCAGCCTTCCTTGCATTACAATGCAGTCACATGATTGAGCTGAAGACTTGAGGATGAATATAGTCTGTCTTGGCCTCTGCTCTACATGAGAACAAGCTAGGAGACTGGAGACAAGAGGGGCTGGTACACAAAGACAAGGTGGTCTTCCTCAAGATCAAAGTCTGATGTGGCAAGATAAGTGAACTGGTAAGAAGACAGAATGCAGAGCAACAAGGCAGAAGGAGGCTGGGCCTCTGAGTGACTTCACAAAGCCTCTGCAAGCTTTGACCTGTCTTCAGATTGTGGCATGCAAAAGAAAGAATCCCCAATCTGCTTGGTCATCTGAATAACAGGTGAAGCTATATCCTGATACATACCTTTAGATTTTTCTCTACAATAGACTTTGAATGATTTTTTTCCATCATATGAGCATTCAATATCAAACCTTACTGCAATCTGACCAATTATACATTGTCCATTTGTGTGGTCTTGTTGGCCATTGTGTTGCTCTGATATTTTTCTTCATATGCACCACTCTAAATTAATATTCTTACATATAAACCACAGACATATTTCAGATTATCTCTTGGGATACATTTATGAAAGTAGCGTTGCTGTGTCCATGATGAAAACTTGACAAATATAATTTTTCTTTCACAAGTCTTAAGTTTGTTGTAGCAAGGTAGGTTGATTGACCTTACTCCCATATAAATTTTTATTTGCCTAGATTGCAAGGCTTTCTCCGCACCAGTTTTTATTAACCTCTTCCTTCCATATAGATAGATAGAGCAGCTAGTCATGAAGCTTCTGGAGCCACCATTCTGAGTTCATGCACACATGCTCTTGATACACCTACTCCTCCTCTTCATTTTCTTTGGTTATGAAATAAAAGGGTACCTAGAGAGATGGCTCAGCAGTTAACAGCACTTGTTAATCTTGCAAAGGACTTAGGCTCAGTTACCAGCATCCAAATATTTCTCAGACTGGGGAGAAAACCATCAGTAAAGTGCTTACTGAACAAGCGTAAGGACACAAGTTCAATTCCCAGAACCCACATGGAAACCCAGGCATGGCAGCATGCACTTGAAACCACAGTGCTGAGGAAGGTAGGTGGATGCCTTAGAGCTATTGGTTAGCCAGTCTAGCCAGATCAGAAAGTTCTAAGTCAGTCAGAGTTCCTGTTTCTAAACACAAGATGGACAGAGCCTCAGGAACGTAGCTCAGGTTGGCCTCTGGTATCCACATGCACTTGCATACAGATGCATGCACTCCCATGTGTGTGCACACACATATGCCCACATACATACACTGCCTCTTCAGACCAGGAAGGTAACAAGGACTGTGTTTACTGAGCACCCACCGTGCCCAAGTGCCCTCAGTTCCTTGGATGCACAACACTAATCTTCACACCCTTGTTACTTCTCATTTTCAGTAAAGAAACACAAATTTTGAGAAGATATACATCATATCAAAGACCCAGTAGTTAGTAAGACATAGAAACAAAGGTAAAATTCAAGTTGGCACAATTTCAAGAATTATGATATTTCTTTTCATTTTATGGCTTCCCTAGACTGTGAATTCCAACATCCAGCTAGGGCTAGAACCGTGCAGAAGTAGCAGGCTTTCCTGGGTCCTCAAGACAGAGACTATGTCCTTGCATTTCTCTGTGGATCTTAGCCTTCCTTTCTGCAGATAAGACCTCCATCTTGGGTGATAGTTTGGACACCTAGAAATCACATTTTACTATTCCTGCATCAAGCTGCAGGCTGCATGACCCCATGCAGAGCCACCACACCCCAGGGCCAGGTTCCTTGAAAAGGAAGGAATAAAACTCTCTTTTCCCAAGCAGAGTCACCCCGCTGGATTATATAACCATCTACATTTAGAATGCCTTTGCAGCGACCATGGCAACCACAGCATGTGTGAGCTCCCAGCTTTGTTCTAAATCTGCTGATGAGGATGAAGAAACAGCTTTTTGTGTGGACCTTCCAGAGCTGGCATTGTACTGTTCTCTCCCCTGGTGGGGTCCAACTTGGCAGCTGACTTCCAAAGCCAAGGACCAGAAAGGAAGTACTTTCCTGGGGGTATTGAGCAATGTCCAGCTGACTTTGCAAGATGACCTGAGATTTTTCCAGGCAGAGGAGTGGGGGTGGTGTGGAGACCTCAGTGCATACTGGAAGAAAAGACCAATAATTCTCAGACCTAAGTGTGAGAAAATGAATGGTGGCAAGTGAAGAGGCTTGAGAGGTATATCCGAAGTAGATCATCAAGGCATAAATACTCCTAGCCCAGTAATTCAGACTATGGAGTCACTAGGAAGGAGTGAAGGGCTTGCTAGGGAGGCTCGTTAAAATCCTCCCATTCCCCAGATTTACTGAGTCAGCATTCCCAAGGCATGACCCAAGCAAACATCAACATTAAAAAACAACAACAAAAACCTTTTTAACTAACCTATAAAACCAACAAACACTTTTCATTTGATCAGATATAACTTGCCAAAAGAGAATCTCCCCAAAATTAGGGTTGGGAAGGGTTTTGTTTCTGTCTTTTCAGAATAAAAGTATCCAGCTAAGGAATCTGAGGACCACTGGACAAATGAGACATCTGAAGAAAAAGGACAAATCATCCAGAAAAAAAAAAAAAGTCCCAAGAAAAGAGTAAATTGGCCTATTGGTATAACACATGTCCAACAGCATAAAATTTCAGAAATCTTCCCAAATGTTTGTTTATGCTATTCTCTACAGACATATAATGCAAATGGTCTTTTTGTATGTAGTCCCAGTTCAGTTAAAGATTAAAACTGGCTTTGGAGTTGGAGTGTGGCTTTCTCCTCCTCTAAACCCAAGCATGCTTATTAAAGTGAAATCCCCAACCTCTGTCTCATGTCAGAAGAGTCACCTGATATGGGAAAGAAGAAAAACAAGTATTTAAGGACTACTTTATCACCACTAATCTCATAATCCTTTGGTTTTCTATTGACTCTTTAACAGCTTTTCTTAAGGTATAAATTTTAGAAGATTAATATATACATATATATTTTTTAAACTTTTTGCCATGATATTAATGGTCATAAAGAGTACTAACTAATTCTAGAAAAAGGATTCATTTACCCTCCTTTACATGATTTCAGATTTGGGTCTCTTGAAGTCTTCTTCAGTGAACTATGAGCATACCTAACAGTGACCTTTGAGTCTCCATAAGGAGGATGGGGCCCACAATGATGACTCTTCCAGGACTATGTATGATAACACTACTAAGTTGAAAAACACCACCTAAAGATTGACTTTGGACTACAAATTGCTCAGAACAATTTCAAGGTGGCTGGCTGAGCCCAACAGACTCCTCTAGCCAGGACTTGAGACAAGCCCTGCCCTTTCCCATCATCCATTTCCATCTGGACAGCAAATGATGCAGCTACCTCTCCCAGGACTGTTATCTCAAATTTTTCTTTTCAGGATCCCCTAAAGATGCCTTTGCTCCCAGACAGCAGGAAGTAAATTTAAGAACACGACACCCACATTCCCAAGAGGTGGGGTGGGTGGGTCTTTCATTGGGTTATGGATATTTGTCATTGTTTAGAGGGAATTGGTTACAAGTTGTTATAGGCAATGGTCAGAAAAACAAAGGATATTAGATTCAAGGTTCTTGTTTTGAAAAGAAAAAAGGGGATTTAGATTTGATAGGATAAAAGGGTAGATTATTGAATCTATTTTGAAAAGAAAAAAGGAGGATATGAATATAAGTTAAAAGGTAGATTATTGAATCCACTTTTTAAAAGTAACTGCTAGTTTTAAATATTTTACATTGGATTGGACTTTTGCATATTGTATACAAATTTTATATATTGATACAAATTTGACATTAATTTTGTTAAAACATATTGTACATACATTTCTATTCTTGTTCAAGGTGTTGTACCTATACAGCTTATTTAACAATGTAATGAAAAGTTCTAGTTCTTGAAAGTTATTATTACCAACTGTTTAGGGTAATAAGAAAATGCAGGTTAGTAGTTAGTCACACCTATTACAATCAAACTTGTAGTCACATTAGGTATGTTTTCAAGGTCAAAGATATATTTTAGATAGACATGTTATCTTCAAACACTTCAGAGATCTACAGAATATGGTATTTAAGATGTTTTAATAACATGGGCTTTCTTTATGACATGTTTGCTCCTGGCAGCATCAATCTACTTGAGAGAAGATAATGGACACTGAAGAAACTCCACATGGAGTTTATTTTCTTTGTGGTGTCACTGGACAAGAAAGTGCCCTTGCCTCAACTGCTGACAGTATACTGTCCTAATTGGACAAGCTGGACACACACACAAAAGTCACTGCCAAACATTGACAAGGCAAGGATGGACAGTCCTTCAGAATATCCTGTTTCACAGAAAATCTGTTGGATATGCTAGGCCTATAGGCCAAATATGGATGCCCCAATGTTGCATAGGAACTTTGGGTGACTGTTCAGGCAGTCAGATGTTTCTCTCATTAATCAGATTTTTTGGAAGTTGGTTGACTGCATGTCTTGCTTACTCAGCTAATATTTCCTTCTTGTGTCTCTGAGGGAGTTGAATAACTGATACTTAGAGTTTTCCTTGTTTATAAAACACAGAAATCAAGTTATGATAGAAAATAAATTAGGACTCACCAATATAGTATAGAAAATGAAGTATTTTGTCTAAATTTGCCAAGTGCAAATGGGCTAGAAAGTGCATTTATTGCCTGTATATATTGTATATAGTCATTGTATTTATTGTATATAGTTTTGCTTAAATTAGTTATAGTCTTCTTTTTTAGTTTAAAAAAGGGGAAATATAGTTATATTTTACTTGTATTTTAATAAATAAAGCTTGCCTGAATATCAGAATGCAAAGATGAGCTACTACAGGCCAGGGAGTGGTGGCACACACCTTTAATACTAGGACTGGGGAGACAGAGGCACACAGATCTCTGTGAGTTCAAGGCTACCCTGGACTACACAAGATCGATCCAGAAACAGATCCTGGTAGTGGTGACTCATACCTTTAATCCCATGTTTGGGAGTTACACAACTTTGATCCCAGCACTAGGGAAGTAGAGACAAAATCAATAAGGCTGGGTAGAGAGAAGAATATAAACAGGAAGAGACAGGAACTCACTGGAGTCTGAGGATTCATGGAGACAGGATTTCACTCTTTTGGTCTAAAGATTTAGTAGAGATAAAAGTTCTCTCTAGTGGTTGGCTGCTTTGCTTTTCTGATCTTCAGCTTGAACCCTGTATCTGTCTCTGGATTTATATTATCCGTGCTATATTTCTGGTGTTCACTGCAGCAACAATGAGGAAAGCAGAGTCCCCTGGATCCATTGCCATGTGCCTGTGATAACACAGACTATCAGGGCAGTGGGAGGGTCTACCAGAACAAAGTTGCTCACCTTGTGACAACCAGGAAACAGAGTGTGAGTGAAAGGAGGACACTGGGAACAACATCTAACTCTCCAGGACACACTCCCAAGGGATGCTTCCTACAACCAGGCCCCAGCCCTCACAATTCTCCCTACTTTCAATAGTCAATTCAGATTCTGAATCCTTCAATGGATGAATCCACTGATGAAGGCAGAGCCCTTATGATCCAATCATTTTCCCAAAGTCCCACTTCTGATCATTGCTTTCATCAAGAACACTTGATATACCATGTTTGTTTGATATCCCTGGGAGTTTTGCCCTTTTCTGAAGGGAAAGGAGGAGGAGTGGGTTGAGGAGGGGAGGCTGGGAAGGAAGATGGTAGAAGAAATTGCAGTTGGAATATAATGTTTGAGAGAGAAAAAAAAAAAAAACAACCAAGACTTTGGTGAAAACATTTTATAACAAAGCAAACACTGGCTGAATCAAGTCCCACAACTCCCGTCCCCCTTGGAGGTCACTATGCTCTGCAGCAGCTCAGAAGTAGGCGTCACACCTAGGATGTCCCACACACACACAGTGGCCCCTTAAGGAAACAGGGAACCCATTCCCGCATCCAGGAAGCATGTCAGAAGACGGCATGTGGACTTCAGGAAAAGGAGCTCCGTTGCTAGAAGGTTCAGTGACCTTCGGGCCAGATCACAAGGTTTCAGTTCCCAGAGAGGAGATCCAATCTTGAATGCCAAAGATGCATGAACTCTAAAAAAGACCCCATCTGCTGCAGGGAGCAGAACTGTCTAGGGGAGACAGCAGCCTCCAGCCTCCTTCAGAGCCTTAGACACATCTCAGTCTCCCATCCCACCTCAAGCCTTTACGTCAGCTTTATCTGTGTGGAGAAATTCCTCTTTGTTCCCACTTTCCTGCTTGTTATGGTATGGATGTGAAATGTTCCTCCGCAAGCTGCTGATACTATTTTGGAAAGTTCTAGAAACAGGAGGTGTGGCTCAGCTGGAGGATGTAGGTCACTGAGGACATGCCTTTGAAGAACATACTAGGCCCTCAGCCAGCTTGTATAGCCCTGTCTACTTCCTGGAGGCCATGATATGAACTGCTCTCTCTTCTGCATCCCCCATGTCATAAAGGACTGACCGCTCTAAAACTGTAAGACATAATTAGTCCCCCCTCCTTTAAGCTGTTCTCAGGTATTTTGGTCATAGTGTTGTAAAAGACCTAATACATTGCTTAACCCTTAACCCACTCTTCAGACCTCACCTCTAGCTGCAAAGAAGCATTCCTGCATGTGTGTGCACATACACACTCACACCACCAAAACTCTTGCCATCCCTTCTCACCATCCCTGAGCATCTCTGCTCAGGCAGCTGGTTCCCCAGAGGAGATACAGTGTAGCCTGACTGTGGCTCTAAGGAACTTAAAGAGAAGCCAGGCCACTATGTCAGGATAGCCAAGTGGTCTAAGGGTGGCAGACTCAAGTTTATGCTTCCTGTGCTCAGGGTTCCTGATGTCTGCGTGGGAACGTGGTCTTAAATCCCTCTTCCAATACACAAACTAAACGATGAGGCACAAGCCTATAATCACCAAACTTGGCAGGTTCTGGCAGGAGGATCAGAAATTCAAAATCATCTTTGGGTGCACAGAGAGTTCAAGGCCAGCCTAACCTCCAGACTGTCTCAAAAAGAAAAACGACACACAACTAAAGACGGCCACGTTCACAGGTGAGAACAGACTGCTACAGTGTGCAGGAGAGGGCAATACTCCAGCAGTGGATGTCACTGACAAATCTCAGACTGAAGGGCAGGAAGCCTTTACCAGTGTTGGTACAGGGCTATTCTCTTTCAGGGGAACCCATGAGACATGGAACAAATGCCAACTGCATTGTCCTCCCCCTTCGTATCCTGCCAGGTTCCTGCTTTGGCCAATTCTATCTGAAGGCAGAAGACAGAAGTAGCGCCATCAGCCGCAATCAACTGTGGGGCCTCCAGGGCCCAGGCAGGCAAGGTAGGGGTGGGGCAGGAGTCCCAAGAAGTGAGTCAAATGTGCCAGCTCCTGCACTCAGAGCTCTGGGCTTGCACTGTGTCACCTCTGTCCTGCTTCATTCCTCCCCACCTGCACAGCACCTGCACACAGACAGTCCACACTGAACAATTACTGGGTGAGCAAACAAGAAGTGAAACGGTTGGATGAACGAGCAAAGCTTCAGCCTGAAGAGCAGAGCACATGGGAGGGAGGGCCCTAGGTCAGGAAGAACTAACTCTTCTTCAGATGCAGAAAGCTGCAGCGTTTGTCACTGGGCATCAGAAAGGACCCTCAGCCTCCTGTTATCCAGTTGGATCTAACATCCTGCATCCTTCCTGTCAACACTGATCTGCTCTCAACACCCATACCTCGAGACTCAGTAGGGGACCCCAGAGCCCCTCAGGCCTGCTGCATAACAGCTCCTCTGGGAGACGTACCCACTGTGATCTGTACCTGTGAGCATCGCTCCCACGGACCTGAGATGCCCATGCCTTCTCCCACAGTGTGATTAGAATCATGGACCTCCCCACCTACCACCTGTCCACCAGAAAGTCCTGTGGCCACCCCATTCCACTGGCAGCCAACCCAGTCCTTCCCTCCTTCCCTCATCACCACTGCTAGAGGCCTGTAATTCCTGGGGACGGTTTCTGCATGCATCCAGCCAATCAAAATCCCTGGTAAGAGAAGGGTGGGGACTGTGTTCCTAAGATAAGGTTTTAAGATGACAGGTCTCAGCATGCTTTTCTGTCATCTCATTCTGCACTAAGTCTGCTATGTATGGTTGTCAAAAGCCATTTGCTACACAAAAGTACCCAGTAGAGTTGAACAATGAGAGCGGAAACCCAGCCCAGGCGTCACTGGCCAAGCTGTATACCTTAGGACCAACTGTGTCTTCCCAAAGGAAGGTATGTCTCCTCCTAATTTTCAGAAATGTCCATATGGGCTAGAGGGCCACGGTGAAACAAATGCTATGTGAGACATGAGCAACGGAGTGTATCGAGTGTATCGCCAACCTAACAGGCTAGGAGTAGTCTCTTTTTATCTCCAATTTTCAGGAAGTCAGATGGCTTCAAGGCCAGTCCCTCCCTATGGAGACCCATTTCAGGCAAGAGGTAATTTCTAAAGTAACAAAAGATACCACTGCAATTACATTTATCAAAAAAGCATGGCAATCAATGTCTCATGCCCGGACCGCATCTGAATGCCCTTAATCAATGGCTGTGCTCATGACAAATTTATTGCAATTAATTTCATTTCAATTACACCTTAATTACTAACTTTGAGTGAAACTGGCCCGGCTCAGAGACTCTCTCGCCACAGAGCAAGGACCTAGAGATAAGTTGCCGGGCCTCGATTGAAGTTGGTTGCTTGGAGCATGGTTCCTCTTCCCGGGAGGGAGGGGCTCATTTCTCCAGGAAGGCAATTCATAATGCGAATCTGAAATTGAAAGCAGGAAGGCAAGCAGCTGTGCCTACGAATTAACTGGAGCTGGGGTTTAATTTGCTTCTTATTGATGCCGTTTCCTCGCTGGTTCATTAGCTGGGGTTGCAGAACAAATGCCTTCAGAGCGAAGCCTTTGAGCCATCCTCAGGCTCTGGGTCAGCCCGCTAGCTTCTCATCATCCCACTTCGCGGCTTCGGGACTCAACTCTCTACCTCTGGGGCAGTGTGCCCAGAACAAGGGTCTCTTGCCAGCAGTAGTTGGCCCGTTAACACTCCAGGGGACAACACCAAGGGAGCAACCTAGTTAGGGATGTTGAGGAAAAACTTCCTGAGACAAAGCAGGCGCATGCTGTGTGTAAGGAACTCTTAGACTCATGACTCCCTCGGACTAACGTTCAAGTTCTGCTTCTGATACGTTTTAGCTCTGGGAACTTGGGGAAATCATTGATCCCTCTGGTTCAGGTAAGTGACGAATGACAGTTTCTGACCTTGGTGAAGCATCAGTGACCTTCTGCTACCAACTCTCCTCCCAGCTCCTGGCAAGTCTACCTCTGCAGAGTTACTGGATCCCCTGAGAGCATGGAACTTCTTCCTACAAACTTTTCTCTGGCTGAGAATGGAGAAATTGTAGAGATTTTCTGACTTCATTCTTCATCTCAAAGATGGAGAAACCGAGGCCAGGGAGAGGGAAGCCCAAGAGGGTACTGTACGTTGGTGCCACAATTGGACTAGAAAGGATAGCCAGAGCACACTACAAGAAAAACTGGTTGTTTCTAGTAGAAATTGAAGTCATACAAATATTCATCCATGTACTCCAGGAGAAGGGCATGAAAGCAGTGCCTCAGTGGCTGCAAGGCCCACACAGCTCAGGACTCAGCAGGTCACAGTTAAAACTTAGGGTGGCAACATTTGTCACAAAAATAAAATAAGCAAAGTACTGAGCCAGTTGTGGTGGTGTACACCTGGATCCGTACATTTAGGAGGCTGGTCAAGAGGAACATGAATTCCAGGCTTGCCTGATCTATATAACAAGGAGAGAGAGAGAGAGAGAGAGAGAGAGAGAGAGAGAGAGGAAGAAGGAGGAGAAGGAGGAGGAAGAGGAGGAGGAGGAGGAGGAGGAGGAGGGGAAGAGAAAGCAAGGAAGGAAGGAAGGAGGGAGGGAGGGAAGGAAGGAAGGAAGGAAGGAAGGAAGGAAGGAAGGAAGGAAGGAAGGAAGGAAGGAAGGAAGGAAGGAAGAAGAAAGAAAGATCATATGGGAGCCCAAGGGTCCAATAATGAAGGCATTCTTTCATGGCTGAAATGCTGTACAACAATTTAAATAAATGCATTTGATCTGCGTTATAAGAACGAAGTAAACTTCTAAAGTACAGTGTTTGGACTGTAGAATATTTGCATCACAATGTCATATATGTTTAGTTTTAAAACCAGTTACAAAAAGAAAGGGAGATTATCAATACAACTGTATGTCTTGTAAGTCTCAAAGCATAAGGAGAAAGAAACTGTCAGTCAAAAGCAGGTTCCACCCAGGAGAAGGGAGACTAAGTGCGAGGAGTAGGTGAGCGTTAAAGACAACATTTGGCTTATTTTTGAGACGATAAGATTCGAGGTTCCTGTATGTGGGTTTGGGACAGTGCTCTGGTTTGGATGTGATTTAAGTGTTCCACCTCCCAACATTGTGACGATCAAGCTTCCAGCATATGACACGGTGGCGTGACTCATCTGGACCTTTGATTCTAGCTAATCAATCGTAGTATTTCCAGGCATGGAATAGATAAGAAGCCTACTGTATTTCTGTTTGATCAGTATAAGCCAAAAAATTCTCAAACAAGGGAAAGAATGACTACATTGGATCCTGGCAAAAGGGAATCTCCGCCCATGAATCCATTTCCAGACTTGAGCCATTTTGCAGACCTAGAACACCTTCAATGGACAGCCATGCTTCCTAAGGAAGGACCTTGATAAAATACCTAGAAATTTTACTGTTAGCCTGTCTCCAGTCCTTCCCCAGCCAGACTTATGGGCTTTTATAAGGGTAACTGTACACTGGGGGAAAGGAAACAGTCAGACTTTCCAGTGTTTACTGGATACTGGTTCTAAATTGATGCTGACTCCAGGAGATCCCAAGAAACATTGTGGCCCTCCAATTAAAGGAGGGACTTATGGAGGTCACGAGACTAATAGAGTTTTGGCTGAAGTCTAACGCACAGTAGGTTCAGTGGGTCCCTGAACTCAGTCTGTGGTTAGTTCCCCAGTCCCAGAATGTATAATTGGGATATATATACTAATATAGAGGGTGACGTGTTGGAAGAAGGTATGCAAAGGGAATGAGACTTGAGAAGAATGGATAAAGATTGAAAATGATCAGAATATATATTATGTGTGTGTGTGTGTGTGTGTGTGTGTGAGAGAGAGAGAGAGAGAGAGAGAGAGAGAGAGAGAGAGAGAGAGAGAGAGGTGGTCAGAGAACTAAAACATAAATTAATAAGTAATGGATACTAAACAAATGCATTTCTCTCCTTTGGTTACAAGAGACTCCTAAGACAGTTGGTGGAAAGGGCATACTGAGATGTGGAGCCTCTCATGAGCCCATTCTACAGGTCTAGACCTTGGCTCTGTGTAATAAGAGACTGCTTTCTTATTTCCCGGCTTCCCAGACCCAAGTAATCATACAGAAACTATATTAATTACAAAAATGTTTGGCTTATTAGTTCAGGCTTCTTATTAACTAACTCTTACATCTTAAATTAACCCATTTCTATTCATCTATGTATCACCACAAGGCTGTGACCTACAGTAAGGTTCAGACATCTTTTTCCTTTGGCAGCTACATGACATCTCCCTGACTCTGCCTTCTTATCTCTATCTCTGCTTGGATTTCCCACCTTGCTAATGGGCCCATATTGGGCACCATTATGTAATCATAGACTGCTTTTGTTTGTTTGTTTCCCAGCTGCCTAGACCCGGATAATCACACAGAAACTATATTAATCACAACACTGTTCAGCCTATTAGCCAGACTTCTGCTCTGGAGAAAAACGGAGGTGGCTGGGACAGGATGACGGCAGTGGACATGCAGAGAACACGGAGACAGAATAGGGAGAATGGGATAGATACAAAGGGTTGAGAAGGAACACCTTATCTAAGACCGTGGCTTTACTATTCCCTGAGAGAGAGTAGCTCAGAGTGGAGATCCCCTGACCCCATTTTGGACATGGTATTTGAAAGGCATGATTGGATCACAAGGGAAACATATTCCTTCTGGCACCTGTTGCCGAATATTAGTTGAAGATGTGCTTCATTTGTTTATGCTGTAGAACATTTGTTTAATGATGCAAAGATGTGTTACGTTCTTTTTTTTATGTTGCATTTGTTTAACTCTGTAAAGTTGTGTTACTTTGCCTGTCTAAAACACCTGACTAGTCTGATAAAGAGCTGAACAGCCAATAGTAAGACAGGAGAAAGGATAGGCGGGGCTGGCAGACAGAGAATAAATAGGAGGAGAAATCTGGGGAGAGAAGATCAAGGAAGAACAAAAGGATAAGAAGAGGAAGATACCAGAGGCCAGTAAATCAGGGAATAAGAAATAAAAAAAAAAAAGGTATATAGAATAGAGAAAGATAAAAGCCCAGAGGCAAAGGGTAGATGGGATATTTTAAGAAAAGCTGGCAAGAAACAAGCCAAGCTAAGGCCAGGCAGTGTGCTTATTTGGGAACTGGGTGGCAGGCCCCCCAAAGAGAAAAAGAAACAACTACAGGTGCCAATAAGATCTCTTCCCAGGGCTCTGGGCAATAGCCCCAGTCCTACACCCAGGTGTGTGCATATGTGTGATGCCCCAGAACCTTATCTTCCATTACTTGAGTTCTCCAGAAGGTCCTGGTAATTCATGTTAGTTTGACTACAAACATATAGGCTTGAAACAGGGGATGAGCCTCAGCCCCAAGCGCACGACCTCCTTCTTCCTTTTGTGGCATCAAATTTCTGACCACTGAAATGGCTGGGGAGAACAGGGAATGTGGCTTGCTTCTGGGGACAGTAAACGTGGCTCAGTTTGGAGAACTCTTGCTAAACACTCAAAGCCCTGGATTTGATCTTCAGTATAGCATAAACCAGGAACAGTGCCACACCCTGTAATCCTAGTACTAGAGAGGTAGAAGTAGAAGAATTAGGATTCAAGGTCATCCTAGGCTACATAAACCTCCAAGGCTGACATGAATACCTAAAACCCTATCGGAAGATAATAGACAACGGGTAAGATCATGCATAATCCTCAACCCACTCCTAGGCTTTCATCCCACTGAGTCTGACCCCTAGAGGAGACCCACACCAAGAGCCAGTCTGTCACCTAGGAATGACAGAAATATGAGCAAATCCTGACCCCTTCCTTCCCAGGGAACACATAGCTCTGAAACATTGGCATGCACCCAACAGTCAGCAGGCACCCTCACGGCCGTTCTAACGGAGCCAACAGGAAAAGCCTTCTGTGAGAGGAAGGTTTTGCCATGCCAATGGAAAGTATTTCAAAAAGTCATGAGCATAATAAAAAAATCTCTGTGGGTCATTCAGAAAATGCCTTTTATTCAGACATTAGTCTTGCTCTTGGGACTCCTCCATTTCTTTTCTGTCTTGGATGGAGTGAAAACGCTGGTGTACTCCAGACGGATGCCGACTCAGTGGCCACAAATGGATTTCCCAAAGGCTGTGCACAGTTGGTTTTCTTTTAGCTTTTCTTATTTTTCATTTATTTTTCTTCCATCCTCACCTTGGCACCAGGCCAGTGCTTTAGGGTTGACTAAACTTCAATCCCATTACTGATAAGTGGCAAAAGCAAGCCCACCTCGAAGCCATGCCACATTATGTAGACTTTTCAGATGAGGGGATTATCAGTCGTCAATATTCCCCAACTCACATTTGCCCATAAATCCACCCAGACAACAGCACACCAAATCCCAGCCAAGCTTTGTTCAACTCCAGGGTGCCTCCAATTTTCTCGAGGACTCTTTCAAAGTTCTCAAAATTTTCTTGAAACAAATTGAATTGTCACTCGATGCACAATTAAAACTAAGTACATCTCACACAAGACTTTGAAGCAAGGTTTCTGAACCTGGGTTTTATAGGTCTATCAATAAACAAGTGAACTATTTGTACTTGAGCAAAACATTACATCTTTGTTCCCATGAACCTCTGACTGAAATGTAGCACTTTTCCATTATGAATTTAGGCAACCAACCACAATAGCAGCCATAGGATGCGGAATTTTGGCTAATAAAATCCATTGATATTTTCAGTCACCTAATGATTGCTGCATGTATCAAATGTTGTTAAATATTTATGCTCAATACTGCTTTGAAATCACAGTAATTATTAAACCCTCCGCTAGCTTGAGATTTAAAATGTCAGTAAATACATACATTTACTACAACATTACAAAATATTTCTTAACATTTGGATAGCTGTGTTTCAACATAATTATTTTGTCTTGAACCCCTCATATTTTTATTGGCATATATTTGTTGTTCATGGTACTGGGTTTTGTAAGTACTTTATAGTGGGCATATATTCACTGAACATTATTTGTTATATATTTTAAATTTTTCTACTGAGTGGAAATATATGAGTCATACAAAGCTTATGATTGGGGGGTCTACATGCAAGAAAAACTGATGAATCCTGTTTTGAAGGGGGAAATGCAGGTGCAGGGTGGGGAAAACATAACACCCAAAAAGTCTAGTCCTGAACCATTCTGTTCTGAACTTACTAAGGCCAAGGGGTGTCAGAAGATGTCGAAGCATTATAGGAATCCACCCATCCCTAAAGCCAACGCTCAAGCTACTGATATCTGAGAACCAATTTCCTTATTTCCAAAGAGGGGTCTAGTGTTTATTCCTGGATCCAGGAAGGTGACCTCTCAGAATTGACATTTCCTATCTGTTGTTCACTGAGGCTCCTCTGGCTTCCTCTGATGGTTTATGGTGACAGGATAGGGACAGGATTCAATCTTGTGGAAAATCAACTATGTTAATGTAATGCTGCCCAAGGAGGAAGTTCTAACACCAAAGTCCAGGTGAGTTTCCTGTTGGGATTACTCCATAGATGGCACCTCAGTACTGGGAACATAGCGTGTGTGCCCTGAGGATGCAGACTCTGCATGGGAAACTTCCTAGGTTCTACCTCTGCAGCTCTTCCTTTGTAGGATTTGAATGGTCTCCTTCTCTGCGAGATGCTGTATCCATGAGTGAAATAGCTTCCAGTGGATTCTATAAGATCTCCCAGAGAAGTATTGAAACTGAGACTACCTTAGAGAAATTCCCAAAATTCACAACTTGTGTCAGAAATGGGGCGGGGGAGACTCTTCCTCCAACTTTCTAGTTAGACTCTGCCATCTCATAGTTGGGGTCTTGGGCAAGTTTGGCAGTCTGGAGAGCTATACCCTCATAACTTTTGAGCAGTCAGTCTGAAAGAGGGAAATGCACACAGAAGTTCTATGGACATCTCATTCCAACATAGGTTCTAACTCAGTAGGTCAAGATTAGACCAATAAGGAACTGGATGGTGCTGAAGCTGCTCCCCATGGACCACACATAATGGCAAGATCCTAAAACACAACTCCGGTCACATCTCTTCCCAGCTTCAGATCCTGCCTGGCTCTTCAGGGAGGACCTGAGAGACTACACATTCCTGAGACCAGAATTCTAGCCCACCCACCCCCTACACCAAGATTATCCAGTGACATCATCACTCCTGGATCTAGCTGCATCTCTGGTAACACACCTCCCCATTCACATAGCCTATCCATCACACGGCATGTCCATTCAGCCTGCTTCTGGCCACAGCCCTGCCTTTTTATGTGCTCATCCTTGTTCCAACTTCTAGGCCAAGCTCAGCCTAGAGCATTAGCAATGGCAAACAGCTCTAGTTTGGTGCATACCCCAGGCTCTAGCTTTGAGTTGGACTCCTACCAGGGTCTGAGCCCTGGACACACACAGCAGAGTAAAGGTTAACTCTTTCCCACCTCAGTCTGTTTCAGGATTACAGTCTCTTTCTCTGCCTGAACACCAGTTCTTCGTCAGTGAGTACTGGTAAGTGTGTGTGTATATGTGTGCATGTATATGTGCAGATGTATATCTGTGGGGTGAACATGTGTGTACATACATATTGGGGACAGAAAAAAATCTTAGGTATTGTTCTTCATATTTTGTCCAATTTTTTTTGGTCTTTTCAAGACAGGGCTCTGCATAACAGCTCTGGCTGTCCTGAAACTCTCTTTTTATACCAGGTTGGCCTCAAATTCACAGAGATCCTCCTGCCTCTGCCTTCCAAGTGCTGGGATTAAAGGCGTGCACTTCCACTGCCCATCTCATCTTTTTTGCTTTTTGAGTGAGGATCTCTCATTGGTCTAGAATATACCAAGTAGGCTAGGCTGACTGGCCAGTGAGCTCCCAGGGATCTGTTAGTCTCTTCTTCCCCAGGACTGGCATTATAAGTGGGTACCACCCCTTTCAGATTTTTTTACATGGTTTCTGGAGGTGTTTGTGCTTGTAAGATAATACCTTGCTGACTAGCTGTGTCCTCTGCCCTAGACCCAAGCTCTTTATGAAAGGCACAAGGCTAACTCCTGAACTTAGACATCTAGTAACTTAATCTTTCCTGACACTATCCAACTCTTGGACTTGTGGCCAGATACCTGCTATCTCCGCTGCCCCACTTCCCTCACAGCCTTGTATGGCTGCCACTCCTGTGTCTATTTTAGATGACAGTTGGAAAATATTTACTCTTGGGGCTGGAGATGGGGTTCAGTGCGTAAGAGCACTGGCTGCTCTTTTCAGAGGACCCTGCTTCAATCACCAGCACCCACGTGGCAGCTCACAACTGTCTGTAACTAGTCTCAGGTGGTCTGATGTCTTCTTCGGACCACCGTGAGAACAGAGATATATGCTGGCTAAACAACCACACACATAAAATAAAAATAAACAAAAACCTCAAAATTAAAGTAAGAAAGTGCTTGTTCTTTGTCGCCTCTCTCTTTGGCAGGGGCATGCTTTCTGTTGTTGTTGGGTCAGGTCATGTGATATAATATGATCTTGTGATAGAGTGAGTGCTCGCCCACCTCTTGGTTTGTGCTTAGCTGCATGAGTTTGTGCTTAGCTGCAATGATGTGCTAACAAACAAATATGGTAAGAGGCTTGCCGTGTGTTTGTGCGTTTGGCTTATGCTCTGGCAATCTACCAAAGAGACATGTCTGGATAACAGCAGTATGTGTTCAGGGCTCAGACTCTGCTAAGTCTTTAGCTCAAAGCCAGGGCCTGGGACCCTGAATGAATGCACAGGGAGCAGACATTTAAAAAAAAATCCACATCAGGGAACCTGGCTCTACCACAGCCATGATTCAAAGCTCAGATGAGGTTATCCCACAGTAAACCTTAGCTGTGTAACTGAAATTTTAGCAATACTTAGTTATGCAATAGAAGCTGACTGAGTCACTTGTGAAACATGTATGCTCACCCCTGTCTAACTGAACTCCTGTGTCCCTATCTGTTCTAGGCCAGGAACCCAGAATCTGATCTTCCCCCCTCCTTCTTTCTCTCTGCTTTCTCGGATCCTGTTTTGCTTCCTATTATTTGTGTGATGAGGGATTTAACATCTATAAATCCAATTCCTTTGGGGCTGTTACTAATGCTGTATATAAATGATTATAAATGCTCTACAGCAATTCTAGGCATATAAAATATGTTTAATAAGCCAGCCATCCCAGACTGGTCCTTGAAAAATGGTATAAACATCACTCCACTGAGGGGCTGGGAAACAAACAAAGGCCTATGCTAGACCACATTCCACACTTGAAGTCATCCCTTCCTTTGGGTCGCCTTTCTTCCTGGCTCTTGTGTCCCCTCCCATGAGTTATCACCTTTCATTTCCACCTTCTCTACTAGATGAGGGGCCCCTCATGGTCAGGAATGGTAATCTACCAATTTGTGTCCTCAGCACTCAACACGGTGTCGAACAGAGATGTGCCCGACAGATGTTTACTAAAAGAGTCAATGCCACACCCAACACCTCCACACCTCAGATAGAAGATCTTAGATCAGTCATTGTTCCAATTCCATTAAGAGTAGTGAGGGCTACCTCTTCAGAGAGGGTAAGGTTATAATAGCAATAAAGGCCAGGTAATGAAAAACTCCTCTTGCCAAAAAGTAGAACCTCTGGCATGGATGGAGAAAAAAGTCTAATATTCCAATTAGGAGACTCATTTGTCTAGACAAGGGACCACCCATAAGAAGCCCACCTTAAGCTGTGAGGGGATCATTCCTTTAATGAAATACTGTGCTTTTCCTTCATAGAATCCCCCCTCTTGACCTCCTATCCCCAGTGTGATTCCTATGGGCCACCATGAGCTTCTGATGAGTCTGCCCAAGTCAGAAAGGGACAACTCTTCATTTTCTTTTTCTCTGTCACTTTCACCTAATATGTGTTTGCTTCTAATACTTTGGACTTCTTGACTCTTTGTCTAAAACCTCCCACTCTATCATGTGGTTTTTGGTTTTATGTTTTTTTGGGTTTTTTTTTTTTTTGTCTGTTATGTGCCTGCCCTCCCTGCCAGCTCAAAGAGCATGATCTCTCTCTCTCTCTCTCTCTCTCTCTCTCTCTCTCTCTCTCTCTCTTCTCAAATTGCCTGCCTGGAGTGGGAGGTCCTTTAAAACTCCAATAAAATTGCCCTTGGATTTTAAAAATTAAAAAAAAATCAAAAATGGATAAATTGATTAATCAATCAATGAATAAGTGAATCAAAGAAGAAAGAGAAGAAGAAGAGAGAGGAGAGGAGAGGAGAGGAGAGGAGAGGAGAGGAGAGGAGAGGAGAGGAGAGGAGAGGAGAGGAGAGGAGAGGAGAGGAGAGGAGAGGAGAGGAGAGGAGAGGAGAGGAAGGACATAGCAGACACGGGTGGGGATCAGATAGGTGACCGGGATAGATAAGGATTTATGTAGGACTTGTCAGTGGGTCCTTGAGAACGTCCAACTGCCTCACTTTTGCTTCTTGTTCAATCCCCTTCAGTTCCCATCCATTTCTCTCCTTTCATAATCAACTTCAGGGTTTATTTTAAGTGTCCCTTGGAACAAATATCAAAACCCAAATTGGTGTGTGAGGGTTTCTCACATTCTAATTGTGGGGCCCACTTCTGAATGACGTAGGAGCCAAGAGGAGCTGGAGAAGGCCAGCGCAGGGGAAAGAAAATGAGATACATGACATTTGGAAAAAGAAGCCAATTTTCTCTAACTGAAACTGTTGCCTCTGTAACCCATATTATAAATCCAATAAATTCACATAATACTACTGCAAATCTCTCACAAAAGAGAGGAGGGAAGGGAGAAGGAGAAAAATACAAGAAAATCTTAAATATCTTTCTAAAGCCGCCCTTCCCCTTTATAAAGCAAATTGCTTTGATCCCAGGGATAGTTATCAAGGCTCAGAGGGCGTGGATTCGAATACAGATTCCACTGGTTCCAGGAAAGTCGACTTTGAAAGTCGGAGTCTCCTTGTGTTTCAACCCTTCCCTCTCCGAAGCAGAGATGAGACTACCTCACAACCGTGAGCAGAACCTCATGAGACAGCACATGCCGGGCTCTTACAAATCTGCCAGGCATGTGGCACGTATGTGACACATGTGAGCAGATACTGGCACTGCTGGTTATTATTCCACGCATGCTCACCATGCACAGAGAACACCAGTCGCTGGGTGACCTAAGGGTTGCAAACAGGCCCAGCACTGCTCTGAACACTCCAGGACTCTTCTCAAAAACCAATTATCATGCGGCCCAAATGCAGGCGTGGGACAGCCTCCATGTAATGTTTCACCTAAAGAAACTGCTCACGGGATTTGCCAGCGGCTTAAGAGAATAAAGCCCCTGCTGCCAAGGCTGAGTTCAATCTTGGAGCCCATATGGTAGCATGTGAATACTGATACCTCAAGTTTTCCTTTGACTTACACACACACATACACACACACACACGCACACACATAAATGCCAACCCTCTGACATCCACTTCATGTGGTCACCGGGTTCCATAGAACAAAAGACCAGCTAAGAGCAAATCACGAGTGGAAAAGGAAAGACAGTGGAATGGATGTCCAAGGACTAGTCCAAGTAAGGGGCAGGCTGACTCACCTCCACTCAGGACTGGGAACACAGGATGTATCTCCTCACAGGCTGAGTGACAACTGGCCTGGCATGAGGAAACCTGGCCTCTTAAACTATAGGTCATTCCCCTAGAGAGTTTCACGACTGAGTATGGAGGGGCATAAAGATGGGGTGACAATAAAAGATTCCTGAACATGTAATCGCTAAACCTTAATACAAACTGAAGGGCACCCAAACCTGAGGGGTTTCTAGCAGTGCTCCCATGTTGCTTTGAATGACTCCACTGCTGCCTTGTTTCTGAATATACATGGGCACCTAGCACCATGCACAGGTCCAGTTCACAGTGTCACTCAACATGGATTGAAACACCTCAGCTCAGTTTCGAGACTTCTGTCCATTAAGAGTTAGAACATTTTTAATGTGAGTATAACACTTCTTTGACTATTAAAACATAATGGAAAGCAAAGACTTTTCATACTTTCCTAATGTTATTCTTCAAATATATATTACTATATATTATTATAGCTTAGGGTTGTACTATCAGAGTGTCTGAGTTAAAAACTGCTATTTGAGGTTATAGGTAGTACTTTTTTTCACTGTCTAATATTCAATATGTTAACCCCTACATTGTATTCAACAAACCTACTTTCTTCCTTCAAAAAAGAACTATTTGACCTCAGAAGAACATGGCCAGAGAAAAACATCTCCATGATCAATTAACATGTCCATGTCAAAGGGACAAAGCAAAGAAACAATGTTAAAAGTTGCATGAGGAAAGCTCACCTACAAGAGCAGAAACCTGAGAACAGCATCTGATCTTTCATCATCACCCTTGAAATCCAAGAAAACACAGAAGAGTATATGTCATCTCCTGAAAGTAACTAAGTGCTAACCAAGATTGCTATGTCCGGCCACGCCATGTTTTATCATGGACAGAGAAATAGAAACATTCCAAGATAAGCACAAACTAAGACAGTTCATAACAGCAAGGCAGTACTATAAAGGTTCCTAAAAGAATGCTATCCACAGAGGAAGGAGAGAGATGATCATGAGAGCACATAAAGGAATTAGTGTCACAAGAGTAACTGATAAACAAAGGAGAGTTGGGGAGGACTCTTATCATCTCCAACACAGTAAACTGGCTATTCATTATATTAACAGGGGAGAAAGAAAAACCCAACAATGATCCAACCAACCAGAAAAACAACCAAAGAATTCTCAAGAATTAGCAAACAATTAAGGAAAACATTAGCATCAAACCCATGCCTCCATTCATATGAGCACTTGCGTGCACATGTACCTACACAAACATATGCAGGTACACATCACACGTATATACACACAAAAAATTAAATTAAGAGGCTATCAACCACTTAAACAGATCCATAACAGCAAGATAGAAGCAGTAATAAAAGGCCTTCCAACAAGGACCAGGACCAGCCGGATTCATTGTCAAGACTACCAAAGCTTCAAAGAAGACCTCACAAACTCTTCTATGTAATAAAAAGGGAAGAACACTCCCAAATTCACTGAGCAATGTCAACTTTACACAAGTGGATAAGAACACGGCTGCAAAAAAGAAAACTACAGCCCTATCTCTCAGATAAAGAGAGACACAAAAATTTACCATTAAAATTTTGAAAACCAGATTTAAGAACACATTAAGAAGATTGTATACCATGAGTAAGTTAGTCTCATTCTGGAAATAAAAGGTTATTCAACATACACAAGTCAATAACTACAATCCAGCACATAAGTAGACTTAAGGACAGGCTCCACGTGACCATCTCAGTCAATGTGAAAAAGGCCTTGAGAAAGTTCAGTAACCCTTCATAATAAAAGCTTTGGGGAAATAAAAGTAAAAGGAGAAGTAACATACCTCAATATGATAAAGACACTATACAGCAAACCTAAAGCCATCATTATAATAAGTGGGGGAGGTTGGAAACATTTCCACTAAAATCTGGAATAAGACAAAAGCAACAATTCTCTCCACTCTTATTCAATACAGTGCTGAGTCTTAGCTAGATAAGGAGAAAAAAATAAAAGGTTACAAACAGGAAAAGAATAAGTCAAATTATCACTATTTGTGGACAACACAATCCTATACTTAAGACTTTAAAGAACACAGCAGAAAACTTTTAGCCTTTATAAACACTTTCAGCAGAGTAGCAGGATACAAAATCAGCCTACAAAAATGAGTAGCTTTTCTATATACCAATAATGAGCCTGCCTAGGCTGAAATCAAAGAGAAAATTCTACTCACAATAACTTTTTAAAAATGTTGTATAAATCTAACCAAGGAAATGATTATATTTCTGATAGCAATCTACAGATTCAATATAATCCCTATTGAAAATTCTAATGGCATTCTTTTCAGAACAGAAAAAAATTCTAAAATTCACATTATAGAACAAAAACCCCAAACAACTAAAGCAATACTGGAAGCATCACAATACCTGATCTTAAATTATACTGCAGAGCTACAGTAATGTAAACAGCATAGTACTGTCTCAAGATGTGCAAACCAATGGAGTAGGATAGGGAACCCAAAAATAAATCCACACAGTTACAGACAAATCTTGACAAGGTTGTCAAAAACAAACATTCAAGAAAAGATGGTCTCTTTAACAAAGAATGAGACTAGATTCATACTTCTCACTCTACACACACACCAAAAAAAAAAAAATCAATCCAAAATGGGATCAAAAATTTAATGTGATCTGGAAAATTTGAAACTGCTACAGGCTACAGGAAAACATAGGTAAAATCGTATAATACATATGCAAAGACAAGTACTTTTCTAAAAGTAAAAAAAAAAAATAAAAATTAAAAAAAAATTTAAGCCTCTAATAGTATCAGAAATTACCCCAAAAATCTGTCAACGAGGTTACATGAAATTAAAAAATCTTCTACAGGGCAAAAAATGATCACCAGAGTAAAAAGACAGCCTGTATAGTAAGATAAAACATCTCTGCCAGCCACACAAGAGATTAATCCATAAAATGTATAGAAAACTGCAGCCACAATTAAACACTAAGAAACAAATGATCCGATCGATAGATGGGCTGATGAACAAAATAGATAGTTCTCAAAAGAAGAAATCCAAATGGTCAATAAACACTTGAAAAGCACTCAGCATCCTTTGTCATCAGGGACATGCAAATGAAAAGTGCCTTGAGAATCCATCTCACAGCAGTCAGAATGACTAACGGTGGGAAGCAATGACGGTGAGGTTGTGGGGAAAGAGGAACCCTGCCTTGCTGCTAGTGAGGGTGAAAGCCAGTATGGAGGTTCCTTAAAAACCTGGAGATAGAAGCAGCATGTGCTTCAACTACACCTCTCTTGGGTTGATGCCCAAAGGATTCACACATCACAGAGATACTTGCATGCCTATGTTTATTGCTACACTATCCACAATAGCCAGGAACTGGAGCCAACCTAGATGTCCACAGCTGAATGGATAGAAAACATGAATTGCATATAGATACAGGCATTTATGTAGCCTAAAAAAACTGAAATCATAACATACAAGAAAGTGGACGCAACTGGCTAATCATTATGTTAAACAAAATAACACAGGTTCAGACAAATAAATGCTGTGTACTTTCTCAAATATGCAGGACTTAGGTTTAAAATTGTGTGTATGTGCATGTATTTATATGAGTGTATAGATCTTGAGAATAGAAAGAGGATCGTGGGGAGGGAGGACAAGATTTTGAGGAGGACAATAAAACACAAGAGTATGAAAGCAATAGGGAAGGCTATATGGAAAGAGAAAGGGATCCAGCCAGAGGGGGACATGAGGGAGGGAAGTGAGGGAAGGAGATGAGCATGACACATTGTAACATGAGGGCCTGCTTGTTGGGGTTTCTGTCCTGCCCAGTTCCTACAGCCAGTAAGCCCCAAAGAAAATCACACAGAGAGTCTGCATTAGTTATAAACTGACTGGCCCATTAGCTCAGGCTTCTTATTAACTATTATAACATATTAACCCATTATTCTTATCTATGTTAGCCACATGGCTCAGTACCTTTTTCAGCAGGGCAGATCACATCCTGCTTCTTCGGTGTCTGGACAGGACTGGAAAGGAAGCTTTCTTCTTTGCAGAATTCTGTTCTTATTGCTCCATCTCTACTTCCTGTCTGGTTGCCCTGCCTATACTTCCTGCCTGGCTACTGGCCAATCAGCATTTATTTAAAACATAATTGACAGAATACAGAATTGTCCCGCACCAACACATAAGCATGAAAATGGCATGATGAGATCTATTACTCTGTACTGGCCACTGAGGCCAATACTCCACAGAGATATGTGCTGATACAATAAGTATTCTGGACTCATCAGGAAACCAAAAAGACTTCTCAAAAGAGGTCACTGAGGAGCAGACATCTGAAGAATGAGAAAGTATCAACCAGATGAGCAGGAAAGAGGAAATGGGAAGAGCATCATTAGCTGACGAAATGGTACAGACAAAAGCCCAGTGTCAAGAAAGCCACATCTGGCTTGAAGGACTCATGGACATGAAGTAGAGATCAGGTGCAGCTTGCAGAGAGAGAGTTGGTCCCTGAGTACAGCAGAGGCCACTCTTTGAGGGCTAGAGAAAGGATTTATTTGTCCACAATCATCATTGTCAACCAATGTGACACAGTTGTTACTACCACTGTTAAGATAGAAACTGGTGTCAGGCATGGTGGTGCATGCCTTCAGTTCTCAAGAGACAGGGGCAGGTGGATTTCAATGAGTTTGAGGCTAGCCTGGCCTACATAGTGAGTTCCATGATAGCCAGGGCTACATAATAAGACCTTGTCTCAAAAATACCCCCAAAATAGAACTTAGTACTCAGAGAAGCAGGGTACCCCCTCAGAGTTACACAACTGTCTATAGAGCTGGAAATCAGAGTCATCCTCACCTTTGTTGGCGTGCTCCAACTACCTGTGGGCTATTCAGGATCCAAACATTTTTCTAATATCATGGGAAGAAATACTTCCTTTCCAGGGTATCTCAAAGTCAGTTATAAGTCATATAGCACAACATTTGCCTAGCTGGGCCAGTTCTAAGAGCCAGAGATTAGAGTTTGGAATGAAGCCAAAAAGATGAAATGAAAACTATGTGATTGGGGCAGTTTTCCCATCTCTGAGAGCACTGGACTCCATGGTCTCTGAAGTAGCTTCCCGCAGCCTGAGTCTTAGGTGTGTTTTCTGGCTGAGTAACGACAGGGAAAGTGAGGAGACTCCCAAACCAGTCTTTACCCAGGGAACTGCAATTTACCAAACAAGAAAATCAAGGGGAAATTGCAAAGATGATGAGGGATGGACCTTTTTTAGGAACAACAACCTAATCACAAGTCACTGCTAGGGAAGAGATGTCACAAAAACCTTGATTTGCAGCTTTGGGGAGTGGCATGCCATGGGATATGGGCAATTAACGATGTGAGCTGCTTCTCTGAGGCACAGATGAATCATGGGAGGTGGTGTCAATGGGCTGGAAAGGATGCTGCACAACACGTGACCAAAATCTTAGTCTGATTCACAGAACCTTGTAGAGCTGCCCCAGAAAGCTGAAGTTCTATGATGGCAGTATTAGACCATTCCTTGTAGAACAGTGCTCACTCAAGACTTAAAGGAAATGAATGAATGAGTGGACGGGACCCCTAGCTCCAGTGCTGCCCCAACAACTCTCCTAGGACTTTCATCCTGGCATTGCCTTCTGGAGAACATTTGATCTCGTGTTCTTAGGAAGGGGGCCCCAAAAGCAGACATGGATTTTGGAAGTGCTTGTGGGAACTCTTTCCATTGCAGTGTGGGGAGCTAACATATAGGCAGGAAGCCAATATGGACGTGTTCATGAATAGGTGCCGACCACCAGCAAACGTAGTTTGGTGCCCCTGGTAACCTTCTGAGAGATGATACAGAACTGTGTTGATCAATTCACAGCCTCAAGTCACATTTGATAGCTAAGGATTTGAAATGCAGATGGTGAGAGAGATTTAGAGGAAATACAAATTAACTCACTGGATTTAAAAGGCGATATAAAAATAAGTATAAAATGTCTCATTAGTGATTTTGTGTATTGAAATGATTTTTACATATATATTCAGTAAAGATAAAATATTAAAATGAATACCACCTGCTTCATTTTACTTTAATTTTTAAAAGTATATTGAGTTGGATGTAGTACTCATGTACTTAGAAAACAGCAACCTTAGGCTCACAAATCTGAATACTTGACCCCCAGTTGGTGGAATTGTTTGGGAAGGATTAAGGGGTGTGTTCTTGTTGAAGGAGGTGTATCCGGCAAGGGTAGTCTTTGAAGTTTCAAAAACCTCCCACCATTCTCAGTGTGCCTCTCTCTTTCTGACTGGCAATTGGGGATCAAGCTATAAGATCTGAGCTGTCACTGCCGCCATGTCTTTGCTCCACCCTTGTGGACTCTAACCCTCTGGAACCGTAAGTTCCAAATTAAATGCTTTCTTAAAATAAGTTGCCTTGGCCATGTTTTTTTTTTTTTTATCACAACAACAGAAAAGCAACTAAGATAGCATGTTTGTAATTCTAAGTGCCCTTCCTGCCAAATACTGTGTCTCTCACCTCCCTTGAGACTGTGGATGCCCCAGGCTCTAGCGATGAGGTGTGCAGACATGATATGAGAATCGTTCTCTCAATGTTCACAAAGAAATTCATAATCTTGTTGATTTTACATTTTTCTTCTTCCAACAACTAGATAACAATGATCAAACAGAAATCAGACAAAGATGAGCCTAAGTGATAGAAGGAAGGCTCAGTCAATAAAGTTCTTGCCATGCAAGCATGAGGACCTGAGTTCAATCCCCAGAACCCACATAAAAAACCGAGCATAGCAACATCCACCTGGCACTCCAATGCTGGGAAGAAGAGACAGGGGGCGCACTGGTCAACCTGGTCAAATTGACAAGTTCATGGAGAGACCCTACCTCAAAAGGTAAAACGGAGAGTAATTGAAGAAGATACCCAACATTAGTTTCTAGCGCCACACACACACACACACACAGAGACACACAAACTACACACACACAAATGAACCTGAACTTTTGAAAAATAATGTTGGACAGAGCTACTTGCTAACTTAAAACATGTGAGAGACAAGGAAGTTGTTTATTCTATAAGCCTTGTTGTATAGTTGTATTTTGTTACTGCAGCTACATCTATTATTCTGATACAGATAACTAGTAAACATCAAATTGAATTCCTTAATTATACAGAGGCTCACGCTCTATAAGACTCTCTCTTGCTTATTCATACACATTCCTTCTTCTGGAAAGGAAGTCATGACAGTGATCAGAAAGGAATTTCTGTGGGAAATGTCTGTGTCCTTAAGGCTAAGAGAAAAGGGTGAGCAAGTTGCTAAGAGGACTGCTAAGGGGTTGGACCTGGTGCCCTGAGTCAAACAAAGGAAGGAGCAGTATGCTCAGAGGTCAGAGCATGAATATACTTAGAAGTCAGAGCATGAAGCATAAACACAAGACCCCCAAGTGGGTCTTCCAACTTGACCAAGCAAGAACTTAATATGTTGAGAGGGGCAGCTTACTCTCAAGAGAACCTTATATGTTAGAGTATGGCTGGTGAGACCATCTTGCCTCCTGTGAAATGGATTGCTGAAGAAGATTCCCACCTTCCCAAGTGTGAAGGAAATGTTCAACCTTAGCAGTTTATGACAAGGACAGCTTGGGTCAGGAAGAGACAGTACACCACACAGGGCCATATGGGCCTTGTACTTAGAAAGAATGAACACCCAGCCTCAAGAGGGTCAGGTATAAATGGGCTTGTTTAAATGAGTCCATGAGCTGATAGAGGACTGACCCACTGGGGACAAGCAGGAATTGTCCAGAGTCCCCTGGATAAGGAAGGCTGGCTATTTGGTGAACCCTCTCAGCAGGAGCAGAGTGGAGAGGAGAATTTAAGTAAGGATCTTTGAGGTCCTTGCTATTTCACAAGATGACACAATATTGGGCTTTAATTTGGGGTCTTGCACCGGAGGAGCTCAGAGATAACATTATTACAGTATTCTCACCAGTGTTATTCATTAGAACCAACAGCTGACACAGAGGGCTCAGGGGTGCGATTCAGCCGGAGATGGAAAAGCCATGGGAACACGCCTGTGCCTCTCTCCTCCTGTAAATCACTTGCCTCATATAGATCAAGCTTTCACTCTGACTGTGTGAACCCCTCGCTTCCCATCATGTCCCCCAAACTTCACAGTGACACACATTAAGGCATCTGTCCTCTGCTCTTATAAGAAAATGTGCCCTGTAGCCGAGACAACTGATTTGGGCCTCTAGCACTGAGCCGAGAAGGAAGCCAGCTGTCAATGACAAGGGTCCACCCTGGGGCCCTTCCTCCTAGACACTTGTCTCCCTCCCTCCCATCTTCTTTGCTCCCAGTAACCTTGGCCAGCCAATCAGTGGCCGTGCCGGCTTTCTACACTGGCCTTTCTCAATGTGTATAATCAATTGCTGTCTGAAAACATCATCTGGGCTAAACCCTCAGAAAGGAGTGAACTTTGATCTTTGTTCTGCTAAGATTGCTCAGGCATTCAGCTACCATGAACTTCAGCCCCTGAATTTCACAGAAGTTTTCTCCAAAAAGGCACATGAGACCCTAAGCCATACCTCAGGAGCAAAAGACTTGAAGCCACCAAAGTCCACCATGGATATTGTTTCCAGATGTATTTTGGGGATCAGGCCCTAACCTGAGTCAGCTAAGGACCAGGGATGGCTCAGGAAACCATCACCTCCCACTGGATCCCAGCATCTAGACATACTCAAGAGCCAAGCCAATTCTAAATTGTCTGCATGTGTCACACACACACACACACACACACACACACACACACACTAGAAGAAGGTTGAAGGGACAGAAACCCAGAGTCCAGATGGAGTTAAGGGAATCAACCAAAGAGAAAATGAAATCAGGACCCAACTTTCTGGAAGAACAAGGGTGTTGTCAAATGTCTGACATAAGCTGTTGAATGCACAGCATGCCGGGAACTTGATTCTAGTTGGTTTTCTGCTTTGTAGGTGCCGTCTGTGTCCTTAGTCGCTAAATGCAGTAGTCACATAGAATAAGTCCCTCTAGGAAGGAGAGGCCATCCCTGAGACAGACCCAGTATTGGGTTATTAGGGCAACAACAGACTCAGTGGCTTCAAAAAGTTTCTTCTTGTTGTGCTTCTGGGCCTGGAAGAACAAGGTCTAAGAGTTAGCTGGTGGTTTTCTTATAAGAACTGTCTCCTGAGCTTGTGGATGGTCACCTTCCCACTGCACCCGTACACAGTCTTCCTCCATGTACATGCACACCTGTGTTCTGAACTCTACTTCTCATAAGGACACCAGTCACATTGCACTAGAACTACTCATGTGGGCCTTATTTTATTTTAATTGGTTTTTTTTTAAGTCCCATCTCCATAAGTATAGCTCTCGCCTCTCATCAGAGAAGCTTCTTTTGACTGCAAAAGGAGGCTGTTACAGAAAAACCACAAGTTATAATGAAGATGATAACAAAGATTGTGGGGAGCCCAACTACAATGGATATGTCTATAATACAACATCGTGTGGGAACCATCTTGGAAGAAGGAGCAGAAAGATCGCAAGAGATGGAGGACAAGGAAGTTTGCTGTGAGATATTGTGTTGTCCAACATGTGACAGGGGAGCTACGCCCATGAAGTCTCATCAACATGGCTGCCTAGACAAGACCTGAACAATGTTAATATCAATAGGCATCCCAACATGGGAGGTAGAAATCTCATGGGATACCACTTTAGACAAAGAATTACAGATATCTAGTAACTGTCGTGGACTATTCCTGTACACTGTGTGAAGATGTGTCACTTTGATTGGTTTTTTTTTTTAATTTATTTATTTGTTATGTATACAGTAGTCTATCTGTGTGTATGCCTGCAGTCAAGAAGAGGGCACCAGATCTTATTACAGATGGTTGTGAGCCACCATATGGTTGCTGGGAATTGAACTCAGGACCTTTGGAAGAGCAGGCAATGCTCTTAACCACTGAGCCATCTCTCCAGCCCTTTGATTGGTTTAATAAAGAACTGAATGGCCATTAGCCAGGCAGAAGAGGTTAGGTGGGATTTCTGGGGACAGAGAGCTCTGGAAAGAAGAAGGGTGGAGTCCCCAGCCAGATGCAGAGGAAGCAGGATGGGATGTACAGAGTAAAGGTTACCGAGCCCATAAAGAATGTAGATTAATATATATGGGTTATTTTGAATTATAAGAACTAGTTAGGAACAATAGTTAGGAACAAGTCTAAGCTAAGGCCAAGAATGCATAATTAATAAAATGTCTCCATGTGGTTATGTGGGAGCTGGCAGGCGGGACAGAGAAAGACTGGTTACAAGTAACTGCTAAGAGAGGGAGAATTAGCCCCTTCCAGGGATGAAGCTCCTGATTGGTTATCCTATACAAAATGGTCAGCCCTGAAATCATATAAACACAAGTCACACTAAACATACTCAGCAGGCTGTATGTATATATTTATGCATATACATGTAGCAATAATAATCCAAAAGAGGATATCACTTTGATAGGGAGTGGGGGCATAGAAGGAGCTGGAGGGGAGATACATGAGAGGGGCTAGTGGGAGGATAGGGAAGAGGGAAATGTTGAAATTATATTTTAATTTTTACTAATTTAATTTTTTAGAATTCCCAAGCTAGCTGGGCAACCGGGACGAAAAGCAGGCCCTCTCTCCTCTTACAGTGAAGCTGAAAGCCAGGCTGGGCTGCATAGTAAGTTCCAGGCTTGCTTAGGCTTTGTAGAAGGACCCTGTGTCAAAAACAAAAGCAAATAAAAAATAAATGATAAATAAATAAATCAGAAAAAAACTTTGTGTGAGATGCCTACAGAAGAAGGGAGGGGCTGTGAGAGATGGCTCAGTGGGCAAAGCGTTTGCCACACACATGTGAGGACCTGACTTTAGCTCTCTGCAACTCACTTAAACACCAGGCAGGAATAGAGGGCCACCTGTAATCCTAGCCTCACTGAAGCAGAGATGGAGGATCCCTGGAGCAAGCCAGCTAGCGAGAGTAGCCAAGTCTGCAAATGTCGTAAGCACTGGAAATCCTTAATGTAAACAGCGGCAATCAGAGACACACACTCTGTCAGGCCAGAAGCCCATTGGGGGAGACATTTGCACCTATATCTCAAATGCTCTGATGGACTAATCGGAAGTTTGAACTGGATGATTTAGCTTCAAGCCTGCCCTCTAGGCCTGCAATCCCGTGTTAATGCCAGCTTCGCAACCCGAACTAGATGAAATGTAAGGACAGTGGTTAATGAAGTATAGTTCTGGTATTTGTTGTGCTCATCCAAAATGTCTGAAATGTCTGAGTCACTAGTATAAACCAAGCAACCACACACACACACACATGCACATATACCACCTGAAAACACAGCTCATCTGAGACATGTGAACACTCTTCCAAACCATGTCAAGACACAGGCTTTAGAGGAACGTGGCTCTTCACCTCCTGCATCAGAAATGTGTCGTTCTCAAAGGGCCTTACAATAGTTACTTTTCCCACTGGTGTGACAACCTAAAGGAGATGGGAAGGTTTATTTTGGCTCACAGAAGGCATAATCCGTGATGGTGGGGAGGGCATAATCCATGGTGGTGGGGAGGAGGGTATAATCCGTGGTGGTGGGGAGGGCATAATCCGTGGTGGTGGGGAAGGCATAATCCGTGGTGGTGGGGAGGGTATAATCCGTGGTGGGGGGGAGGTATAATCCGTGGGGGGGGAGTATAATCCGTAGGGGGGAGGGTATAATCCGTGGTGGGGAGGGTATAATCCGTGGTGATGGGGAGGGCATACCGGCAGGAGCCTGTGGCAGCTTCTCACATTACATCCGCAGTCAGGAGGTGAAGAGAGATGAACTTCCGGTTCACTGTGACCTTTTGATGCAGTCCGGGACTCCAACACAGAGAATGGTGCCACCCACATTCTGGGTCAGTCTTCCAACCTAAACGTAATCTAGAAAATAGCTCACAGACATGCCTGGAAGTGTGTCTCATAGATGTTTCTAGATGCTATCGAATTGATAATAGTAACTATCACAAGCATGAAGAACAGAATGAAGGTACTTCTAAAGGTGCCCGTATCCCATAAGAGAAAAGGAATAATACACTCACATACACACACACAAATGTGCACACGAAAGAGAGACGCGTGTCCTAATACCCAGCATGTGTGACTGCCTATGTATCTATGTGGCAACAAGGACTTTTACCACATGACTCATGTCAAGGACTCTGATATGGAAGGAGGTCATCCTGGTTTGTCTGGATGGTCCAGCCTAGTCATGTGAGTCCTCATTAACAAAGATCCTTTCGTGGTTGTGGCCAGAGAACCAGAGAGATGAAGGCATAGGGATGTTTTGGCCAAAAGCCAAGGAACGCAGGCAGCCCCTACAAGCCACGGAGGCTAGGCAATAGATTCTGCCCTTGAAGCCGTAAGGAATATGTCCTGCCAGCCCTGGGATCTTAACCAGTGAGGCCCCGCTCAGGCTTCTAACTTCTAGAACTGCAGGATAAGTAAATGTAGGGGTTTTGTTTTCAAGCTGTGTAGTTTGTAGGTGTTTGTTACGGCAATGGTCGCAAACAGAAACAAAAGTCAGAACCAGTCACTTCCCAGTCAGCAAAGTTGGAATTGCAGACTTAGGCCAACAGACGAGCCCTTCGCGTCTCAATCATCTGCAAAGAGGAGAGATGACCTTTCTTGTGCAACTAATGTAGAACTAATGGTGACGCGGAAGTGGAAGCAAAGCTGTCCAGAGGAAGCAAGGGTTAATGTGAGGGTGTTAAGAAATAAGCAGGGTGAATGGGTGTCGTACCCAAAATGGATTATGTACTTGAATGAAAGTGTCCTTGTGCGACCCAACACCATGCACAATGAATGTGTGTTAGTGAAAACGGGAAGTATGTATCAAAGAATTAATGGTGGTAACAAACTGCTGGCATCTTGTCTGGTACAAAGAACCAGATGTTTGTAGCTGTCCATTTCTGTCTTATTCATTTTCTCTCTCTCTCTCTCTCTCTCTCTCTCTCTCTCTCTCTCTCTCTCTCTCTCTCTCTCTCTCTCTCCCCGTGTGTGTGTCTGTCTCTCTCTCTCCCTCTCTCTCTCTGTCTCGTCTGTCTCTCTCTGTCTCTCTCTCTCTCTCTTCCTACTCTCTTACTGCTCTTTGAGAAATGAAGACAATTCCAAGGTTAACCCCAGAACATTCCCCAATAACACAGTAGATTGTGGTCAAATGGGAGTTCTGCCATCTGGATCTACAGGACCCCACTAGGTGGCTGCTCATGTGGCAAGCACAGTTGGTCCCAGCAGCCTTGAGAAAGGCAGCTCCAAAAGCAACATACCCTGATGAGCCAGGCAGGAGCCTCCAAGGGGACAGTGCCCATTGGTGACCCAGGAGGCAGGCCTTGGGACTGGAACTGTTCCCCGGGCTACCTGCTCACAGCTCCCATACTGTGCCCAGAGCACTGGAAGGATTTGGCCTGGCATTTGTACAGGTATGTCCTGACAGTGGGAACAGCTGGAGCAGCCTGGGTAGGGTGACCTTTCTGATACATCTGGCGACAGACTGCATGCTGGAGGCCAAGCGGTCCCCTTCAGGCAAGCCTTTGTGGTGTTACCATCATTAGTGCTGCTTCAGGCGGGTACAACCGGAAGACTGCTAGGTGGTCCTGGAGGGCAGAAGCCTTTTGCACTGACTCAAACTTTGGTGGCATCACAATCTTTTATCGAGTTTTCAAACTAGAGATAACAAGACCCTCCGTGAACCAGCTTGCCTCTGCATCTGTGAACAGGGGCAGATCATTAGCACAGACCAGGGCTAGATAAGCATGTTTCTATAAACCAGAGCTATCACTAGAAAGAAGGCTGGAGGCAAAGGCCCAGTCACAATATGACAGGAAGGTGGCAGGACCTGAAGAGGGTTGGAGAGGAGGCATGAATGGGGCAGGTGGTCTAGTGGGAGTCCGGGGAATCGAACTAAGATGCTCGTGATCTTGGATAAGACCCCTCTCCATCTGGTGGCTGATGGGAAGCAGGGCCCTGTCTGGTTGGGATTGAAAGTCTCTGAAGCCTCAGGACTCCTGGGGCTTCAGAAATCAGGGACCAACCCACCAGCATTCACCAAAAATGTGCTGTCAACTTGTAGGGACCTCATCCCTCTGTCTTTTGCTGCTCTAGTCTGTTTCTCAGAGCCATGATGGCTCTGGGACCAAATTCCTGAGTAGCCACATGGGGCTCTACATTGAGAAAGACCCTACTAGGCTTAGCGCCCTCTTGTGCTGTCATCTTGAAATAATTAACAATATTTAATATATTAAATATATTTTTTACTAAAACTAAATTTACTAAATAAATCTGACCACTTAAATTATATGTATATTATAAATAAAATAAAACAGTATATATAGGAGATCATCGTGAATGTAGTCCCCCACTACCATAGATAACACAGTCAAGTTTCCCAAATTTGGGGAAATGTCAGGGGTCAGTGCCCTCAGAGCACAACAGAGGGTGGAAAAACCACCTTCATGGTTGCGGTGTCCTCCCTGCCAGGGAAGGCTGAGCATCTTAAAATGAAGAGCTGAATGGCATTTAGTGCATGTGTCATCCAGCTCCATTATCTAGCTCTTTCTGATGTTTTACTTTGCTTTGTTTAAGCTTTTTAATTATAGCACTAGGTCATTGTGGCATTTTCAATCACAATTTGTTTTTCTTGGTCTCTTTTTCCATTTGCCCTAAAAGGTTGTTTATTTTAAATTACGTGTATGTACGCATGTGTTTGTGTCTGTGTGGGGGTCCGTGCACACGAATGCAGGTGCCCTTGGTTATGGGAACTGGAGTTACAGGGGGCTGTGAGCCACCCAATATGGGTTCTGGGAATCGAATTCAAGTCTTCTACAAGAGCAATAAATGCTCTTAGTTACTGAGCCATCTCCCTAGTCCTCATTTTTGTTGATTTCTGAAACACTTATCACCCTAAAAGAAAACTTCGTGCCCATCAAACTACCATTCTCCATGTTCCTACCCTGCACTCTGCAATCACTAACCTGCCTTCTGTCTCCATGCATGTCTATATTCTGGAAATTTTAATGAGCGGGTCATAGAATATGTGACCTTTTGCAATTGCCTTCCTTCTCTTAGCATAACTGGGGGGAGCGATGCTTTTTACATTTACTTGTTGCTATGTCTGGAGGGAAGGGGATGTTTGCACCACCATGATGCACACGTGGAGGTTAAGTGACAACTTTTTCAGGGATCGGTTCTCTCCTTCAATCGTGGGATATAAGATTTGAACTCAGGTTGCCAGGTTAGGAAGCCAGTGCCTTTACCTGCTGAGTCACCTCCATAGCCCAATCTAATGCTTTTGAGATTTACCCACAATGTAGCGTATGTAAGTCCTTTACTATAGTACACAATCAAGTATTATTCCATTCTAGCTAATTTTTTAACTGCATGCTCCAACTTTTTAATTTTGCATTGGGCTCTGAAATGATGGCCCTGGTCAGAGGAGATTCATAATTGAGGGTGTGGATGCTACTTACATTCAGACCTGTTGCCTCCTCGCCTCTCCTCTTGCCACCAACCTCCAACAGTTGCCATAAAGTTATTTCACTCAAGTGAGACCCACCTGCACAATCTCCATATTTAGAATCCTTGGTCTGAAAGTCGTCGGCCTCCATCCCATGTCAGCTACAGAGCTGAGCTCCCCCACAGGGATCAGGACATGGCCAAACCCCTCAGCCTGGAAGGCCTTCTTCACTACCTCATCTCCTCTCACAGAACAATCCCAACACTTCAACTCTATTGTCCTGATACTCTAAAATCGAAGTGATAAAAGAATCATGAGCTGGCAGGGAGGGGTGGGTAGAGGGACAGTAACAGAGAGGCAACCTACTTCAGGGCTGACCTTCATGAAGACAGGCTGAGAAAAGGATGGGTCAATTCAAGCTTCCAACTGATACTTTGGGGGACCATAGGCCTTACTAACAAGAGGATGTATTTGCCCAATGAGATATAAATAAGCATGTTAATGTATTCCTGCTGAGGACCAACTTAATGGCCAAAAAACTAATTATTAGAAAGAACTTGAAAAGGGTCTGACATAAATATAGCCATTGTGGTGCTTGTTATCACATAAGGAATGGAGCCGTGGAAGTTGGAAATAATTCAGACCACGGAGTGGATGGTTCCAGCATGCAGTGGGCAGTTGTCCATGTTGGTCAATAAGGTTCTTTTCCTTGTCATGTCGCCCAGCATTTAACAGTAAGTTTGCACCCTCGATGTCAGGTTCTTCTGAGAGTCATGAGGTTATGGAAGTAGAGAGGAGCTTGGACAGCCTAGGGTCCAGGGCTCAGTCATCTGACTTCCCTTTTGGCGGCTGATGCCTCAGAGCTTGAGGGTGGGGCGTGCTATTTTACTAGAACACTCCACTGTGGCCAAGGGCATCGCAAGCCAAGTCTTTATGCTGGGGTCCAAACATGCAGGCTGGATCACCTTATTGTCCCGGTCAACACCTCAGCCCTCCCATCCTTGCTCACTTGGTCCCAGTCCCTACATCTAAGATGGTGCCGCAGCAGAGTGCCCATCCCTAGCTAAATTTCCACACCTCCATTTTCCTCTGCAATGACCTGCCAGGGTATTCATCTCCCCAACTTTTCCTCCTCTCCCCTCCCCCAGCCAAAAGCTCCTCTAATCCCTCCCACCCACCACCAAATGCCTTTATCTTCCTCACCCTTTCTTACTTCCTGACACCGTGTGGATCTTTCTTGTACTTACTCCCAGGCTCCATCAGAAGTTTGCTTCAGACTGGTAGAAATCACATGTCTGTGTCTCAGTTTCTTCTCCTGTAAAATATGTCCCCATAGCATCCACCTGGGACTGTAGAGAGGAGTTAATGAGTTAATGTGAATGCAGTATGTAAAACAGAGTTAGGAACATAGTTAGCTCTCAATAAATACTGATAATTACTATGGACTATTATCCCAAATGTATTTAGGGAGAGAAGGTTAAATAACCCAGAGAAACAGAACCAGCAGGAGATGTCTTGTAGCCAGATGTGATGGCATAGAACTGTGATCCCAGCCTGAGAGTAGGTAAATGAAGATCCAAATGGCGGGGACAGCATGGTGGTTAACACTGGATCTCGTGGCACCAATTGCTTACATCTTAATAGATCAAGAAACAGAGAGAATGGGACCAGAAGCAGCGCTGGACTATAAACTTCAGTGGGCTAGTACAGTGCCTAAGTCACAGGTCCCAAAGGGCTTCCCAACTTCCCAAAACAGCGCCACCAGCTGGGAATCAAGTGTTCAAATACATACACTTGGGAGACCTTCAATAACTCAAACCATAACAAGCACCCACAAAGCCTAAAGGGATCCCAACAAATTTCCCCGCCACCATTCTGCTGCGCCACAGTGAGCACTTTGACGGAGTAAGGTCTTTCCATGTCCTCGTTCACACTTTCCTTCCTGTTTTATCTTATTTGTGCCGTGGTTGAAGAGTTACCAGTTTACGCCCTGTGGCAGAGACAGGGAGAGGGGATAGGAATGCTGGAAACATCGAGGGAAGCAGACAAATATCCCGGGATGCCAAAGCAGTCCGCGGAGCTTCCTTGGCAACATCCGTCAGCAGACAGCATCGATCTGAGGATGGGGCTCTGTCTGTGAAGATTTCCCAAAAGAAGGCTCTAAGAGAGGGGTGAGGTGTGTATCCCCATTCTTTTTTTCTTTTTTTTTTCTAAACTATTTTTTCTCATTTTACATACCAATCCCAGTTCCCACTCCCTCCCTTCCTCCCATTCCCTCCACCTTCCCCTCCACCCTACCCCTTTCCACTCCTCAGAGAGGATAAGGCTTCCCATGGGGAGTCAGCAAAATCTAGCACATTGCTCTGAGGCAGGACCAAGGCCCTCCCCACTATATCTAGGATGAGCAAGGTATCCCTCCAAAGAGAATGGGTTCCACAAAGTCAGTACAAGCAGTAGGGATAAATCTTGGTCTCACTGCCTGCGGCCCCACAGTCTGCCCCAGTCATACGACCGTCACCCGCATTCAGAGGGCCTCCTTTGGTACCATGCTGATTCCTTCCCTGTCAGGCTGGAGTTGGTGGACTCTCATTAGCTCAGGTAAGCTGTTTTAGTGGGTGTCCCTATCATAGTCTTGACCTCTCTGCTCATATTCTCACTCCTCCCGCTCTTCGACTTAAAGATACATTTTTACAGCTGTGCAAACCAAGCTCAAACAGCCTGGCCATGTGCCCATGTGCCCTGAAATGCAGGAAGCTGGGACAGGGGCACTGCAGGAGAGGGTTGTCCTTCAGCAAGCTGTGTGGGAGACACTGAGCTCCCAGGATATCTAGCAGGATAGAGAGACTGCCCGCTAGACAGCCTCAGGACCATGTCCCAGGTCATCAGGAAGTAAGGAGATGCTTTGAGAAGGAAATGGTTTGTTTTCTGAAGTGGGCACCACATACAGGCATTTCTTATTTCAGCCTCAGTTCCTAGAAACCGTGAGACCAATAAAACAGATGGCTCTGGTCAACAGTGCAGAAGCCGAACAGGCAAGAACTATGGCTTGGGGAGCTCCCACGCTGCATGGAAACTTTCAATTGAACCCCTGAAGCCTCTCTATGGAGTCCTCATTCCACCCTCAAGCCAGAAACACCTAGGAAACCAGGAGTCTGCCCCACCATCCATGGCAGCGACCCCATCTCTGCCTTCCCACTTCATGGATCCCTCCCCAGTAGCCTGGGTTCACCCTTAACATGACATAGCCACACTGTCCCATTGGTCTGTTGGCAGGAAGGTCTGCATTGTGAAACCAAGATCTCTCCAAGAACAGGGAATGTACCCAGGAGGCTTCTGCCAGATGAAATTCGGTCCTGTCCCCAGTGTCTCCTCTCCTTCCACACCCTCCCACAGCCCTCACAGAACATCAGCCAGGGTCCAGGCCCTGCTCTTGGAGTTAGGGTGGCAGGGAAAAATGGACAGAACTAGACTGTGTCCTTCTGGGAACGGTGTCTGGTTCACTTTTTCACACAATGAATATTTCTTAAACACCTACACTCTACCAGCTCTTGCTTCAGAAGTGAAAAACCAACATAGGGGCTAGAGATAGGGCTCAGTGGTTAAGAGGGCTTGCTGTTCTGTTATGAGGACTTGAGTTCAGACCCAAGCACCCATGCTGAGTGGTTCACAAACATCTGTAACCCCTGTTCCAAGAGATCTGATACCCTCTTTTGGCCTCTATGAATACTCACACACAAATGTACCTGAATAATAAAAATATTTTTGAAAGGAAAAATGGATTAAAATCCCTGACCTGGTGAAGTTTATATTCCAAGGAAAAATTAAATGGGTCTGAGCACAAAGTATTCATTACAAATGTGTGCTATTAGGAAGAGTGGTGCCGCAGTAAGGAAACTACAGCAGCCAAGACTGAGGCCAACGCTACTGGATTCATTATTTGCCTGATGGTGACCAAAATGCATGACGGGAACAAGAGGGAGGAAAGGCTTGTTCTGGCTCATGGGAACTCCAGTCCGTGTGGCAGTGGGAATGAGAGGCAGAACAGCTCTGCAAAGCATGGGACGGGGGCAGGTCAGAACCGGAAGCAGCAGAGCCTTCAAAGGCCCCGCCCAGTGATCTACTTCTCCCAAAGGTGCCATGACCTTCAAGACTGGTGAACAAACACTCCAACAGGAACCCGTGGGGGATACATTAGATTCTGCAGCCTACCAGCAGAAGTGACGTGTTGTGTAGCAAAAGGAAGAAGGGAGAACCATGCTGTGGAATAATCCTTTTGTACACCATGAAGGTGTGTTGTTCTCATTGGTTTAATAAAGAGACAATTGGCCAATAGCTAGGCAGAAAGAAGTTAGGCGGGAGAACCAGACTGAGAGAATGCTGGGAAGAAAAAGGGAAGCATCACCAGGAGATGCAGAGGAAGCAGGAGATGACCATAAAGTCTTTAAAAAAAAAAAGGTTCCAGCACATGGTAGAGCATAGATAAGAAATATGGGTTAATTTAAGATGTAAGAGCTAGCTAGTTATAAGCTTGAGCTACTGGTTGATTATATTATAAATAATTATAATTATATATAATTGTATATAATACAATTATAACTAACAATAAGTTTCCATGTTGGTTATTTGGAGCTAGCTGTCAGGACAGAAAGGTCTGCCTACTGAGTCATCTTCCCTTCTCTCTTTTTTCTTTCTTTTTCCACTATGAGTGAGTGTGTGTGTGTGTGTGTGTGTGTGTGTGTGTGTGTGTGTGTGCGCCCCTGTGTGTCCAGCTGCTGACTACAATGCTAACTGGCATTTTTATACATTCTAGTGATCTGAACTCTGGTCTTCATGCTTGCCAAGCAACTGCTTTAACACTGAGTCAGCTCCCCAGCTCCCCAGCTCCCCTCCTCCAGCAGCCAGAAAAGACTGAGGAAAAACTCAAGAGTTTTTTCAAGAGGTGGGCCTACTATGAAGAAAGTTAGCTGGAGTCATTAGCCAAGCTGCTGTACGAGGTCCCATAGACTGGCTACCTATAATTACAGAACTTGACCCACAGCTGTGGAAGCAGGGAGGTGGCAATCAAGGTGATGAAGAGGGCTGGTTTCTTCTGAGGAATGTGAGGGAAGGCTCTTTCTAGGTCTCTCCCTGTGGCTTGTGGAAGATCACCGTCACCTCCAGTAGTGTCCTCTGCCTGATGCTTTCCGCACGGCACCCTCCGTGTGTGCATCTGCCTCCAGCTTTCCCCTTTGCACACAGCCCCTGTCCTGCTGGATGAGAGACTGCCCCAAATGCCTCACTTGAACTATTTGAACTTCTGCCAGGACCCTATCTACAAATAAGGTCCCGTTCTAAGGACATCAACACATGAATCCGGTGCAGGAGGAAGAACACAAACACAACCCATACACAGACAAGAAAAGTCGGATGAGGGGTAAGACACTTGAAGAATCTTTCCTAGTTTCAGAAAAACCCAAATTGAAGTAATTCCCATTGCATCCCTTTCAACTGACCAAACTCCATTGGTGATCAATTGTCCCCTTGCTTGTCTGAGAGAAGACCTCACAGCACTGAGAGTTCTGTGGTTTCCAGGGACAAAACTTGAACCCCCACAGACACACAACCAGAATCATAATAAACAAAAGTTGGGCCTAACTATGAAGGATGAGCCAGAGAAACCTAATGGGCTACATGGGAAAGCCAGGGAGAAAGCCTAGTAGATCATCATTGTCCTGTTTCTCTCCAGAAACAGCCGGAGCTTATCGACTGTGGCACTGTCTCCTCTCAGAAGGCCTCAAGTAGAATTCACAGTCATCTGGGGTCTTAGATAAAACAGTTTGCCTTCACTATTCCAAAGCTGCTGGGACTAGATCCCAGAGGGATGCTTTTATGTGGTACCCAGGGTGACTGGTCTCCAGCAGTGTTTGGAACCTGCTGTTCCTCCGCTGGGCCTGAAGATAAACATGTGCTCAGGGCTCTAAAGAGCTCAGCGGTTGGGTCTGTGGGGAACTGGCATAGTTCCTAACCCTTGATTACGGCTCTAAGCTGTCTCCAGGCAGATTCTGATTCCTATTTCTAATCCCGCCTCTCAACTCTTGATTACTTCGGCAAGTGCCTTTCAATTGCCCCATTCCTTCCTTTTATAAAGAAATACCTCAAACTTCAATCTTTTGGAAGAAAAGAAACAGTATATATAGATGCTATTTCCCATGTTTGAGAAGCTTTGTGCTTGTCTTCCTCAAGGACGGGTTGAAGAAAAAATTGTCTTTGTCCTGATTTCTATCGCTTTACATCAACACAGACACATGGACCAGCCTTATAGCACATTCCAGACAAAACATTTTTATATAAGCGGTGATGGTCACAGGTGGATTATGCATGAGCTTCTCTTTGGGTGGATCCTACAATAGATGCTCAGCTCTCACTTCCATATACTGAAGGTTCTTATGACAGACACAACCATGCCACTCCTCACCTGTGGTTATGAGTTCAAGGTTCCCTGGTGTACGGGGAAATCCAGAAGTCCTAGGAGCTCATGTCTCCAAGAAGCATCCCTCCACCAGTAGAACTGGTGATATTGATTGGCCCAGCTGCCTTGTCTCTAAGTTGAAGCAACTCCAAGTCATGTTCTACACTGGGCCACCCATCCCCAATGACCAAGATCTGGCTACCCACGATAGTAACCTTTTGATAACACACCCTTTATTGGTGACCTTCTCTTCTCCGTCTCACTGTCTCCTCATCAATGTTTCCTGGCATCAGGACCCAAGGAAATGACTTATCCTACCATGGAGAAACATGTTCACCATGCTTACTGCTATACTATTTACTATAGCAAGGGAATGGAACCAGCCTGGAACCAGCCTAGATGTCCATCAACAGAAGAATGAACAATAAAACTGTGGCACACCCAAGGATGAGTCTCCAATTGGTTAACCATACCTAGAGGTCAGTTCTGACATCACATATATATAAACAACACTAAAGAGATTCAGCAGAATATATGTGTATATGTATATATATATATATGTGTGTGTGTGTGTATGCATATATATTCATATATATGTGTGTATATATTCAAATAGTAGCCTAAGTGTTGAGTACACATACACACACACACACACACTAACACCACACACACTACAATAATGATCAAATAAAAAGAAGTCATGACCTATAGAGGGATTAAGATGGGAGAACATGAAGGTGTTGAAGGGAGGAAAGCAAGGAGAGAAATGACATCGTTATATTTTAACTATTTAGAGAAGAAAATGTGACACATATGCACAATCAAATTTTATGCAGCCAGCAAGAAAAAAATGGAATTATGAAACTTACAGGAAAAATGATGGATCTGAAAAGCATTATATTAAACGAGGTAACAAAAACTGCAAGTTCTCCCTCACCTGTGGACTCTAACTTTTAATATTTGTTTGTAAGTAAATAAGGGGGAGAGAGTGGGGAGAGGCTAAGAAAGCAGGTAGGGGGCTAGCAAGGGCGTAGAGAAGGGAGCGAGGACAAAGAGTCCCATCTGACATGAAAGAGGAAGGAAAGGACCGGGGTGAGGCGGTACCAGGGAGAGAAGAGTGGGGAGCAAAAAACAAAAACAGCAAATACAGCTTTGTTTAAGAAAATGCTCTAATGAAGCTAATTATTTGCATGCTAATAAAAAGAAATAAAAATAATCACATATTTAAAATCATCTTGAACTTATTTTAGAGGAGAGGAAGAGACAATAGGATCCCCAAAGCTTGCTGGCCACCAGCCTTGCTCCAGGTTCAGTGGGAGACCCTGACGCACATCAATCAAGAGGAAATTAATGCAGCAGGAAGTTGATGTCTTCCTCTGGCCTCCTCATGTGCATTTGCCACATTCACACACATGCAGAGAAAGACTTGACCAGCTGTAGAACAGAGAATTAAAAGAGTGAACTGGGCAATGGTGGCACCAGCCTTTAATCCCAGCACTCAGGAGGAGACAGAGGCGAGTGGATCTCTGTGAGTTCAAGGTCAGCTTGGTCCACAGAGCGAGCTCCAGGACAGGCTCCAAAGCTACACAGAGAAACCCTGTCTCGGAAAAAAAAAAAAAAAACAAATAACAGACAGAGTGGGCAGGGCCTTACGGGCCATCTAAATCCTAAATGTTTTGGGATACTGAGACTAAAAAAGGCAGTGGATTGCCCACAGTCACCCAATGAAATGGGGTGGTCACCTGGAAAAGGAGCTAGTCTCTTCCCCAGACATGTTCCCTAAACCCAGAGGATCAAAAAATAGCCCCTCCTCCATCCTTGACAGTTCTCTATAAAGAGTCTATGGCATAAAAGCCCGATTGCCTAAAGATGGTTAACTCTTGGATAATACTGGTTAATCCTGGCTAATGTTTAATTCTCTGAATCGTCTTTTCCCATCAATAAGCCTTTTGTGGGAAACGCTCATTTGCCTTGTGTTTCTTATGGAAATGTGATTTGTACATACATCCTCCCTGCATAAATATTTAGCTCATCTTTGTGTGGCATAAATTCCCTGCAAATTAGGAGGAAATCAGCCTCAGCTGACAGAAGCATCTATACTCATCCAGGGGGGAAATCATTATTATTTAGAACTTATTAAGTCCTGGCAGTAAGTACTATATGAACCTGGGAACTTCGATAAATATTGAATGTAAATGTTCACCAAACACTTGAGCTCAGAACGGTCTTGTAACTTCCACCTACCAAAAGGCAGCAAAAGGTGAAGGAGAGAAAGGGAGTTGAAACTCAGCTCCGCCCACTATGAGCTGTTTCAGCAAGCGCAAATCACTCAGTCTCTCTCCATCTATTGAACTGGTCCAGCCGTATCTATCTCAGCGTTTGTGACAAAGACTGAACGTGCTCGTATGTGTTAAATACCTGGCCTCAGGCCAGGTACATAATAGGTGCCTGATAAATATCTATTTCTAGCCAAGAATGCTTAGAGCATGTGTGTGACCATAGCATTTGGAAGGTTGAGGCAGGAAGATCATGAGTTCAAGGCCAATCTGAGCTAAATAGTGAGTTCTAGACCAGTGTAGGCTACATACACAGTATGACTCAAATGTGTGTGTGTGTGTGTGTGTGTGTGTGTGCAATGTGTGCAATGTGTGCATATTTATATCTAACAAACAAATGAATCTCAAGTAGGTGAGAGATGACGGCTGGTAGATTGGTTAATTGTACCCTACTGCCTGGGCCATGAGCATAATTTTCCCCAATCTTGAGTGTGACGTATTTGAAAGCCATCATTAACTCAGCCAACATGACAGAAGACGAGGGAGAAGGCAGTTTTTTAGTAGGCTGGGATAGAAATCCACATATCTATACAAACTAGACGCTTTGGTCTATGTTATTGGCATTCTGATTATACACCTGAGACGTCATGCCAGGCTCCTTAGACTGCCATCTGTCAATATCTTATTCCTGCATCTAGGGGCTGCTGTTGCAGGAACCATGGAAAACTGTCTTGCTGATACATGGCGGACAGGCCAGGTTCTCCAGAGAGAAGTCCTCCTCCTCCGGTGACTAATGGAATTGTATAAATATGTAGGCCCCTTGACCCCTGCATGGGATCATTCTGAGGTAAGTGTTTTGTGTCCTCCACCCCCACCAGCATGATTCAGCCATCGAAGTTGCTGGTTCAATGATACACATTTCCGGCACATTCCTATTCCTGATTCAATTCCCAGTTCACACAGCCCTGGAGAGGTTCAGGCTATGGTCAAGATATGTCACTTTGGCATATGGGTTATTTTGAATTAAAATCAATTGAGAAAATATGTAGGATGAGTTCTCTGCCTCCCCTGGTTTTCCTCTTCTTGACCAGGGAGAGGATAACAGCCTTGGCAGCAGAGACAAGATGGCACTGAGAATCTACAAACAGCCTACTAACTGCCCTTTATCTACCTCTAGTCTCCTCACACATTCTCCTCGCCATTTCCAGATCCTCAAAGTCCAAAATCCCTTCCCTTGCTCTTCTGACTTCTCCCAAGTACCCAAACACTGCACATGTAACTAACTTCTGCTTGGTTTCTCTTAGGAATCTGTCTTCTGAGAGTCTAAGGAGAAGGACCTAAGCCAGAGGGCCTCTTCACTCGAGTTCTCTCAGTATTTGGCAGAAACAAATGACATCAAGCAAATGCCAGGTTCTCAGTGCTGTGCCTGAAACTCAGGCCCCATTGTACTCAGGTGCAGCCTGGAGATGACAATGCTTCCCATTCGCTCAACATCGCCCTCTCCGCACCCCTGAGTTCCAGCCCCATGTCCTCAGTGGCATGGTGAACAATTTCTCTGCTCCCACACCTGCCCCTATACTAGAAATAGTTCCACCATCTGCCTCATCTACTCATGTCCAAACCTGGGTACCACCCTGGCCTTTCCCTTTCCTTCCCCTGGTCCTCACAGGTGCCAGCCACCCACAAAATCCTCCTCTTAATTAACCTCCCCTGGGACCAGCCATTTCTATTTGTCCCTCTGACTTTGGAGTCAAACAAGGCCATCCTGTCTTTGGCTTGGACCCTTACAATAGCCTCTGCCCTCATAGTACCATATCTGCTTTGACTTCCCACACTCTTCTCTACACCAGAGGCAGAATTGTTCCTTGAAGTCGACGATAATTGCCCGTGATCCTATCCATCTTCGACTTAAAACTTTGACTATCTTTTTTCTGGGACCTCCTTGCTTAACCCCACAGGGCCCTGTATGATCTATTATGCCCCCATCTCTATTTCCTTTTCTGTTGCTAATTCCCTGACACATCTAATTCCAAAAGTCCTCTGTCTGAACCATCATGAGGAACAATTTAATTTTTCCCTGGTGAATGAACACTTGTCAATCCCCAAGTTTCCCCTCACTCCAACCGACTATCTCATCAGCTTTGTCCCCAAGAGTGAGTCTTCCCTCCCGGAGACCCTAGATTACCAGAAGTGAGGCAGTTGTGTCAAGCCCCTCGAACGACCTGAGGATCTTCTGAATGAGAACTTTCACCCATCTCCTCTGTATCTGGCACACAGTAGGTTCTTAATGAATGTTTGTTGAGTTAATTAAGAAGGCTGTCCTGTCTTAAGCACAAACATTCAGGATGCTTCCTGCAAACCACCTTCCCCCAAGGGAGCTCTCGGTTGATAGGACAATTATTCTAGAGCTGGAACAAATCACCAGCAGGCGCTCGATAAAACTATTCAATGAAGGCTGCTGACAAAAGAGCTGATTGCACGGCTTTGACCCTGAGAGTAATTACATGCACCGGCATCCATCTGCCCATGGGTAGCCCAGAAGGAGGCCCTCACCTTCGCACATCTCTGTCTTCTAAATAAACTCAAAAAGAGCGTATGTTATCATCTCCCCCAGGACTGGTATGGCTTCTCAGAGATCAAGCAGAAGTCAGGTGAGAGATGTAACGTGCCCACGAATAGTCATGTCCCCAGGCTTCAGTAACACTCACTGAACCGTCTGCATCACAGCCATCAAACCCTGGACCTCCACTCCCTAAGAACATCACCAAGCAGCCTCTCCCCTCAGACAAGCGTTATCACTGCTCAGAATCAGCCACCACTGGTCTATCAGCTGCTGTCTCCCACAGTGAAAAGCAGAAAATCATCCTTGATGCTTCTGTATTTCCCTCCCTCCTTCCTCCCTCCATCCATCCATCCATCCACCCTCTCATCCTTCTTGTGGCACTTCCTGAATTTCTGCTAGAAGTAAGCAAAACTGCAGGTTTTACAGTGATGAACAAGAAAGGGATGGTCCCTGCCCTCATAGTCTGGAGCAGTAAACAGATTTGAACTAGATAAAGATATAGATTTTGGAGTTACCCTCACTAAACACACCTACCATTTGCTGGGTCTTTGCCCAAGACCTTAAGAAGGAAAAATACCATGGGACTGGGTGGGGAGACACTGACCCTGAATTCACCTTGCTTCGACTATACTTTAGACAGATTCCTTAGTGACTCCGGGTTTAAATCTCCATTTTTCTAAAGAGTGGTTTGCTTTATAGACTGTCTACTCTAACTTTTATTTTAGAGAAACAACTCCCCTTGTGCTCTCAGTCTTCCTCTGGTCTCATGCTAGATTTACTAACCTGGGACATCTTTCACAAGAACCACGGAGCCATCTCTTCAAGATGTAGTCATCCATGGTTAATGCTCCCTCACACTCTCTGAGCGATGACTTACAAGTTCCAACCAGCAAACGCATGACCTCATCCTATGGCCCAAACTTTCCATAAATGTCCTTCAAGGCTTGGCTCTAACTGTCTGCTGCTTCTGCTCAATAATCCTCCATGAATTTCAAAGGCTCTCTAAATAAAGTCCACAACTCCTAATTTCCTAAGACTAGTAGCCAAGACTATGTTTAATTGGTTCCCTCTTGCCTCTCCAGATAGACAGAAGATGTCTCCGTGACACACAAACCTTCTAGAGTGTGACCAAGGAAAAGCCTTATTAGAGAAGTAAATGAAAGACCACCTAGGAAGGATCGATGCAAAGCCCCATATGACTAGGTTCATTCATATAAAGAAAGTGCCGAGAAAGGACCTCCGCTCCCAGTGGACAGCTCTGCCTTACTCAATAACACAAGGGGCTTAGGCAATCCAGATACACAGGATTAGCCTTTATGAGTTCCTTTCCCAAACCCAACAAAGTCTGGTGCTTGGTTGTCTCCTGGGTCCTTACCAGCTCTGGAGGTGCATCTATCCCCAACATACCTGTTGCCTCTACTCACCCTGGAGTCATCCCTTAGCAACTTATGATGGAGAAGGTATCTCAAGGTCACCTTGAGACTCCATCCATGCTATCACATTTGGATATCTAGAGTGCCTGGGTCCAGCATCTCTGCAGGATTTCTGGGGGAATGTTCATCATAGAATGGTTATGAGAGCCGGGCGGTGGTGGCGCACACCTTTAATTCCAGCACTCGGGAGGCAGAGGCAGGCGGATCTCTGTGAGTTCGAGACCAGCCTGATCTACAAGAGCTAGTTCCAGGACAGGCTCCAAAACACAGAGAAACCCTGTCTCAAAAAACCAAAAAAAAAAAAAAAAAAAAAAAAAAAAGAATGGTTATGAGACAGAAAACGTCCCTTCTGCCAGGAACTAAGCCTCTGCCTTCGTCCACAGTAGAGAACTCAGAGCACCCAAGACTGGAGGTTTGGAGCTTAGACATTCAACCAATGAAGTTCTACCTCCCTAAAAGTTCCAAAAACAGTGTGCCAACAGGACTGCCACACTGACCTGAGGGCACGTCTTCCTACAAGAAGTATGAAATTAGTGCATAAACAGAGCTGCAGGGCCCCAGTGGCCCTGCCCCCAGGCCCCTATAATTCTAACCCCATCCGAGCATATGCACAGCCAGTCAGAGGAGGCAGAGAGCCTACAGAGAGGGAGAATACTTTCCTCACCTCTGACCATTCTTTCCAGCTCTACCTCTTGTTGCCAAGCATAAGACTGGTGTGGGACAATTCTGTATTCTGTCAATTATGTTTTAAATAAACATTGATTGGCCAGTAGCCAGGCAGGAAGTACAGGCGGGACAACCAGACAGGAAGTAGAGGCGGGTCAATGAGAACAGGAGAATTATGGGACAGAGGAAGCCCATTCCTCCCCAGTCCTGCCTAGACACTGAAGAAGAAAGATGTAACCTGCCCAGCCAAAAAGGGTACCTAACCATGTGGGCTAACATTGATAAGAATAATGGGTTATTATATAAGTTATAAGAGCTAATACAAAGCCTGAACTAATGGGCCAATCAGTGTATCATTAATATAGACCTCTGTGTGATTTTCTTTGGGGCATAATGGCTATGGGAACTGGACAGGACAGAAACCCTCATGTTACATAAGACCTTCTAGGATCCTGGGTCATAGTCTCCAGTCCAAGGCCAAAGACTTGCCTCCTCACTCCTAACTTCCTTCCTTCCTTTATGCCTAGCCCCAGGACCACTTAGGTCCCCCAATTCCTGCCCTAGCTGGAGCAGGGGCTCCTTTAAAGCCAGACCTGTACCCCAGCAGCCTCTTGACCTAAACTCTTATTTCTAGAGTGGGCTGTCTCTGCACACTGTCAAGGGCAATGAGTTACCATGGTGGAGATAGGCACAGGACTCTTTCCCTTTAATTCAATTAAGCCACATGCTGACACTGATACTTTCTGCACTATCTAAGGCAGCAGGTGCCTTTGCAATCACTTCCCCTCTGCTGAGGCTGCATGTCGCCTGGGGCCTTAAGGAGATAGAGATGAGGTTGTAGAATCACAAGGGCAATGTGACAGTGGGGAGGTTAGGCCGTAGAGATCAGTAGACTGACCAGGGAGTCTGAGAAAAATTCTAGCCAGAAATTCAGTACAAGGGAGTGACCAAGACAAACTGCATCTGGAAACCTGCTGAGCTGTGACTTCCAGCTGCCTGCAAGGGCCTTAGGAGCAAGAAGATGTGTCCTGATCTGGACTCCCCCAAAGCAGATCTGGAGAGGAGGATTTGAGTCCAGATAATCTGTGTGAAGATCTCAAGAAGCATGGTGTGTGGGGGGGAGGCAGGATAAGACAACAAAGTCCATGGAGGCTGCATTAATAAGAGGGCTGGTCACTGCCAGCCAGCGGGGCTCAACTCAGACCTATTTGAAAGACTATGTGGACTGCACTTGAATGACCCTAAGGAGCAGAGTGCCATGTATCTATTACCTCTACTGGGCTGAGCAGTGGCCCCTAAAAAGATATGCCCATGCCCTAGCCTGTAGAATCTATAGATTTGTCCATATTTTTAAAAAATGACCTCTGTCAACATAAATATCTTGAAATGAGCTCACTCTGGATTATACAAATCTAGCATCAAGTGTCCTTATAAAAGACGCACAGGGAGAACAGGAAAAGGCCATGAGATCAGAGAGCCACGTCTAGAGAAGTGCGGCCACACGCTGCAGAGTGCCAAAAGAAGCCAGGAGCAGTGCAGTCACGAGATACCGATGACTCCACCAGTCCCAGTCCCTACTTGGTAAAGGGTTTCTTTCAGGACCATCAGCACCCCAGCCTTTGCCATCATAGGCCACGCCTAGTCCTGCAGCCAGAGATTTACCTCAGGCAGAAAGATGCCTATGCTGGCCATGTGGAGCCATTAGATTTATTTTAGACCACCTGCTAGTGTGGCAACAAGAAGTTAGTACTTATAAGACTTTAAAACCCATGTGCTGGGAGGCATAGGAGGGCAGCTGTTTACCGGAACTCCCTTGGATTCGAGTTTCTTTTCTACACCACAGGACAGCGCTTTGAGATTTTGCTACTTAAGCATCTCTGGTGATTAATCTCCATTGTCAAACTGGCCTAGCAGATACATTCTGGCTACATCTCTGAAGGTGTTTCCAGAGAGGTAAGACATGAGAGGGGAGAGCCACTGGAAGTGTGGGAGGCACCATTCAAGGGACTGGGATCCTGGGCTGAGGGAAAGCAGGCTGAGCACTGGCGTCCATCTCTGCTTCCAGACTGCAGGCGCCATCTTGTCTTTCCCTCCACAATGGGCTTTTTCCTCCCAGTCATAAACTCTCCTTCCTCAGGTCTCTTCTGCTGGGTGTTGTTGTCACAGCCATCAAATAGAAAATAACACCCATCCTTAGTCTGAAAATCCAAAGTCACTTTGGAAACTTTCGGAGTACCAACATGGGTCCAAATTTTGGAGCATTTAGGATTTGGGGTTTTAATATTGGAGGTAAATTCTATGCAAATAGTCCCAAATCCAGAAAGTTCTGACCTCTGAAACATCCAGTTACAAGTACTTTAGATAATCTAAAAGCGGTTGGAGATAAATTGTTTCAATAAGCTGAGACTGTAGTTTACTGCCCCTCTTTCAAGTTCCTTGCTTGCTTTCTCTATATTTCTCCCTACCCACTTTGAGCCACCAAGCCTCAGAACTCATTGGCTGAGAAAGGAAAGTTGCCTAGGGAACAGAAGAAGCAAAGACATTGTCCCTGTTTGGGTCTCCACAAGTCTGAGCCCTTTGAGAACATCAGCATGCTGGAGAGAAACATGGGCCACGTGGCATTCTCTTTCCCACCAGGACAAAGCTGAGACTGATAACCGTCTACCAACTTTGGCTACGAACCTCGGGAAGTCAGGAGGACCTGCCGAGAAAAGGCTAGATGGGGCGAGCAGGCAGACGAGGGTGGAGAGCCTTCAGAGCTTAGCAACTAGAATTTCACGTGGTATTTACAACCAAATCAGAAGGCTATAGGGAGATGGGTAGGTTTGCAATTATTGTCAGAGCCGTGAAACTAAACTCTGGGAGTATAAAGGCCATTGATGTTTCCATTATAGTGCCAAGGGGTCCTAGACCTGGCAACCAGAAAACAAAAATGAAACTTAGCTGGGATACCTATGGGTGCCAGCTGCTGGGGGCTACCTGGTGCATGCTGTCCTACAAAGGCCATCGACTGCTCCTCAATGTTCAAGGTGGCACTTGGGTCAGAGCAATTGCCTCTCATGGTGACTTCAACCCTAACCCCTCAATCACAGAGGAAGGGTACTAGAGACCTTCATTAACGCATGTCACTGTCCCCAGGGCCTTCATGAGAGGCACTAGCAGAAGCTGAACACAGGTGTTGTGTCCTTCCCACACACAGTAAAACATCAAGAAACCCTCTGAATCAAGTGTACACTTGAAGGGACCTTTCCACCAGCAGGCGCTAAAGCCAGAGAGCCTCTTGAAATAAGGGCATGGATTTCACTCCGTGCACTGGGGAGGCTCTGGATCTTGTGAGTAATAAAACATCTAGGAAAGAAACAAAATGGGAGTGGACTTGAATGTAAGAATAAGTAAGGCGGTCGCGTTATCATCGGCATAAAGAGACCATTTAAAAACACACACCAGGAGGTGCTGGCCCCCCCTCTCTGGCTACCCTGCACATTAAAGGAATGCGTGCACAAAGGGACCATCCCTGTCCAGAGCTGGGACAGCTCCAGAAGAAAAGGTAGCTTCAGACTCCTCTGCCACACTTAAATTGATTTTCAGCCATCAACATAGGGTAATTAGTAATAATCATTGCCTTCTTCACTCATCCTTCAGTCTTAAGGCAATCAACAGTTGTAAAGGAAGAATTTCAATGGTACATGTATTATTCTGATTCAGTAAAATGTTTAGCAAAAAGACTAAAATTTACATGAACCAAAGAGAACTAGCTCAGCTCACAGCCCACGTTTCACCTCACTGTTTGAATTGTGCACATCCCGCTCCGGGAGTGTGGCTCATTGGTAGACCACGCGTCTGGCATGCACAAGGCCTTATGTATGGTCCCATTGCAATTCATAGAACCATAAGAAAGTAGACATCTCAAGAGCAAAGCAGCATTGCAAGTGGCCGTACAGAGTGACCGAGTTCAAGTAGCTCCCATTCCATTTCTTCACGACTGAAAGGCTGTGCAATAGCGCTATCACTACTGATCTTAGACGGAGTGGTTCAGCACAGGAATAAGCAGTGCTACAGGGCTGCGAGCCCGGCGCTGAACCCAAAGCAAAGGATTCCCAATGACCACAAGTAGCTGAGTCCTCGCATTTAGAGGTATGAGTGTAGACAGATTAATGACCATGTAAATTGCAATGTGTACGAGCCTATAGTCTATAACCCTAGAGAAGCTAAGTAAAGAGTCGAACCCTAAGAAAAACATATATAGATCTAGCTGGAAGGGGGAAATAGATCACCTGACAAAATTTGGAGCATAGGGGAGGGGGAAGAACAGAGGGCAAAAGGGGAAGAGGAGGAGAGAAGGGAAAAGAGGAGAACTTGAGGGAACAGAAAAGTCGAGATGGAGGAAGGACAGAGATGAGAGCAAGGAAAGAGAAATTTTGATTGAAGAAGCCATTATGGAGCTAACAAGAAACCTGACAGAGAAGTTCCCAGGAACCCACAGGATGACCCCAGCTAAGACCCTAAGCATCATAGAGGAGAGGGTGCCCGAAATGGCCTTGCCCTGTAGTCAGATTGATGAATATCTTAAATGCCACCATAGAACCTTCATCCAGCAACTGATGGAAACAGAGGCAGAGACTCGCATCAGAGCACTGGGCTGAGCACCCAAAATCCAGTCGAAGAGTGGGAGGAATTAGAATATGAGTAAAGAGGTCAAGACCATGATGGGGACACCCACTGAAACAGTCTACCTGAGCTAATGGGAGCTCACCAACTCTTGTCAGACAGAGAAGGAACCAGCATAGGACCAAACTAGACCCTCTGAATGTGGGTGACAGTTGTATGGCTGGGGCAGACTGTGGGGCCACTGGCAATGGCACCAGGATTTATCCCTACTGCTTATACTGGCTTTTTGAAACCCATTCTCTTTGAAGAGATACCTTGCTCAGCCTACATATATAGTAGGGAGGGCCTTGGTCCGTCCCCCAAAGCAATGTGCTTTACCCTCTCTGAAGAATGGATGGGGGTGAGGAGGAAGGTAGAGGAAATGGGGGGAGAGGAGGGAGTGGGAACTGGTATGTAAAATTTAAAAAAAAAGATAGTTTTTTAAAAAAATTATAAATAAATAAATAAAAAGAACAAATGAATGAAATATGTAGCTGGCGTATATATTATTAAAACTCAACAAAGCCCAGCAATCTGCATCAGAGATCAACTAAACACCAGAGCGGAGTGCTTTACCACTGACATGGCTTAGCGTGGCCAGCTAAATCGATAATAAAGAGAGGGCTAACTTGACAGCTTTATTGCTGCTGCCTTTTGCTGCTGTTTTAAGTGAGCATTTTTTTATTATACAGGATTGCATAATGCCTCATGCAAGTATAGAATGCATTTTTTTTTTTTTTTTTGGTTTTTCGAGACAGGGTTTCTCTGTGGTTTTGGAGCCTGTCCTGGAACTAGCTCTTGTAGACCAGGCTGGTCTCAAACTCACAGAGATCCGCCTGCCTCTGCCTCCCGAGTGCTGGGATTAAAGGCGTGCGCCACCACCGCCCGGCTAGAATGAACTTTTAACGTATTCCTGAGACCTCCCTATACTCCCTCTTCTGCTCATCCCTATCATGAGTCCCCTTTGCTCCCCAGGTTGTCACACTTCTACTCTGATGTCACCAGTACACATGTGATTTTTTTTTTTTTTTTTTTTTTGGATTTTTTGAGACAGGGTTTCTCCGTGGCTTTTGGTTACTGTCCTGGAACTAGCTCTATCTAGACCAGGCTGGCCTCGAACTCACAGAGATCCGCCTGCCTCTGCCTCCTGAGTGCTGGGATTAAAGGCGTGCGCCACCACTGCCCGGCTCACATGTGATTTTATGAATCTATAAAGTAAATATATATGTAAGTATATATGTGTACATATATATTTATATACGCTTTATAAATATATAAATATATATGTAAATAGATATATAAATTCTCTAATGATAAACCTCCCCTTGGGGACCCGGGTCCATACCTGATCCTCAGACCACCACCAAGTGGCAGGATGCTTTCCCATTGTTTCCCATAGGGAAATGGTTCCTACCTGAGACAGTAGGAATACTTCATACAGAGTGAGTTTGGCGCATGAGTCAATGTCCTAAACTCTTTATGTGTATTTGCTCATTTAATTCTCACTACATGTGGTAGTGCTCGCAATAAGCAGCAGGTGGTCACTGTCATTACTCCCATTTTATAAATGATGCCTTCAGGGCTAGGTGGTATACATGCCAATACATGGGACCTTTTGTATCCAAGGCTCCAGGTCCAAGAAATCAATCAACCTTGAATTGAAGATCATTTTTTTGAGACAGGATCTCACATTAGTGTAAGTTGGCCTTTAAATCACTCTACAGTTAAGGACGACCATGAAGTTCTGATCTTCCATCTCCCAGTGTTGGATCACAAGCACACGACACCATGCCTGGGTTAGGCAGGACTCAGGAGCAAATCCAGGGCTTTGTGCATGCTAGGCAAGCACTCTGCCGACTGAGCTACAGCCCCAGCACACTGAAAATGATTTTTTAAGATCTGTTTTTGATTTTTGTGTTTATGTATGTCTTGGTACATGTATTAAACACTGTATGGGGGTGCCCAAAGAAGCCAAAAGAGGGTGCATCTTTTTCTCTGTGTTAGCCCCCAAACAACACAAAATGACTTTTACAGGGCATTTCCATTGCACTGGTTTTCTAAGTAATCTAGACATTATATGGCACACACAGGAGGGTTGAATAGCTGATATGCAGATACTGGGCCATTTGACATAAGGGACTTCAACATCCAAGAATCCTAGTGTCCTTAGGGACCCAGAAACGAGTGGATGTTAGGAGGCAGTTGTATTGATAATCTGTAAGTGAGACACAAATATCAGTATGGTTAGCGGTAACAGTGGTGAAGGCGTAGATGTGTTTGGTCACAACAACAGACCGGCAACTGAAGGAGATAAAGGAAGGTGGGTTGTTATGTGGCTGTTAACAACCTGTATAAAATATCCCACAGCCAAATTTAACAACCACCCAGCATTATGTTACCAAATGGAGCCGGCGAAAACAGCCAAATGGTGTGGCGGTGTTTCCCCATGCCAAGTGGCCAGCTTCCAAAGAAACATCTCAGCTCACAATCATGCTGAGGTAATGGTGGTATCGCAGAGAAATGGCCTTGGCAATCATAATCCCCTGTAAGCCCAGCAGTTCCCAGACCCTGCCCCAGAGCCAGGTTCCATGAGACCTGCTGGCAGAGAATAGAAAGTGACAGACAAGTGGCCATACCCCTGCCTGCAGAGATGCTCATGGGGACCCACGGGCTAAGAACAAGATGTTCTGGGGAAAGACTAGGCACGTTCCCAGGAGAGGCAGAGAGTGGAGAGAACACAACTGCTCTGTGCCAAAGCACAGCGGTTTGTGCTGCTGCTTTTACGTTTGCCCTTGTCTTCCACTCACCTGACATATGACGCCTAAAGCCACTCTTCTCTGCCCAACCACTGAGAATGTCCAGACGGACATTATTTAGCTAGAACTGGGTGCAATGAAGATGCGGCAAGGAGAACCAGTGCTATAGAACCCAAGCTAGGTGACTGACCTCAGAGCAGTTACATAATCTTGGATAGGACCCCATCTATAAGATCGCAAAGGCCACCTTTCCTTCCAGCCAACGCTGAGATGATCTTGTAGCTGCTGCCTGCATGCCTCTGAGGACAGGGCACTTGCTGTTTCTTGAAAGTCCATGTGGACGTGTGTGATGGTAAAAAGGCAGACCATGGCCAGACTCTCCCTCTGCTCCTGCTCCACACTGGGACCATAGCTGTGGCAAGGAAGATCATTCAGAGACGAGAGGAAAAGAGGTGCTGTGCCGCTCACCAGGACCCCTTCTCCACATGGCCCGCTCGCCGTGACCCCTTCTCCCCATGGGCCACTCACTGTGACCCCTTCTCCCCATGGGCCACTCACCATGACCCCTTCTCCCCATGGGCCGCTTACCATACCCCCTTCTCCCCATGGGCCACTCACCGTGACCCCTTCTCCCCATGGAACACTCACCGTGACCCCTTCTCCCCATGGAACACTCACCGAGACCCCTTCTCCCCATGTTGCCCCTGTCCTTGTTTAGAGTGTACACAGTTGCCCATCTGCCTCCCAGCCCAGCCCATCTCATCACCGTCCCTTTCACTTAACCATATTCCTTTCGAGCAGGAGCTGAGATCTCACCTCCATGCCTGACCTAGACAAAATCCTATCTGTAAACAAAAATGCAATTCTCTAACATCTACCAGGCTTCTTTATTCTTTACCTTTTATCTTCTGTGCCGAACGCTCTTCCTAGTGCCACCTTTCCCCTCCCCGCTCCGCCTCATATACAGTTTCTACCTTCTCTCTAACATCAGCTCATAGTCATAGTGTCTTAGGATTTCTATTGCTGAAAAGAGACACCATAACCATGGCAACTCCTATAAAGGAAAACATTAATTGGGGCTGGCTTACAGTTTCAGAAGTTTAGTCCATTGCTGTCATGGCGAGAAGCATGGTGGCAACATGCAGGTAGACATGGTGCTGGAAGAGCTGAGAGTTTTATGCCTTGATCCCCAGGCAACAGCAAAAGACTGTCACACTGAGTGTGGCTTGAGCACATTTGAGACTTCCAACAAGGCCACACCTCCTAATAGTGCCATTCCCTAGGGCCAAGCACTCAATTAGTCTACGTGGGGGAGGGGGTATACCTATTCAAAACACACACGTGGCTTCTGGATCTTAGGCCAGACTTCTGAGCCAATTCTCAAGTGTGACAAGTAATCAGATCTTTGGAGGACTTATAAAGACACAGATTGCTGAATCCTAACTTCTAATTCAGTGAACATGTTAGTTAGTTCCTTGTCATTCTGACAAAAATACTTGATAAAACCAGTTAGAAAGCAAGAAAACACATGTTTTGCTCATAGGCTCGGAGGCTTTAAATTACCATGATGGGGAAGGCATGATGGTACAGGAAGCAGAGCAAGACACTAACAGGAAGCAGCCAGGGCAAGATGCAGTGCCCATGGACATGCTCCCAGTGTCTCATTCCCTCTAACTAGGCTCTGCCTACCACAGGTCTATCATCTCCTAGCAGTCTATCTCTGTAGGTGATGGGTGTATTGTCTGCATTTGTGTGTGTGCACCATGAGCATGCCTGGTGCCCAGGAAGACGAGAAGAGGGTGTTGGACCCCCTGGAACTGGAGTTACAGACAGTTGTGGGCCCTGGTGTGAGTACTGGGAATTGAACCTTGATCCTCTGGATGATCAGCCAGTGCTCTTATCCACTGAGCCACCTATCCAACCACCAGTCTGCTCAATTTTTGAATCTGTGGATGCATAAAATCATTCGCTGGGTCAAAGCCCTTTTGATCTGGTGCTCTGGGAATGCTCTCACAGATACACCCAGAGGTGCACTTTCCAAATCTTTCTTGGTGTTTCTCAACCCAAACAAGCCAAAACTGAGCCATCACAGTGTTACCCAAGAAGAACCTGGGAGTTTTCATTTCTGGCATGTTCCCAGTGATGCTCATGTCTAGAGATCATGTTTTGAGAACTATAACCTCATAGTGCTTTACTGGGGATAGTTCTTGAAAGACATTCCCAGCCTCAGGGATGGAGCTATGGAAGACTTGGTGGTTGTCTGTCTTTTCTTAACACCAGATGGCCACAGCTGCTTCCAGCAACGTCCTTGGAGACATGCAAGCAGAGACTTCAAGACTGCATATGTGCCCAGCATCTCTTCCCATAGTCTGTCGAGTCTCTGCTTTTATATCTCCAATGGCAAGATTCTCATTACTTGTTAAGTTAGATCATCCATTGAGTGGCATTTCAGCTTCTACCTGGAGCAGAATAACTAGAGAAATTTTTAATTTCATTAAATTATGGGGTGGGTTGTAGGATGAATCGTGCAACTCTGATAACCCTTCAATCCTATTCATGAGGTTTCCAGGTATGTAAGTCAAGTCCCTGCCCACACTAAGATACCTCTATCTCAACTGAAGCAATGTCTTCTACTTCACAAACAAAAGACATTCTCGCCAAAAGCAAGAACAGAGTCGGCCTCAGGAAACACACTTTGTCGGATCTGCACTTAAACCCCAGAGCTTCCTCCCACTACTCTACAGTGTGCCCCTGTTGGGGAAAAGGCTTTATTAACATGGCTCCCCATAGGCTTCCTTGCCCTTGAATTGGCTTTGTACTGGAATTCTACCAGCTCATCCATCCACAACCACACTCTAGGGAAACGTTCGAACCAGGACTAAAACCCACTTCTGATTCCAATGTTGGAGTGTTGTGAGAATTCCTTTCTGGGGAGAAATAAACATCACAACATCTCCCCTGTCATTAAAAGGCCCCAGTGACAAACCCAAGTGCGATTTCACTAAAGTTCATCCTAAGGAACCGGTGAGTTTATTGGGCTTACCTATAGAACATGAATGAGGGGCTACCTAGGAGAGCATAGGAGAGCCCAAAGCAGCTACACTAAAGTGTCTTCACCTGACATGGATGATAGCCTCCCACAGCCACAGAAATGGAGCCTCCTTCCCCTAGTCTTCCCCAGCATGTATATTCTAGCATCTCCCAAGACTCCAAAGTCGCGGGCAAATAGGACTGAATTGCATACAAATGGCTGGGAGCAGCAACTCAAATCTCAGGGGAGGATCCAATGACTCTCTCAACCCTCTCCCCTGACACAAGGGTAAGCAGGCAACAGGCCCAATGGTGATGGTCTCTTGCAACCAGGCACAGCTGATTTGATGAAGGTGACAACTGTTTTGTTAATAGAATCACATTCTACAACATGGATGCTCTTCATTAATTCCAGAATAATTTGCTAAATGGTAAACCTAGAGGGCCCTAACTGGAGTGACCTTCCTGTACAGATCATGTTATTAGAAACACCAAACCCACAAGTCAGAAGCACCCTGCCTCCTTCAGGGTACCTTCCTCCCAGAGACCATCTAGACCTAAGATACCAAAGAAGACCAGAGAGGGCAATAGACTTGCCCAGCCTCCCTTTCAGCTCGACAAGGACCAGTCTACCAACCTCAGCTAGGCCCTCATCTTACCCCGATGACATCTCTTCCAACCAAACGAAACCAGCAATAAATTCAAACCACAGAAGCAAACTATTTTTCTCCTGAGGAGCAAGCAACAATAAAAAATCCTGACAATATCAAGCACTGGAGAGGATGTGAGAAAATTGTACTTTTCTAGGCTCCTGGTGGAAATGGAAATTTCTACAACTCCTTTGGAAGAGCAATGGACGTACCCAGGAAAATTGAAAGTGTGCATAACACAGAAGCTAATGATTCCACTCTAGGAGACATGTCTGCTCAGAAACTCTCCCGCATGGGCCTGGTGAGACCCAGGGCGAGAATGATGCCTGCAGAATTGTTCGCTATGGTGAAAAATTGGAAACAATATAAATATGCAACAGGATGTAAATGAGAAACTAAACATGGCCTCTCCGCATGACAGAATACCTGGCAGCCAATTGAATGAAGGGATTAGAGCTACATACATCAACAAGAAGAGAGGTCAAAAGCAAAACAAGCAGTGTGTAAAGGGACCAGGAATAAATCTGGGCAAATGTTGAGAAATGTTCTTATAAAGCAATATCGTGCGTTCTCCCTTCATCATACATATATATGTATGTGAAAATACAAAGGTTTCCAAAAGAATTATTTCAAAAGGCATGGCTATTCGTGAAAATCAAGATAGCACTGACTCTGAAAAAGGGTGAAGACTCAATTTGGAGGATTTATCAATATCTATGTTTTCTCTCACTCATTAAATATATAAATAAAAATATACAGCTATCCAGGTAGTGGCCATGTCAACTCGTTGCTTTTGTATTTTTATTTTATTTTTAACTTCTGGATAAAAGAAATAGAGAGGCTATTCTGAGGTACTGCCCTCTGGGAACCCCTTGAGCCAGCATGACTGACCAAATGGCGTTTCTTGGATTTCAATAATTCATTGCCCAAGCAGGGCATGAGTGTCCAGTGCAGGCTAAAACCCAGCTCCCTCCATCCTGACTAGAGATGACCTTGGGTTTGAACAAAAAGAGAGAGGGCTTAATGCACTGAATGCTTCTCCACACACCTCAGGGAGGTGCAAGGGGGCTCTCACCTGGTTCAATAATTCATCAGCACCTCAGTGAGATGAGGTGAGGATCCCTCCATAGGCCACTCTAGCTGACGTGAGGTGGGGGTTCATCCAGAATACAGGAAGGAGTGAATATACAATGCCCTATAATCATGAAAGAAAAGACCAAATGGGTTCATGAATCACAGAAAAACCCTGTAACTATGCAGAGCTCAGTGGAAGGGTGTGTGCTAGAACAAACAAGGGCCCTGAGTTCAACTCCCACCACAGGGGGAATCTGCAGGCTCTTCAGGAGGTCTTGGGGAGAGAAAGTGGGCAGAGGTTACTGAGTACTAAATGTTACTTTTCTTTCAAGTTATCAGATGCTATTGGTGGTTTTGGCCCATGGACCACACTTTGAGAAGCAAGTCTCTCCACTGCTCATATTATTTTGTCTTTTTGCCTCATCATTATATTATAAGCAGGAACATGAATATTGATAGGATCTGGTAGTATGTGGGTCAAAAGAATGAGGAACCAAACCTAACCTATATGTCTACAAAAAAGTGGCTGGTGGGACCAAGGTATTAGCATCCCTCGGTTACAGGTTGTGAGTTTTATAGAGGAAAGAGACTAGAGCGGTGTTAAAGCATAGAGTTTGGCTGGAGTGACCAATCATCCTTGTTTTGGGGGTCCTAGCATGGAAAACGGCCAAGTTAAGTTGAACATGTTAGTCACTGTATTCATTTTATGCGTCTGTGACAAAATGAGTGACAGAAACAGTTAAGAAATACGTGTCACGGCTCACAGTTTCAAGGGGTTGCTGTCCATCATACTGGGAAGGCAAAGCAGAAGGGCTCCGTGCATGGCAGTGGGAGACTAAGGCAGTGGCTGTTCACACTGTGGTAGACCAAGGGAGCATGAATGGACCTAGAAGCGGGTATAACCTTTAAATGAGAGGGTACATACAGCTGCTGGCTATGCTGCACCTCCAAAGGGTTCCACGTACCCCCAAACAAGCACCGTCAGCTAGAGACAGTTCAGGCTCAGCCATCAGAGACACGTGTCAAGATACAGCTTCACAGTGGAGAACCTCTCTGCTCCTCACTGAAGCTCCTGGCCTCAGGAATAACTGTCCCTTCCTCTCTTCTCTCCCCTCCTTGTCACCAATGCTCCATCTAAAGAACTTTCCCTACCCGGAGTTCAGTTCCCCACAGTCTCAAAAAGTCCCAGAATCTTCTAGAACAGGGATTCTCAGCCACGGCATTTTCCACCTGTGAACGAGACAGTCAAACACCGTTTGTTGTGCTGGAGACCATCTTGTCCTCTGAGGGACGTTCCCTGGCCTCTACCTACTCAATTCAATCAGCAGCACATACCCCTCAGTTATAACAAACAAGAATGTCCAGAGGACACCACTGCCCCTGAGAGAAAACCAGTGGCCTAGAGCCATGTTGACATCCATCAGGGCCCTAACCCTGGGCTCAGTGACAGTCAGTCATTCCCCTGAGCTTCATACCCCTCCTGGCCCAGCCATCTGCCCTAGTGCACTTGGCAAGTGAGAGACCTAGGATAGCGGGATCCTCTAGGCCAGTGAAAGACCCTGTCTCCAAAAACAAGGTAGCAGGGCCAAAGAATGACCTGAAATTGTCCTCTGGCCTTCACATGCATCAAGATATATGCACCTACACACACTTGAACTAAAAGGGGGTGGGGCAGAGGAAGGAAGGAAAGGAGAGAGGGAGGAAGGAGGAAGGAGGAAGGGAGGGAGAAAAGAAAAGGAGGAAGGGAAGAAGGGAGGGAGGAAAGAGAAGGGGAAGAAAGTAGGGAGAGGGAGAGACAGGGGGCAGGGGAGGAAGGGAGGGAGGGAGGGAAAGAGAAAGGGAAGTGGTTGTGGGAGGGGGGAGAGGAAGGAAAGAAGGAAGGGAGGGAAGGAGAGAGAGAGAGGGAAGAAAGGAGGAAGGTACTGATCAAATGAAGCAAGAGATATCAAACATAGCATCTGTCATGCACTAATGGCAGCCAGTAAAAGGGATAATGTATCTCCATATCCACTGACATGGAAATATCCCTAATAAAATTCACTGTCTGTTTATAAGCCCATCTGTGTATTTACACTCAAAGAAATGCCCACCAAATGGTCAAAGTCCTTTGCCACTGAGTAGTAAGGTTCCAGAGAACTTGTTGCCCACTGGGCCTCAGTTTCCTAAAAGCAAGTTCCCAAACAAACAAACAAAAAATAACTTACAAGTCCTACTTTCAAAAAATGTATTTTAAGATGAGAAAAGTCTCTTGATAAAATATTAAGTGAGGGCTGGGTACATTGTTTCCTAGGCAAGCAGATCCCCTGTGACCAAGTAAAAAGCCAAGCATGGTGGTGCTTACCCGCAAGTGCTTGGAGGAGGGGTACAGACAGGAGGACCCCAGGGGCTCACTGGGCAGCCAATCTAGCCAATCAGTGTGTCCAGGTTCAGTAAGTGATCCTGACTCAAAAAACAAGGAGGAGGACAATAGAGAAAGACACCCAACATTGTACCTGTAAGAGCATATATGTATTCTGTGTGTCTCTCTCTCTCTCCTCTCTCTCTCTCTCTCTCTCTCTCTCTCTCTCTCTCTCTCTCTCTCTCTCTCTCTCTCTCTCACATACACACACACAGACACACACACTAGGATGAAAAAACAGCTCACAAAGATTAGCATCCTAGTCAAAGAATTTTTTTTTTTTTGAAAAGTAGTAAAATCTGAAGGAAATATACCATGTGTCAGCAGCTACAGTTCTGAGGGTCAGAGACTAGGTCGTCACCTGACTGTGTCTCCTTTTTCTTAGTCCTTGCTTCCCAAACCCATTAGCTCTAGATTTTGCAGTATTGTGGGAAAGCCAGTGACTTCACAGAACTGTCAACTCCCAACACAAGGCTGAGCTGACTGGGACCTGAAATTCTTATATTTTTTAACAGAAATCTTTTGTTTTTATTTTATGTGCACTGGTGTTTTGCCTGTATGCGAGCGTGGGATCCCCTGGAACTGGAGTTACTGACTGTTTTAAGCAGCCATGTGGGTGCTGGGAATTATACCTGGGTCCTCAGGAAGAGCAGCCAGTGCTCTTAACTGCGGAGCCATCTCCAGCCCCTAAAATTCGTATTTTATTAATTGAAGGAAAATGAATGGAAAGAAATCTGAGCGTGCCTCGTGGCTGCGTGCTTGAAAGCAGCCTTTCTAATGCAAACAAGAATTTCTCTGCAGAGAAAAAGAGAGCAAGGGATGATTTTTAAACAGCTAAATGAAAAGCTAGAGGGTTTTGGTATTTTTTTTTAACTTATTTGAAGAGAAAATCCAAAAGCTGCCCCAGTGCCTGGCCCAGTTCCAAGCCAATGCTATACTCTACATCTGCCTCTGATGAGCTCTCAATGCCCCGTGCAAACTTTCCTGGCAGATGCATCAGGCTTTTTCAGTCTTTAAAACAAACTAAAGGCTATATCTTCATTTCTTATTCAGTTTCTGAAAGTGAAGCAGACTCAATGAACTCACACAAATTCCATAGACTGACTTCCTTAGACCTCGGCAGAAGGTACTTAAGTGTGCAGATGTGTGCTGGTTTTTAAAGGAGGCCTTTCTGGATGGAGGGGGGAGGTGGAGGACTCCCCAGGTTTTTGCTCAATTTGTTTTAAGTTGGTAATGAAATCTGTGAATCTGTGCTCTCTTTCTTCAGGAAAAATAGAATTTGGGTCCCTTTTGAAACCCCGAACGCAACGGGATAATGGAGAAATCAGACTCAATAGTGCATTTCTTATCCGTTTCAGAGCTCGCTGTAAACATGATGACACCACACTTTGGGGGTCTTTGAGACTTCTTTTGCTAGCAGCACAGCAACTCAGGTGGATTCCTGGCTAATGGCTGATACTTTGGTTGACTTTTGTCAACATCGCCTGTCTGAGCTTTTGAAATAAAGTTATGAAGTTGATGCCAACTTCATACAAAGACCACCCCACTCTGGTTGCCCTGGGAGAGAGTCTTTACACTAAACCCTCCTTCCTGGAGGAGGGGGCTGAAGGAGAAAGAGGGGGTTCATTTATGGGAAACTCACAGGTGCCAAAGGCAGCCACGCACAAAGGGGGTTTGAATAAGTCTCTCCCTGTGGTCCAGAGGTGACAGAGGCAAACAGAGCACCTCTGCTCAGTCACAAAATCAATACAAACAATGCAAACAATGCATGATGCTGAGCATCCATGTTTAAGTCAGCACCTTCATGTGAATACTGTGCAGATTCCGCATTCAGAAATGCAGAAGCTAATGAAAAGTAATAACAATTATCAAATCACAGCACTCAGAGACAAAACTTACCTCTTTCCGGATAGCATACTTTAAAGTCTCCCACCTCACAGAGAATTACAACTGACGACAGCACTGTCCCGCCAGAAGCTAGGCAATGCCTGGACAGATAGCTGTTGGACTGTCACAGTGGGCAGGTATGCTGGCATTCAGTAGCTAGAGACCGGGTTTGACACTAGTCATCTACAAAGCCCTCTACCCACTGCAAAATTCTTGATACCCAAATGTCAGTGTAGTGCCAAGGACAAGAGACCCTGCCACAAACACATGGTTATGCAGCGCTGTGGTCCTTGTCATCTTGCAAGGAAGCAAAATCTGCTGTGCTCAGCCTCCGCCTGTTCTTTAGACAGGACGTCACTCTGCATTTACAGAACTCTTGAAGCAGAGAGATTATTGTAAATTCTATTGATGAAGGAACTGGGGCTCACTGCGGTGAAGCATCCTCACTGAGGTGGATGGCAGCTGACTGAGGTATTGAGACCAAGTTCACAAATGAAGGAGTCCCAGCTCAGCTTTTCCTTTGTCTGCCATTTGTTCCCATTTAAAACCTGACTCGGTTTACAAAAAACAATTAGGGATCGTGGAGGAAGACTGTGGAGCCTGGCTTCTAGAATCTGAGAGGCAGGACTCCATCCGTACCATCTGAAGTATCCCATTGTATAATTCTTTTCAATACCAAAATTCAGGTTTTCAAGGCTGGGGAGACAGCACAGTCTGTAGCATGAATAATAAAAACTCAGAAACAGAAATTGGAGTTCAACCCGAAAACCAGAAAAGTAAAGCAGTCAGCCACTAGAGAAGTCTTACCTCTACCAAGGTTAATCAACCACAGACTAAGCAGGCTAAGCATCTCTCTCCTCTCATTTTATATCCCTCTAGTTCTGGGATTAAAGGCGTGTGACTCCCTGGGACTGGGATTAAAGATGTGAGCCACCACCACCTTGATTTGTTTCCGCATTGGTCTTGTGTAGCCCAAGCATCTCTCCTCTCTCTCTCTCTCTCTCTCTCTCTCCCTCTCCCTCCTTCTCTCCCTTCCCTTTCCCTTTTCCTCTCCCTCCTCTTTCCCTTCTTCCCTGCCCCCCCCCCCATTCACACTGTTGTGGTTTGAATCTGAAAGTCCTCCACTGGTTTATTTAAACACTTGTCCCCAGCCGGTGGTATTTAGGGAGCTGGGAAAGCTTCTGGGGCTGTTTCTCTGCTTTGTGGTGTGATGTGATGTAAAGAGCCTCCTTCCTCTACATGCCTCCAATCCCATGAACTAATTCTCCATGCCGTCTCCACCATGACTAACTGAAATCTCCTGCTCCAAGGAGAGAATGGCCCAAGAATGCTATTGATGTGATTTGGTAAGATAGATGAACATTACGTTTCTTTGATAACTTGCGGGTGTTTCGTGGCCCCCATCCAGTATTCCTCAAAGTAAGGTTGAGCAATATCACCTTGGAAATTTTTCAGACACTCTAGAGCTGGGCACAAGCCTTGTATGCTTCAATAAGCCTGTTAGATGATTCTAATGCACGTTCAGCTTTGAGATCCATGGCCCAAAGCAGTGAAAGACAGCAGGGAGAAAAAACAAACAACAGAAACAGAACACTAAAGGACTTCTGTCCCCCGTGTTCCCTTCTAAAGCAACTGACTGCAGAGAGTAAGTCACTCTCCCTCAGGTAGACAACAAGCAACCATAGCAACACAGTGGCTCCTGGTGGGTCTCAGATCTTCACCATGAGAACATCTTTCCTTAATAAACAGAGAAGCTTATATGTAAATCAAACTCTGGTGTCTATTGTCCCTTCCCCTGCCTGTAGCAGGAACTGTCTCTTGGCATCTTCAGAGTGATAAAGACTTGGTTTGCTTTGATGCTGCTTTATCATTTCAAGTCGATGCATACCCCCTCCAGATCTTGATAAGTGACCACCTAATAGCCTGAGCTTTTCCCCCCTGTTGTTGTACATTTGGTCTCCTTAATGCTAGGCCTCCTGAAGCCTATTGCTTCAGCTTTATGGACAGCCACTTCAAACTGGTAGCACTAACTGAGCTCTGGGTAAGCTAGAGCCAATTGTCCTCCACAGCTGACATTTTGTCGGGTCTCCCTGATGCTGCTCTAAGCTGCGAGTGTTGGAGGGCCAAGTCCACAATTTCATGCCTTCCGGGTGCTACCACTCCATTGCTTCTTGATTCAACAGTACCAAGGTAGCAAACTCTGTACTAGGGCGAGCCAGTTTGCCTGGTACTGAAATGTTTTCCAGAAGTAGTGAGACTTCTCACACTAAAACCAAGACAACCCCTGGGAGCAACTCTCAGCCAGTAGAAAGGAGATTTAGTAGCCCGAACCTATCTGTGTCGGACAGTGGGCTTTCAAGACATCCCCCTGTGATCCCAGCTCCGGTATTCGGGGCCATGGGTAATCTCTGCCCTTGGGAGTGGGCTACACCTGTGGCTCAATTCTAAAAAATCAAATCCAGAAAAAGTAAGGTTGTGTCCCTTTGAGATTACATTACAAAAAGAGATGAACTTGCTGGTTCTCTCTCATGTTTTTCTTGCTGACTCTGTGAAACCAGCTGCCATGTTGGAAGACATTCTGTGATCAAGTTCATGTTCTGAGGAATTAATGTCTCCAGTAAACTGTGATGGGTTGAATTGTGCCCCACCCAAAAAAAAAAAAAAAAAAAAGATGTGAGGTCCCACCCTTTCCCCTGAAAAGATGTGAAGTCCGGAAGTTCATGCCTTTAGAAAATGACCTCATTGGAAAATGCAGTTATTAAATATAAAATTAGTCAATGTGAGGTCATAGAGAAATTACCCTTTAATCCAATGTGACCGGTTTCCTTGTAAGATGAGAAGAGACACACACCTGTGCACATGTAAACACAAAGGCAGAGGAGAGATGCCATACCTGCTATCAAACAAACACTACGAACTGTGGGCATCGCCAGACCCTGGGCCCATGCATGGCACAGATGCTCCCTCCCAGCTCGAGGAAAGGACTGTCCTGACAGCAGTCTGACCTGACATCTAGAACTATGAAGGCAGACAGGGACTGCTTAAGTCCCCCACAGTGGCAGTTTCTCTGCTTTGCTCTGCACTCCCTGCTCCCAGGAAGCCCATTCATCATAATTATGCCAACAGCCAGAGTGATCTCTGTGCAACAAAGAACTTTCTGATCTTATCATGCCTACATTTTTGCCCTTCAGCGTTTCTCCTACTGACTTCATTTTAAAAATAAAGTCTCAAGCTGTAGCCTTTCGTCACACTACTCGGCCCCGTCGTGTCTGCTTCAGCATTACCCAGCTTCTTTATATGGTGACTTTCTTGTCCTTCCTCGGAGCTTTTACATAAGCTTTCTGCTGATGTGTCCCCTCTAACACCACCCTGGCTCTGCTGCTAAGTCTCCCAGACACGTCCCCATTCATCTAACCATGAATAAAACAGTTTCAGAAACACTAGACCGGAAGCAGTTTTCCTTTCCATCTTGCCTGAAAAAATCTCTTACTCTGAAAAATCTCTCACTGATAAATTTTTTGTCTCCACTAGGGTGATCAATTATTTCTGTTTTCCCAGGACTAAGGAACATCCTTCTTCCTTGGGTATAAAACAAGGGAAACCCATGGAGAATCCTAGGCCAGCAGGAAAGGGCTGTCGCTCTAGCTGGGAGGCCTTTTTCCCTCTAGAAGCTGCTTAGAAACCAAGGCCAACAGCCAAACATTAACCCGAAAAGCTTGCTGTCCCTCGCTGTAGGTTCTTCTGCCCCTTCTACCTCTGTCTGCTACTGTCAATTAGCAACACAGTTAGTTATTGACCACAGCTAATTGCAATACATATTTTATTAATTCCCAAACAAAAGGTTGGCTTCAATTAGTCAAGTGTGAAAATTTGATTTTGGTGGGTTGAACACAGGCCCGTGGTTACCATCACCAATTAGCAGGCTCATGCCCAGAAGCCCTCATTAGTGCATGTGTTTATGACACACAAACGAAAATAAAAAGGCATGGCAACATTTTTCTGAATTCCACCAGAGACAAAGAAGAAAACATAGTCCAGTTTACGTAGACTGTAAAAGCAGTCATTACCCACTACAATGTAAAACCCAGCCACATTTTCAGACTGCTTGCCAAGAGTAGAATCCCATATAAGAAAATGCATTGCTTGGAAATGCTACCATATCTTGCCTATAGCTAGTGGTTAATAATGGTTTTTGTCTATGTGTATGTGTGGTATGTTTGTGTGCATGGGGATGCACATGTCTGTATGGGGTGTACACATATGTGCAGTGTGCATGCAGAGAACAGAGCCAGACTCTGGATGCCTTCCTCAATCACTCTCCACCTTACTGTCTGAGGCAGGGTCTCTCACAAACCTGAAGCTCATTAGTTCAACTAGACTGTCTGGCCAATGAGCTCCAGGCATCCTCCTGTTTCCACCTCCGTAGTAGATTTTACATAGGTACCAGGGATCTGAACCCAGGTCATCATGTTTGCACAACAAGCAGTTTTACCAACTGAGCCATCTCCCCAGCCCTGATAAATTGTGTTTGACCAAATCATAGAATATTCAAGTGGCAAAGGTTCTTAGAACTAATCCTGTGTTAGTGCGACTCGGGGAAGGGAGATAATGTGACCAGGGTTTCGCATCTGCAAAGGGCAGCTAGGACAAGAGCCTTGCAGACCAGAGTTTTCTGCTTCACCACTCCTGATATCCTGGGTTGCAGGTCTAGATTGTGGCTACCCTGTGTGCTGTTGTATGCTTAGCATCCCTGACCTCTGCCCACCACATATCAGGGCATATATGGTCACACACACACGTCATGACAAACAAAACAACCTCCAGATATTGCCAAATATCTTCCAAAGGGAGGGAGGTGGTAATAGAGTACCTCAGAATGCCCCTTGACTGAGATTCATCATAAATATAGACCAGTGCTTCTCAACCTGTGGTGCCCAGAGCAATAGTACCAGTGTCACTAGAAACAGGTTCAAAATGCAAACAATCAGGCCACACCACTAGAAGTCATAAGGGTGGGTTCTAGTCCTGATGTGATACAGATAAAACAGTCTGAAAGGCCCTGGGACAGGTTGTCTCCAGCCTCTGCAAAGTGATTTGTTCTTGTCTCTATTTCTAAATAAGGAGATTGAGGCTCATAAAGATCAATAATGATTAGTAATGATTTAGCAGTGGCAGAGCCAGAACTAGAGCAGGACTCTGTACGATCTAGAAATGAGCTTTCTGTTTACTGAATACAGGGCAGCAGAAATGAGGAAAACCACAATTCAGCTTCAGCCTGTCTCTCCCAGACCATGCACACCACAGAGGCAAGGTCGGCCGGGCCCAGATATCTTATGAGGTTCTGCAGGCCCTTCAAAATCTGAAGAATGGGGCAGAAGCTTGGAAAGTTCATCATCCCTCTGAGATGTTGTGAGCCCGATGGTCAGTTGGACACTGGTATTGCCGGACCACCCTAGGTTAATACCCTGAATAAACAGGATGTACACACGCAGATACCGCATGCTGGGAACTTTCCTGTTTGTGGGGTTCTACAGAAGCCACTGTTTTGGGTATCAGGACCCCCTTCCCTGGACACAGCTGATTGGCTTAGAAGGGTGTTCTACCTAAATTGAACCCACCGTTCCCTTCCTGGAGTTTCAGTGTGGAACAAGGTGGAAGGTGACTCCCTCCCTGTGGCAGCTGAAATTGTGAGCCTAAACCGGGCGTGGTGGTGCACGCCTTTAATTCCAGCCATCTGGAGACAGAGGCAGGTGAGTATCTGAGTCTGAGGCCAGACTGGTCTACAAAGCAAGTTCCAGGACAGCCAGGGCTATTATAGAGAAACTCGGGCAGGGAGGGGGGATGAGCGAGCCTGTAAACTCTGGAACTCCTGGTCTCTACCATGCTTCTCTCATAACAAAAGAGACTTAGCTCAAATTTTTTTAAGACTTTTTTTTTTTCTCTATGTAGCCATGGCTGTCCTGGAACTTGCTCTGTAGACTAGGCTACCTTCAAATTCATAGAGATCCACCAACCTCTGTCTCCCAAAGCTGGAATTAAAGGCATGTGCCACCACCACCTGGCTAAAACGGACCTTTTTTAGGCTGAAGAGATGCAGAGTGCTTGCTGTGCAGGCATGAGACCTGAGTTCGGATCCCCAGCATTTCCATAAACACCAGACACACTAGCCTTCCTCTGTAACCCCAGCACTGTGGAAGAGCAGGACACAGAGACAGGCAAGATCAAGGGCTTACCGGCTAGTCAACCTAGCCTGAAACAGAGCTCCAGCTTCCCTGAGAGACCTTGTCTCCAACACTAAGGTGGAGACAACAGAGGACACCTGACCTTGATCTCGGGCACAAGTGCACAGGCAAGGGCAGTTGTGCACACACAGACATACATACCATACACTGAGAGGAGAGGAGAATGGAAGGAAAGGAGAAAGGGAAGGGGAGAGGAAAGGGAGAGGAGGGGAGAGAAAAAGGGGTAGGGAGGGAAGGAGGAGAGGAAGACAGGAGAGGAGAGGAGAAGAGAGGAGACAAGAGGAGAAGAGAGGAGACGAGAGGAGTTGAGTTCTTTTCACGTCTGAGGCTATGCAGGAATACAGGTAATATTTTCTACACTATTCAAGAGCTAAGGGAAATGTAGCACTGTAACCTTTCACCCTGAATTTGGAAAGGCTTGCTCTGAGAAGGTCTTCCTGTCCTCTCCATGGTCTATGACCTCTGAAAAGTGTTCTAATCTTCCTGGAGGAACAAGAGCCACCCTGGGCCCCCCTGGCCTCAGAAGTGAATACTTGGGTGCCCCATTATACCCATCAGCGAGACCTAGGACAGACAGCAAAATCCATACGGGGAGGAAGAAAGAAAATCCCGTCCAGCAAAGGGGTTGTGATTTACTGAAGGCTGGCCTTAAATTAACAAAGTAATGCAATCATTCGGGAGAAAACAGAGAAAAAAAATTATTATACCAGCCATGTGACTCCAGGCCCTTCCTGCCTCAACAGGGGTTCAAATTCATAATCTATATGTCACTTCCAAATCCCCAACAACAAAAAGTGTCTGGGGTAGAGACAATATCGTGGGGTTTTTGCTAGAGACTGAATAGATAGAGGCATGGATGGATGGATTTATAGATGCACGGACAGATGGATAGATGGATAGGTGGATGTAAGAATAGATGAGTGAGGTATGGACAGATGGATGGATGGAGAAATTATTGAGAGTGTTAAAGCTTCTTAAAGGCAGATTAGGGGTATCCAGCTGACAGATGAGGCAAGGACTTACATTGACCCAAAGAGACAAAGACCTGCCTTGAACAAACTACCCTCCCACCTCTCTCCAAGCCTCAGGTTCCCTCATCTACACAAACATAAGGCCGCCTTCACTTTTCTTTCTGGCCCCTTCTATTTCCCAAATCTAAGGAAAACAGAGCCATTTCCAGCTCTCTGCAGAGCAGGGCTCACTGCCCATCTGCCGGTCCCGTTTGCAGAGCGACACCAGGATGGGTGGGGTGGGCAGTTGGGAGGTCTCCAGTTTATCTGAGAACATCGCTACAGATGCATCCGAAAAGGGTGAGACGTGGGCCTCAAGGCAAGTGAGAAGTCTGGAGCATTGCCACCTGGTCCTGTCCCCACACTCACCAGACCGGCTCTATCCCAATGGCGAGACTTCCCACAGGCATAGGGGGCGGTAGAGTGCCATCGCAGGACACCCCCACTGTGCTCCAATGTCAGAGATGAAAGTTTTTAGGTCCCAGGAAGCAGGGGAATGGCGGTGATAACAAGCTGATGTAACTCTCGGGCCAGTGAGACCAGCAGCTTGCCTGGACACTGCCCAGAGCACTATCATGTCACAAAGATGTCCTTGTGAAGGGCTCTGAAGTCTGCAGATGTGATTCCCTCCCTTCATAGTGCAAAGCACTAACAAGTCACTCAGGCTGAGCACTCACCGTGTCCCCGGAACCACTCCCAGCTGCCCTGCCTTACTCTCGATGAGTGAGCGAAGGGAGAGCTGGGGCCTGTTCACCTTCTCAGAAGCACACAATGAGGAGGTGACAGAAGTCAGCGGGAATTTTGCTCTATCCAGAGACAGGGATGTACCACCAAAGGCAAAGCCCAGCTCTCAAAAGCCAGAGGTTCTTTAGCCTGTGTGGGCCATCTGCAGCCTCAGAGCGCCCTTCTCAATGCTGGCCTTACCAATCCCGCACAGCCTTGCTCACACTTTCACGGCCCAGGCTCCACACACAGTGTCTCCTCCACACAAACCTCCTGACTGCCCCTCCACCACCCAGTGAGACAGAATTAACTCATCACTCCCTCCGGTCCTACTGACCAGAGAGGTGAATCTATCTAGACAGGAAGTGTCCCACCGTATGTCTCTCCCGGCCTTCTGGCAGGCAACGGCTTCCAGGATCTTGTTTCTGTGTGGCCAGGCTCCAGTGTCAGGTTCAGTGACCAGGGAATGAATAGCCAGTGAACTGAAGCCTCATCAGAAATTCAAGTTCAAATCCGGACCCCACATGGACGTCTAGCAACAAAGGAATGGAAAAGGAAGCTACTGCGATGCATAGACAACGGAACTGTTTCTCCACATAATGAACCAAGGCGTGCTTTACAGGAAAATGGAAACAGCTGGAGATAATATCGTACGTTATCTCTCATTTGTGGTTCCTACATTTTCTATAGATACACAAAATCACGTACATGGATCAGTAGGGTGGTGAAGCCTGGAAACACGTTCGCCACCAAGCCTGACGACCTGGGTTCAATTCGCAGAGTCCACACGGTGAAGGAGAAAAACAATGCCGAAAGTTGAAGCATATACACACCCTTTAAATAAAGGTAAAAAGTTGGTGTGTTCTTTTTTAATCATGTATGTAAGGGACTGGAGATCTGGCCCAGCCGTTAAAAGCACTTACTGCTCTACCAAAGGACCCAAGTTCAGGACCCAGCAAACACTTGGGGGGGTGGGGGCACAAAGTAGAAGTGAAATTGTCTGGAGAGAAGAGACTCAGAGAAGGGGGGACAAGGAAATGGAGAGTATAGCACATACATGCACCGAAGCTTTTTTGTTCATTAAATACTTTTAAAATGAAACAAAACAGGGTTGGAGAATCATCCCCCAGCTCAGCCAGTAGAGCGCTTGGCTAGCATGCATGAAGGCTGGGGTTTGGTCCCCGGCACCACACACACCAGCCATGGTGGGGCACACCTGTAATCCCAGCATCGAGGAGGACAAGAGCAATCATCCCCGAAGTTCCAAGGGAACTTAGGCTCCACCTTCTGCCCACTGTCACCAGCTCCCGAGGCTACGTTCCCACCAGCGCCTCCAGGGCTGATAGGACTCCTGGGGCAGAAACCAGCAGGTGCCCACAAAAAGGCACTCTATAAGCACTGGGGGACAACAGGAACCACTTCTACTGTGAGTTCTCAGTGGGGCCTGCGTGAAGCCTACGGGACAGACAGATGTGACAAGAGACATCTGTCTCAATGAAGTGCTAGGCATCAGAACCAGAATAACATGGAACCAGAAAGAGGGGGTCTCTTTCTATCTGCCTCTGCTCCCCTCATCCCTCGGCGCTGTGTGCACCTGCCTTTCTCCTCCTCTCCCTCCCCACACTGGAATCTATTTTCTGCTCTGTATGTATCTTTTACCCCCCCACACACCCCCAAATCATCACACCCACCCCTCCTGGCCCTTTACGTCCCTTCCCGGAGGAGCCCATGACACGAGAGTGAAGTATCTTGCTTAATATTTGTTTACTTGGGAACAGTGAGTTTTATGTACACTGATCTTAATTAAATTCTCAGCAAGTTTCTATTTGTGAATAAAGAGGCATTCTGCCCATGAAGGGGCCTTTAAAATCTTGGCATCTTATTACCATTACACCCAGCTCTTGGAAGCAACACCCGGGATTCAGTCTTTCATCTGGGGCCGATGAAACTAGCTGTGTTCTCAGCAACACAGGTTATTGGCAATTTCGCTCTGGGAGGGATGTGGCTTTCTTTTCAGACGTTCTAGTGTGGTGCTTCAAATGCCATGGTGACTCGCTGCTCCATCTGTGTGGGCGCCTGATAGATAAAATGCTCCCACAAAGTGCCAGCTGGGGTATCAGCCAGAAAACACGATTTCTACCCCAACCAGTCTAGAGTCCTTGCCCTTCCTATCCTCTGCATGAGTCCCCGAAAAATGATTGCACTCCGAAAGCACGCTTCCTCAGTCTCCTAGTGTCTCCTCTTCCAACTTGTTATCCACGTAGTTTTCTTTGAGACATTCCCCCAAGGTCACCTTCCCCAGAGCCCCCTCTGGCTGCCTTGAACTGACACCTTATCTTCTATGCTCTCTAAACTTTGGAACCCCTGTGTATGAGGCATGTAATGTTCTTACAACTCATTTGTCAAAAGAACCTGGTCATTTGTCCTGATGTGTTCCACCATATAGACTTTGAGGGTTATATCCCTGTGGTACAAAAAAAAATTAAGTATAATGAGATGATGGTGATGATGACGATGATGACATTGATAATGACAGAATAAATAAAGAAGTGTAGGTAGATGTGGGATTTGGAGGGAGAGGGAGGTTTTGAGTCAGGGCCTTGTTATGGAGCCCAGGCTAGCCTCCAACTCAAGGTCCTCCTGCCTCCAGCTCCCGAGTGTTGGAGTTAATGAAGTCCTACCACACACAGCTTGAAAACACAGTAAAAGGACAAATTCAAGTTCAGAACTCAGTGTAAAGATCACAGGTAGAGATATATCTGGGAGTCATCAGGATAATCCGAATTATTTTTCTCCACAGTCAATTGGAGGGAAGGTATAGACAGACTAGAAGGCACAGACGAACTCACCTAAACCTAAAACGGCTAAAACTAGTTTGGGGATCAGGATGTATGAGACACAGACAGGCAGCCTCAGACCAACAAGCTCACTGAAGTCCTGCGTGTAAACCAGAACACCCAACAGGACACATAAGTGTCACCATCACTACCACCACCACCTTCCACACCTGTTCATGTGTTCACTTATTCAACAGCTCAGGCAAGTGATTCTAGCATCCCTGTTCTATGAAAGGGAAAACTGAGGTTCAGCGAGACTTAGTAACAGCTCAACAACAGCCAGGATTCAGTCTGCGATATGGACCACAGCACTGTCAGCACAAAGATGCTCATAGCCACATTGTCCACAACAGCCACAGAACCTGGGAACAACCCAAACGTCCATCAATAGGAGAGTGTTTGATCAACTGTAAGTGTGAGGGACAGATGGATACCATTCGGATCTACTCTTAGGTCTGGGGGTGTAGGTCAGTGGTGGGACGCTTAACCAGCATGCATGAGGTACTAGGACTGGTCCCTAGCAGCACATACACATAAAAAGGAGGCAAGCATGAGGACCTGAGTTCAGATTCCAGCACCCACATCTTAAAACCAAGTGTGGTGGCACTTGTAATCACAACACGGGAGGCTGTTGTAGAGAGGCCACTTGCTTGTTTCCCAGCTGCCCAGACTCCCAAAATAACTGTATTAATTAAATCACTGCTTGGCCCATTAGCTCTAGCTTCTTACAACTTAATTTAACCCATCTCCATTAATCTGTGTATTACCACGTGGCAGTGGCTTACTGGCAAAGTGACTGTCTCTGGCTCCATGGCTTATCTCTAAACTCCACCTTCTTTCTCCCAGCATTCAGTTTAGTTTTTCCCACCTACCTCTATTCTCTGCACAAGCCCAAAACAGTTTCTTTATTCATTAACAGTATTCACAGCATACGGAGGCAAATCCCCCATCAGGAGGCAGAGATAGGAAGGTCCCTAAGTGCTTGGTAGCCAACCAGTCTAGCCAATCAGTAAGCTCCAGATGCAGTTAGATACTTTGTCTCAAAAAGTAAGAAGGAGAATGGTTGAGGAAGATACCCAACATCAACCTCTACATGCTCAGACACAGATGCGCAGACACACATCCACTATATTACACCATACACACACACACGTGTGCATACACATGCACATGCAAACCAGGCTAAAATCTCCAAAGGAAGGCATGAGGAACACGATGCAGGGAGCTCACCATGGGATTCAAGTCCTGCTCAGTCAGTGACAGTGGAGTATGTGGGGTATGGCAGTACCTCCTCTGAGTCTCAGCTTCCTCTCCTGGTCAATGGGAGCTGCAACACCCTCTCCTGTGACCCACAGATCTGCAACAAGAGCCAAACAGAAACAGACAGAACGCTTTCAGCAGAAGGATGTGTGCGTGTGAGAACTGATGGCTGCGGTTACCAGGATTCCAAACACACCTGAATCCACTCAGATGACTCCTGGGACCCCGGAGAATCTGTCCAGTCTTGTGGGCAGAATGACAGAGCCAGACTCCCAGAAACCTCTGCTTTTCCGTATTGCTCATATTCGGGAAAAATCCCTTATGTTAAAGATTTAGAGGCCCTTTCTGGCTTTGCCGTGGCCATGCCTCTTCCCAAACAGCCAGGAAGCTGAAGAGCCCAGAGTATGTGCCTATATACAGCAACATACACCCAGGCAAGGACCCAGGAACTCCCTGACTCAATGGCCCTGAGCCTGCATACAGGCTTGCTAATCTTCAGTAGTGTCTTTCCTGCCTAAGGAGGGCTATCCCCAATAGGCTCACAGGGCCAGAAAGAGGTTATAGGGGAAGGGGATGAAGGACATGAGGAGGAGGAGGAGGAGAGGAGATGTAAGATGGTAGGCCATGCATGTCAGAGCCGGGAAGGAAAGAAGACCCCAGCCTGAGGAGTCCCTTGCACTCCGTGCCCAGGACCTCTCCTATTTAGGGTTTCACAGACGTCATCACACACATCACACCCCTCCCCTTTCCCTGGGAGGTGGCAACAAAAACCCAAGGCGCAGAGACAATCCTTGCTGGAGGCCTAATTATGGCGAGCAGCCTGGTGTGCTGGATATAGACTCTGCTCTGGGGGAAATGTGCTGATTTATGCAGTTTCCAGCATTTAAAGGTGGAGACCAGGCTGCCTGAATCAGATCAGAGTCTCTGGGACGAATCGAAACCCTGGAATGCTGTGCCCCCCCCCCAAAAAAAAGGAAACAATCACCTCTAGCTCTCCCTTCTCCCCTTCTCGCCAGACCAACTACATCTGGGATGCTCTGGCCATTACCTGGTGCTCAAAGCCCAAGTTAACCTGATAAGCACTGGGGCCCAAGTTAAATAAATACTGCGCATGTGCTCTGCCGGGGCTCTAGGGAAACTGCGGTATCTCAAACCAAGACCTCAAGAAGACCACAAGCTAGTGAGACATAAAGACACACAAGTAGGTGATCTTGTGCTCTCCCACCTTGAACAGCTGTACAAGGACCACCAAATTCCCTCCTCTGTGATTCAGCTTGAAAGACCCTCGGGGAGGACCTTCCCTCAGGAGGAGACCCCTGAACCCAAGGAGCAGTCCGAGACCACTGGCTGTAAATAGCAAGAGGTTTATTGGGTGTACACAGGTACCTGCGGGTGGCAAAGTCTTTCGGAGGACTTGCGCACCCCCAGGCTGGGCAGGGGACCTTTTATATGGAAATGGGCAGGCGGAGCAGGCATATAGAAGCAAAGGCATGGATACAGGAATCCTATTGGTCAATTCGAATGAGGAGATGGGTCAATTTGGGGACAAGTTCCTCGGGGACACGTAGATCTGATAATAATAGCTGACTTGGCCCTATCTAGGGCACATGTAGTTTTTCCCAGGACTGTTCGTTCCCCTCCTAGGCCTGGTGTCTGACCATAGATATCCTGTTTGACCGCCTAGGAGTGCTGACTTTACCTTGAACTTACATCTATTTGTGTGAAAGCTTTGCAAAATGGCATTACAGCAGCTAAGCTGGGGTCTTTCAAGCTCTAGCGTGGGCACCCTTGAGCCTTTCCTCCCCGTCCCACCTGACTCTAGGCTGAGTCAGGTGATTTGTCTCAGCCAATAGGATCTCGCAAAGGTTGGGAAAGCAGTGTTTGGTATTGGTCAGCAGGGTAGGTGGGGGTGGGATTTCCCAAGTGGCTTGCAGGAGAAAGGGAAACCACTCAGAAAACCCATCCCCATCAATTTAGATAGTGAGGCCATCAAACACCAGCCAACTCCAGGTGGCCCTCAGACACTCAAGAACCTGCAGACCTGTGAGCAGGCCCAAACTAGGCCCAAAAGATCACTCCTACTGAACCCCTGAGGAAGTGCCAAAACTGCACTTTTTTATTTTCAGTCTAAATAAATGGTTGCATAAAGCCCTCCACAGCGAATCAGAGGACAGAGCCACATATGGGAGACCAGGATTGAGAGGTATACAAGGAAGGGAGAGCCAGACAGAGAGAATAGTATATGCACAGGCAGGCCTGCTCTTAGAGATGTAGGTATCACTCAAGAACTGGAACCCTGGGAGCCTCTACAGAGATGAAGTCAGTGAGCCGGTCAGAAGGCTTGCCACTGCGGATTTCGCAGACAGTGTGGAATCTGGGCGTTCTCCTGTAAACAGTAGGCGGTGTGGAATCAGGGCGTTTTTCCCCTGTAAACAGTAGGCAGTGTGGAATCTGGGCGTTCTGTAAACAGTAGGCAGTGTGGAATATGGGAATTCTCCTGTAAACAGTAGGCAGTGTGGAATATGGGCATTCTGTAAACAGTAGGCAGTGTGGAATCTGGGCATTCTGTAAACAGCAGGCAGTGTGGAATCTGAGTGTTCTGTAAACAGTAGGCGGTGTGGAATCTGGGTGTTTGGTAAACAGTAGGCAGTGTGGAATCTGGGCGTTCTGTAAACAGTAGGCAACAGAAGGCAGAAAAGCCTTGAGAGCAGGAGATAGAAAGTGGCCAGGTGGGAGAAGGACCCCAGAGCAGTGATTGTGACTGTCCTTGCAGGAGAGAGCTCTGGTTCCTGGTTCCCAGTTACCTCTTCCATATCCTTGCCTGGAAGCCATACATCAGGACTTGGTGGAAACTGAAAGGGGACAGCTGGACACCTGGTGGGGCCAACTGAACTGAATGACTCATCCCCCACCACCACTCCAGGCATAGCCTTTTCAAAAGCCCAGACTAGCACCTTGATGGTACCCCATCCTCAGTACCCTTCCATGTAGAAGGTCTGCCTTCTCTCTCTCTCTCTCTTCCTCTCTTCCTCTCCTCTCTCTCTTCCTCTCTTCCTCTCCTCTCCTCTCCTCTCTCTATCTCCTCTCTCTTCCTCTTCTCTCTCTCTCTCTCTCTCTCTCTCTCTATCTATCTATCTATCTCTATCTCTCTCTCCACACACACACACACACACAAATACCTTTCTTAAAACTTACTTACTTGGCCTTTGTTTTAGCCATGGAAGCACCAAACTAGTGTACTAAGGATACTGGGAATGGAGGAACTGTGGGAATATCTGTTAGGAATTTATATTTCTGGCCCACAGTTTCCCTGTCCTGTAGAAACTGGAAACAACCGTACGTCATAAGGCTGTAATGGGATTAGCTGGAAGGGCATACAAGCAGTCCTTGGAAGCTGGTACATATCCTAAGAGGCTTTCCGGGTTTGCCTTTCTGTTTCTATGATGGATTTATTTGACTTACAGGCTGTAGCATCGAGGGAAGCTAAAGCAGGACCTGAAACAGCCCAGGCCAACCTACGTAGGCATGGTACAGCCCACAATGGAGTGAGCCCCTCTACCTCAATCAGCAATTGGGAAAATGCCCCCACAGACCAACCTGATGGAGGCAGTTCCTCAACTGAGATTCCCTTGTCTCATGTATGTCTAGGTTTGTGTCAAGTTGCCAAACACTAACTATGACAGAGGCCAGTCAATTCTTGGTGTTGTTACAGGGAACAAATCTCAAATGCATCAGACAGTAGTATATTAACAGTTTCTTCAAATATATATATATATATATATATATATATATATATATATATATATACATATACATATGTTTTCTTCTGCTTTTGGGGTAGAGCCCAACACCTCATGAATGCTAGGCAAATACTCTAGACTGAACACCACGCCAGCCCTTCTGACTAGTGCTGGAATGATCGTGTGCCAAGCACGCGGGCACGCATCGAACAGAGAACTAGTCATAAAAAGACTTGTGTGCATATGTGCGTGCTAATGCACGTGTGCACACATGTGTTCTGATGTATGTGAGGACAGCATCATCCTCAGGAACACTGTCCACTTTCCTTGAAACACTGGCCTGGAGCTCACCAGCAGGAGTCATGGAGAGCTGGGCTCAACCCTGAACCCTTGGCCAAGACTCCCCCCGCGCCTCAGTCTCCACGTGCATCTCTCCATCTAAGAGTTCAGAGAGTGGGGCCATTTCATCCAATGTAAAAACACCAGCGGGGACCAGACAACAGCAGAGAAGTGCACCTCCCCCCTCATCAAACAGGACTGACATTAGGAGGTGGTGATTAACAAGGCGAACCTGATCTGCTGATAACAAACTCTGCTATCAGTTTGTCACTTGATCCCCCAGCCTCTGGAGGGAAATGAATTTCTCGGTTGACTTTGTGTTGAAGGTAATTAAGCATGTCGGAGTTATATAAGCATCCTTTCAAACCGATTCAGACCTTTCGCTAAACTGGACCAACGCAGACTGTGCAGTGATCCCGAGTCTTCACCAGCTGTGTAGTTAGTGCCACATTCAATGCCTCAAATAGAGATTTGTTGATAAATCCACCTACAGTTTTTCAAATGCAGTTTTGTGTTGGGACTGTAAAAAAAAGAAAAAAGAAAAGAAAAAGAAAAAAGAAAGCACCCTTTTAAAATAAATAAAAGATCTGTCTCCATCAGATCAAATTTCCTTTGCCATTTTCCTCTAGGACTCCTCGCGATCCTAGGATCTTTTTAATGCTGAATTTAGCCCTTTATTAGATAGTCATTGAAATCGACCTCATTCCCATAGAGAGGTGATTATGGATTCATTCCTCCTACAGAGCTGGTGGCTGGCAGCAGTGATTCTGCTAGTAGCTTCAGGGAAATGTTGTCCTCTATAAAATGAAGGCTGAGACGATTGTGAAGCTGATTTTGGCATGTTTTCCTAAATTAAAAAGAAAATGAGGGGCTAAGGATGCAGCTCGATCGGCCGGCCGCATGCCTGCCCAGCATGCACGGAGCCCGGTTCAGTCCCCCACACTTGGCAGACTGGGTGTGGTGATGCATACCTGTGATCCCAGCACTTATTAAAAAACTTCAAACTGACCTTTTTAGTGCACTGGGTAAGTTTAACAAGAACTTAAATGAAAAGAAAAATAAAAAGTGAACAAGCTTAAAGACAGGCCAATAGAGATGATCCAAGGTGGGTAACCATAGGTTTGCTGGCACACTTATAAGCCCAGCACTTAGGCTGAAGCAAGAGGATCGCCAGTTCAAGGCCAACCTGGGTTATACGTCAAGTTCTATGGCAGCATATGAAAAGATAGAGAGGGAAAGAAAGGAAGCAAGAGAGGGATGAAGGAGGAAGAGAGGGAGGAGGTTTTACTCACTCGTGGGCTAGTTAAATCTTTGATTCATGCTCATTCTGCAGGAAATCTTTAATATTCAGGTAACTAACTGATGAAAAGATGCTGAGCACAGCAGGGCAGACTGCATTCCTCTTTTCCCTTCCTCATCCGTCCAGTTCCAGGCTGTTGCCTTCGAGAGCCAGTTCCAGCAGAAAGCACTGCTTTGGGGCTTGAGCTTCTTAGACAATTAACTAGTGAGCAACTCCAAGTAACAGTCAAAGTGTCCATTTCAGCAAAAACTGGGCTCTCTTGCTCCACGGGCCCTGCAGGAAACTTCGGGGCCTGCCTGGCCCTTAGAAAGTTGACAGGCTGCTGACACCAGCAAGGCCCACTAGCAAGTCTGGGATTGTGGAGAGGTGGAGGCAGAGAGGCCTCCTGTGGGCACCCTGGCAAGAAGCACTGACAGTCCCTCAGAAGCCTTGGCTCCCGGTTATTGTGGAATAAATGGTATGGTGGAAATCACAAGACTACCTCAAAAAAGAAAAAACAGTGGAAAGAAAGAACCAAGTCCAAAAAGTTGTCTTTTGAGCTCCAGACAGGCTATGTGGCACATTCATGCCCAAACACACACATAGAGAGACAGAGGAAAAAAATAACACAGCTATTATTATTACTATTATTATAAATTATTAAAAAGAAAATGTCAACTTAATGAACAAATAAGATATTTCAACTAATTCAAAAACTACAGAAAGTAAATGAATGGACAATTTTAACTTATTAAAAAAACTTTAAAAGTCAGGCAGATGTGGCACACGCCTTTAATCCTAGCACTTTGGAGGCAGGGGCAGGCGGATCTCTGTGAGATCAAGGCCAGCCTGGTCTACAGAGTGAGTTTCAGAACAGCCAAGGCTACACACACACACACACACACACACACACACACAAAAAGGTGTCTCAAAGAACAAAACCAAAAGAAAAAAAAAGCAACAACAACAACAAAAAAAAAACCTTTAAAACTGACCTTTTTAGTGTACTGAGTAAGTTTAAGAAGCACATAATTAAAAATAAATAAGTAAACAAGCAAACAAATAAACAGTAGACAAGCTTAAAGACAGACCAACAGAGAGAACCCAATCTGGAGTCAAGTGTGATGGCACACATAAGCGCAGCACTGAGGAGGCTGAGAAAAGAGTTGCCAGTTCAAGGACAGCCTGAACTTCACACCTAAATCAGCACATGGAGAGAGAGGGAGAGAAAGGGGGAGGAAGAAGAAGGGAGGAGGGAGATGTGGAGGTGCGAGGGAAGGAATCCTTTGTCTGCTGGGCTCTAAAGGCTGCTTCTTGACTATTCCTGAAGCAAGAAAAGCCTGAGCAACCTGCAGCCTCATGCGCCTTGAGTTCCTTCCTCTGGCCACTGATTAAACTTTAAACTTTAAGCGCGCGCGCGCGCACGCGAGGGGGGGGGTTGTTAGGGGTGTTGGGGGGGGGAACACAACCTTGTTGCTCAGCTAAACAAACAGCAGAGCCCTATGGCCTTGGGAAGGAAGATGGTTGTCAGGAATTTGGAGACAGCCTACCGGAGCTCAAACTAGATGAACTCACCAACCCTTTACATGCTCAGGTGTCTGATGATGAAGGACAGAATGCGCCAAACTCCACACTCAGTCCCCACACAACAGTGCCGCCTTCTGAGCACGTGTCCTTTGAAGTTTGCTCAAGCATGCGCAGAGTGCCTGTACTGTACTCGGTCCTGCCCCCCCCCCCCAATCACCTTTCCCCACACCTCAAGGCTACCGCCCTTCTCTGTCCCCAAAACACCCCTAAACTTACCCTTAAGAAGGCCTATTTGAGAGCTGGGCCTCCAGCTCCTCGTGTTTGGCAGCCTTATGAATGGAGTCCCTCTTCAGTGACTAGCGGTCCACACAGAAGACATTAGGTATTGATCTAAACCTGGCGAGCAGGATGCAAACACTGCCATATCAGCAGAGGGACACCACAGGAGGGTGGAATTAGAGCTTGAAGGGGCAGATCAACACCTAAATTTAAAAAAAAAAAAAAATCAAAAACAGAAAAAAAAATTAGTTGGCTTTTAAGAATTTCTAATAGCCATCATAAAAAGGACTTTTGAAGCCTAAAACAAGAACTTTAGCCAGGTGGAAGTGATGGTGCACGCCTTTAATCCCAGCACTAGGGAGGCAGAGGCAGGCAGATCTCTCTGAGTTCGAGGCCAATCTTATCTACAGAGTGAGTTTTAGGACAGCCAGGACTACAGAGAGAAACCCTGTCTCAAAAACTGAAAGAAATAAAAGAAACTTTTATGCTTTGGGGGAGGGAAGGTAAATTAAAGACAAGACGATGGTGGTGTTAAACTTGAATCGGAAAACTGGAAGATCAAGTATAAATACCTTAAAGCTCAGAGAAGAAAGAGAATGAGATAAAAGCCACGAGGGAAAAGATGGAAGACGGAGTGGAAAGATTCAGGATTCTACCACAAGAAACAGATGTTCCTGGTGGAGAAAAAGTCAAGTCAGAAGACAGACACTCTCATCAAACACGCGACAGGAGAACAGCCCCCAACTAAGGGAAGATTTGAATAGTTTGTTCAGTCTGTGGAGAAGAAAAGGACTGCCGAGCTAAAAGTCATTCGCTCGGTAGATGGAGGAGAGACACCGTGGATCAGCGCGACCTCGAAGGTGAGCCTGCAGGTGAACGACAAATGGTTTCCGCTTCACCTCTGCCCTCCAAAGGTCCCACGAGAACCTCCCTTACGGTAGGTGTAGCTCAGCCTAGCCAAGTTCACACGTCTCAAAGCCCAGTGCCAGCTAAGGAGAAAGGGACCCTGCAGCTACTTTCAGCCCCATTTTCTCTGGGCGGCTTCAAGTCTCTGAACAAGAACAACACAGGAGCTGAGCCAATTATGTAAGCTGGGGCCCTCCTTTCCCGGGGAACAACTGCTGCTCCCAGCTCCACCAGCAGTCTAGCAGGAGCCTTTGGAATGTGGCGTTCCGTGGCGGCTCCTCCCGCCCAGCCCTGCTCTGGCACACTCCTTGGCGCAGGTGTTATTCCACAGTAGCTTTTGTCCCTTCCAACAATCTCAGCATCTCCGGCTCAGAGTTCTAGCCCGAGGGAAGTCATTTTGAGGCAAATACCACCTCTGTGCACAGGGATCCAAAAGCAAGCATGAAGCCAGCTAAGTGAGAAAAGGGGCTTGCTGCATAAACCCCACAGCCTGAGTTTAAGCCCTGGAACCCTCTTGAGAAGAGGAATGCGGTGGCTGGAATCTGCAATCCCAGCACTCCTGTGGCAAGACAATCACCAGGACACTTGCAGGCCAGCTAGTCTAGAGGACACAGCATGGCAGACACAAGACGCCCTGCTCAAAAACGACATGGACGGAGACAATCAGCTCCTGAAAGTTGCCCTCTGTGGGCGCATGCATGGGCTCACACATAAACAATAATAAGAATAAGAAGAAATTTTAAGCGCCTCAGTTAGATGAACAAATAAGACATTTCAATAAATAAAAACTACTGAAAATAACCAAATGGACACATTTTAACTTCAAAAACTACTTTGAAATTTAACTTTATTCCTTTCTCAGATGTAGACCTGTTTGCTTTGTAAAAAGCTCACAGTTAAGATCAGGAACCTTATTGCGGCAGAGCCTGTCTTCAGTCCCCTGTGACCTTCCACCTCGTGTTCTTTGATCCCATCTTCCCAACCTGTACTTGTGCTGGTACACGTCAGAAACCACCAGAGAGTCTGATTTTAAAAAAGAAACATAAGGGCTGGAGAGATGGCTCAGAGGTTTAGAGCACTGGCTGCTCTTCCAGAGGACCTGGGTTCCGTTCCCAGCAACTCACACGGCAGCTCACAACTATCTATAACTCCAGTTCCGGGGGAATCCAACACACATATGTTATACAAATACACACGCAAGCAGAATACTCATTCAAGTAAAATAAAAGTTCAAAAGCATTTGGGGAGGAAAGGGGGGCTGGAGAGATGGCTCAGCATTTAAAAGGTCCAGAGGACCTGGGTTCAACTCCCAGCACTGATGTGGTGGTTCACAACCATCTGACACTCCAGGCTCAGGGGATCTGTGAGCGCTGCATGCTTGTGGTCCCCAGACATACCTGCAGGCAAACACCCATTTACACATGAAAAAAAAAAAAAAAAAAGGAGGTTCCTTAGAAACACAGTAAATAATGGAATATCAGAAGCCACCAACCTTATCAAGGCTTCTTGGTAGACCAGTACCCAGCATCAGGGAGGTTACAGCAGGAGACTCGGGAGTTCAAGGCCATCGTTGCCTATAGCAGTTTGAGTCCAGCTTTGACTACTGAGGCTCAAAGAAGAGGGGAGGGGGGAGCTGGCTCAGCAAGTAAAGGCACTTACCACTCACAACCCATATAAAAGCAAGAGAGCAAACCAACTCCATGAAGTTGTTCTCTGACCTCTGACCTCCACATGTGCCAAGCATGCACCCCTACACTCCTACACACACAAACACACCACACACACACACGAGAGAGAGAGAGAGAGAGAGAGAGAGAGAGAGAGAGAGAGAGATTAAATAGTTTATTAAATAGTTCTTAAACAGGAACAGCAACTACCAAGTCAAAGATACAACTATTGTTAAGACACTGAGTATCTTAAGTGCTTAGGTGTGTAGTGTCCTTTTCCTAAGTGACCCTCTCGCTTGATACCCCTGCCGTGTCAAAACTTAATCTAAACAAACTCCAGCTTTGTGTCAGGGAGGTGGAGGGTGGCTCTTTAATCCCGCCATATGGGAGGCTCGGGCAGCAACACTATCAGCTTAGGTCATGCGGTCCCCTCCACACACCAGAACCAACTAGTTAGTTAAATAATAAAAATAAAATAGGTATATTTTTTGATATTCAGCTAGTTCATTTCAGTCAGATATTTTTAAAAAATTCTAATTCTACCTAATAATAGTTTCAGAATTAATGGAACCAAAACTAACATATTGTAGAGCGCCTCTCTCAACAGTTGACATAAGTAAATTTATCAAAATCATTAAAGATGCAGAAGATTAGACAATGCCATAAACCACTTTAATCTAATATAAACTTACAGAGTACTAAACAGCAAAAGGCGTATTTGCTTCAAAAGTTCATGACATATTCATCAAGAAGGACTGTATTCAGGGCCATAAAAGAAGTCTCAAGAAGTTCAATTGAAATAATTCAAATAATATGTTCAGATCTCTATGGAATTAAATTGAAAATCAATAGTGAACATTCACGGGAGAGGAATAGTTGAATAGTTTTCAATGAACTGTTCCCCTTGGGCTCAGCATTGAACCAACTTCCCCAGTGGGTGGTACTAATTTGAAAGGTACTGGAGACTTTGGAAGCTGGGCTTTAGCAGGAGGATGAAGGTCACTGGGTGTGTGTCCTTCTGGCTGAATCTTCCCAGTCACTCCTGTATCTCTCTCCCCTCTTCCTGGGGGTCATGATGCTCAGTTTTCCACAGTACTGCTCCACTCTCAGTGGCTCAGAAACAACAGCAAACGGAACCTGAACTGGCCCTTCTGAAACCATGAGCCAAAACAAGCTTTTGAGTCGTTTATTTTCAGGTATTGATCATATCCATAAAACATCTGGGCATGGATATTAAAAGACAAACATAAAGAATCATTGGATCAATGAAGATAAATCTCAAGGAAGAATTTAAGACTGTTTGTATGAACAGTAAAGACACAATGTATCAAGAGTCTATGGGACACAGCTAAAGCAATGTTTAGCGACAACTTCAGTTTCAAGTGTTCATACTAGGAAGTAAAATAGGCATAAAATGAACTACCTAATGCCCCACTATAAAAGAGTAAAGCAAATCTAAAATCCAAGAGCTGAAACAAAATAGAACATGCGGCATACAGAAATGTTAACAAAGGCAAAGTTGGGTTCTTTGAAGAGATTGAATAAAACCAGTAGCTAGCCCTGGTGGTGCAAACCTTCCCAGCTACTTTGGATGCTGAGGCACGAGGATTTCAAGTTCAAGGCCTGGCTGGGCAACAGGGGGTAAATGTAAAACTAGCCTGTGAATCATAGTGAAACCCCACACACACACACACCAGCTCAAAACAGAAGGCTGAGGTTTTTGCTTAGGGGTAGAGAGCTTACAGCATGGAAGAGACCCTAGGTTCAATTCCCACTACTGTAATAAACAACCCTTATCTCAAATGACCAAAAGGAGAAAAGAACACAGACTACCAACATCAGGAAAGACAGAGAGGAGAGCCTGTGTTGAGTGGAATGAGTTTTTGTGTGTCTTCCTTCTCCAAGATTCATGTGATTGAAATTCTGGTATGTAGGCACTGCTGGGAGGCTGAGAAAACTCTAAGAAATAAGGCATACAACCAGAGAGCCTGCATGGGACTGACCTAGGCCCTCTTTACATATGTTACTGTTGTGTAGCTTGGTCTTCTTGTGGGACTCGTAACAGTGGAAACAGGGGCCTGTCTCTGACTCTGTTGCCTGCTTTTAGGTCCTTTTCCTCCTACTGGGTTGCCTCTTCCAGTCTTAATAGGAGAGGAGGTGTCTGGTCTTGCTGCGTCTTGATAGATCATGTCTGGCTTATATCCATGGGAAACCTGCCCTTTTCTAAAGAGAAAGGGAAGAAGAGTAAATGGGGAAGGGGTGGGAGAGGAACTGGGAGAAGAGGAGAAGGGGAAGCAGGAGTCAAGGCAGAATAAAAAAAGAAAGAAAGAAAGAAGGGAGGGAGGGAGGGAGGGAGGGAGGGAGGGAGGGAGGGAGGGAGGGAGGGAGGGAGGGAGACAGGTAGATGGATAGACAGATGAAGAGGTGAGGCATAGATTTTTTAAAAAGCATAAGCCCAGCTATACCCAGGTCTCTCTGATTGCTGGATAGAAATCAGATCTGCTTTTTGTTCCTGCCTTCGTTATCTGCCACGACACCATGCAGCCAAGGGCAACCCTCTCTGAGCCTGCACTATGCCCTTTGATCTTCCAAACTGTAAGCTAAGGAAACCTCTCTTCTGCAAAAGCAGCTTCTCTCAGGTGTTTTACTAAAGCGATGGCAAGGTGCCATCTACACAGCCTTACAAACATCAGCGCTCTTAAAAGAGCAATGACAATAATGTAAATAACTTTACACACGCACAGCAAATCTCTCCCAAGGAGAACTCTATGTGGTTTTTGACAGTGAGTTTCAACACAAGCTCACAAATGCAAAGAACATGTCCCAACCCATCTCATGAGACGTAATGTGGTCTTAATGACAAGCCCAACAGTAAAGGTTTAAAAACAAATCTCTAAACCAATATTGTTTATAAACATCAGTGAGAAAAAAAAACCTACAGAATTTGTCAAATAGAAATCATTAATATAGCTGGGTGGCAGGGGCACATGCCTTTAAATCCAGCACTTGGTAGGTAGAGACACGTCTCTGTGAGTTCAAGGCCAGCCTGGTCTACAAAGCGAGTTTTAGGACAACCAGAGCTACACAGAGAAACCCTATCTTGAAAAAAAAAATCCATAAAGTCAAAATGCATCATGACCAAGTTGAATATATCATGGGATCTGAGGTGGATTTAACCTATAAAAAAGTCAAAGTGATGTCATTAGCCATACTAACAGACTGAAGGTCTGGGTACAGCTCAGTGACAGTGTCTGCCCACCTCATGCAAGGACTAGCTTCAGTCCCTAGCACCAGAGGGGGAAAGAAATCCTATATTAGCAGATATCCTTAAAATCATATACTCACTGGAATAGAAGCAGGAAAATCAGGGGCTGAAGAGATGGCTAAGAGATGAAGAGTTAGTGCTGCTTTTGCAGAGACCCAAGTTCCATTCCCAGCACCCATGTCAAGTGGCTCACCCATCACTCCAGCTCCAGGGGGTCTGATGCCCTCTTCTGGCTCCACAGGCACTCACATTTTTACACACAGACTCATAATTTTACATTTCTTAAAATTTTTTTAAAAGAAGAAGGAAAGGGGCTGGAGAGATGGCTCAGTGGTTAAGAGCATTGCCTACTCTTCCAAAGGTTCTGAGTTCAATTCCCAGCAACCACATGGTGGCTCATAACCATCTGTAATGAGGTCTGGTGCCCTCTTCTGGCCTGCAGACATACACACAGACAGAACATTGTATACATAATAAATAAATGAATGAATGAATGAATAAATAAATAAATAAATAAATAAATAAATAAATAAATAAATAGAAGAAGAAAAATAATTTAGGAAGGAAATCAATAGTTATTCATTCATAAACCAAAGCTGGAAGAAAAAAAAAAAAGTCCAGATGAAGTGACCGAAATAATGCCATCTTATCTTGATCTTGCCCTCACACCACTTTTTATCTGCTTGGGAGCTTTTCAGGCCCTAAGCGCCCTGAACAGTCACATCTTAATTAACACATTCGGGACTTTCCACGACCCTCACCATACCACAGATGTATAACCAAAACAACTGCCAAATGTAAAACCAGAACACATGTTCCAAGATTCCCCCGATGGACACCTGGCAGTGATGTCATCGAGAGTACTGCGCTTGTGAAAACTGCACCCGAGATTCAGTCCTGAGAGTTCTTTATGGCAGGAGCCTATTCTTAGTCACCACCTTAAATAAAGGACTCTTGTTTGGCCTCATGTTTGTGGTACCTGTAACTGTTTCTCACAGATTATTTTACAGCAACCATTTTCCCAGCTAACGAGAAGGCTGCAGCAGGAGGGTTGCTAGAGCCCAGGAATCTGAAGCCAGCCTGAATATAATGATAAGGCCCTATTTCAAAAAAGAAAAACTTCTATCAAGTCAAAATTAAAGGAGAACACGCTTGCTTTGATTAATGACATCATCAAAAGACAACACTTAACATTATACCTAGAAGTTAAATATCAAATTTTCCTGCAAAGATTTAAAATGAAGCAAGACTATCCATTTTCCCCAGTTCTGTCTGATGTTGCCTTGAGATCTTAGCCAGTGATGCAAGGGAAGTAAATGGCATGTGAATTAGAAGAAGTCAAACGGTCTTTCTGCAGAGATGAAATGGTTGTTTATACAGAAAATCTTAAGACGCCCATAAAACATCTTTGAAAACTCGTAAGTAAAAAAGAAAACTTATAACTACAATAACAATATACCAAAATCAATCATATTTCACATTCTAATGGTGAAAAAATTGGAAAGTGAAATAAGAAAAGCAATTTCATTTACTGTATTGTCAAAAGCCATGAGATACTTAGAAATAAATAAAACAAATGACATCCCCTCTATTGAAAATAAAAACTACATTAAAACCCACAAGATAATGCAGAGAATTAAAGATTTTCTAAATAAATAGAGAAATGTACCGAGCTCACTGACGGGAATATTCAGCGTTCTTGATGTCAGCCACCAGCAGGTTTAAAGCCTTCCAGCCATACTTAGCCCAACCATTCTGTAGGATTTGTCAAATCGGTGCTAAAATGTATAAAGAAATGCAAATATACAAAACAATCCTGGAAAAGGACACAATTGTGGGATACCCCAATCTGACAAATTCTCCTGGTGCCACAGGGACCGAGCATTACAGCAGTGGATAAGGACAGAAGGCTCAAGGGAGAGACTAGAACAGAGGACCCTCAATGACAGCACCTGCTGCCTCATAGGGAGACTGGAATTTTAACAAAGCATTCAATAAAGAAGGGGCTGTTTCCAACAAACTGTTCTAGAACAACTAGAGGCTTGATATGGAAAAAAAGAAGTGCTCCTCAACCCCCTCCCCCTCCTCACCACACTGAAAAGTTGAATTGAGGGGCTGGTGGCATGACTCAGCCGCTAAAGGTGCTTGCTACACAGGCCTAACAATACGAGTTCAACCCCCAGAGCCGACATGAAGGCGAAAGGAGAGAGCAAATCCCAGAAAAAGATGACCTTCCACACACATGCCGTACGGCATGCACTGATCCTTGAAAAACACACAGATACACACACACACACAAGCATGCACACACGCAAATGCACAAGTGCACATGTGCACACACATGGGGTGGAGTAGATCTCTCAGCTTCCTGCTTCTGCTATCATACCTCTGGAACCATAAGCCAAAATATACTCTCTCTTCCTTAAGTGACCTTAAGTCATGGTGTTTTACGAAAACAACCGAACAGTAGCTAATACAATGGCCTGGTCAAGGACAAGGCTCACTGAAGTTTAAACCAAAGGAACCTGTCTTCTGTCACCCTGAACCACTAGGAAGAAGAAAAGGAAAATGAGGCTGTGGCTTGTCCTCTTGAGATGTCCCACAAAATGATCAAGGACAGGTATGGGGTCACCTATGGGCCTTACATCCTGGCCCTGCACCTGATTCATTGTGCTCCCTCGGGCATCAGACTCTGTGATGGCTAAAACTGTCAACTTGACAGGCCTAGAATGACCTAGGACACAAGCCTCCTGCACATCTACGAGGGACAATCATCTAGAGGAGGTTAGCCCAGGCCATGCCTGTGAGGGATCACCTAGATGAGGTTAGCCCAGGGCATGCCTGTGAGGGATCGCCTAGATGAGGTTAGCCCAGGGCATGCCTGTGAGGGATCACCTAGATGAGGTTAGCCCAGGGCATGCCTGTGAGGGATCGCCTAGATGAGGTTTAATTAAGGTAAAAAGACTCAACCACAAACAGGAGCATTCTAGGGCTGGGGTCCTGGACTGAACAAGAAAGTGAGGGGACCAGCCGCATCTATCTCTCTGTTGCCTGACTGAGGATACACAGACACCAGTTGCCTCAAACTCCTGCCATCATGCCCCCAATAGCTACCTCCAACTCCCACCCGCCCCTCCCCTACTTCTGCACATTGGAACTGTGAGGCCAAATTCATCCTTCCTGCCCTCCTTAAGTCCTTCTCACAGGATATTTAACAGCAATAACTGGATGGCGGATGCTGTCTCCTTTCGAGTGAAGTCAAGGAGATACACCCTGAAGTTGGCTGAAGGGTCCCACGATTTCCAGAGCCCCTGTATGAGCTGAAGACGCTGACTCGAGCCTTCCAGAGGTCCCAGTTTGACTGTTTGCTAAAGAACAAGCGCCAAATCTTTCTTTGGCAACTTGCGCATTTACATATAAATTGCTACCTAATGGCTCTGCCCTCCTTTATCTTAGCTCCTGATTCTAATGAGCTGGAAAAATGTCCTGTGCCAGGGAATAATGGCGCTTCCAGGCTAAGGAGGAGACGGAATGTGGTTCCTCGCTTGCTGCGCCGTGGGGAAGGAAAGGGGAGGAGGACACAATGTCCCGTGCCCACTGGGACCCATGGTCTACTGTCTCAGAGGGAGGGAAAGAAAAACAGACTTTGTCAGTTGAAAACAGGGTAGAAAATCAGCATGGGAGCATATGGAATGCTTGAGAGAATTTGCGGAAAATGAGTCCTAACTCTATTTGTTCTGCCCCGTGTGTGCGTTACAAATATTTCCACCCAGACGAACTGAAAGCGAAGATGAGCCGGGTGCCACCTGCTATCTGATCTGTCACCAACCTTCAGAGATGATCTCTGCAGTCAATGAGAGACGCTGTAAGTAAAATACCTTCACCCCGAAGCACGCGCAAAAGTGGGGTGCCAAGCAGGCCTCACAGCTCTTTAAGCACATCCTTTGGGGTTGCAGGAGAGGGGCAGTTCTACGGTAGAGTGCAGTTCTGGAGTGTACAAGGCCATGGGAATGACCCCCAGCACCTCCATAAATCAATACACCCTTTGTTTTCTTCCCACCACAACAGGTGAGAGTTTTAAGAGTTGAGAAAACTGCTGCTTGTCCCTTTAAGTCACTTACAACTGCTACCCAAGCAGTGGCTGTCTTTACCACATCGAATGTGTCCACCAGCCCTGGGTCAAGCTCGGCAAGCTCTCTACCACTGAACTAGATCACCCAGCCTCTTTTTACTTTCCTTTTTTTCTTTTTGTTTCTCTCTCTCTTTAAAAAAAAAAAAAATAGGTCTTACTCTGTAGCCCTGGCTGGACTTGAACTTGCTCTGTAAACCAAGCAGTCTTTAAATTTACTATCCTCCTACCTCGTGACCTGCCAAGTTCTTGGAATCATAGGCCTTCATCACCAGAACCAGCTCAGAGCAGTTTTCTTCCTCCTCCTCCTCCTTCTGCTCCTCCTCCTCTTCTCCTTCTTCTTCTTTTTTCTTTTACTTTCTTTTTCTTGGGGGTGGGGGATGGTTTCAAGACAGGATTTTTCTGTGTAACAGCCCTAGCTGTCCTGGAACTAGCTCTTGTAGACCAGGCTTGCCTAGAACTCACAGTGATCCACCTGCCTCTGCTTCCCGAGTGCTGGGATTAGAGGCGTGTGCCACCACCGCCCGGCTAATTTTTTCCTTAAGCTTACACTTTTTTGTTTGTTTGTTTGTTTATTGGAGGGGGCATATGAGCACATGTGTATCACAGGGTATGTGTGGAGTCAGAGGACAACCTTTGGGACTTGGTTCTCTCTTTCCATCATGGAGATCCCAAGAATCGAATCTTTAGCAACCAAACCATCTTGCTGATCCTCAGAAGAGGCCATCTTACCTGAGGTCTATCAATAGAATTGGGTGGGAGGGATCCATAAATTTTTTAAAATGTTTTCTGCTTCTTCAAAATTCAGCATTTCCATCAAATCTGAATGTGGGAAACAAACCAATCCCGTGATGTGTCTCCCAGTATAAGTCACAGGTTTTGATACTATACCTCAGTTTTTTTCTCTCTGGAGAGGACCTATGATAGCCATACTTGGGGATTTGAGCCAGCGAGTTTATTAATCATGTATCAAGCCAAAGTAAAAGAACAAAGAGCAAGCAGCCAAAAGACAGCAGATATCAAAACAGTCAACATCCAGCAGACACTACTCGGGAGCCCTGCAGAAGCAGCCATGCTGGAGTCCCCAGTGGGGACATTGCCAGGCAGTGTGTTTCTCCCACAGATGAGCTTCCAGCTTCTCTCCCCCACTCTAGACACTTTTATATCATGGGATAAACAACAGTAACCTCTGTTGTAAATGGTCTGTCTTCCGGCTGTTCTCAGGGGTGCAATGCTTTTAGTACCCAGAGCTGTTTGCTGTTCTCCTTCCTCCATGTCGCAAGGTCAGAGGGCCAGCCTGCCCCAGGAAAAGGACTCTCTGAGGACACTTGAGGTGAATGTGCTTGAGTCCGAGACAAGGGGACCCATCTTTGTCCTCAGTGTCAGCTCTCAACAAACGCAAGCCGCACCTAACCATTTACAGTTCCTATCGTGTTTATCATTTCAAACGCCAACAGTCAAGAGACCGACTACTGCGGTTTCTCATTCCGTGCACATCAGTCAGGCACGGTGGTGCACACCTGTAATCCCAGGACTCAGGAGGCTGAGGCAGGAGGACCAGGAGTTCATGACCAGTCTGAGCCACATGAGACTCTGTCTCACAAAAGAAAAGGAAAAAGAAAAAGCACCACACTAGCCAGGCAGCTTTTAAAGATACAGCTCTGCTCTGCAGCCTTCGCCAGCTCTCAGAGTGTGACTAATCCTGCATCGCTATTGCCAAGTTCAAGGACAGCTACGTTTAACAACCCATTTGCGTATTTCCTGAAAATGGAACCATCAGTGCCATCTAGAATTGTGGAAAAAGTAACTGCTGCACACTGGTGGCACCACTGTGGCTTCTCCTGGACTCTCCTGCGTCTCCGTGGGAACCCCCACCACCCAATCCCTGCAGTGTTCAGTGACACAATCTTAATAACAGTAATACATTTTACCCATGCATCGCAAATTTTTACTCTATCCCAGCTGTACTCATGAGCATTTCACATGGCCTGTCTCACACCACCAACAATGGTATAAGGTGGATATTATTGGAGTTGTTTCCATGGAAGGGTGAGGGAAGATGGGGTTTTGCCACCTGGACACATTTAGTGAAGTCTAAAGACCTTATGGTTGTTATATCTGGGTTTGCTACTGGCATCTAGTGGGTAGATGTTGTTAAGCACCCTAGAGCACACAGGCCATTCACACTACCCAATGCAGAATTATCCAGCCCCAAACACCCAAAGCACAAGAGCGAAAACCCCGCGTTGCTGCTATTTCCACTACAGATGAGAAAGTGTAACAATTGCGACAGCAGGGTTGACTCCACAGCTGTTCGCAGCCTTCGGGGCTGGGAGGGGACCGGGTCTGTATTCGTCCCTTTCCTCAGGGCTGGGACAACAGCGATTTGAGTAAGGAAGGGTTTACCTGAGCTCACTGCTCAAGGGAACAGTCTGTCTTGGGAGAGAGGTCACGGCTGCAGAGATCACACCGCAATCAGAACGCAGAATAATGCATGCTGCTGCTCAGCGGGCTTCCTCCTTCTACTTCAGTCCAGGACTCCGACCTGTAGATCAGTGCTGTCCACAGCTATGGTGGGTCTTCCCACCTCAACCTAATCTGGAGAATCCCTCACAGACGTGCCCACAAGCGACCCTAATCTGGGTAACTCACGGGCATGTCTGGAGGTTTGTTTTCTAAGTGATCCTATGTAGCACAAATTCTAATTGTTCTTAATAACAAAAACCCAGAGTCAGTTATAGGGGTTAATGCTGAAAGACCAGAGAAGCAGAGCAGCCAACCACTAGAGAGTTCTTACCTCTACCAATGCTCAGACCAAAGGGGCGATCCTGTCTCTACAAATCCTCAGACTGCAGGCTCAGACTGAATCCTCAGACTGCATCTGAGCCCCTGTCTCCTCCTGCTTTATAATTCCTCTCTCTGCCCAGCCACATCCCTTCCTTTCTCTGCCTCCCTGGTGCTGAGATTAAAGGTGTGTGACTCCCAAGTACTGGGATTAAAGGTGTGAACCACCACTGCCTGGCTTTAATTCTCTTTTAGACTAAATCAATCTTGTATAGCCCTGACTGGCCTTGAACTAACAGAAATCCATCTGCCTCTGCTTCCCCAGTGCTGAGATTGAAAGTGTGTGCTCCACCACCTGGCCTCTATGATCTTCTGCACTCTGATCTTCAGGCAAGCTTCATTTGTTAGATTACAAACAAAATTCCACTACAATTCTAGATCTTGTCATGTTAGCAATCAGCACCAGTTATCACAAGGTCCTACTCCTGACCCTCCACAGATGGAGAATCACTCACCAAAAAAAGAAGAGAGGGAGGAGGAAGAGGAGGAGAAGAATGCACACACGTGTTCTCACACACATGCTCACCTATGTGGACATGCACACATATGCTCATGTGCACACACAATAAACATATAAGTGAATGGAGGAAAGAAGAGTGACTGCAGATACGTGAACTTCCGGATTCTCCCTGCCCCCTACCCATCTCCCGAAACCCCTTGTTGAGCCAAGATTCCAAGGTTCCAGGAACCCAGATGAACTTTGCTGCACGGATTGAGCAACGACCCTACTCAGGTATATTAGTTAGGGCTCTCTAGAGAAACAGCATTAATGGAATGAACGTATTTATATGTGGGATTGATCAGAGTGCTCTACAGGCTGTGACCTGACTATTAGACAATGGCTGTCTCCGATAGAAAGTCCAAAAGTCCAGCAGTTGTTCAGTCCATGAGGATGGCTGTCTCAGCTGGTCTTCAGTATAGGCTGGAATCTGAAGAAGGCTCTATAGCCAGTAAGAGTGAGAGCAAAGGCAAAGAGCAAGAGCTTCCTTCTTCCATGTCTTTATATAAACTGTCACAGGGGGCGACACTCAGATTTAAAGTGGGTCTTCCCATCCCACAGGATCTGAATTTCATGTGGGTCCTCCCATTTCAAATGTTTCAATAAAAAAAAAAAAAACAGGGTGTGGTGGTGCACTCCTTTGATCCCAGCACTGGAGGGGGGGCAGAGGAAGGCATATTTCTGTGAGTTCAAGGTCAACTTGGTCTACAGAGTAAGTTCCAGGATGCCCAGAGCTGTTACACAGAGAAACCTTGTCTCACAAAACCGAAGAAGAGGAAGAAGAAGAAGAAGAAGAAGAAGAAGAAGAGGAGGAGGAGGAGGAGGAGGAGGAGGAGGAGGAGGAGGAGGAGGAGGAGGAGGAGGAAGAGGAGGAAGAGGAGGAAGAAGAAGAAAGGAGGAGGAGGAAGAAAGGAGGAGGAGGAAGAAAGGAGGAGGAAGAAGAAAGGAGGAGGAGGAAGAAGGAAGGATGAGGAGGAGGAGGAGGAGGAGGAGGAGGAGAAAAGAAGAAGAAGAAGAAGAAGAAGAAGAAGAAGAAGAAGAAGAAGAAGAAGAAGAAGAAGAAGAAGAAGAAGAAGAAGAAGAAGAAGAAGAAGAAGAAATCCTGTACCCCAGATTTTTGGGTTTCAGTTAATTCCAAATATAGTCAAAATGACAATCAAGAATAGCCATCACGTCAAGAAAACCAGAATTTCCCCGCACAAGCATGACAAGGAGAAAGTGGAGGTCTCTGCTTTCATGTAGGAAGAGAATGCTAGACAAAAATTAACAGAACTCTCCAGAAATAGCAAATACTAGAGATGCTAGTGAAGGTATTAGAAAGTCGGGGACCCCTCTGGCTGTCTAGAAAGTTAATGTTTTGGGCATTTTAAACATTTTTTGAGTTATGTGTATAAGGTGTAGTGGTATGTGAACATTGAGTGCAGGTGTCCAAGGAGGCCAGGGGTGACAGAGTTCCCTGGAGCTGGAGTTACAGAAGGTTGTGAATGCCTACCCCAGCACACTGCACTCGAGTCCTCTGCACAGGCACAACACACTCTTAACTGCTGAGCCATCTGTCACCCCAACCCCGAGATGTTTCTGAATCTATCAGACGGATCCCCTATTTTCCAACCAACCCTCACTCTATTGTGTGTTTTAGTGTGCATGTCCAAGAGTGCACATAGTAGGTGCAGAGGCTAGAAGTCAATATTGGATATCTTCTGCATTAACTCCCCACCCTGCTTCTTGAGACAGGGTTCCTCACTGAACCCGGAGTTCACTTATTCGGCTAGACTGGCTGATCGGTGAGCCCCAGGGATTCTCCCATCTCCACCTCCCCAGCACTAGAATCAAAGCCACAGATCACCTTGACCAGCTTTTACTGTAGGTGCTGGGAATTGCACTCAGCCCTTCAAGCTTGCACAGGAAGAACTATCTCCTCAGCCCCCTTCCCCATGTTAAAGATATTACTTTAAGAGAAGTGTAGAGCATCCCTAAAATCGAAAGGCCATAGCTTAGCTGGAATCTGTCTGGAGATAGTGGCTTTAAAACCTGGCCTTACTGAGGACACAGAATGACGTCCTTGATTACAGAGCCCCCCCCCCTTCATATCAAGGGCAGAGCATGGAGGTGTGAGCCTAGAGTTTCTTGTAAGCAGCCATAAGATGAAATTTAGGGAGATCAGGAATGTACCAAACCCACAATAAGATGGTGGAGCAAAGGAAAGAGATAGTGAGAAAACGTGGCCAGGAAAAAGGCATTTGTGTTAATCCCTTGGGAACACCTTTGTCAGGCCTGGTGCCAATGTGGAAAGGTAAGGAAATAGAAATACTACAGAAGGGACAAAGAAAGATCAGAGGGCATTTTACATGGCTGAAGCTCTAAGATTGTACCACGGGGTGCCCCAAGACGCCATGCAGAGAAATGGCTACAATGCAGAGTTTAATATTTTTTTTTAATATTTATTTATTATGTATACAATATTCTGTCTGCATGTATGTCTGCAGGCCAGAAGAGGGCACCAGACCTCATTACAGATGGTTGTGAGCCACCATGTGGTTGCTGGGAATTGAACTCAGGACCTTTGGAAGAGCAGGCAATGCTCTTAGCCACTGAGCCATCTCTCCAGCCCCAGAGTTTAATATTTTTAAAAAAAATTGTCCTTCTACAAACACAATGGGATTGAACGCTTCTGTGTTGATACAAGAACATGCACAGGTGTGGGAGGACTTGGACACATGGAGGAAAGGGAGTCCCACAAGTAGCTACTGATGTCTCCTGGGAGCCCTAGTGTGAGTGGACACATCTGAGCTTGTGGAGAGGGGCAAAGGGATACTTATGACTGCCTAAGAGAAACCACGCGTACTAGAGACAAGTGGGCTAGTCGCCATCAGAATCCATCAGAAGCTCCGGTTTAGATGTCTCCAATGAGCTCCTTCGCCTTATGACGCCCGGTGCCACCTCATGACTCTGCAGTCAGTCACTGGCATGAAGGAAGGCCCTTGCCAGAAGTGGGTACCATGCCCTTGAACTCAACCTCCAGACCAATCAGCTAAATAAACCTCCATTCTCTGTGATTTACCCTGTCTGTGGGATTCCATTACAATAGTATAAATCAGAAAAAGACGTGAGGGTGTGGGGGAAAGGTTAGTGATCAAGACTATGTTTTAATGTAATAACTTTTTAAACATTCGACTGAGTACAAAACAATCTATCGGGAACACAATCAGTAGCACTGATTTTTCCTTTTGCCTCAGGCTCCAATGTGGTTCAGCTCAGCAAGGTTACTGATCCTGTTGATTAAAAGTTCTAATAGTTTGTTCGTCGTGGATTTTTTTGTGTCATTTCTCTTCTTTTTTTTTCATATTGCATTAAAAACTGTTTGATTGCTAGGTTGTTAGTGGGGCTCGTGGATTTGTTTGGATGCCCCTTAAATTTTGCCCTACGGTAAAATATTGAGTTAACCTACCCAACCTCGTCGCTGAAGAATAGGTCAAAGGAGAGAGGAGCAACCAAGATTCGATCTTGGATACACATGTAAATAAAATGAGATCGCAGGGGCTCAGTGCCTAGACAAGAGTCGACCTTCAAACCATGGTAGGACAGAATCTACTGGCTCATCTCCCAGGCCTTGCTGTTCCCTGGGCACACCAGCTGCCAAAATGTATTTCCTGTGTAGGGATCTTCTTGATCACCAGATGATATAGGCTAGAAAGGCAAGGTGATGAACATACCTGAAATAGTCCTTAGCCAACGACCCTAGGGTCACAGCACACCTCACATTCCTTGTCCCTCAGGTGGAATGATTTTGAGATAAAATTTCGAGAATCATTTCCCAGAATCCCCAGGTGAGATTTCAGTTGCCCACAGTTTAAGTGGGTTGATAATACACCAGCATGCTGGGTCCCTTTCCCACCTTACTAGGGGTTTCTTGGGATACCTCTCAGATCTTTGAATACACTTGAATTCTTGTCTAGGGACCTACTTCTAGAACAATCCAAACCAAAACATACACCTGACCTTTACTTTCCTGACCCTCTTTTCTACGGGGGGGGGAGGGGGAGAGAAAAGGAATACTCTGTTTCTTGCTGGGCATCCTAATTAACCTAATGTCATCTTTAACCCTGCTTGGCAATCCCTAACACGTCATCATGATTTCCAAGCAGGATTTATCAATGATGGGGGCAGGAGTGGAGGCTGGACATACAACTACTTCCTTAAGATCATCGGGCTTGTGGATGATTTCCCAAAATGCTTCGCTGCTGGGATAGACAGTGTGGGCTACTGACAGGTGCAGCAGATTTGAATGTCCCTAGAGAGAAAGCTATGGAGCTCATGGAGCAAGAACATCATTGGGCTAGTTATGTTTCTGCTGCTGTGATAAAATAACACAACAGGGAGAAGCAACTCCAGGGAGAAAGGGTTTACCTCCCAGCAGCAGCTTCCAGGCCAGCATGATGGGGAAGGTACAGCAGCTGGAGCTCGAGGGAGCTGGACACATTGCACCTTAGCCAAAAGGCAGAGGGGAACGAATAGATGGATGTGCTCAGAGGCTCCAGTTCTCCTTTTTACACATTGCAGAACCTAAGCGGAGGGAATGGTTCCACCCACAGTGGGCATGTTCTCCCACATCAATCAACGTGATCAAGATAATCTCCACAGACATTCTCAGATGCTAACCTTAATTTAGATAACCAACAAGTGATATGGCCAGAGGATTAGCTCGTGGGTGATTCTGGATCCTGTCAGGTTGGCAGTGGAGATCAGCCAGCACAGCATGGTGTGCAGTGCCTGCACGGGGCATCTGGAGAACAATTCAGCCTTGGAGAAATTGTTGCCTTGTATCTGGGAGCAGGTGAACTTCTTGTCCACCAAGAAGGGCCTCACTGAAATCAGGGACATGCTGCTGACCAATACAGTGCCAACTGTTGTCCACACTGGTGTCATTGTCCCCATGTGTAGTCATTGCGCCAGCCCCAAACATTGGTGTGGGGTCCCAGAAGACCTCCTTCCTCCAGCTTCTAGGCCTCGCTGCTAACATCTCCATAGGCAACATTAAAATTCTGAGCGATGCGCTGCTGATAAAGATAGAGACAGTGGGAACTAGTGAAGCTGAGCTGGTGAGTATCCCTTCTCCTCCGAGCTGATCATCCAGCAAGGTAGATCTTTGCCGATGGCAATGTCTACAACAGGAAAATGCTTGCCATCACAGAGGAAACTGGATGCTCACTTCCTGGAGACTGCCCATGATGCTGAGTGACAGTGCTTGCACACCTGGCTACCCTCTCAGTGTCACAAGCCTGGCTACGCACTCAGTGTCTCATGCTATCAGTGGACACCAGAGGTCTCTGTGAAGCCTGAGTACATCTTCCAAGCTGGCGAAAAAGTCAAAGCCTTCTTAGCTGGCCCATCTGCATTGGTGACAGCCGTTCTGTAACCTCACTGCTGCCAGTGATGCTCTTACTGCATCTGCTCTGCAGCCCCGAATGATGCCGAAGCCAGGGAAGCCCCTGGAGGAGTCAGACAGAGACTGAGGATCTGCTCTCTTTGTCCACCAAAGAGCAACCAGCTCAGCCAGCTTTATGTGAGAAACATGGAGGCCTACACACACATGGGGTCTGAGCACCCCCTAACAGTTGAGACCTTGACTCCCAGTGCTCTCCAGAGAGGGATGTCTTCTGGGTGATTGCCAGCCCACACTGGGAGCCAGCCTGGATCTGAGATGGGCTCTACTGAGTGTCTGTAATCTCTGCATCTTGAATGTAAAAATAACTGGGGGACACCTTTTCTGGTCATTCGTTCTTTACGGCCAACTCGGAGCCCTTGGAGCAATGGCTGATTGTGGTTACTGCCAGCCTGACCCTGAATTTAGAAGAGGGAGCTTGGCTCTCCCCTTGCCTTCTTTAGACACTTCTTCTCCTGGTGCCCTCTTTTACCTCTTCCCAGAGCCCCAGAGAGGCCAGAAAAAGCTGCTTGTGCAGAATGGAAGAGGTAAGAAATTAATGGCCTTCTATGGAGAAAAGGTAAGGTTTAAAGCCCATGGGTTAAACAATCACAGAAGAGAGTGGACTTGTGCTTCTCTTTAGAAAGCATTTCTCAGTATGCGTACTCTTTAACTGTGATCTCCATCAATGCCTGCACCGCCTTACACAGTCTTATTAAGCCCAGAGGGCACACTGAGGACACAGTAAGTGGACTTGAACTCCAGAGCTATCCTCTTCCAATGTCATCTGTTGCTATCAGTATCAGGGTTTTTCTTTTGGGTCACCAACCAGCTCCCAAATCATGACACAGAGATTTACTGTTCGTAATGAATGCTTAGCCTTAGCTTATCCTTCTTTCTGAGTAACTTTTTTTCTTTAGCTTAATTAACTGTTTCTTCTCATCCACGTTTTGTCTTGAGTTTATTTTACCTTTTCTTTCTGTGTTCTACTTTTCCTGTTTCTTCCATGTCTGTCTGGCGGCTTACTGGTTGGTTTACAGAGTGAGTTCCAGGACATCCAGAGCTACACAGAGAATCCCTGTGTCGAAATACAAAAAGAAGGAGGAGGAGATACAGGCAATAAAGGATACCCAGAAATGACCTTTCAAGCAATGGTAGGAAGTCCTCAGAGGAATAAGAGATCGGACAACTGGATTCCAATTTCAGAACTTCAAAATTTGTCTGTGAGTTTCACTGAAACCCACTAATACCTCTGCCATTGCAATCACGCCTGCAGCCACTTGGTGGCAACAAAGGCACATTTTCAGAGCCAGTCTTCGCTTTTAATTGGAATACAAAACAAAACAAATGATTGGTTCCAATAAATTGACATTAGTGGTCAGACACTATAACAAAGCCCCTAGTAAGATCTAGTCCCCAAGGGAACTCTGATTGCTCTTAGGGCTGACGAGGGAGAGGGACTTGATTGGGGGAGGGGGAGGGAAATGGGAGGCGGTGGCGGCGGGGAGGAGGCAGAAATCTTTAATAAGAAAGAAATAAATAAATTAAAAAAAAAAAGATCTAGTCCCCAGAACAACCCAAATACAAGTAACGGTATTTTTTGTTATTTTTGGTTGGTTGGTTTGTGGTCTGTTTGGTTATTTGTTTGTTTATTTGTTTTCTTGAAATCGTCTTACTCTGTGTCCAAGCTGCCTGAAACTCACCCACCGTGAGTCGCTGCTCTCAAACTCCTGGGGACCCTGACTCAGCATCTCAAGATCTATGATCCTAAGCGTGACACACCGCACCCAGACTGCAACTTTTCTTGAGATTATATTTTTTAAGTTTTCCATTAAAACACACATACACTCATGCAAAATACCCAAAGCATAAGGAACCACGTCACAGATGTCCACGAGCAGAACTTACTTGTGCAATCGACACCTAGCTCATTCAGCCAGGACCAGGACCCCAGAAGCCTCTTCTAGCCACACCCCCACCAGCAGCACCCTCAGTCAGTCTCGCAGGGTGTGCACAGGTGGAATAGCAATGGGGGCTGGCGCTGTTTCCTCCCTGCCTTGCTTGTAAGATCTGCATCGTTGTGGCTCAGTCTCACTGTTGTGTGGTGGCGCGAAGTGCGACTGCTCCACAGTTCAGTCTTATGTATATATGTGGGGACTTACACAGAATGAATATTTCTATGGGGATTTACTAGGATGACTTACAAGCTGCAGTCCAACAATGGCTAGTTACGAGTGGAAAGTCCACAGATCTAGTAGCTGCTCAGTCCCATGAGGCTGGGTGTCTCAGCCGGTCTGCTGGGCTCCCGAGGAAGGAATGGATGTGCTGATGAGGCAGTAGTATTAGTCAGGGTTAGCTCCAGGTAAAGAACAAACCCTTCCTTCTTTTTTTTTTTTTTTTTTTTTTTTTTTTTTTTTTTTTTTTTTTGGATTTTCGAGACAGGGTTTCTCTGTTTTTGTTTTTGTTTTTGTTTTTTTTTGTTCCTGTCCTGGAACTAGCTCTTGTAGACCAGGCTGGCCTCAAACTCACAGAGATCTGCCTGCCTCTGCCTCCCGAGTGCTGGGATTAAAGGCGTGTGCCACAACCGCCCGACTAAACCCTTCCTTCTTACATATGCTTCCAACAGAAGGTGTGGCCCAGATTAAAGGTGTGTCTTCCAGCCTCCAGATCTGGATTAAAAATGTGTTGGCTTCTTGCCTCAAGATCTGGATCACAACTGTGCCCTCCATTTCTGAAGCATGGTTCATTCCAGTTGTACTCAATTTGACGACCAAGAACAGCCATCACAGGGGTTTGCCCATAATGCTGTTCTGGATTTCCAGTACTTTCCCTGGCAAGCTTGGGAACTCATTTCTGTAGGGTGTGACATGGCTCAGCCATGGAGTGGCCACTTCCAGATTTAGGTAGCAGAAGACTTTTGGTGCACTTTTTCCCAAAGCGACTGTAAAAACTTTAAACTCTCAGAAATGATGTCTGGCTGCTTCATGACTTGCTCGCCAAACCTGAATTTTCTGTTCAGATGTGTTTCGGTGGAAAGGAGGAGAAAGGGCATTCCTGCAGATCCTTATCCCTCCCTCCTTGGATTTGAGTAGCCAAGGACCAAAGTAGAGCATGTCTAGCATGCTCAAAGCCCTGGGGAGTTCCATGCCCAGAATTCACATGAAGCACACACACACACACACACACACAGGGCAAGGGGCAACTTAACACACACATACAAATTAGTCATAAAAAGAGTTTGAGTTTCAGAATTTTAAGTGGTCTACAAAAATGGTCTCATGTATACATTAAAACCATTTGTTTTGCTACTAAACAATACAGGAATTGAAGACAGTAGCATACTCATGCTAGGCACCGTCCTATGAGGAGCTAGCGATACTGTATGCAGCCTTTGTGCTGGAGGTGTGGCTAACTTAGCAATGCATTCTCCTAGCATGTTCAAGGGAGATGGCTTGTGGTTAGGAGGGCTTACTGCTCTTCCAGAGGACCTGAGTTTGGTTTCCAGCACCCACAATAGACTGTTCATAACTACCTGTAATATTTATGTACATCTAGAAAATCTAACTAACATGACTAAAAGCTTGACAATTATCGATGATTATATATTAACAACCTATATACATTACATTTTTAAATGAACTATACAATCACAATACCTTAATCAAGATTAAAAATATGTATATACATATAACAAAATTGACCTTTAAATCCACACCAATGTAAATTATTTATATCTATATCATATGTAACTCCAGCTCCAGAGGATATGATGCCCTCTTCTGGCTTCCATGGGCATCTACACACATGGCACGCATGTACATACATGCACATACACAATTAAAAGAGAGAAATTTTTAAAAAAATAAACGAGACTTGGTGATGCACACACCTTTATTCCCTGCAACTAGGAAGCAGAAGAAGGTTGATCTCTGTGAGTTTTAAGCCTCCCTATGTGTGATTCCCCTCTGTATGCTGTGAATACGATTGGTTAATTAATAAAGAAACTGGTAGAGTAGAGCTAGGCAGGGAAACTAAACTAAATGCTAGGAAAAAGGAGGCTGGGTCAGGGAGAAGCCATGGAGCCACCGCTGGAGACAGACATGTTGGAACCTTGCCGGAGGCCACGAACCTTGCGGTAAAATGTAAAATAATGGAAATGGGTTAAATCAAGATGTAAAAGCTAGCCGGGCGGTGGTGGCGCACGCTTTTAATCCCAGCACTTGGGAGGCAGAGGCAGGCGGATCTCTGTGAGTTCGAGACCAGCCTGGTCTACAAGAGCTAGTTCCAGGACAGGCTCCAAAACCACAGAGAAACCCTGTCTCAAAAAACCAAAAAAAAAAAAAAAAATTAATACAGTTTCTGTGTGGTTATTTCAGGAGTCTGGGTGCCTGGGAAACAAGCAACCTCCTTACTGCACTAGCCTGGTCTACACAGCAAGCCCCAGACTACCCAGGGCTACATAGAGAGATCTAATTTAATTAAATAATTTTTTAAGTTTTTCGGACCAGTCTTTGTAGCAACTACTCAACACAATAACTACACAATACTTTTAAAGCTTGAGAAAAGTCATAGACTCTATGTAAGTAAATAGATGTGTCCACATGCCAATAAAACTTTATTTATAAAACAGGTAGAGGATCAGTTGTAGCTAAGGCTCTAATTTGCAGAGACATGTGCATAGTTGAATCCTCAGTGTTGAGAATAGTTCTCTTTAACAGAGAGTTTTCTAGAACATCGCTGTAGTCCAGATGATACAGGTTTCTAGGTGTGAGGTTACTGAGTAAAAGGTTTATGAACTTAGTGACCACTAGTTCCTTGAGATCCTTTCCATTTCTACCATCTGTGACACTCAGTCTTGATAGCTTTCTACCTTCATAGCCACAATCCCCTAGCTGTCTTTCCACCTCCTCAGCCACAATTCCCTACTTTTTCCTGAATTTGACTCAATTTCAGAGTTCTCTTGTAAAGCAAAATGTTCCCTCCCTTAATGATTTCCACATTCTGATCCCTAGAACTTGGGAAAGTCACCCTACATAGCAAAGGGAACTTTGCAGAGGCCTCTAACTTATGCAGCTTCAAGTGGTGAGTTTGTCTTGATTTATGCAGATGAGCCCAATGTCATTATTAGGATCCTCATAGAGGCAGGAAGAAAATTGGCTCAGAGGGGGACATGTGGGAAACTGGGGTTGGGGCCCAAGTGACAAGTGTAATACATTCTTTCAAGTTAATAGCTTTGAAGGTGGCAGAAGGAGCCACAAGCCAGAGAATGTAAATAACCTCTAGACACTGGAGAAGGCAAAAGGGATAGATTAGTGCCCCGAGCCTCCAGAAGACAAGGTCTTACCAGGAAACCAGTGCAGACTTCTGATCTCCATAATGGAAGGTAACCAATTCATAATGCTTTCAGCCACTGTATTGCGAGTACATTGTTACAGCAGCCTTAAGAAGTGTGCTTAGAAGCTGATGCCTGGGGGTAGAGCTTGGTGGAAGAGCCCTTGCCTAGTCTGTACAAAGCCCTGGGTTTGGTCCCCAGCAGCACACAAATTGTATATGAAAATTACTCTCACCCTGAGAAGGCGAGTCTGCTTGGTGGGAATTTTCATCCACCTTACAACAACTCGCAGACTTATCAGGTCCCCCGTGCTGTCCCGCGTGCCACTAACAGCTTGTTTGCAAGCTCGTGCTACAAGCATTTTGTGGTATGAGCTTGGGTGCTACAGGTCCAAATTTGTATTACAAAAAGTGTATGTTTACACTGGAACCATTAAATGCCCTCAGCATACCCAGATAACAAACCTTTAACTAGTTCAGCACACGCCCGCTCTTAGGCATGGCAACCCTGATGTCTAGTAACATCTTATTGAGAATTCTGGTTAATCCTTAACCGCACAAGCACAGGGAGGCAGGTCCTCCTTAGCCACACAAACACAAGGGACACAGGGCCAGTTCTCCCGTCAGAAGCAGTTCTCTACAGGGGCAGTTCTGTCCCTCAGCCACGCCTGTCACTGTTTGAGATGTGAGACTTCTTATATTTTCATCACACTGGAGATGGGAGGAAGCTAAGGGCACTGCATGGGCAGAGCTCAGGGAGCCTGCTGAATGCCCCACAGCACAAAGGACGCCCATAATAAAAAAAAAAAAAAATCTGCCTAAAGACCAGCAGTGTGGAGTCTGAGGAACCTACCTCTAAATGGATCTTGCACATGAGTTTTTTATTTTATTGAAGACAGGATCTCAGTATGTAGCCCCGGATAACATGAACTCACTATATAGATCAGGTTGCCCTTAAACTCACAGAGATGCCCCTACCTCTGCCTCCTGAGTGCTAGGGCATATTTAAAGATTGTTTTTATAAACAAAATTCTGTTACTGTTGTTGGTTTTCACCCTTTTTACTCTTTAGTTTTTTTTGGCTTTGGGGGGAGGCCAGCCATCCAGCTTCCAAATAAATCTCATACGGAGTCTTAGTGGGTTTTTTTTTTCTTTCGTTGTTGTTAGTGGTGTGTGTGTCAAGACAGGGTTTATCTAGCTTTTAAGCCTGTCCTGAAATTTGCTCTGTAGACCAGGCTGGCCTCGAACTCACAGAGATCCCTCTGTCTCTGCCTCCTGAGTGCTGGGATTAAAGCACATGCCACCACCGCCTGGCATCTTATTCTTTCTTATAAATGCCCGGCCTTAGCTCGGCTTGTTTCTCGTCTGCTTTTCTTAAATTACCCCATGTACCTTTCACCTCTGGGCTTTTCTTTCTCTCACTTCTGTAATCTTATTTTCATTCTTCCTGCATGGCTGGCTGGGTGGCTGGCCCCTAGAGTCATCCTCTCCTTGTTCTCTTGCTCTTCCTTCTCTCCTTTCTCCTTCTATTTATTCTCTCTGCCTGCCAGCCCAGCCTATCCTGTCTCCTGCCTCGCTATTGGCCGTTCAAATCTCTATTAGACCATTAGGTGTTTTAGACAGGCATCTTCACAATTAAACAAATGCAGCATAAACAAAAGCAACATTGCTAAGCAAACGTTCCAGAGCATAAACAAATGCAACGCAGCTTAAAATAATATTCTACAACAGACTTTAATTTTTCTTGTATAAAACCCATAAGTGGTAGTCACAGCTGGAGCTTGGGTCCTCTGAACAGACACTCTGGTGTAGGTTTTCATAAGATGGCCAATGAATTCCCGATAAGGAGACTTGGTGACAGTCTCTTTCCAGAGATTGGGGGTCAGGTAGCTGTAGGTCTTAGAGATGGCATCAAAGATGACGTTGGCAAAGTTGCCCAGGGTGGCAGTACAGCCCCTGGCTGATGTGTAGTGGTCATCAACACCATCACTAGTAGCTTCTTGAAACAGGAGCACAGATGATTTTTAATATTGTTGTCTAAAAGTGTGTGTGTGTGTGCTTGTGTGTGCAGAGGCCCACAGAGACCAGAGGCAATGGATCTGCCTGAAACTAGAGTTACGGGCAGTTGTGAGTCACTCGCCTTTCGTGAAACGATCTCAGGTGCAAGAGTAATGTGCCCTCCTCACAACTGAACCACATCCTGGCACCTTGCTAAGTACACTGAGCCCGCTGGCATTATAGGCGTGCACCACCACACCTGGCTCAGATGTCTTTAAAAAGGGGGTTGGAGTGGCTTAGCAATGCTAACCCATCTCTTGGTCAGATGAGAAGCCTACCTGACTAATATTTCTTCCTAACTCTGTCACAGACACCTTCCAGCTCTGGACTGACACCCAGAGCAGCCCGTTACATTCACTGCGTTCCACACAAATACTCTTGGGTGGCTGTGCTGGCTGGGATTCCACCCAGGAACAGACTCAGTAAGGGTGAGCGTGGGAGCTGGGGGCAACACCTGTAGGAGCTGGCTCACATCACGGTGGGGGCCCTGACATCCAAAACCTCACAAACAGGAAACAGTAGAGTTTCCATCCAAGTGTGTGTGTGCGTGCCAAAGTGTATATATGAGTGCACTTGTAAGTGTGTGTATCAAGTGTGACGGCCACGGGTCACTTCAGGAGTCCTTCCTCAGGAGAGGATCAAACTCAATTTCTCAAGCTCCCATGGCTAGCACTTTTACAACTGACCCCTCCCTTCCTGGTTGTTTTTAAGACAATGTCCCACTGTAAAAAGGCTGATCTAAAAGGCACTGCAATCCTCCTAGCTCTGCTCCTTTTCCCTCCCCCTACCCCACTAAAAGGGAAATAATAAACTTTCATGTTGCACACTTGCCATTTCACCTTTAAGCTGTTTTTCCAAAGTACCAGGACAGGTCAGCACAAGACTCCCCAAGGTGCTGCTGATCCAACTAGGTACTTTGGAAGAAAAATAGCCTATGTTTTCTCTTTTATTTTTTTTAAGATTTTTATTTATTATGTATACAGGGTTCTTCCTGCATGTATCCTACGGTACAGAAGAGGACACCAGATCTTATTACAGATGGTTGTGAGCCACCATGTGGTTGCTGGGAACTGAACTCAGGATCTCTGGAAGAGCAGAGCCATCTCTCCAGCCCCCCTATGTTTTCTCTTATTCAGATTTGTGTGTGTGTGTGTGTGTGTGAGAGAGAGAGAGAGAGAGAGAGAGAGAGAGAGAGAGAGAGAGAGAGAGATGAAAGCAGAAAGGGTACTATGTGGAGGGAGCAAAGGTAGAAGGGGGGAACAAAATATGGTAATAGGATGAACTGACAAATCTATTTTTTCTCTTCTCATGTGTAATCTAGATATCTATATATGTATATGTATACATATACACGCATGTGTGTATATACATTTGCTGTTACAAATAGTGAATTTAAATGTGTTGTTATGTTATTTATTGAGAACATGACACACATGTGTCGGTTAGAGGATAACTTGAAAGAGCTGGTTTTTTCCTTCTACAGTCTCCAGAATCACACGCGAGTCCTCAGGCTTGAAGCAAGCACCTTTACCTGCTTCAGTCATCTCAGCAGTCCACAAAGAATAAGTTTTAACACACTTTTAGAAATTGACAATTTGGCCAGGCTGTAGTGGTGCACACCTTTAGTCTCAGCACTCAGGAGGCAGAGGCAGGAGGCTCTCTGTGAGTTCGAGGTCAGCCTGGTCTACAGAGTGAGTTCCAGGACAGCCAAGGTTAAACAGAGAAACCCTGTCTCAAAAAGTCAAATGATGGGGAGGCAGAGGCAGGCGGATCTCTGTGAGTTCGAGACCAGCCTGGTCTACAAGAGCTAGTTCCAGGACAGGCTCCAAAACCACAGAGAAACCCTGTCTCGAAAAACCAAAAAAAAAAAAAAAAAAAAAAAGTCAAATGATGATGAAGAGGAAAAGGAGGAGGAGGAGGAGGAGGAGGAGGAGGAGAAATTGACTAGGGCTGAAGAGGTGGCTCAGCGATTAAAAGCATTGACTGCTCTTCCAGAGGACCAGGGTTCAATTCCCAGCACTCACATGACAGCTCACAGCTGTCTGTGATTCCAGTTCCATAGAATCCGACGCCCATGGCAAAACACCAATGCACAAAAAAATAATAAAATAAATTGAAAATTTGATAAAGAGAAAATGGTATTTGTTGGATTCATTCTAACCACGTTCCACGAATATTTTCTTTTTGAAAAGCCGTCTTCCCGTATTTTTTCTATTTCTAACTTAAGGAAGTCCTCTCCATTCTTGATAGTAGATACTCATCTCCCCCATTCGCTACAATCAACGTTGCCTGTCGGCCCCTAGAGGACAGAATCGCTCCTTCCCACCTTAGCTGAAAAGACTGGGGCTGCCCTGTTTCGAGGACAGAAAACGAATTCCTAAAGAACAGGTAATAACGCAGTGACAGCCTGTTCTCCCCGCTTCCATCACACCACGCCATGCTTTCAGTTTCCTAACCTCTAGTCACTCCTTTGCTGTACTTAAGAAAATTCCTGAGTACCCACAAGGCATGCTCCCCGATAGTTAATTTACTCGGGCGGGGAGGGGGGTGTCTTATCTTGCTCTACGGCGTTACAGATGTCACCTCTATGCGTATTCATACATACATCTGCACCAGGTGCGTATTCCTGCCACATAAATACCGTGCCTTCCGAGCCAACCAGGTTAAGGATAGTATGGGTAGGAAAGGTGCTCGGTGTTCTTGGGGAACCACCAGGTATGACAACCCTGGGACACCCGTCTGTTGGTGAGTGGAGCCCTGCCACGCTCCCTTTGTGAGCAGCCGCGGTGATCGTGGAATTCAGAGCTGTCAGCGTTCGGACCTTTCCGTCCCCGCGGGTCACTGAGACCTCCGGGCCGAGAAACTGTGGAACTGACCGGGTGCAGGAGCACGTTCCCACCGAAACCAGCGCGGGCCAACGCTGGAGGCAACCTTTTTTTTTTAGTAGACCAATCAGAGACGAAAATGGGCCAGACTGACATCCCTGGGAACCAATGAGAAGCAGGGGCCGTCCTCAGCTTGCTTGGACACGACAACAGCTTATTAAAAGGTACCAGTCAAAGGGCCTGGTCCTGGCTGTGGACGGAGAGGGGTACCGAGCACCGGGGACCATTTCGGCGGCCAAATCGGCTCGCACTAAGCAGGCACGCGCCGCCAGCAGCACCGAACTCTCCGGAGTCGACCGCGGAGCGGGAGAAGACGTGCTGCGCGTCGACGTCACGCGCCGCGCCCCGCCCCCGGACGCTTATAGCGTAGGCCTGCGCGCGCGCGCGCACACCATTGTGTGGCTGACTCGGCCGCAGCTGCGGTGTGAGGCGCGTGTTCGGGCCTTTGCCGTCCCCGCACCCGCACCGCAGCCCAGCCCCGCGGCCCGCCGCACCTCAGCTAGCCCCCGGGAGCCCACCCGCCACGGCCATGCCGCGCGTCTACATAGGACGCCTGAGCTACAATGTCCGCGAGAAGGACATCCAACGCTTTTTCAGCGGCTACGGCCGCCTCCTCGAAATCGACCTCAAAAATGGGTGAGTCGCATCTGGGGGTCCGCGCCCCGTGGCGGAGGGAGCCCCCCAAGGACCGAGTCGACCGAGGCCACGGCGCCGCGTGGCAGGGCCTCCAAAATGGCGGCGGCGCCTCGAGCGCGCGCAGGGGCGGTCGCGGGAGCGCGCGGCGCCGGCTAACGACACGCCCGCCGGTGCGCGGCCCGCGCTCCGCCCCTCCTCAGGTACGGTTTCGTGGAGTTCGAGGACTCCCGCGACGCCGACGACGCCGTTTACGAGCTGAACAGCAAGGAGCTGTGCGGCGAGCGCGTGATCGTAGAGCACGCCCGGGGCCCGCGCCGCGACCGCGATGGCTACAGCTACGGAAGCCGCAGTGAGTCCTTCCCCAGCGCGCTCCGCGTCCTGGGTACCGGGAGGGGGCGGTGGGTGCAGTCACGGGGGCGGGGCAGGGCGGGACCTCCCCAACCCGGGCAGGCGCGGAGGCCGGGGGTCGTTGGCCCTGGGTCTTCCCAGGCCCCTCTCCCTCCACGCATGCTCGGGTAGCCACGGGACACCGGAGCGCGGGGATTGGGTCGGGTGGCATTTTGGCTAAGTTTGGAAGGGATGGCTTCAGTTGGCCCTCGTTGGCACTGACGCGGGCTCTCCGCACGTGGAAAGCAGGGTTGCCTGTATTTGTACTATTACCCCTTGCTTATCTGTCAGTGCTTTAGCTAGCTAGAATTGAAGTTTTAAGGAAAGCTGGGGCGGGGGTGGGGCAGGGGGCGGGGAGGGGGAGGAGCTTGAAGCATAAGTCTTAGGAGAGGGGAGACTGGACGGGGGCCAAAGAAAATGCCATTTTAAACTAAGTAATGTGGTAGAACACCACAAAGTAAATCTAAATAAGCTTTATGCTGTATTGGAACTAGTTGGGGCATGTTACTGGGTGGGGGTTGGGGGGTTTTGGTTATGTGAAATGTTTAATGTTGAAATTGTTGCATGTTGAATTCAAACTTTTTAACAAGTCCTTGATGTTTCAATTTAAAAGTGACCAATGGGGCTGAGGCTGTGTCCACTGAGGCTAAGATGACTGCCTTTCCTGATTGGCCTTGGCTTTTCCATACATTGTGTGACCCTTGCCCTATGACCCTTTGGCTGACCTTACCGGAAGCCATGACGACAGCAGCCTTTTGCCATTAGACGCAGGGTGATGGTGAGGATTCCAAGGGTTAGACAAAACTGGTTAATCTGAACTAGGTGACTGTTACCTTGCGTGTTTTGTGGCCAAACCACCACCAAAAACCTCACACTGTGATGTAAGTACTTAGTGTAACTAGTAAACATTTTTGTAAAATGTAGAAATGCATGTAATCAGTTAAGTTTTATATTTTACAATGTTCTGTAAAATAAAACTTAGCGAGGTAAATTGAATAAAGGAGCAGTCACTCTCTAACAGGTTGCAGGAGAGGGTTAGTTGGATTTAGTCTATTTGACTTGCCCTTAATTTAATTTGTGGCAAATCACAAATGTATCGAGGGTTTAGCAGTATAATAGCAAAGTCCTACTCCAGTAATAAACGTTGCTATGTTTGTACTAACTTTCAAAAACGTGTCCCTGTCATTGCAATGCATCTAATTACTCCCTCCGTGTGATAAAGGTGGTGGAGGTGGATACAGCAGTCGGAGAACTTCTGGCAGAGACAAATATGGACCACCTGTTCGTACAGAATTCAGGCTTATTGTAGAAAATTTGTCTAGTCGTTGCAGTTGGCAAGACTTAAAGGTATGTACCTGGGCTTTAAGTGACAGTGGGCGGTCATTAAGAGTTAGTGCTACATAGACGTGCTCTAGATTCTGGGGCTTATCGGTCTTACTGTTTTAGGATTTCATGCGGCAAGCAGGAGAGGTGACTTATGCAGATGCTCACAAAGAACGCACAAATGAGGGTGTAATTGAATTTAGATCCTACTCTGACATGAAGCGTGCTTTGGATAAACTGGATGGCACAGAAATAAATGGCAGAAATATTAGGCTTATTGAAGATAAGCCACGAACAAGCCATAGGCGCTCTTACTCTGGAAGTAGATCCAGGTAACTAACATGAGGGGCTGGGGTGGCTTGTAGTTTTCAGTTGTTGCTCAATTAAATTTATGGTGTTTCTTGGTTGTGGTAAACAGATACTTCAGCCATAGCTGAGTAGTACAAACATGTTCTTATAGAGATTAAAAATGTCGCTGTCTCGTGTGTAGATCACGCTCTAGAAGAAGGTCACGGAGTAGGAGTCGCAGGAGCAGCCGCAGTAGATCTCGAAGTATCTCAAAAAGTCGCTCCCGGTAAATAATGTGATATTGGGTCTCTCTTAATTTTACCTGTTGATGGCATACGTGTGTTTTCTGACAAGATACTGAAAAAATCTGACTTTTTTTTTACACAGATCTAGGTCGCGGAGCAAAGGTCGATCCCGATCCCGCTCAAAAGGCAGGAAATCCAGATCAAAGAGCAAATCTAAGCCCAAGTCTGATCGGGGTTCCCACTCACATTCAAGAAGCAGATCTAAGGATGAGTATGGGAAGTCCCGAAGTAGGTCACGTTCTCGGTCCCCCAAAGAAAATGGAAAAGGAGATATAAAGTCAAAATCCAGATCCCGGAGCCAGTCTCGATCCCATTCACCTCTGCCTGCTCCACCTTCAAAGGCCCGTTCTGTGTCCCCTCCACCAAAAAGAGCTTCCAGGTCCCGTTCTAGATCTCGTTCAAGGTCCAGATCAAGTTCCAGAGATTAACCCTGAACTCTACGTTCTTTGCACACTATTAATGGAACACTTTCCTACTTGCTTAGGCAGTTACTCTTCCGAGTTTGTACTTGGCCTCTTCTTCAAGAGGATTTCCTGAAAAGGGAACACAGGAATTTAATTTGTGGCCAAATTTAATGAGAAAAAGATGAGGTTTTAAAGTGGTAGTATGAAGCCCTGTCCCTTCTTTGTAGAATTAAGATAATTTTGATTTTATAGCCTTTGAGCCTAAAATAACTTTTGTAAAGATTAAGCTCATTTAGATTTTTTTTAAAAAATATTGCAGCAGAATCTGCTGCAGGGTTCTGTTGTTTTGTTTGCTTATTTTTAAATTAACTGTTTTAAGCTTTGGATACTGCAGGCTTTACAGGGAGAACCCAAATTTTCAATTATGTTGGCTTTTTATAAAGCTTGAGTTATGTAAGATTTAAATAAAAGTTTGCTACCAAGATGATTGCCTTATTGAATAGGTCACTACTTAGGGCCCTGTAAGTGTTGATACCTGCCATTGATGGAGACAGTGTAAGTTGCACTGAAGTGTAAAAACAAGGCAAGCCTCAGACCAGCAATAAATTAATCAGTTTGGATAACCTTAATTTGTGCTGTTAATTAAATCTACCAAAGTCTTTTTCTGCCCCTTTAATAAGTTGAGTTAAAAGTAAAAGGGACTTTGTAGTTAGTGTCATAAGATGTTGTCCAGTTAAGAGGTTTTTAAAGAAACTAAAGGATTACAAATGAACTCCTCAAGAAGTAAGTCCTAGTACTTGGGATCTTGTTATCCTGTGTTCTGGAAGTGGTCAGTGTGATTAGTGTTAGTGTATGGTTTGGTGGTCTCTAATGTTTTGAAAACAGAAGTAGCCTTTCTTTGATTAGGAATTTAGTTATCTTACTCAAAGTGGGAAAAGCACATAATGCTGCATTTTCTGCTGAAAGTTGCTTATATGTAACAGGTGCTTAGCAGACTACTTGGTAAGATTTTTGTGGTTGGTTTGCAAACCAACAGTGACATGAATCAACTGAAATGCTTTGTGCTTTATACGTAAAGCATTATGAACACTGTGGAAACCAAGTTAAAATAAACAGTGCGAACTTGTAGGAATAACTAGACTTGCAGTTTCCATGCATCCAAAAGCCCAGTTTGTTGAGACTGCAATCAATAAGTGAATTACCTTACGACCCTTTCATTGTTCACACGTTTTAAAGTCATTTCATCCTAAATACTTCCTCAGTCTTTAGTCAAGGTGTAGATGAATTGGCTTCCTCAGCTGTTGCTACATAACCTAGCAAGGGTTGGATTATAGTGCTATAGGGTTGCTCTGTGGGACTGAATAATCAGGCTGAGTGGGATATTGGGTATTCAAGGGAATACTTGGAAACAGGGAAAAGAGAATGTTTTCAAGAAATTTCTGTTACAAAATCTAAAAGACTAACTTTAGGAAATAGTGTCAGATAAAGCTGCTGCTTTAGTCATCTTTTCTTTGATGCTTTGTTTAGATGTTTATAAGAAATAGGTTTATTTTTCCAGTGTAAATTTCAGAAGTTAAAAGAAAATTGTTTCTGGTCATAGATTACCATTTTGCCTGTTCAAAGACAGAAGTGATGGCTCTTTAAGAATTGGGTTTGACCAAAGTTCTTTGTTTTCAGGGGAAAATATTTAAAAGCTTTCTGAGCCAGTCTTTTAAAGGGAGGAAAGGTTATCAGTAAAATTAGGCTTTCTGACTGCATGCATCTTCAACTGGGCTTGCCTTCTACTAATGTAGTACATGATGGAGGCATTTGACTATTTTTAGCTGCCCCAATAAGCATATAATGTATAGGTAAATGCCAACATCCATATAAGTTTTCTAGGGGCAAAGGCCATTTTATTAAAAATCTAGGTCTAGACCCTAGTTGTTAAATACACTGAATAAACCACTGACTGCATTTAAAGCATTTGCCTTAGCAAATTTGACTTAAAATGTTTAGTTCCTTACTGACTAGTGAATTCAGTTCTACCAACTAATGCGCAGAATCTAAGAATCCCATCTTGCACACACATTGGTGATGCCCTGGGTGGAGTATCAACAGCACCAACCGATAAAAGAGCACAAGAGAAGTGGGGAACATCTTGAGTCCTGTTGGACGTGATAGCGTTTCTTGATATGCCACAGTGCCTTTATGGCCAGTTTGAGTCCTGCCTACTTCAGCCTTTATGTTCCCACTCCTCCTGTGTTAACATTGCTTTCATCTTGGATATTCTTTTTTTCTACTTTGTTAACCTATTTTATGCTTTATCTCAATAAAACGCTTACCAAGGGAAAGACTTGTTCTGAGTTTATTGTGTTGTCCCTTGGCACCAAGTACTTGGCCGGTAGTTTTTTGAGTTTTAGTTACCATTGGCTAGTAGTTGATATGTGCTCTTATTTTAGCTCTAGAGGGCAGAGTTTGGGGACAGTAGATGGTTTGTCTTATTTTCCTGTATTTACTCTTGTCCATTTTTATCTTATGGTTGATATTTTCAACACAGTTTCTCAAATTAGGAAATTTTAAATACTTTGCAAATCCTTAACCTATGTCCTTAATCCTGGCTTAAGGCACTCTAGGCTTTACAGGTTTAGCTTTCAATACCATTGCATTTCTATTGCTTAATGTTGTTCTCAAAAGTCTCACCTGTCGTTGATCTGATTTCATATACATGATGGAATTCCTTGTTTTTCTAAGAATGATCTAGGGCTTGAAGCATAGCTCAGGATGCAGCTTTCCTCACATATACAAACTAATAGGGACTGATTGTGGTGGTAGCATGGGAGGCTAAGGCAGGAAGATTGCTCTGAATTTTAGGCCAGCCAGTATAATTAGCAAGATAGCTTGTCTGAAAAAAAAAATACTTGGAATATAAAATTTTTTAAGTTTAGTTACTAAGGTAGACACTATTCAAGGTGTCTTTTTATTTCTTAGACTGGTCTCAAACTAATGATGACTTTGGACTTGTAATGTTAAGGCAGTATCAGTGGCATGTAGTATCACATTTGTACATGTGCTTGTCCTTTTTTTCTTAACACTGTATTTAGGGGCTGACCTTCAGCTCAGCAATCCTACCACCTCAGACTCTTGATAATTTTAAATTTCTAACCGCAAGTGTAGCCTTTGCTAAAAGGGTGGGTTAGTACAGTTATCTTCAGATCCTAAATAAATAGCCTTTGTGGTTAGACCTGACTCTCAGTAGTGATTCCCAGGCTCCTATTGTGGCAGTTAATAAAGTAATGAGCACTCTACTTTGGAGATGCTTCTTGACAGCATGAGCTTCTTGATAGACATGTAGTAGTCTGAATATCCCAGGGCTCTGATTCTAGTACACTAGCTCTCAGTTAACAGAATCCCCAAACATTTTGGGTTAGGAAGTGACAAACTGCAGACGGATGTTTTGGAGGCTTTTGTGTACAAAATAGGTTTCATTCATGTTTTGGGACAACCACTCTGATCTAGGTGACCTCAGACTCACACACTGATCCATCCAGAAATACGGGTGGAATCCAGCCTTACATGTCCTAATAAGCTCTCATATGAAATTGTCAGGGGAGTGTTGATGTGGACTTCCTGCACCAGGTCCAACAGAGCAGAGGGGAATCACTCATGCTGAGGTTTGAAGTCATGCAGAAAACAGTTATTTGGCCTCTCAAGAAATGAGAGGTCCTCATTCAGGCCAATCCTAGCTGACCTGATAAAGAAGCCCTTCTGCTTTGGCCTTTATGAGAAAAGGAACACTTTGAAATGAAGGACCCCATCTTACTCTGGTCCTTCAACCCTCTGCCTATGAAGCCAGTTCTGCTCAGTTCATCAGAGCACTTGATTTCTAAAGGAGATAGTAGAAAAGAAAATTTTATCTATAGATTTAGTATACTAGTTCGTTTTAGTTGTGACTGCACTCGGTTGAGTTCCCCTAACAGAACGTTACCTTCATACAAAGGTATGGACCTGGGTTGTGCTTGAGTTAGCACTTTTCTAGCTATGTGTTTGAGACCCTGCAGTCCTAAACATGACTATCGTCACAGATCACCGCCACATGTTCCGGTCATCAAGTTCCATTTGGCCCTGCAACCCTAGATCCTGCCCTGGAGCTAAGTGTGGTGGCACCTGCCTATAAATTCAGTACAGTTGAGTCACAGGCCAGGAGTGTTAATGGTTATAGTACTGGCAGCACATTCAGTACGTGGCACTGCAAAAAGATCGAGAAAATAGCACCACACCCATATTTTCAGGAAATTGCTATGTAACTGAACAATCTGTGGTCTTGGGTCTGTGTTGACCACATTCCAAACCTCTACTTGAGAACCTGGTGTTTTGTGGCATTCTGTCGTGTTAGGGAGCAAAGTTGCTGGGACTTTATGCGTTCCACATAGGTGTTCTACCACAGCTATATTCTTGACTCATGGTATTTTTTTTTCTTACATTATTATATGTGGGTGTCAGTTCAGCAGTTCCCTCCTACCATTTGGGTTCTGGAAATTGACCAGAACTGGCAGCAAGTGCTTTTAGCCCCTGAGCCATCACCTGACCACCTCAGTGGTATTCTGATGAGGACTAGGATTCCCTCAGCAATACACGTTTCCTCTCATCCACCCTAAGATACCATTTGATGATTACTATGCTTCAACTTTTTAAAGGCACGAAGAACAAGTAAACAGCATAGATGGTCGTTGGGACTCTTTTTTTTTTTTTTAAGGTTTAAGTGGTTGCAGTGCCCAGCTCGGAGCTGGAGATGCATCAGCTAACCAGTCTTCTCAATGAGTAGTAAAACCCTAGAGTTCCTAAATTAGGCCTTTATAAGGGGCTGTCCCTTTGAACTATTTAGGCAGCTAGATGTGGGTCTCATGTCCATACTTATACTAGTCTGTGCAAAGAAGATGGGCACACAGGGAGGAAGAAGGAACGTCTTCATTCCCCTCGGTATATCTTAACTGGTGTCACTGTGATCTTAATGGGGCTTGAGATTGCAGGGCTGATAGACTTAAGCATCTACTCTCACCTTGTCATGTGTCTGCTTGAGTCTGCTCAGCTGAATTACCTACCTATCCAGAGTATCTGGAACCTACATTTCTTGAAGGGCCACATCTGAGTCATGGCTGTCCCATCGCTTTTTATTTCTCTGGTCCTCTGTTCTTTCAGAGATCCTGCACTACTAAGACCCCAGGCTTCCACAGCCTGTGGATTCAAAAGAAATGATGCAGCATCTGCAATCTGAGGCTGGGCTCACAAGCCAAATTGTGAGCTTCCCTTCCTCTGTGAAAGCTTACAGGGGGGTCATTGTTTTAGATTGAGCTCCAGCAGTGAACCCTAAAAGAATAGACTAAAATGGGGGTACTGGAGATGGCTCAACAGGTAAAAGCACTTTCTACCAAGCTTGACAATCTGTTCAGTCCTTGGAACACAACACGGTCAAAAGAGCTGCACGTTGTCCTCTAGAAATGTAAACATGTGCATGCACACACAAAACATAGCATGTGTAAACATGACAGTAGACCAAAGTGGAGGAGTTATTCCTGGTAAAAGTTCTGTTACCAACCCAAATTAAGCTATTTGGCTGACTTTCCAAGAAATCAGGTGAAAGCAAAATTTCCAAAACAAACCAGCCCCAGCAGCCTTAATACATAAAGCAGTCTAGGGCTAGGGAGATGAGTCAGTGGTTAAGAGCACTCACTGGCTGTCCTTCCAGGGGACGCAGGTTCAAGTCCCAACACCACATGGTAACTCCAATCCCAGGGTGTCCAGGCACACATGAGGAACAAACAACATGCGGTCAGAGCACCCTTACATACAAAAAGTTTGAGGATAACCTGTTAACAGTATGGTACCTTGTTATGTTGCCCAGGCACTCAAGGAATCTTGCCTCAGTTACCAGGACTACATGAATGTGCCTTTGAGCCCTATATTCTTCAAACTGTACTGGTACCTTAAGTAGGTGTAGACAGGTCTGCTGGTTGTACTTGGTACCTTAAGTCAGTGTAGACGGGTCTGCTGATGGTTAAATGGGCAGGTTCCCATGACTGGTGTTTTGCCTCTTTGGAGTAGTACATTTAATTGTAGAAGTAAATCACTTACCCAGAACCAATTTTTTTTTTTTTTTTTTTTTTTTTTTTTTTTTTTTTTTTTTTGGTTTTTCGAGCCCAGAACCAATTTTTGCTTTGCCTTTCTTGCTTCAGTATGACTGCCAAGAGGGTAGGCCCAGGGAGATGGCTCAGCAAGTAAAAGCTTTGCCATGCATGCTTGCAAGCTTGGCATTAGGAGCTTGATCCATGCACGTCATGATTTAAGAAAAGAACTGACTCCCAAAAGTTGTACTCTGACCTCCGTTCATGAGACATGGCACATATATACCTTCACTCACACATCATATACACACAATACTTTCTAAAGAGTAGTGTGTGCATCATTTCTAGTGCATGTGGTATGAGTTCAGGGATTCGATCCTCAGATGACGTGTCTCCACTAAGTATCCAAATAAAAATGCTTCCTGAGCCCACCCCAAATGGCCTATGTATTTTCCTAACCTGTAGTCTAATGAGGTAGTTGCCTAATTCTTGGTCCCCAGAGACCAAATTTGGCTGTCACCTTAAGAGCCTGAATAGTGGCTAAATTGAGCTTGTTACTCATACCTGTAATCCCAGCTACTTGGGAGGCTGACATAGGGTTACATTAGTGAAACTGTCTCAATAGGACCTTTTTTCTAAAAGGGGTTTGGGGATGTAGAGTTTGGTCTAGTATGCATGGATTCTTAGGTTCTGTTCCCAGTAAAAAATTTAGTATGGCCATCTGGAAAGAATGGGACCAGCCTCCTAGACTCCTTCAAGATACTAACAGAAGCTTGAGGGCTACTCCAGAAAGACAGAACTAGGGGTAAGAAAAACACACAGCCAAGCAGCCTTGGTCATCCAGGGCTAGTTCTGTGGGGTTATTGCTGTCACCTGGGGAATCATTGAGTGGGCAGCTAAGTTCTGACATAAGATTAACAGCCTGTGACTGGGCAGTGGTGGCACATTCTTTTAATCCCAGCACTTGGGAGCCAGAGGCAGACAAGGCCAGCCTGGTCTACAAAGTTCCAGGACAGCCAGGACTGTTACACAGAGAAACCTGTCTCGAACCACCCCACCCCCACCCCCCAAAAAAATTAACAGTCTGCAGGGCTTTCTGGAAATCAAGGTTAGCTGAGGAGAAATGATTTAGAACAAGCCAAAGGGAAAAAAAATGGAGTCAGTTAATAATGACTGTTTCCTCCAGCAAGGGACAGTTTGAAAGGTGCCCCCACTCATTCAGAAAATGATCTTTAGACAGGGAATTTCAGTTCCAAGTCCACAATACCACAAAGACTTAATGCCCCATCTGCTGTCACTGTGAGTGATAAAATCGAAGACTCCAGTCTCTTGGGCCTCGCCCTACCCCTCCATGACAAGAGATGCCAGGACAGAGTTGCTTCCCTGTGTGCTGCTCCTGATTCCCCCTTACAAATTCAGTGATTAACAACCCTGGCTATCCTGGAACTCTCTGTAGACCAGGCTGGCCTTGAACTCAAGAGATCTGCCTGCCTCTGCATCCTGAGTGCTATGCCACCACCACCCGGCTCCCTTGTGTATTTTAGCCTTTTTAGGTGTCTTTAGACAGGGAATTTCTGTGTTAAAAGGATTCCCAATTTGCATAGTCTGAAGTGTTTGGGGAAGCAGAGATGTTTTCACGTGAAGGGCAAAACCCTGCTGTTCTGAGATCCTTGGACTACTGCAGCAGTGACTTCAACTCCTAGTGAAACGGGAAGAATGGGCTGCCTCCAAACAAGTTTCTTCCGTGCTTCTCTATGCCAACACCATCTAGGCCCAATCTTGGGAAGGGGGGTGGAATATGAAGGAAGCATTGGACTTGCTCACTCTCTTCTTAAAGCAAACTGGGACCAGCAGGGTAAACTGAGCATAGGGGCAGAGCTGCCCATATCACATCAGCTTGGAAGGGGCTCTCCATCCCTGAGGTGTTGGAATGAACAACAGGTATTAAGACCAATGAGACTGTAAATAGGCAGAAAATAGCAACTGAAATCTATATGAGCTGTTTTTGAATCCCACCTGCTCAAATTTCATGCATCAGTTTGAATCACTAAAAGATGGATTTGTTATTGAGAAACCATGTGTTCTAATAGGTTTAACCATTTTAATACTTAACCATTTTTGAAATCTTAAATAAGCATAGTCTGAATAAAAGAAAACAGCAATGGTTGTGTGTTGGTGTGTTTAAAGAGGCCTCTATGATTATGGCAGTCCCCATCCTTTTTCTGACTAATCTTGTCCCTAAGAACACAAAATGTTCAGAACTGTTGAGACCAGACAACACATGTAAAGAATAGTTCAAATTTAAACTGTTTGCCACAACAATTGGGAGAGTTTAGCGTTTAAGTAAGAACTATTTTTCATCTGAACTAGGAATCTAAAGATTTGGCTGATGGCTACCACCTAAGAGCCAAATAGACCTCTTTCCTTCTGGGCAAAATAAGGGGGTAAAATTAAAAACCTGTGTGTAAGAAGGAAGTGGGGCACTGAAGAGTCAACCAGAAGACATTTGTTCATTAGTACCCACTGTGCTAGGAACTGGGAATACTAAGACCTGGTGGATTTCCTTCATTCTAGAGCGCAGGGTCTCCTAAACTCTTGAAATACTCGTTTCTATGACGTAACAGCCGTGGTACCAGAATAAGAACCAATAAAGTAGAGGTCTGGTAGAGTGATGAGCTCAGGAAATGGAAGACACAAGAGGAGCCAGTGACCTGCTTGAATCAACACAGAAAGAGCCATTATAGAACTCTAGAACATGGGTTGACAGTCTTCCAATGTTGAACGGAAGCACAGGAGTACAGTGATGTTCCCAGGTCACGTCATCAGCCAGTGGCAGTAGGTCACCCAAAGGCTGGCACAGCTAGGGTCCTTCATGCCAGACGCCGCGTGGTGCCAAGCTTCCTTGATCTGGGTGTGCGTGCTCTTCACCCATCCTAGGAGAGTTTTCCAAAAATCCTGAAATCCCCTTCTCCAAATGGGGGACCCAGGTGTATACAGGGGTGCGCCTTGCCTGGTACAGATCACTCAGCTGGAGGTTCATCAGGCTGGCTGCCGCTCCCGGCTCCGTGGTTCCCAGAATACTGTAAGAATCTCCACCCACTTCTCCCGAGAAGCTAACGGGTCCTGTGGGGAAGAGGCAATTAAGCCTGCACCCCCAGAGCTCCGACAAAAAGCAAAAGCTGCAACCTGGGTCCATGGCCGCTCAGACCAGGCGGCTTAAGCAGCTCTACGCCGCTCTCTGCAGGGAACGGACCCGCCCCCCTGTGTGCGCAGGCGCGCGCCACACCGGGCGCCCACGGTCACTTGGCGCGGGCTGCACCCGCTAGCCTTGCAGGTAAGCACGGGTCGGTGGACTCGGGCTGGGGGCTCCCGGTACGTCACACCCCGGTCCCGGCAGGCGTGGCGAGTGCAGGTGTCCTGAGGGCCCCGCCCCAGGTACTTTCCCAGTTCCTGCCTCACTGGCCGCGGGCTGGGGAGGTGGCTCTGCAGTACCAGGGCTGGGCACTCCCTTTGGGGGCTGCGGGATGCCGGGCGAGCGAGCCCACCGGCACTGCTGTCGGCATCCAGAGCCGCGGGGAGGGCAGAGACTCGGCCTTGCAAAGAGATGCAATCAATTAAGAGTTTCCATTAATGAGAGGGTGTGGAGGGCGAGTTCGGGTTTCCATAGGCCATTTGGCAAACTTTCCTCTGTCACTGATTTTCAATATTTTTTAACAGAAAACAGGATTTTTAAAAAATTGGCTATAAGCGGGAGGCAGGGGGGGGGGGGGGACACTAAAGAATTCCGCCATTTTGGCTTTTAAAAAAAGTAACCCTTCTGCAGAGCATATGGATCGGTGACCGCCCCGCCTGCAACTGTCTGCGTTAGTCGAGGGAGGCGAGTGGTGGGTTTGGACACTCCAACAGCGCATTCCACTCGCTAGCATCTACATTAGCTTCGGCAGAGACGAGCTGGGGGAACCCCCTCCAAGTTTTCTGTGTGCCTCCAGAACTACCTCCCTTCTTTCCAACACCTACCACCAGGGCATTTATTGGGTCTCTGCTGTATATAAGGCATCAAAGGGCTCTGGGTGGAGTGTGTGTGGAAAGCCTGATAGACAGTATGGATATGTTCAAAACTTGTTTATTGAGCACTTGCTATGTGCAACTACTCTCGTTTTAAGTAGGATTTCCTGGAAACACAGATTTAAGTGTAGGTTTATGGGCGTAGCCCTGTGAAGCCAGCAAGATGGAACAGAGATGGTGAAATACTAATATAGTCTCAACAGAGCTTCAGCCTGTGGAGCAGGAATCCCTAAACTTGAGATGGCCCTGCAGAGATGCCTCAAATGAAGGTAAAGGGATGGGGCTTTGATAGGCCTCAGTCAACTGAGCATCTATAGCTGTCTTAGGGAGAGAACATTTGAATGAGAGTTCCCCTGAGGCTGATAGCTGACAGTTGTCTCCATTAGTCTCCAGAAAGGGCTTCTTTTGACTCCCCTCCCAGCTCGCTGCAAGCTTTTCTCACTGGCACTGGATCTCCTCTGCCCTCCCAACCTGCAATTGTTTTGGTGCTCCAAGGCTTCCCTCTTTTCTCTGCATTCCCTTCTATGTCTTAAACACCATCTGTGTGCAACAACTTTCAAATGTGTCTCTAGCTGCAGCCTCATCCCTTAAAGTAGAAGGCTCATGAGAACCCTGTGTCTCAGGAGCACCACTGTCCCCAGTGCATAGAGCAGTGTTGGCACTTCACTGGCTCTCCGGGACGTGCTGAGACCAGACAGCAAAGTCCTGTCAGAAAGACCATCTTCAGCTGCTTCTCTGAGACACCTGCCAGAGGGGACTGTTTTTTTTTTTTTTAAGACTTCTTTGAATAAGCAGCCTCTCTTCATAATCGTCAGTATTTTACATAATAGTTTTATTCTGTTTAAAATAACTGTAAGTGACACAGAGGCAGAGAGATGGCTCAGGGTTAAGAGCACCTGTTGCTCTTGCAGAGGACCCAGGTTCAATTCCCAGCAATCCCATGGTCTCTGACAACCATCTGGAGCTCCAGTTTCAGGAGGATCAGAAGCCCTCTTCTGGCCGCAGCAGGTACTACATGCACACAGTGTAGCAAAAGCAACTGTACACATAAAATAAGGCTAATATTTCTAAGTGACATAAACACTTAAGCTGTAAAAAGCAAAATGAATTGGAATTGAAATTTGGGAGATACTGGATTTTTATAAACTCAAGTTTTAAAAACTCATCTTGTTTGGCTTGAATGCTTCTTTAGTTAATCAGGTCACATATCTGACCCTATCTACCTGTTTATACCATGGTTTTATACTTCTAATGATAGACATCTGTAATATATTCCATTTTAGGGAGGAAACTCTTGGAGATAAATGAATACACAAGAACAACAAGAGAGAAAGGGAGGGTGGGCACACGGCAGCAGCCATTGCAACTTGACTTTGCAAGTAGGCAGTGCCCATGGTATTGGCTAGAAGCTGCCCAACTCCCTGGAGTTTCTGTCTAAAGGGAGAGGATTGCTTTCTGTCGAAGGCCTGCTGGTATCAGTACTTCACAGCCAACATTCACCAAAGCCCCTTCAGGTAGGTGCCATTGTCACCTTCATTTTACTTTACTGTTAAGAAAACTAAGGCTTGCCAGGCAGTGGTGGAACACACATTTAATCCCAACACTTGGAAGGCAGAGGCAGGCAGATCTCTGTGAGTTCGAAGCCAACCTGGTCTACAGAGCGAGTTCCAGGACAGTCAGGGCTTTTATACAGAGAAATCTTGTCTTGAAAAATGACAAACAACAACAAAAGACCAAAACAACAACAACAAAAAGAAAAGAAAACTGAGGTTCTGAGTGGGAAAGCTGCTTATCTGGAGTCACGGGTACTAAGTTAATGTGGAGAAGCTGAGAGTCTAACTCAAGACTCCGTCCTCAAAATTCTTCCTTACCATTTATGCCTGAAGCCACGGCTAAGGAGCAGCTGAGTAGTAACCGTGCTGTGGAATACCAATCTTCTCTTCTCCCCTCCCCTCCCCTTCCCTCTCTTCCCCTTCCTTTCTCTTCTCCCCTCTCCTCCCCTACCCCCCTTCCTTTCTCTTCTCTGTCCCCCCAACCCCTCTGCTGGATTTGAACTCAGGATTCATGCATACTAGTCCAGTGCTTTGCAATAAGCTAAACCCCCAGCATATGAAAACCCAGTCAGACCTTGTACTGACTGGGTTTTCATATGCTACTCTTTTGCTATTCCAGTGCATGCATTTGTTCAACAGAGGCTGCAGCCTAGGCGTTATGGCCCTCTTTAGTTAATCTATGGCTAACCATACATGACTGTGTCTGGGATTGGAGGGGGTGGTGCACAGGGAAACACAAAAGAACAAGATCAGGAAAGATGTCACCGTCCACAAGGACTGACCCTGTTTGGATAGAGTAGCATGTAGTCCTGAAGACTCTGAGTTTTCAAAGACGGGGAATGGAAGTGGGGGATCAAGAAAGAAATGATTTGGACTTAGCCTGGGCTGTGCCACTGACAAAAACAGAACCTTGGCCTGAATCATGCTTCCTATAAGCCATTTCTGTACACACAGCATGCATGGTTCCCTCACACATGCCATTATGCCCATCCTCACAAATAATGAGCAGGGGAGGATGCAGGGCCTAGACAGAGTTCTATCAATAAGCTGGTAAAGGCAGGAGTCAGACCTGGTGCTGGTATCCTAAAACACTTCAGTTCTGGCTGCTACACAGAGAAACCCTGTCTCAAAAACAAACAAGCAAACACACAAAAAGCAAAGAGACCACTCCTCTCAAAGACGAGACCTTTCTCAGCAAGTTGCTGACTTGAAGGTGATCGGTTTCTCCTCCAAAAATTCCCTTCCCTCCCCATCCTCATCATCCTGGTGACTGTGTTTGATTTGTAGACTCATCTGGATGGAGGGACACATGGAAATGGAGGTGCTAAGGACACTGAAGGGGTCTTCCACAGGGGAGGTCAGTGTGCACCTGATGGCCAGAGACAGCGCAGGTCCCCGTCCTCACCTACCTGCAACTGCCTTTATTATTCCTAGTAAGTCAAGATCAGTGGTCTGGAGGTCCTGTACTTGCTCAAGAGGATGTGGACAGGGGCAAGGATGACACTTTCACTCTTTTTGTTACTGTGTTTTGTTTTGATTTGATTTGAGACAGGGTTTCTATATGTAGCCCTGGCTGTCCTGGAACTTGCCTTGTAGATCAGGCTGGCCTCTGACTCCTGAGTGCAGGGATTAAAGGCGTGTGCCGCCTCACCTGGCCACTTTTCACTCTGCTATACCTGCTTTTCACCTGTATACACATGCGTGGGAGGAGAAAGGGTCACCAGACTCATCTGTGCTCTGTCTTATCTGCATATCTGTTTCCAGCCAATGCAACCACCCTTAGTCTGCCCAGCCCGGCTTCAGCGGTGTCCTATCCCCGAGAGCCAGCCCATCTGGGTGCCCTGGAGCGAGTGACTAGCAGCGAACCAGTTACTGCCACCATTCTGCCACAGCTAAGCACCGGGCCAGGGACCAATAGCACAGTCAGGCTCCTGGATTGGACAGGAGTTTGCACACCTTCAGCTGGGAGTGGCCTACGGGTCAGTGCCCAGGAGGATTGGCAGCTGTGGGGCGGGGCCTGTGGGCTTGAAGGCGGGGCTTGAGGCGGAAAAGCTGAGGCTGGCGGGCGTGGCTTAGAGTGAGTAATCTCCAGGAACAGAACCGTATGTGGGGGCGTGGTGGGGCGGAGGGGGCGGAGTCTATAGACCCCCAGAAGTGTTAGCTGGCAGAGCAAACATAAAGTGTGGGTGACCCAAGGTGGGTGGAGAGCTGATGTAGTAGTTAGTCACGGTCCTCAAATTTTTCTGTATTCCCAGTTCCGAATAAGCGAATATGCGCCATTGAACATGATGGGAGTACAGCGACCGCCAAGCCCTGAACGGCAGCGAGAAAGCCTGGTGGGACATGAAGGTGGCTCTACAGGAGGCGATACGGGCACCCAGTACCCTGGTAGGATCCTGCTTCCGGGGGCTGTGTGTGGGTGGGTGACCCTTGAGCTCCCTGAAGACTCTTGGATGGGAATGTGAAGGGAGGCAGTCCTAAGTGGAGAAAGGCTGAAGGATGCTGTCCAGTAGAAGATGGGCTGTAGGGATGTGGGCGGAGCCTGCATGTGGCAGTCCAGGGTGAGAAGACCTTAGAAGACCCAGCGAGTTTCCACAGATGTCCGCCAGGACCCTCAAGAAGACACCTCTCGGGAACCCCCAGAAGACGCGAGCTCCAGTGGGTACCAGACTTTTGGGCCTCAACAAAGCACTGCCCCAGACCTTGGTTCTTCAGATGACCACTGCCCTCTGCCTTTCCAGAAGCGGTAAGAACGCGGAGTTACAGCCTTTTCCTGCCCTGTTTTTTAGCCCTTGAGGTATCTTTCCGACTTCAGGCTTAGGAGAGTGTGAATACTGTGAATTCTACTGAATTTATAGTGTTTTGGTTGTTTTATTATTATTATTATTATTATTATTATTATTATTATTATTTATTGTTGTTGTTGTTTTGCTTTTTTGGTTTGGTTTTTTGGTTTTTTCCTCTAGTGAGAACGTTCCTTTTGTAGGTCAGTCATAGTAGAGAACTCAGCCTGTACTGTCACCTCTGAGCTCCTAAAGCCCATGAAGAAGAGGAAACATAGGGAGTACCAGAGCCCATCAGAGGAGTCAGAAACAGAGGCCATGGTAAAAAGAGGGGCGCGGCGAGAGAAATGTGAAGCTGGAGCGTCAGCTTTGTAATCTTTCCAGTCCAAGATGGGGGAGGGGGTGGAGATTCTATTGTGCCTGCTCCCATATCTTCTGGTTCCATTTTGAATCAGGTATTAAACCTAATTAAAGGGAGGGAAGGAAGGAGAGAGGGAGAAAGGATGGAGAGAGGGAGGAAGGAAGGAAGGAGAGAGGGAGGAAGAGAGGGAGGGAGGGAGGGAGGGAGGGAGGGAGGGAGGGAGGGAGGGAGGGAGGGAGGGAGGGAGGGACTTAGTATATAGCCCAGGCTGAATTTGGACTTACCCTGTAGATGTGACTGGCCTTGAACCCCTATCTTTCTGCCTCCACCTCCTGACTACTCCTGACCTACAGATCAGTCTCCTAATTTTCTGTGGCTCCCATCATGAACTGGTGTCAGGGTTACAACACACACAAGGGCATTGGTACCTAAGGTGGATGCATGGCAGTGGAAAATGAAATCTTTAGAGTCTAGTACCTAAATGAGAGATCGGGAAACACAGGACTGAAGCTGTAGATGCAGAGTCTCTTGAGCAGGTAAAATCAGCACAGAGCAGATAGTCATGTACTCAGTTTCCCCATCTGGGAATGAGAATTGTAGTCAGGCTGTGTGACAAGGGTACTCATACGAATCTATACCCCCAGTGGTGCAGACCCAAGCAATGAATTGACTTCAGGAGCAGAGTTCCCGCGTATACCCTGCAGGAAACTTTTCCAGTTTCGGGCATAACATTGGACCAGAGAGCCAGGCAGGGGTCAGAGACTAGAGGCTGAACTTACATCCCGACCCATGAGGACAGGAAGCTGGAATTAGTCTTTCTTTCTACAGAAGCAAGAAGAAGGAAAAGATCCAGAGAGTCAGCCTACCACCAGCACCCCAGAGGGCGAAGAGTGGAGCGGAGGCCACCTGGGTATGGCGGCCTGTGTGCAGTTGTTTAAGTGAAGTATTTCTATACTTCCGGAGGTGTGAGACTGAAAGTGTGGGTCGTGGGTGTGGTTGCATATGGTACGTGTAAGCACAGGTTAGTGTATATGAAAGTGACTGAGTGGCCACTTGTGGTTTGTGCATGGCTATATGTTTATTCTTGGGGCTGCTTATCTTGTATCATTCAGCTGCGAGGAGGCCCTCCTGGGAAGTCTGGGCTCGGTATCTGAAGACCTGAGGAGCTGTGTAGTATTACTTCCCTTTGGTGGTATTGGCAAGCCCACGCTGGTCACTAGCCTGACCTTTCTGATCTTCTGGTTCTAAGGAAGAGGTCCTTCAGAGTTGGCTTCAGCCCTCAGGCGCGTTGTTAGTATTTCTGTAATCCCAGGTGACAGCTGTCAGCTGGATTTAAGCAGAGCTTACCATACTGGTAATCATCTATGTAGCCATTTTATATCTTCCGTCCCCAACACTTAAATTATATCAACCCAGGGTCTGAATTTATTTGTTTATTTATAGTTTTATTGCATTTATCTATTTGGGGGAGGTGCATGTGCCTCAGAATCTGTTGGCGGACAGATGGCAATTTTCTGGACTCAGGTATCTCCTTCTACCGCATGGTTCCTGGGGGTCAATGATTGGTCATCAGACTTGGCAGCAAGTGCCCTTACACGCTGAGTCATCCTGCCAGCCTGGGGCTGAGGTTATTAATCACTCTGTTGGATGTTTAGCCTGGTATGGAATGCCTGTTCAGTGGGTGAATTGTGCCCATCAGTGGTCATCCCCACAAACCACCTTTATCCCCCAAATTACCAGCAGTTTGCCTTCTGCATATATAGATTGCCTGTTTGGACCATTTTATTCAAATAGCATCATGCATGTTGAACTTTGTGGTTGTCTTCTTTCTCCTTAGCATGGTGGTATCAAAGTCTAGCAATATTTTAATATCCATGGGGACTGTTTTCTCTTTTCCTGAATAACATCCATGCCGTGATTTGTTAGAGGGAGCCACTCATTAGTTTCCGGCCACCTCGCTAGCTTAGCCCAAAAATAATCACACAGAAACTGTATTAATTAAATCACTGTTTGGCCTATTAGCTCTAGCTTCTTACTGGCTAACTCTTACATCTTAATTTAACCCATTTCTATTAATCTGTGTATCACCATGTGGCTGTGCCTTACTGGCTAAAGTTTCAAGCTTCTATCTCCCGTGGCTCCATGGCTTCTCCCTGACTCTGCCTTCCTCCTCCCATGCTGTAGGCCAAGGCAGTTTCTTTATTCATTAACCAACAAAAGCAACACATAGACAGAAGGACTTCCCACACCATTCATCAGTTGATGGGCAGATCACTTCTAATTTGGGCTGTTATATTCTCTTATCTGAATTATTATACAAGCTTTTTTGTAGACATATGCTTTGTTTGTATTGGGCTTATACCTAGGAGTGAAATTTTCTTTCACATAATAGCTCTGTGTTTGTCATCTGGATATATTACTTGGCTGTTTTCCAAAGTGACTGTACTGGAATCTTGCATCCCCAACAGAATGTGCAGGGTTCTAGCTTATCCCTGTCCTCAACACTTGGTGATTCTGTTTTTCCATCTTCGCCATCCTGTGGGATGTCTCCCTGTTGTTTGGATTTGTGTTTTCCTAATGACTAGTAAGTGATACGTGACATCTCTTTTATGAATTTATTGTCCATTTATATATTTTCTTTTCTTTTTTTTTTTACTTTTTTTTCTTACCCTATACTAACGAGGACATTTATATATTTTCTTTGGAGAAATTTAGACCCTTGCTCACTTTTAAATTGGGTGTAAGAAACTGATGCTATGCTGAACTGCTATAGTGACATATGGGCTTGGCAGGGCCTCAGAATAAGTGCAGTTCAGAACAGATGACGTGCCAGTATGCCAACTCCAGGGACTCTGTCTGCCTTCTTACTTGCTTTCTCTTCCTCTCTTCCTCCCCGACCGTTTTCTTTCAAAATTTCTTTTGGGCTTTTTAGGATGATTTTCTGTTTTGTTTTGAAACAGGTCTCACTGTGTAGCCCTGGGCTGGCCTGAAACTTGCTACACAGAACAGACTGGCCTCCAATTCAGAGATCCATCTGTCTTTGCTTCCCTGGCACTGGGATTAAAGACGTGTACCACCACTCCTGGACCTTTATTTTGGAGTCAGAGTCACATTATACTACCTCAAAGGAATGATTCTCCTGCCTCAGCCAAGTACTGAGATTATAAGGCATTTACCATCCCATCTGGTTTAGTGAGGTGTCTTTATTTTTTGGGACAAGGTCTTAGCCTTTGGCTCCAGATAGCCTCTGATTTACAGTTTTCCTGGCTCTGATTTGCAGATCTTGAGTTACAGGCATGTGCCACCTCACCCAGCTTAGAGATGTTCTGATGTTTGTTTGTTTGTTTGTGACATCTTCTCATTCTGTAAGCCCAGGCTGGCCTGGAACTCACCTTGCATCTCATGCCAACTTTGCCTCTGCCTCCCTAGAGCTGGAATTATAGGCATATGCTACCATGTTCTGCTGTAGAAACATTTTCTTAACAGAAGTTCCTAATCCAAATATCCATGCAAAGTCTACAAACCCTTCATTTTGGGGGAGATGATGGTCCCTGGCTTTCATTAGTTTCTCAGAATAATTCCTCAATAGAAGCATGTTCATGGGCAGTGCCCTCAAGACCTAGTCATCTCTCCCCACCCCATCCCTCTTTTAGACAGGATCTTACTATGTAGCCTTAGATGGTCCATGGTGTTGGCATCCTGCTTGCTGCATTTTCTCCCTCTATCCTCTAGATATTGTCTACTATGTATCAGGCACTGGCTAGGAGCTAAGCATTCAGAGTGAGCTAGACACCAAGTCTTGCCTAAGGAGGTCACAGTTGCAGAGATGAATATATAGACAAGTAGCTATCATATAACAGTATGATGTATAATATATAATATAACAGTATGTTATATATCATATAACAGGTATTATGTGTGAAGTATGTAAATACAAAACTGTTTCACAGGACAACTGCCATGTGCAGTCAGTCATTTCATGACTTGGTACAGCCATCCGCCCTTTCTCTAGTCATATAATAAACACTTGCTGAACATCTGTCCCCTGTGAAACCCTAACTAATGCTGCAGCTGGATCTGGGTCTTAGAGAGTGAGAAAAAGTTAGGAGGGTGGAAGAAAATTGTGGCGTGGGATACCTGAAATAGAGGGCTCAGTCTGTGTAAACTCACAGTCACAGAGGCACCGAGGTTCATGGTAAAGCATAAGCAGGAGGGGGTGGTTAGTTCCCAGGTGCCAGTTTTGTGTCTGGTTTTGTTCTTTAGTTTGAAATGAGAAGATATTGTGGGGGGAAAAAAGAAACCTCCTTACGTCAGAGATATTTAGAGCAAGGACTAAATGAGAAGGTGGAGACAGACTCAAGAGAGACACAGGAGTTAGAATCAGCAGGACTGGAGGATTCTGGGGAGTAGAGAAGCACACAGGTCACTGCCAGGTTCCTGGCTGGATGAATGGATGGAAGTATCACTGACTGGGATAAACAGCACCAAAAGGGCCCCAAGCTTTGTTGTAGTCCTTTCCAGGTTGGCTTTGACCAGGCTGAGCTTGCCAAGGGCATCTCAGGAAGCAGGAACAAGCAAAGGAGCACTTCTGGAAGCCGGAAGGAATCCGTTTTACAGCTGGCCTCTGTGATGCCTTCATACAAATCATGTAAAAATGCCTCATATTCGTAGACCAGTCAGAAGCGGGCTCCTTCTTCCCTATAGACAGCTGTAGTTGGACTTTCTTGTCAGACTTTCTTTTGGGACTGATTTTGTTTCTTCATGCTCCTGCTCAGGGAGTATAGATGAAGCTGTGTAGAGAGCTAGGAGAGCTGGGAGGGCTGTAGCAGGAGTCTTACTCAGGACAAAGGATGCCCTGAAGGGATGTGTACTAGATTTGGCATTGACATCAATCTCCAAGAGAGAGAGTTTGATAGCTTGGTTGATCAGTTGATGAACAAAATATATGTCTTAGCTCAGTTGGGTCAGGTCATCAGGAGCTCAAGGTTTGGTGCAGTGACTAAGGAATTTAGGCAGCTGTAGAACAAACTTGAGTTCCACTGAGGAACGAACCATCTTCCTGAGCAACAAACCACCACAAGCTGGAATGATCCAAGGCTGAGTGAACCAGAGCAAGGAAGAGTTGGGTTAATCTGTCTTAAGAGCAGGAAGACTCAGTAACCTGACTCTAGTCTTGGTGTTTCATAAAAACCTCTCCTGACCCACGTGTTTCAGAATCCTCACATGCGCCCTATGCTAGATTGTAGAAGGAGCGGCAGACTGCATTCCTGCTGCCTGGCTCCCAGCCACCCGGCTAGTTTATACCCCGAAATAACAACATACAAATTGTATTCACTTAAACACTGCTTGGCCCATTATATCTAGCCTCTTCTTGGCTAACTCTCATATCTTGTTTAACCCATTTCTAATAATCTGTGTAGCACCACGAGGTGGTGTCTTACCGGGAAAGATTCAGCATGTCTGACCTGGTGGCTGGCTCAATTGCATCTGCCCTGGAAAGGAGAGGCATGGCATCTAGTTCACTCACTTCCCTTCTTCCCAGCATTCTGTTCTGTCTACTCCACCTACCTAATTTTCTGACCTATCAGGCCAAGCAGTTTTCTTTATTGATTAACCAATGAAACAACAGATTGACAAATGACCTTCCCACATCACTAGATGACATCACAAAACTGAGTCCATTGCCAAAATGCAAGCCAATGTCGTTGGGTCTCTGGTTGTCTGTGGCCTTCAATGGAAGGCACCTCAGCTGAGCTGCTCAGCCTACTGGTGGTAACTGGTTGTCACAGCTTTTAAAGAGTCCTGTGCAGGACTGGAGAGATGTCTCAGAGATTAAGAACGCTGGCTGTTCTTCCAGAGGTCCCAAGTTCAATTCCCAGTAAACACATGATGGTTCACAACCATCTATTATGAGATCTGGAACTCTCTTCTGTCATACAGGCAGAACATTGTATACATAATAAATAAACAAAAATTTTAAAAAAAAGAGTCCTGTGTGTGGAGGCCAGGAGTTTACCAGCAGGAACATGTCCCATCCTTCCCGCCCGGGTCCTCTTAGGGTTATGAACAAGACCCAAACTGTAGACTCTGGAAGTACTTCATTCATATCTGTGTGTGTCCCCCACCTCTTTCTCTGTGTGTGTTTGCACACACTCATGTCCATGAATGCATGTACCCATCACATACACATGTGCCCACCCTCGACATGTACATGTCTGGGAAGACTGTGGGATTGGTCTGTGTGCTGGAGCACACCAGGTTCACACCCATATCTGTATGTCTATGCCTGTAAGTAGTTAAGAAAACACTCTTTAGAAAGGTTTCTTACTTTTGTGTGTTCTGTCCTTCACTTTTTCCTCCCTGCTCTCCCTCCTACTTCTCTCCCTCCTCCTCTTCCCTTTGTGAGCTTAGGTAGCAGTGCGACTAAGTCCTCTGGCTCAGGCTTCATTGCTAATCCTCACCCTGCACATGTCCAAGGACAGCGTGGCTGATACTTTGTGATCTTAGTTGCTGTGTAATCCAAAGGGCATCTGCTGACAGTGGCTTGAGGGTGGAGGAGAAACAGAATCTGTGACCTCGCCTCAAGTCTGAGCCCCCTGTGCCTGACACTGGTCTAGCTGAGTGTGGCAAGAGGTCTGTGTGGACAGACAAAGGTTTGCTTGTAGAACTTAGTCAGGGGAAACTGAGGAAGATTGTCCATGCCTTGGCAGCAACCGAGGAACCAGCCTGCTTGTTTTGTCTTTGTAGTGTCGGAGGAGAAGAAGGAAGGCTGGTCCTGGGAGTCCTACCTGGAGGAGCAGAAGGCTGTCACTGCCCCAGTCAGCCTCTTCCAGGATGTGAGTTGGACAATTTCAGTCTAAGGAGATTTTATCTTCTTAATTCAGGGACTCACCACCGAGCGCAGGGCTTCTAGTGTTTTCTTCTAGACAATCCTTGACATACTAGCAAGATGAAGATGTCTAGAGTTGAAAAGAGTATCCTGTAAGGGACTTCCTGGGTGGGAAGAAGTAGGGAGGTGCCCTCCAGGCCCCCCCCCCCATCTGCTGACTTGTAGGTTCTGGTATCTTTTCTGCAGTTTAACACTGACCTCACCATGAGGTAGGTGGGCAAACCCTTACCTCTAGCCCTGATCCAGCCCTTCAGAATAGTCCTGAAGCTCTCTCGCCCTCTGGGGACCCCTTGCAGGACAGATCCCCAATAAGTCACCCCTTTGAGACCAGCAGGCAGATGGGGCCTAAGGGAGCTCCTTCACCTCATGCCCATGAGGCAAGGATAAGGCTGGATGGAAGCCGGGTCCTCTCCACTCTGTGCGTTGACAGTCCCAGGCAGTCGCCCCTAACAAGAATGGCTTCAAACTGGGCATGAAGCTGGAAGGCATTGACCCTCAACACCCGTCCATGTACTTCATCCTCACCGTGGCAGAGGTGAGCTGGAAACACCCTCCCAGTGTCTCAGTGTAGAGTGATGGAGCCGTTGTGGGTAGCGGTGAGAGGCACTGCTTTACCTCAGGGATCCATTGGAATATAGGGAAGGCTAAAGGCAAAGACTGGGAAGCAGACGGGGAACAGCAGGACACTGGTATCACTAAAGAGTATAAGTTGTTTTTGCTGGGGGGTGGGGTAGATATGAAAGATCCAAAAGGCAGGGATGCTGTCTCGAATCAAATAGGGCCCTATCCTCTAGGAAGGGAATCTGTGAGATGGGCACAGCAGTACAGGCCAAGGGCTTGCAGATCAAGGAATATTCCATTTGGTCTAAGTGGGCAGGGAAAGTGTAGGAAGGCCTATCTGCTGCCACCTGTGTTTGAGCAGGAAATTCCAAGCAGATGCAGCAAAATGGTTCCTGGGGCATGAGATGGTGTGAGCATAGCAGGGTATACTGAGTGTACGGTGAGAGACTGTAGCTGGAGGAAAGAGTCCAAGGGCACAGGACGATCTGGAGTACTTTCTGCTTCCTGTCTGGGGCTTAGGAGGGCAGCAGGCTGCCACCCACCATGCCCTCAGCACCCAGGGCACCTGCTAGCATTGGATCCTTAGGACTTCAGGCTGGACCAGGAAAGGTGGAGGAGTGGGAAGGTGGTATCTGCTGGCACTGACGTGCCTCTGACTCTTGCCGCGGCCAGGTGTGCGGCTACCGCCTGCGCCTGCACTTTGATGGATATTCTGAGTGCCATGACTTCTGGATCAATGCCAACTCCCCTGACATTCATCCTGCTGGTTGGTTTGAGAAGACTGGGCACAAGCTGCAGCCTCCCAAGGGTAAGACCTCCCTGGGTTCATCCCTGGAAGACAGTGAGTCCCCAGACCCATCCCTTACTCCCTTCAGGTCACCCTGCATCCCACTTTTTTTTTTTTAAGCCCAAAACTTTGGCTACTTTCTCTGTCCCATTGTGATACAACCACCCTGAGGCTTCTAAACTCTTTGAGTGTTCACCAGGTCCCATCTTCCTTTAGCAGAGGGGCCCTGAGGGTTTGGGGGACCTCAGACCTGCCTGTTTCTACTTCATTCCTGGGGTCCTCACCATGGCCCAGCCTCTGCACAGCGTTCTCTTCATTCCCCCGAGGGGCCCAGGTTACAAGGCAGAGGAGTTCAGCTGGAGCCAGTACCTGCGCAGTACAAGAGCTCAGGCAGCCCCCAAGCACCTGTTCGTAAGCCAGAGCCAGGTGAGTATCTGGGCACAGGTGAATACCACCCTCAGGCCAGAGTCGCTGTAGCCAGCGCGGGGAATCTGGGCACAGGTGAATACCACCCTCAGGCCAGAGTCGCTGCAGCCAGCGCGGGGAATCTGGGCACAGGTGAATACCACCCTCAGGCCAGAGTCGCTGTAGCCAGCGCGGGGAATCTGACTTGGCAGAATGGAGCATGGAGCACAGGGGTTGCTCTCAGCTCTCTCTTCTGGCTCAAGAGGCATGTCTGGGGAAACGTCAAAGCCAAAATGGGGGATGCTCATTACACATTCCCGTCTCCTCCTTCCATCCATTTTCTTTCAAATTCCTTTTTCTTACATTTATTTTGTGTGTGTTGCACATGCCTCTTAGCACATCTATAGGAGGTCAGAGGATAACTTGTGGGAGTGGGTTTTCCACTCCCACCATGTGGACCCAGGGGTTCAAACTCAGAGAGTGCGCCTTGATGGCAGGTGCTTCTGCCCCCAAATCATCTCACCAGCCCTCATCCATTTTGTTGCTATCACGAAGTATTTAACCTGACCAATACAGAAATAAAGGAGCCTTATTTTATCTTGTAGCTTCAGAAGCAGAAAGTCCATGACTAGATAGCCCTTTCTGTTGAACCTCTGAGGGGGCTTCATGGCAGATGGCCCCACACTGCTGAAGGCTGTGTGGAGGAGATCACAGGAAGCCAGAGGGATTTAAGCACAATAAGCTTGCTTGCTTCCCCCCTCCCCATTTTGCTTTTTTTTTTTTTTTTTTTTTTTTTTGAGATAGGGTTTCTCTGCCTAGCCCTGACTATTCTGGAACTCACTCCATAGTTTAGGCTGGCCTTGAACTCAGAGATCCATCTGCCTCTGCCTTGCAAGTGCTGGGATTAAAGGCGTGCATCACCTCTGCCTGGCTCAAGCTTTATTTCCTTTTACAGTTTATTTTACAGGTGTGTGTGTGTGTGTGTGTGGTGTGCATTGCCAGTGCCTGTGTGCTGCAGAGCCCAGAAGAGGGCATCAGAACCTAGAGCAGAAGTTACAAACACTTGCAGGCCATGGGTGCTGGGATCTGAACTCCAGTCCTTGTGATTGAGCAACAAGCACTCTTAATCACTGAGCCATCTCTCCAGCCTGCTTTCTATTCTTTTAATAAGGATTCAATCTCTCCATGACTAGCCAGGGGTCTCCAGTCCCCTGCTAGCAAAGGACCCTTTGGGGAAGCGCAAACCATAGCATTCTAAGCTGCAGAATCCTCCCCCATATATGCCCCAGAAGCCTAGCCGACTGCTGCAGCCTGGACACTAACTCGTCATGGCTCAGATGTTTTTCCTCTGGTCTGCTCTGCACCTCAATGGAATGAGGTCAAAGTCTGTTCTGACCGCCTTCCCCTTTGCTCACATCCCCATCAGCTCACCTCCTGGTGTTAATCTGCTCAGAGGCGGGTGGCGGTGTGAGCAGTTAGTTAAGTATCACATAACCCCAAGCAAAGGGTCTGAGAGATAGGGAGCTCCTGTTGAAAGTACTTCCATACTGGGGGCTGGACGTGCATCTTAGTAGAGTGTCACTTGCCACCATGACCGTATTGAAAGGTCAGGGACTCCATCATGCTGTTAACAGGGACAGTTACTCTCCCATTCCAGTCTGGCCCCAAAGACTTTATTTGGGGTCAAGAGGTAATTAATAGGGGCCCACCTCCTAGTCATGGGAAATGCAGATTTTTTTATAATACTTTTTTTGCGGGGTGGTTGAGACAGGGTTTCTCTGTGTAGCTTTGGAGCCTGTCCTGGAACTCGCTCTGTAGACCAGGCTGGCCTCGAACTCACAGAGATCCACCTGACTCTGCCTCCCAAGTGCTAGGATTAAAGGCATGCACCACTATCACCTGGCAAATTATTATTATTATTATTATTATTATTATTATTATTATTATGTGTGTATCTGTGTGTGTATCTGTGTCAGAGAACAACTCCCCTTTTTGTTTTAGGTTTTTTTTTTCTTTGTTTCAAGACAGAGTTTCTCTGTTTAGTCTAGGCTATCCAGGAACTCACTCCATAGATCAGGCTGGCCTTGAATTTACAAAGATCTGCCTGTCTCTGCCTCCCAAGTGCTGGGATTAGAGGCATGGGCCACCTTTGTCCAGTCTGGAAATGCAGATTTTTAAGTCAACTGTTTGACCTCTGGCCCTGGCATTAACTGCATTGTGTTCTGGGTCACAGATGTCACTTCTAGGAGGAGAATGACTGTCTTAGGCAGGCGCTTAGAAATGAGGAAGTGCTGTCTTTGAAGCTTCTGTTTGTGGCAACCACGCAGTCAATACTAGTTCCCTGGCCGCTCCCTGCTCCCTTCAGGGGTGGAACACAGCAGCGCTCCCTCCCCCAGCACCCAACTACTGCCCCAGCTGCCTTAGGCAAGCCTGGCAAGGCTCCTTCCATTAGGGGAGACTTGTCCTCAGCCTGCTGGGACTTTTGGGTAAATACATAGTCCCTGACCTTCTCCCACAAGTCAAGATTGTGACGGTCATTGCACTTGGAGGACAGAAGTCCCTGAGTGGCCCAGAGCAACCCTCATTCCCTGCCTATTTCTCCCTCATGCCCACTTCCCACTCCCAGGCAATCCATGCAGAGAACCAGCTCCTGCGTTGGCTAGCAGCTCTAGCTAGTTCCAGCCACCCTGGCCCTGGCTGTGACAGCCCTCTTCTTATTCCTAGAGTTCTCCCCCAGTGGGCTTCCAGGTGGGCATGAAGCTGGAGGCTGTGGACCGCATGAACCCATCCCTCGTCTGTGTGGCCAGTGTGACGGATGTGGTAGACGGTCGCTTCCTGGTGCACTTTGACAACTGGGATGATACTTATGACTACTGGTACTGGGACCTTCTGGGGAAGAGGCACCAGGGGAGGAAGCATCCCCTGTAGGACCTCAGACACCATGTGGCCCTACCCAGTTATTCAGATATTGCTCTGGATTTGGGGGGGGGGATAGCGAGCTGTCCTGGATTTGAGCTGAGTCACGGGTTACAAAGCTCAGTGTTTCCTACTTGATCAGAAAATACCTTGATTAAGAAGTGTGTGAACGTGCACACGCGTGCATGTACACACAACATAAATCTTTATTAGCTCTTATGGTGTGATAGAGTTTTCAGTCAATGTGGCAGTTTTCTGATCCAATGTTAATCACCCATGTCCCTCTCACCAAGAAGGAGGCTGAGGAAATCCCCGGTGCCATGGTGTGGGGGCAGCAGGCTCAGCCCTCCCCAGTTCTCCTAGGACAATGACGTACTCTTGGGTTTCAGGTGTGATCCCAGCAGTCCCTACATCCACCCAGTGGGCTGGTGCCAGAAGCATGGGAAGCCGCTCACCCCTCCACAAGGTGAGGCTGCTGCCTGAGCACGCATCCTTCCTAGGCTGGGCCCTCACTCCCTCCTTGTCTCTCAGCATGTGAGACTTGGTCCCTGCACCTCCTTAGCAGGCCCTTTAGGACAGGGTAGGGAGCAGATTGGGCCTGGAGCCTTACATTTGGGGTTTAAAAAAGGAAAGTTAGAGGGCTCCCTCAAGCATGCAGGGGTCTAAAACAAAGGACGTACATCCTTCACTTAGGACCACCGCTGGCCCAAGTGTAGCAAAGGTTTGGATAGGACTAAGAGCAATGAGGCCATAAGGGATGAGAGCTAGGATTCCAACAACCCTGAGCTCTTGTGGTTCCGTGGGCTTAGTTCTCACCAGGACCCATCTGCCCCAGGAGCCCTATGCAAGCATCTAATTGGGGTCACAGTCACATGGCAGAAGTTTCTTCTCCAAGTGTTTCCGCCCCTTCCATGTTCTTTTGTTTGTTTTGTTGCTGTTGTTTTTTTGAGACAGGGTTTCCCTGTGTAACCCTGGCCTCAGATTCTTAGAGATACCGCTGCCTCTGCCTCCCGTGTGCTGTAATTAAAGGCGTGTGCCACCACCCCTGGCTTCCTTCCATGTTCTTGATCCCAGCTAGGGATAGAGTTCCCTGAGCCACCTGGCTGGCTCAGCTGTTGCCCTCACCTCCTTTCCAGACTATCCAGACCCTGATAGCTTCTGCTGGGAGAATTATCTAGAAGAAACTGGGACCTCAGCTGTGCCCACTTGGGCCTTCAAAGTGGTAAGTGGACTCTCGCCTTCCCTAGAGCTGAGCTTAGGAAGACGTGGTCCTGTCAGTCAGCCAGTGGACGGCTTCGGCCAAGACAGTCCTCCCTGTGGCTCTCTTCCTGGAGCTTCAGCTCCTCAGAGCTGGGCCTTAGCCTCAAAGCTGTCTCCCCACAGAGACCCCCTCACAGCTTCCTGGTCAACATGAAGCTGGAGGCTGTGGACCGCCGGAACCCAGCACTGATTCGGGTAGCCAGCGTGGAAGATGTGGAGGACCATCGGATAAAGGTGGCTCTGGGACCCTAGGCCTGGGGGAGTGGACAGGTCAGTGGGACAGGAATTCTCTAGAATGCTTAGAGGTCAGGGCATGGCATGAACTAGGAAGCTGAAGACCCCAGACCTTTCTTTTCTTATCTGTGATTCACTGTTTTAGGCCTGGAAGGGTCCCTTTTCCTCTACAAGCCTTAATCTTATCATCTGTAAAATGGGTCTAATAACCCTTGTCCTACACAGGGACTTAATGGAGATGAAAACACGTAGCTGAGAACAGTTACTGTGTAGATGGCCCCCTGTATTCATCTCCAAGATCTTGGCCTAGGCATAGGGAGCACGTCAGAGCCCAGAGGACCTCCTGACTGAGCCGGGCTCCACGAACAACACTTGACCCCCAAGGGCCTTTCTTTCCCAGCTCCACTTTGATGGCTGGAGTCACAACTATGACTTCTGGATCGACGCCGACCACCCGGACATCCACCCTGCAGGCTGGTGCTCCAAGACAGGACATCCCCTGGAGCCTCCTCTCCGTGTGTACTCTCAGGACACGCTGCTAACTTTCCATTTCCACCAACCTCTGACAGCCCTCTCGGGTTCCAGTGCCCTAAGCGAGCCTGGGATGCCCAGCCCCCTACCACCCCCACCCCGGACTTCCTGCCTCATTAAACCAAGGCATGCCCACAGGTCCCAGCAAAGTATAAAAAAGTCAAACCTTCCTTCCCCATGATAGCTGATAACCGATGGTAGGAATGGGCACAGCTTGGCTCAGGGCCTGGTCTCCAAGGAACTAGTTCTGGGTACCGACCCCCCCCCCACCACATGCACACTGTCCCTTCTTTGTCCCTTTCTCCTGTCTCCAGAACTCCATGCTGACTTCTCTTTTGCCCCTGTAGGGCCCAGAGAATCCAGCTCTGCCTCACCTGGGAGCTGCCCCACGCTCAGCCACAGGAGCCCGCCCCACACAAAGCCCTCCAAATACAGCTTTCACCAGCGGTAAGTAAAACAACAGCCGAGGTCCAGAGTGAAGCAGGTATCGTTCAGGGAAGAGTCTTTTACAGCTGTGGAGTGAGACCCATCAGCATTCCCCAGGACCCAGGGCCAAGGTTAGGGGGTGCTCGTTAGAGACAAGTGGGTCCACCCAACTAAAGCCTTCATCTCCCCAGGAAGTGCCCCACTCCTGGCTGTGATGGCTCTGGCCACGTTACAGGCAAGTTCACGGCTCACCACTGCCTCTCTGGCTGCCCGCTGGCCGAGAGGAACCAGAGTCGGCTGAAAGCAGAGCTGTCTGACTCGGAGACGGCAGCCAGGAAGAAGAACCTGTCTAATTTGTCCCCAAGGAAGAAGCCCCGCCATCATGGCCGGTGCGGAGGCCAGGGAGTCAGGTCCTGGGCTTCACGGGTGTGGGGCCTCGTGTCTTCTTGGGCCAGCCACTGATCCTCTGCTGCGGGCCCCGGTCCCTCTCTCTCCAGGATTGGACGTCCTCCAAAGTATCGCAAGAGTCCGCAAGAAGATTTCCAAGGTGAGTGAGTCCAGTTGACAGAGGATACTGAGCAGGGGGCCTGTGATTGATGGAAACAGACACCAGGGCAGTGGAATGATAGCACAGGGGGCAAGAGCACAGGATGATGATGGAGGAGTTATTTTCATTTAATAAAAAAACTGCCTTGGCCCATTTATAGGCCAGCCCTTAGGTGGGTGGAGTAAACAGACAGAATGCTGGGAGAAAGAAGCCGAGTCAGGAGTCGCCATGATTCTCCCACTCCAGACAGACACAGGTTAAGATCTTTCCTGGTAAGCCAGCTCATGGTGCTACACAGAATATTAGAAATGGGTTAGATCAATATGTAAGAGCTAGCCAATAAGAGGTTGGAACTAATGGGCCAGACAGTGATTAAAAGAATACAGTTTCCGTGTAATTATTTCGGGGCATAAGGTAGCCATGCGGGCGGCTGGGTGCCGGGGACGCAGCCCCGCCGCTCATATTACTACAGGATGAGGCCTTGAGTGGCCAAGGCTTCTGGACTTTCTAGGAGTCTGTGGAAAAGGGGATGGGGGGCTGGATTTCCACAAGGTGGAGCAATGGCCCTGCTCTGTTCGTCTGATTCTACGCTTCCTCAGGAGACCATGGCTGTCAGTCGTATGACCTTGAGCAAGCCACTTTCCTCACTTGAGAGCATTGGGAGTCACTGGCTGAGCTGGCGATGGTGGCTACTATTACCGTTCACTGAGCCAGGCACTGCGATGAGCACTTTGTAGCTGCCTTCTCCCGCTCTCCAGCCTCCCGTGCTGTGTCTAACTAGTGAGGAATGGGAGGCTCAGAGACGAAATCATTTGCTCAGGGTTATTCACCTTCTGAGGGGCTGAGCTGGAATTCAAACTTGGACCTGATGTCTGCCACAGGACATTAGGCTTAAAGTCCTGTGCCCTAATGTCATCTCAGTGCCCATTCCCCTTGGGTTCATTTGCGTGGATTTATGTAACAAAATACCACAGACTACTGGGTGGCCTAAAGAGCAGACATGTATTCACCTCACAGTTCTGGAGCTGCAGGTGTCTGGATTGCTATCTTCTCGGACCTTTCTCCCGGTGCACAGATCACTGGCTGCTTGCACCCTTGCTGCTCTGTCTTGTGTGAGCATCCCTGGTGTCTCACACCAGATTCCCTGAGCCTGGCGTCCTCAGTCAGATGCTGAGAATAATAAAAGCTCACGGTGTGTTCAGCACAGCTAACTGCACACCAGTCGGAAGCTCGTGCCTGGAAGACCCCACCCCCACCCCGGCTTCTCTCTTTACTGTTTCCTCCTGATGGAAACAGAAGATAGCTTTCGTAGCCTCAGGTCTGAATGCCAGGCATTTTGGCTAACGTCTGGGTCCTCCCTAGGAAGCTATCTCAGCCAGGGTCAGGCTATAGTAGGCCTCTCTCCTGCCTGCCATGGTACTTTGGTCAGCTCCCATGTGCAGGACTATATTCTAACCACCAGAGGGCACCTCCTGACTGAATGTGGAGGAGTTGGGGGGTGGGGAGTGAGTGATGCCATGGTGTGCACGTGGAGGTCAGAGGACAACTTCGTCATGTCTGTTCTCTCTTTCTACCTTTATATGGGCTTGGGGAATCTAGTTCAAGTTCTCAGGCTTGTACAGCCTATACCTTACGTACCTTTACCTGCTAAGCCCTCTCTCCAGCCCAGAAGTCAGTCTTTCCAGTGGTTACAGCTATGGCCAAAGGAAAAGGGAGGGACTCAGGCCTCACCCTGGCCCCTAAGGCATCTCAGGGACAGAGCCTAGGTCTCTCATCTCACAGAGGGCTGTCTGCTGTACCGGCTGGCCTTTAACCAGGAAGGGACCCTGGCCGCAGCTGCCCCTTCTAGAGGAGACTACTCACACACATCTACAGTAGACCTCGATGCAGGGTCCAGATGCGCACATGACCGTCCCATCAGGGAACACCACCTGGCCCTTGGCTGTGCTCATTGCCCAGGTCCCACAAGGGTCACCTCTTTGGAAGAACCTTCTAGCGGTGTGGCTAGATGGTTAAATACAATGCTGCAACTGCTCACTAGAGTCAGGCTCTGTCTGGAGAGTAAGATAGGACCTAGGGTACCATTCGTCCTAAAACATAATCAGGCAGGGGAGGCACAGCCGCTGGGTCACAGCTGGAACTGTGGACTGAGATGCAGAGGCTGCAGGAGAGTGGCAGTGGGTCTGTGGTAGGATCCCAAAGGCCCAGGGTAGGACTACGAGGAGCTGAAGAAGCCACGAGGCTCAGGCTTAGGTAGTGAGATGGGGCGGGATAGTCTGTACCCAGCAGAGGCTGCCATGTAGAAGACGGCGCTGGAATTGCTGCGTTCTGCATCCAGAATTATCAGCAAGCACTAAGAAAGAGCGATTAGCCAGAACTGTGGACCAAGGCAGAGTAGGCCTCCAGGAGAGTGGCCACGCTGCCTGAGGCCCCTGGGCCTAGTGCAGAGGATGGGGTAAGGTTGTCAGCAGTTGAATTGAGTAAAGTTAAAGGGGTGAGTGCCAGACCTGCTAAAGAGGAAGTCAAACAGTGGCATCAGTCACCTGACCCATTGAGCCAGGGATTCCTGAGCGGATGAGGAAGCAAGTGATGGCAGCCTGTGGCTGGACAGCTGATAAGAACTCATTCTCTGGGGCCAGAATGACCCTGTGCAGAGTCCAAAAGGGCTTCAGAAGGGACACAGAACTCAGTACTGATGTCGGGGATGAACTTGTTTGAATGTAAGGGTTGTTTGATGCCACCAGCTCCAAGAGAAAACCCTCACAAGGCCCAGAGTGCCAGGGTTACTCCATACAGTGGGTGCCGAAGCCTGCAAGCAAGCAACCCATTTGGTCAGCCGCATACCAGCTCACCCACGTGGTTCTGCAGGCTTTCGGGAGGGGTCCTCACCCTGTCTGTTGTACCAGCCAGTGTCCCCTGTGTCGTAAGTGTGAGCTCTCCCTAGTGCTAGCCCCCTGCTCTCTGCTCCTGCCTTCTAGCCCTTCCTCCCAGTGTGCTGCACCAGTCCCTCTTCGTGTCCACCTCGCCCACCCACCCCGCTCGCTCACTCTCTCTCTGCTGGGAGCAGCACTGCAAGCTCTTGCCGGGAGTGGCAGGCATCTCAGCCTCCACGGTCTCCAAGTGGACCATTGAAGAGGTATGGAGTCTTTCCTTAGCCTCTCCCCCTCTTCTTCCTGCCCACTAAGCCACACCCTAGGAGGGGGCTCCGGCTAGGGCTGGCTCAGATGGAGCCTCATGCCACTCCTCACAGCCTCCACCTTGGGCTCATCCTTCCTATGCACAGCCCCTTTTGCTGCACAGCAAGGCTAACCAAATCAGTCCTCTTATGGTGGATAGAGAGGGTGGGTCCTGTCAGTCAAGCTGGGACTCTAGCAGGACAGACATACTTTAAGGAACAAGAGACCTTCCCTCATGTACCACCATACAAAGACATGAGGACTTCCTAAGGCTAATAAGAAAGAAACTGCTGGCGTAGTCCAAGGGTCCCCAAGACCATGTAGACTTACCCTCCCCTGGACCCCACCCCCTGGTTAACATTTCTCCTTTGATTTCCAAGGTCTTCGGCTTTGTTCTGACCTTGACAGGCTCTGAGGACCAAGCACGCCTCTTCAAAGATGAGGTAAGGTACAAGTCCAAGGGACAGAGACAAAGTTACTGGCATTGAGATGGCGGAAATCCATTACCCTCACCAGCATTACCTGAGCCCGAGAGGGACCTCTGATGCCCTGCAAGGCAAGACCAGTCATAATTGTCCATGTCTGAGACGTGGCCCTGCTTGGAGACACTGTGTTCAGATCCCCTTTGGGAAGGAAGATGTGTCCTGAAGAAGGAATCCACTTGCTTTTATGCTGTCTTCCCTGGGGCTGTTTGAATTGAAGTGTTTCACAGTTTGGGGTGCTGGGGAGCAAGCACAGCTTCAGCCAGGCCCAACAGATACTCCACTACTGAGCTGCATCCCTGCATACCACTGAACCCAAAGCAGATATTGGGTGGCGTAGGTGTAGATATTTGTTGCAGAGATCTCAACACACGAAAGTTAACGCCCAAGAGCTTAGGGAAGATATGAAGTAGTGGGTTATGGGAAAACGAATGTCGGGTTGAAGGCAGCCTGGGCCAGAATCCTACCTCTCCCAGTTTGAACCGCTTGCCTCTGAACCCACATCCTCCCGTTTTTAAGATGGAGGTAGAGCAAGTGCACTGAAGGCTGCCTGGTAGGTCACTGTGAACTTTAGAAACCAGGAGTGAGTCTTCACTGCAGTATAGCTACATGATTATATCATTGGCATGTGTGTACATCTATCAGGCAACATTATAGAGTCATATAGAAATCCCACCACTATACCAAAAGCCTTATACGGGTGAGACCTCTAGAAATGGTCGTCTGACTTTGTGTGCACAGTTGCCCCTAAATAAAGAACTTTCTTCATGACTCTCTTAATCTGTAGAATTTGACAGTAGAAGGAGCCCTTGAGTGTGTTTGAGTCTTCCTTCCAAATCAGCAGAAGCAGTCCCTTGCCCCAGCACAGTGTGGGCTCAGGTGCCTAAATCTGTGCCCTGTAAGAAAGATGGATGTCTTTAGATCCAGCACAGTCTTGCCCACTGTGCTGCTGATCTTATTTGTGCTTGTCTGGGTGTCTAGCTGGATTCCTGTTTCTAGAACCTTCTGACCAACATGGAGCAAATGCCTGCTCCATGGGTTGCTTGTTGGTTTCACTTTCATTTGTTTGGGGTTTGGTTTGGTTTGGTTTGGTTTGGCTTTGGTGCTGAGGATTGAACCCAGAGCTTCTTGCAAGCTAAGGCTGTTCTTTGCCACTGTTTAGTAGCTAGGCCCTCCACCCCACCATCCCCAGACGAACTGACTGAGGCAAACACCCAACACCACAAGTTTTATGAATGTGTGTACTTGAATCCACCTCCATCAAGACAGACCATTCCCATCACACCAGAAAGTTCTGCCTCAGCCCCCGCTGGTCAGGCCCCATCCCAAAACATAAGCACTGTGGATCATCAAACCTTTTTTAGCACTGTGGATTATAGCACTATAGACTGGGCTTGCCTATTCTTAAATTATGCAGTGGGATCAGACAGCAGGAGCACTGTGGGTCTCTCTCTTCATTACCTGTAGTGTTGGGGGACCCCTTGTGTAGTGCTGTGTACACTCTCAGTTTCTCTCCATCTAATGAACAGGCTGCAGGCCTCTTCTTCATGGACATTTACATGGTTTCTCCTCCTGAGTCCCATACAACCTCCTTCCTCTGTTCTCTTCATCTCTCTCTCTCCCTCCTCACAACTGACTTTTCTCCTCCCTGACTAGAATGCACTCATCAGCCTTCCACACACTTGCTTTGTCTGCCCTGGCATGAGGTTATTAGATTACAGGCACCATCATGATTCACCCGAGGGCTGTGACTCGTGACTTTATACAGTGTTGTTATTGCGCCAGCAATCAGTGGTTGCTCTTCAGGTCATCCACACCCTGCCCATATCAGCATTTCCTGTTACCTCAGAACATTCTAAACAATAGTTCTTGAGCTAAGTAAAACCCACATAAATTGTTTCAGGTTTTATATAGCCCTTAAATATCCTCCATTCTAGGAAGGTAGCCTTTTTCTTCCTTTTCTCATTTTATTTTTTCTCATGACATTTCTAAAAGTCTAGAAGTGAGGACCAGCAGATTAGCTAAGTGGATGGAGGCGCTTGACACCAAGCCTAAAGACCTGAGTTTGATCCCCGGGATTCACATGATGGAAGGAGAGAGCTGACTCCCAAAAATTGTCCTCTGACCCCCACATGCATGTTGGGACATGCACACATCCACATTCGCACCCACACCCACATATACACAAAATAAATGATTGTAATAGGAAAAAATTTAATCTAGAGATCAGATCCAAAGGCTTCGTTAGATCCAAGTGTTCTCTGTCTCTCTGATTTGGGGGAGGGAAAAGGTCAGAGGTAACAGTGCACCCCATGCCGCAGCTCTCAGAATGCAGCATCTGCCCAGCTCGCCATCAGTGGCACTGAGACTGACCAGTGGGCTCTCATGGCACTGCGATGGGCTTTCTCTTGTCTTTGTTTTGTTTTGGCTGCGGGCATTTCACAAATGCGAGATCACATGTGTAGATATGGGGGCTGTTACCACGGTTACAGAAGGAACCCAGGTAGCATTTTTGAAGGACGATTAATGAATGAAACTGCTTAGACCACGAGCCTACCTGGCTTCCTGGGCAGCCTCCCCGCGCCCTGGGCTTAGACGAACCTGGCATTTGGCTCTGTCCTTAGCTGTCACTCTTTTGAAATTCTTAATAACTTTCAAACAAGGAGCTTCACATTTGAATTAAGTATGATGTCCCACAACTGTATAGCAGCAGCTGAATTCTCGAAGCTACTGTTTGTAAGGGCTCCAGGGAGGGTTTTCCAGTATAGACGCTGACACAGACCTGTTAGCAGAAAGAGAAAGAGAAGCTCTATGTGTTCGGTGGGAACCAAGCTGTCCTGATGTCCTTCTCCATTCCCATTGCTGTCTTCCTTTTCTTCTTTTTTCCTTGTCCTTCCTCTTTGCCCCCCTTCCTTTCCCACCTGCCACATGCCCCTTCTCCCCTTCCCACACCCACCTCACATATCTGCCCCTCCCTTCCCCTCACCTGTCCCCCCACCACCCTTTCCTTCTCCTCCGATTTCCTCCTCCCTCTCCCACCCCCTCAGATGATTGACGGCGAGGCCTTCCTTTTGCTGACACAGGCGGACATTGTGAAGATCATGAGTGTCAAGCTGGGCCCAGCCTTGAAGATCTATAACGCCATTCTCATGTTCAAAAACACTGATGACACCTTTAAGTGACTGGCCAGGTGGGACCTCCTCCCGCCCTTGCCAGGCTCTCTCCTCAGACGGTGCTCCTTTCCTGCACTCTGTCCTCACGGTCTGACTAGGGCTGGCCCTTCCCAGAAGGTGTTTGGGAGCAGACGAGCCTGGGCAAGGGAGTCTTGGCCCTCAGTCCTGGAGTCCATTTGTCTCCAGGTTGCCCCAGTGATGGTGTGACTAAACTGAGGCCTGACTGGCACAAAGGAATGCAGGTATCCTGGCACTAGAGTAGACTGCATCTTCAGTTACCTTGGTTATTGTCTTAGGAGTTAGGAGGAACTGGGTCCAGCAGGCATTCTCTACTCAGACCTGTGTCCTTTTTTGGAATCTGTGATTTTTTTTCTCCTTTGCCCTCTCCCCCTTCTAAGAAGTGACCATAACTTTGGCATTCTTATTTTACACAAATGGTGCCTCCTCCCTTTCCACTGTTGGCTGTGTACCCTTCCTCTGCTGCCTGGTTCCTGGCAGTCCCTATCATGGTCCAGCCAGACCCTATGGCTCTTCTCCTGTAGATGTGTAAGTCTCAGAAATATGGGAGCTTCCCATTGGGAGCCCCTGGCTGTCTTTCCCCTTTGCCTCTAAGTGGAGATCCAGAGCCAAGGCACCTTCCTGGACATGTTCCGTTGAGAACCACTCAGCATTGGAGTGGCTACTTCCAGGGCTTGGTTCCAGCAGAGTGAGCAGATGGATGGAGCCCATGTCAAAACAAATGGGGCTCGGGTTCCCTGATGCTGCCTAGACACCAGCAGGTGCGGTCTGCTGGCCGTGGGGAAGATGCAGTCTGGGCTGGTAGGCAGTGCAGGCTGGGATGCCAGACACATTGGAGTCATTGGCCTGAAGGGTATCTCTAGACAGCAAGGTGGCAGCAACATCCTGTCTGTGTCTGTGGATCTCAGCCAAGACATTACACAAGAGTGAGAGGCCTCTGCCAGTCCAGCCTCCTGCCCAGAGAGTGCAGCACTGCCTAGCACACAACCCCTGTGACATCGCATTCGCTCTGTCCCTTAAACACTTCTCATTTTGCTCTTGAGTCTAACAAGGGCCACTTACAGTGGAGAGTTGGAAAGGTTCCCTCTCCGGTCTTTGAAGTCTCTGGTCGCTTACGCCCTTCTTGCCACTCCCTAGCTGCCTCTCACTGCCAGCTGGGTCCCTGCTGGGACTCGGGGACTTGGACCTTTCTGTCCAAGTGGAGATTCAGTCTCCACTCAGTTACTGCCAAACTCGCCTCCCAGCCTACATGGGGAGCACCAGAGCCCAGCAGGAGTCACCCTACCCATAGGTGGAAGCCAGTGCCAAGCTTCATCTGGTGCTGAGGTGGGCCTGCAGGCTGAAGAGCAGGGTCATCCCCCGTGCAGTACACTTGTAAGTCGTGTGTGTGTGTGTGTGCACATACATGTTGGTCAGTCAAAAGTTTCTGTCAGGTATAGGTGTTAGGTGCGGTGTTGGGAATATTAAGGGCTATTTTAAAGCTATGGAGCTTTATTATTTCATCAGAAGTGAGAAAAACAAAGGGTCTGTTGATTTCCTGGTTTAGCCCTTTGGAGACCTCCCCTCCCTAGGCCTTCTAGGGGGAGAGCCATTTAACACCCAGGTAGCCTCAACAGAGCCTGGGTTGCCTTTCCCTTTCAGCCCTCAAGGGTAACTGAGCACAATCTTTCTGGGAGAACACTGCGCAAGAGGGGCCAAGGGGAGGGAGGGTTAGGTTATCAAATGTGACATCATTGCCCCTTTGCTGGGAGTAAAGAGGAGTCAGTCTTTGCTATCTCAACTGTCCGGGTTGTTGTGGAACCTGTCATCTTCTTGTCTTTAGTCTGCCCGGTCACTCGCTGACTGTTGTGTTCTTGACTGGGGCTATAAGACCACACAGCTCCCAGGGAGAGGGACAACAGCCTTTGCCATGCAGCTCGGCCAGTAAGTTACCTGTGGGAAAAGGCCAGATGGACCAAAGGCCTTGGAGAAGAGGGCTCGCAGGCCTCCCAACTCTGAGACCTCAGCTATTCTGCACTAATATCAGACTCTGTGGAAAGAAATCAAATCATAAAAAAGTCAAAAGACATCTGCCTTCTGAGCATTCCACCACCCACTGTGTCCCCAGATGAGACCATTGCACCTTGACCTGGGAGCACAGGAGGAGAGGGAGTGGGTGGCTATTTCTAGCACCCTGCGCCCTGGTCTCTAGCAATGCCAACCACTTACACTTTGTCCCCAGCAGGCTTCTCCAGCCTCTGCCCAGCCCTGGCCTAGGACAGGGATGAACTTTCTGTTTAATTTCTAAGGCAGAGAGAATGGCCCCAGGGTTTGAAAATGAAGCCTGTTTCTACCCTTATTCACACGTGCTAATGATGGAATTACATGTTTATTCTTGTGTGTGTGTGTGTGTGTGTGTGTGTGTGCATTCTTAAAGAAAATCCTCTGGTTTAAACTAAAGTGACTCTTGAGAGAGGAAACATTATAAAGAAAATACATTATGATTTGTCTGTGTATTGTAACAACATAAATAAATTCACATCATTGAACAGTCTGCAGCCAGAGTCTGTTTCTCTTTTTGTGGTGAAATGCCTAGAATACACAGGTGAACATCAGTGCTGCCATGTCTGAGGAGATCATTTCCTTCCCCCTGCTGCTAGGTAGAGGTTCTAGTGTCTCAACCTGTGGGCTGCAACCCCTTTAGGGATTCAAATGACTGTTTCTCAGGGGTTGCCTAAGACCACTGGAAAACACAGATATTGACATAATTCATAATGGAAGCAAAATTACAGGAATGAAGTAACAATGAGAATAATTTATGGTTGAAGGTCACCACAGTATTAGGAATTGTATTAAAGGGTCGCAGCCTTAGGAAGGTTAAGAACCACTTTCCCAGAAAATCTGAATTTAAATTTAAAAGATCCAGCTTATAAAAATAAAAAAAAATGCATTCCAAGGAGAAAGCCAAATTGAGAACACGGTGGAAGGGATTCCCTGCTTAGAAGCACTTGCCTCGGAAAATGTCTCATATTCAGTCACCAAGGTAAACAGAGGCTGTGGCAAAAGTGGGTCAGAGTGTATCTCAGGCTGACGGGAACTTGGCAGGATCATCCACATGGCACTGGTCTCGCAAGCACAAGAGAAGAAAGAGTGACGGGGTAATGGAAGCTTGTTCCAGGGTTCCAGAGAGCTGGGCACCATGCTGTTGGGCCGGATTTTTTTTTTTGAAAGGAGGCCCTGATCACCGTTCTATGAATCTATAAGGGTGGACCCCAAATTGCAGTGATTTCTGAGGTGCCAGGGCTGTGGCGTGCCCACTAAGGACGGATGCAGGTATAAAGTAGCACTAGGCTAAGAGAGAGGTTATCTGTATTGCAGGCAGCAGAGCTGGAGAGGCAGGGCTGCTGAGGGCCATAATATGAGCCCAGATGATTCCACTAAGAGCTCAGGATCCCAGATACGGAGCTGCGGGATTTGGTGTTAGCTAAAGATAGGGCTGTTTAGTAGAGTGCTTGCCTAGCACACAGGAAGCTCAAGATTGTTCCCTGACACCACATGAACCAGGTCTGTGGGTGTACCCCTGCAATTCCAGCACTGGGGAGATAGAGACAGGAAGATGAGAAGCTACATGGTGAGTTTGAGACTAGCCTGAGATACATGAGAGCTATTGTTAAGAAAAAAAGAGACATTCAGTAGTGCCAGAAGCCTTTAATCCCATCACTCGGGTGGATCTCTGAGTTCAAGGCCAGCCTGGTCTACAAAATGAATTCCAGAACAGCCAGAGCTGTTGCACAGAGAAAGAGAAACCCTGCCTCGAGAACCAAAAACCAAAGAAGAAAGAGACGATGGTAACTTTAATGGCGATACACCTGCTTGTCTTACAAGTGTAACCAGCTGGGGCTGGAGAGATGGCTTGGTGGGTAAAAGCACTTCCTCTCACAGAAGACCCAGGTTCAATTCCCAGCCCCCACATGGCAGCTCACACCTGTAGCTCCAGTTCCGGGGGATCTGACGCCCTTTTCTGGCCCTTCACGCACCAGGCACACACATGTTGCACAGATATACATACAAGGAAAACTCATACAATCACTGCTGGGCACATAGAAGTGTGTGTTCAATAAATATCTCCTGAATAAATAAATCTCCACTTTAAAAACAACAGTATAAACAACAGGACTGGGGAGATGACTCAGTCAGTAAAATGACCGCCTAGCATGCTGAAGATCTAAGTTCAAATTCCTGGAAACTTAGGCCAGCGAGACTAGCCTACTTGATGAGGCCCACGGCTAACACGGGTTTCTTCTCTCTGACCACATGTGTGCAGGGCACTCACCCCAGATATGTGCGCCCATCCACATACACATAACCACACACATAATTGTTTAAATTAAAAACATGAACATGCCGGGCGGTGGTGGCACACGCCTTTAAATCCCAGCACTGGGGAGGCAGAGGCAGGCGGATCTCTGGGAGTTCAAGGCCAGCCTGGTCTACAAGAGCTAGTTCCGGGACAGGCACCAAAGCTACAGAGAAACCCTGTCTCGAAAAACAAAAAACAAAAAACAAAAAAAAAAAAATGAATAAGAACTCCTGGGGTCTGATAACTTGACATTTTATATAAATGGTCCAGGCCAGAGAAGTCAATGGATCCTCCGGTTTTACAATTAGCGTGAAGCTCTCGTGCAGAAATGTCAGCCTGGAGGGTTCGACTCTACAGTTACCAGAGTGTGCAAGCAGGTGGGAACATGGTAGGAATGCCATGCTCTCACTGTGGCCGTCTCGTCAAAACCTTTAACGCCTTTGCCCCGCTGCCCTTCCAAACCATTTGACCAGGAAAGTACCAACCATGGAGCTGCCCAAGAGCGCAGCTTCCTCCTCTGGTGCAGGAACTCAGCAGACTGGACAGATTGGTGTCTAGGTAGACTGATGGCCTCAGGCTTCTGTGAATTGAACTCCTTTGGCTATTTAAGGGGCAGCTCAGCCTTAAGGAGCTTGGCTCCAGCTTTTTTCCACTTGTTCCTCCAGCCTCCTATACCATTTCCTCTGCCGTCATCTCCTCTGTGGCCTCACCAGCTATGTCCCAGGAAACAAAGCTTGCACCTCTGTGACACCTCATCTACACGGCGTCTTTCACCCACATCTGTCCTCTTCCTTTCCTGTCACGGTGGAAGAGGTGACTCTTCTTCCTGGAAGCTAATCCTTGACCAGCTCACTGCAATAAAGGAGACATTGACACACAAGGAAAGGCTTTGGAACTTTAAAATGTGATTGCAGAAATAAAATTTTAATACAAAGTTCAAAAGTTAAGGGTGAGGACACCTTCTGGAAAGTAGAATACATGGAGGGGGCACAGTGGCTGCCATCCTGTAATCCTGCAACCCTAAGGCTCAGGAGGCAGAGGCAGGAGGATTGCACAAAGACAAGGCCAACCTGTCTCCAAACAGACAAGACAATGAGAGGAAAATAGAAAAAAATATTTGAAAATCAGCAGACTAGTCAAATATTGAATTATATTAATAAAAAATAAACTAAGGACTGGAGAGATGGCTTAGTGGCTAAGACCCAGAGGACTCACGGTCCTGGACACAAGCATCTGCAACTCTAGTTCCAGAGGATCCGATGCCCTCTTCTGCCCTCCTGGGGTACCAGATATGCATGTGGTACAGACATATATGCAAGCAAAACATCCACACACATAAAAAAAAATTAAAAAAAAACAGAGTTGAGATAAGCTAGTCTCCAAGTTGAGCAGTCACACTGAGTGCCAGGACAAAGGTATAGTACCAAACTACAACACTGTAAAATATCAGAGTAATGAGAATAAGAAGAAGATAGGAAGAAAACCTTTCAATGAGAGCAAAACCAGCGAACAGGAAGGATAATGGCACTGGGTTTCTCTGTAGCAATTGCTGAGACAGCACAGGGAGCAATTTTAAAGGAAAAGAGAGAACGAATCTACCGTGCAGTAAACCCCAGAACCAATTACCTGCAAGGAGAAAATGGAAAAATAAAAATGGTCAAAGAAAAGAGACATGTGTACCCAGTGAGGCTGTCAATCAGTCACAGAGGCAGAATATTTACAAGCAAGAATATTCACAAGCATCCAGCTCTTCAGATGTCCACCTCCTGTGCACCTGCCCATGGGTGATGCACCCCATCAGACTCCAAAAGTAGCCAGCCAAGGTGGCACATGCCTAAAATCTGACCAATCTCTGTGAGTTCGGGGCCAGCCTGGTCTACATAAAAAGTTCCAGACTTGCCAGAGTTACCTGGTGATACCCTATATTAAATGCTGCCCTCCCCCCCCAAAAAAGGGGATAGATAAAATAAGATTTTAAAGAGGAAGATCCCAGAAATCAAAGATGGTTCAATTAAGAAAATCTAGGTTTACTAGTTGTGATGATGCACGCCTTTAATCCCAGGATTTGAGAGGCAAATGGATCTCTGCATTTGAAACTAGCCTGTTCTACAAAGCAAGTTCCAGGACAACCAGGGCTACACAGAGAAACCCTATCTCAAAAAAATTAAAAAGAAAAAAAGAAAACCTAGGTGACAGTACATTATAAAACATACAGGGAACATGATAATCTCAAATGACACAAAAAGGCCTTTGACAAGCTTCGACATGAGAAAAGCAGAAGAAATCTTACACAATATGACAAAGGGCATCTGCACTAAGTCCACAACGAGTACCAAGCTCCGTGGTGGAAAGCCGAACCTTTGTGTCAAGGGTCAAGAAGAAGATGAAGAGACTCTTGCTTTCATTGCTGCCGTTCTGCCTTTATTGGATGTTTCAGCAGAGAAACTAGATAAGAAAAAAAGAAAAAGAAAAGAATCCAAGTTTGAAAAGAAGTAGAATTACATTAAAAAAAACAATATGATCTTATTTCTAGAGAGGTCCCAAGTCAATGAGAACCAGTTAAGCTGCCAGAACTATTAAGTTAGTTCATCAGACATGCAAGATGATAGAAGATTAATCACAAGATCAGTTGCATTTTTATACATCTGCAATGAGCAACCCCAAATGTGTCAGCTTCCCACTGTTGCACTAATTATCCCAAAGCAAAACCCAGAGGGAATGTCTTTTAAAAGTCAGCAACTCTTAATACCACTGTACTGCACATTAAAGATGGTTAAAATGGTAAATACCACCATATACATATGTGTGTATAGATATGTATACATACATACACATATACATACATACATACATACCACAATAAAACAATTTGGGTATGTGAGCGTGGGTATGCATGCACCCCTTTTGGTGCATGTTTGCAGGTCAGAGGACAACCTTGGGTGTCCATCCTCACCTTCCATCTTATTTGAGACAGGATACCTCTTGTTCACCACTTGTTCACTAAGCTGGCTGGCCTGGGGGCTTCTGGTGATTCTCTAGTGTCCACTTCCTCTGTCCCAGTAGGGGCTCAGTGTGGTGACAGATGCTTGAACTACTTTGTCCAGCCATAGTGGATTTGGGAAAACAAACTTGTCAGGCTTTTCTGGCCATGACTTTACCCACTGAGCCATCTCCCTAGTTCATAATAAAATATTGTGAGGAGAATTCGTAAGATCCATTAAGGAGGCCATTAAACAAGAGAGACTCCTGGAGAATTTCCAAAGTGATGAGAAAGGAAAGGCTACGGAGACAGCAGACAGTATCTATAAAGAATAAGAGAATGAACAGGTCCAGAAAGGCGGGAAAGAGCTAAAGAAACTCAGACTGACATATTAAGAGGATATAATGTTTCTATTAGAATTGTGTGTGAAAATACATAATTCTCAGTAAAGATATTCAATATGTAGTCAATAATCTACCACAATTAGGATAATTATCCTATAATTAAGTCTAGTAACTCCATGTCTATCTTAGTTTATGGAAGGACTCTGTATGATCCTCATATGAGATCACCTGATAAGACATCTAAGATCAGATATCCATCTGATATCATAAAGCAATACGTGATATATGTATGTTCTCTCTATGTATAATAACCATATATGTATATTCTACATACAAAGGCAATTTTTCAAGCCATTTGTCTTTTTTTTTTTTTTTTTTTTTTGGCTTTTTCAAGACAGGGTTTCTCTGTGGTTTTGGAGCCTGTCCTGGAACTAGCTCTTGTAGACCAGGCTGGTCTCGAACTCACAGAGATCCACCTGCCTCTGCCTCCCGAGTGCTGGGATTAAAGGCGTGCGCCACCACCGCCCGGCTTCAAGCCATTTGTCTTAACTAAGATTTCTATTGCCGTGAAAAACATTGTGACTAGCTGGATGTGGTGGTACACGCCTTTAATCCCAGCACTCAGGAGGCAGAGGCAGGGCGATCTCTATACATTCAAGGCCAGCCTGGTCTACAGAGTGAGCTCCAAGACAACCAGAGTTGTTACACAGAGAAACTCTGTATCAAAACAATTTAAGCAAAACAAAACAACAAAACATCATGACTGTGGTGGTATGAAAGAAAATGGCCCCCAAAGGGAGTGGCATTATTAGGAGGTGTGGCTTTATTGGAACAGGTGTGATCTTGTTGAAGGACGTGTGTCACTATGGAGGTGGACTTTGAGGGTTTATATATGTTCAGGCCACACCCGGAAGAGACAGTCTACTTCCTGTTGCCTACGTACCAACAAGTTACAGTTCCTTCTCCTGCACCATGTCTACCTGTTCCCCGTCACACTCCCTGCTGAAAAGTTTTTGCGTCCCAATAAACCACTCCATCAACGCAATAATCCAAATCAGATCAAATCAAACTGAATAGAAAAAGGCCAGGTTTAATGGATACCAATGCTCCCGGATGGTTTCCAGTGCCCCAGAGAGGAGATGGGGAAGGAAGACCAGAAGACCATGTGTTTGTTCTCTGGGTTGCTGTTTAAATGCCCTGTGAGAGTGGTCTTGAGCATCTCTGAGGAGGGGGTCATCGTTTTGGTGGGCTTTCTTGGGGGTGGAGTCTGGACTGAGGCAAGTCCCAGGGGAGGGGGCTTGGATGGAACTTTCCCCCCAAACATTCCAGACTCTTTGGGTATACCACCTCAATTAAATGTTTTCCTTTATAAGAGTTGCCGTGGTCATGGTGTCTCTTCACACAATAGAACACTGACTGAAATAGTGACCAAAAGCAACTTGGGAAGGAAGGGCCTGTTTCAGCTTACACTTCCAGAGAAGAGTCATCATTCAGGGATGTCGGGCAGGAACTGAAGCAGAGGCCATGAAGGAGTACTGCTCTCTGGCCTGCTCAGTTTGTTTTACTTTTTTTTCTTTCTTGTTTTTACATCCTAACTAAAGCTTCCCCTCCCTCCCCTCTTCCATGGGGGGTCCCCTCCCCCTCCATTTCCCCTCCCTCACCTTACCCTATCCACTGTTTCCTTTCAGATCCAGGCCAGCCTGTCGACCAGCCATGGTGTATCAAGCTGCAATGAGACCAGGCACCTCCTCCTCCACCAAGGTTAGATGAGGCAATCCGGCAGGAGGAATTGGGTCCCAAAAGCTGGCACACAGTCAGTGACATCCCCCACTCTCGCTGCTAGGAGTCCCACACAAAGACCAAGCTACACAACCGAAACATGCATTCAGAGGGCCTAGGTCAGTCCTATACAGGCTTCCTGGTTGTCTGTTTGGTCTCTGTGAGCCCCTATGAGCCCAGGTTAGTAGGTTATGTAGATTTTCTTGTGGTACCCTTGACACCACTGGGTTCTACCATACTTCCTCCCCCTCAGTTTTCTTTCTTATACCATCCAAGACCACCAGCCCAGAGGTGGCACCACCCACAATGGTCTGGGCCCTCTTATATCAACCACTAATCAAGATAGTATCCACAGACTTGCCTATAGGCCAAACATATGGAAGCATTTTATCAATTAAAATTCCCCCTGTTTACATATGTGTAGGTTTGTATCCAGTTGACAAAAAACAACCATCACACTAACATATGAAGCAATTGTGGATTAATTTCAGAAAAAAAAAAAAGCAGAAATGAGCGTCTGGGTGTAAAAGTAGAAGGAGAAAACCAACTCCCCAAAAGTTGCCTTCTGACCTCTTAATTTTAAGAGCACGATGACTCAGCAGTTTAGAGAGAAGACCCAGGTTTCCATCCCATGGGACACGCACATCAGGGAGCTCACAGCCCCCTCTAACTAGTTCCAGGGGATCAGACGCCCTCTTCCAGCCTCCTCGGATACCTGCATGTGTCTAGTGCATATACTCTCAGGCACACATACACATAAAATGTTTTTAGAAGAAAATCGAGCCTGTGTTGACACGGCAAGATATCCATGAGAAACAGAAATGAATTCCTGAGAGATGAATGGTTGAGCGGTGTGTAAAGTGTGATTCAGTTTTGTCTGTAGATCTGTCCACTTAGGCATAGTCCAAAGTCAGGAGGGTTCGTCACTGTGTGATTGAAAGCAGGTACCTCCACAAATAGGAGTGGAGATGGGAGTGGAAGGGAAGCTTTCGCTTTCTATTCAATGTTTTCTGCATGCTGAAATTCTTGCATACAGTCTGTACAATTGATACTATTGTATCTTGTGGGTGGATTCTTTTCTTTTGTTTTCTTTTTTCTTTTGATGTGCTGGCCTGGATCCCTGGGAATGTGGGGAGGAGCTTGGCTGAGTAGTAGGACCCTGGCCACAGTCCTGATTTGTTCTGTACACTCAGGCCAGCTGCCTCCCCTCTCTGGGTCAGGGCCAGACATGTGCTACTGTGTGTGTTGGAAAAGGTGGTGAGTTGAGGCCATGCGGAGCTCTGGAGAGGGTGGGAGTGGTAGTTTTTAAGGCACTGGGCTTGACCATGGGATTGTTGATGATTTTAATGAAGGGTCAACAATAAAGAGCTGTGGAAGTAGCTCAGGGAGAATGCTTGTCTGGCATGTGCAGGGTGCTGGGTTCCATCCCTAGCACCACAGAAGTTCTGGGCATAATGGTAAGGGCCTGCAGTCCCAGCACTTGAGAGATGGAGCAGGGGAATCACAAGTTCAAAGTTGGTCCCAGTTATACAGGGAGTTCCAGGCTAGCCTGGGACACATGGGACACCGTTTTAAGCACAACGAATCTCAAACTCTAAGGTCACAGAGAGGTCACAAGGAAGATCTTGTCCCTTCTGTCCAGTGTCTTGACCGTGTCCCGTGCCTGAGTAAGAACACTTGGCCTAGCACCTTCAGGTCACTCATAACAAAGCCTCTGTTCACGTGACCTAGGACCAGCTGAGCTCTGGTACCTAACCCTTAGATTTCCCAATTCAGAGCAGGCTTCAAGTCTCCACCTGACTGTCATTTTTCTTTCTTTCTTTTTTTTTTTTTTTTTTTTTTTTGGTTTTTCGAGACAGGGTTTCTCTGTGGTTTTGGAGCCTGTCCTGGAACTAGCTCTGTAGACCAGGCTGGTCTCGAACTCACAGAGATCCGCCTGCCTCTGCCTCCCAAGTGCTGGGATTAAAGGCGTGCGCCACCACCGCCCGGCCTGACTGTCATTTTTCTTAAAGGAGGCAGGGTAAGTGAACCGGGATGTTAGGCACTAGCTCAATACAAGAGAGCACGGGGGGGGGGGGGGTGTGATGGGGGGGAATGTCCAGCGATGCAGCAGCACACAGCAGGAATGAGCTGCCCGTCTCTGGAAGTCGTCAAGGCAGGGCTGCATGCAGAGGCAGGCACCCTCATCAAGGAAATGGTGGGAGAGAGGTGGGTGAAATACGTCTTTCTATTGTCCGTTCTCCAAGTTCTGGGAGAAGGGGAAAGCACTTTAGATGATGGCAAGTGGGAGAGCTAAGTGGAGAAGCCTAACTTGGAGCTGGACCATGAAGGGGCTGATTTGAGAACGAAAGGGTGGCAGTGTCAGAAGGGACGAGAAAGAGCCTTCACCGAGGCTCAGGAATTCTCACGAGGCTCTGGGAGCCCAAGGTCACACAGCATAAGTTGGCAGTAGGTTTTTAACAGTTCAGAGGGTCCCCAGGGCACAGCTGTCCAGAAGCCAGCGGTGCAGCAACCATGGTGATTCAGTCCAGCAGTTAATTAGTAACCGGACAGTCCTGAAGCCGACTCCCATCTGGCTGGCCTGGGAGGTTGAACTTGTGCTGGTTTGAGAGACGGGTGAGCTGGTGACAGGTCACTCCTGCTTCGGAAGGTTGCTGGATGAGTCAGGATTGGGGAGACGGAGAAAGCACAGTTCTTCAGGACCTGCGCTGGGACCCAGGGTTTCAAGGTGAGGGGCTCCCCTGTGTGCAGAGTAACTGCCTTGCTCACAGCTTTCTGTACTCCAGCTGACTGCCCAGGCTAGATTGCTTCCTAACTACCTTTCTCTCTTTTCCATGCCCTTCTTCCCCTTCTGTTCCCTAACTTTATCCCCCTACCTCCTTTTCCTCTTGAGTTTTCTTAACTCTCTAATTCCTTTCCCGTCTCCTACCTTCCCATCCAAGCGACTCCTTAATTTCTCCTCCTCAGCCAACTTCTTCTTTTTTAATGAACCAGCTCATCCCCACTTTCATTCTTTCCATTTCTGTCTAATCTCTTCTGGAGGTTCCAGGCTGTAGGTTTTGGGGTCAGCTTGCCTGGATTTAAATCCTGTTTATATCATTTATTGACATGGCATCTCACTCAAGCTGTTTCTCTTCGCCACACCTCAGTCTCCTCCTCATTTAAGAAGGGATAACAGGGCTGGGGGGTTTAGCTTAGGGGTGGAGCACTTGGCTGGCAGTCCTGGATCTAATCTTCACCAGTACACATGTGCTCTCTCTCTCTCTGTCTCTCTCTGTCTCTCTGTCTCTCTGTCTCTCTGTCTCTCTCTCTGTCTCTCTCTCTCTCTCACACACACACACACACACACACACACACACGTGCGGATGTTGGCAAATTTATCCTATGGGGTTTATATGAGCAAGATAAGACCAAGCTAGCCCTTGAGCTAAGAAGGCAGGTAAGTGACACAGTCCAATGGAGTGAATCCAGGCACAATGACAGAAGCAGATACAAGAAGAGGACACTGGGCAAAGTTTTTAAGGGAAAGCAAATGGTGACTCCTGAAAGGGTGAGGCAAGCTGGCCATGTCGGTAGCGGTGTTCTCACGAAAGGGAGATGTGTATCATTCCTTGTGCCGTGCAGGTCTAGGGAGATGGAAACGAGCACACCAGAGAGGGGCCAGAGAAGGGCAAGTCTAGGTAGCAACAAGGAATGGGATGATATTAGTGGCTCGTGGATGAGAGAAGGGATGATGGGATTGCCCACTGGATAATGACACTTGCCATCAAGTCTGATGACCTGAGTTTGATCATGGGAACCCTCATGCAGGAGAAGAGAACTGACTCCTTCAAGTTTTACACACACACACACACACACACACACACACACACATGAGAGAGAGAGTCAATAAATGTAATAATAAAAATAAAATAACCAGGAGAAGACACTGGTGCCAAGTTGGACCAGGCTGTATCTATCACAAGGCAGTAATAATACAAGGGAAAAGGAACTCTTAGGACCTGCAGGGGTGGGGTGGGGTTCTTAGGCGAGGTGGTAGGACACTGAGCAGTGAACACGTTGAAGGGCGGCTGAGGCTTGGTACTTTAGCAATGAAACAGTGGCGCTGTAAGAAACTTTATATCATAGTTCAAAAAGAAAAACAAATGGCCTAGTAACTAGTGGTCACGGCCTCTTCAATTTTGTTGTTGCTCTTCATGCAAATGTCCATTGTCCTTTTCCCCCACTTTAGTACCCCAGTGCACCCACCATTCTGAAACTTGCTTTCTCCTTGATCATAGCATCTGACGTATGCCCCCATTTTGATCCATATAGGCTTACATAGACAGATGTTTGGGTTATATAATTTTTCATCTTGCATGTATACTATACCTGATCACTCAACTCCATGACTTCATTAATTAAATGTGTCATGAACACTTCCTCTATTTCAGGCTGGTTATAGATATAAAGGATCCAATAGTGAGCAAAAAGAGTCTGCTTTCATGAGCTGATGTTCTAGTTTGAGATGGAAAATTAGAACACTCGACTAGTGACAAAAGAAACACAGTCAGAAACACAGTCTCCAGAGGAGAAGCCGGCTACTGTGGAGGGATGGACCGGCCATCAGGATTTGCTCAGGACTGCATAGGCTCAGCACTGAAAGCCCTAAGCCCCAGATAGATCAAGAGAACCCCATCACCTACTTACTATCAGTCAGCACAGGCCTCTCCTGGAGGTACCACTGAAGCTGGGTCCTCGCCGTGTTACTGAAAGTTAGCCACGTGTTGTGTGGTGGTAAGAGCTTTCTAGACAGAGAAAGCAGAAGGAGCTAAGCCATTGAACTGGTTCGTGGACATGGGAAATGAGGGGAGACAGAGACCCAAGGACTAAGCCAGGGTTGAAGGGGAAGAGAGTCCAATAAGGAACCCCAGGACCTCTCAGAGCCAAGTAGGCAAAGGACAGGTGCCAGGAAGGATGCCAGAGCCTTGGCTGGGCTGACTAAGGTGAGAACCTGGGAGCCATCACTGACCCTGACATATGAGGCCACTGTCCACTGATTCCTCAGGATGCTGGGATGAAATCTAAGTTAGGTTCAGGAGTGGAACAGAAAAGGAGTGGAGATGAGAACAGGTCCTTAGAGAAGTTTTGTGAGAAAAGAAATCGAGAGGAATGGGTTGTCTAACCGTGGTGCAGGGTGAGGGTCTGAGTCCGCATGGCAGGAGTGTTCCTAAGTGCCAGCCAGAGGCTCTTACCCTATTGTTAGTCCCCGCTGCTGCTCCCCTAAGACCCCATGGGTTTTTGTTATTGAAAAGAAATGTTCTTGGTAAGGACTTGTGTTTTGTCAACATGTCACCCTGCAGACTTGTATATGGATTCAACATTTCTATTTTGTGGGAAAATGAAACTTTGATGCTGTTTACTGCAGTGTTTTTAGGTCAACACCTCCAGGTCCCTTGAATTTTAGTTTATAAGAATGCCTGACCCAGCCTGGTCTACAAGAACTAGTTAGAACTAGTTCCAGGACAGGCTGCAAAGCTACAGAGAAACCTTGTCTCAAAAAACAAGACAACAAAAAACAAAAGCAAAAAGAGCACGCCTGACTCACCCCCTCTGAGCCTAGAGTGATTGCATAGTGCACAGAAAGCTCCAGAGAGACAGGGGCTGTGTTGCTCCCATGAATTCCTTCCTTGCTCAGAGCACCTGCCAACCCCTGCTGATCCTCTGATAGAGGAACGGACCCTGTGAGAACCTAACAGCACACCTCACAGTCAGGCAGGCCTTTGTGGGCCTGGAGCTCCTGAGGCATGAGTTCTCACGTAGCAGAAGAGCTGTGGACCAGCCAGGCCTGCTTCAGGGACAGTGAGCCAGAAGAGTGAGCTCTTGAAGAGCCCATAGGGAAAACCCAGGTAGCCAAGTGCTCCATCGTCCACGACCAAGGCCAGCTGGACGGAGAGCCAGCTCCTGTTCCTCTGGAGTACCTACACGGTTTTGGGTTGTTCTCTGTGGCCATAACTCAGGTCCCAGGGAGCTCTCCTTCACACCAGGTGGTCTATATAGAGTCTGAATAGAACCCTGGATTCTAACTGATGAGCCTTCTACATGTGTATACACATGTTCACACACACAGGTTATCCAACACTTACCAGTATGGACACAGACACACAGTTATGGACCTATGCATGCATATGTCGCATGTACATATTACTAGACACAGTCTCATCTGAAGATAGACACATAAACACATGCAGACTCACACCAAACATTATATACATATATATGTACATATATAATACATGCCGACATATACTATACCGTGCACACTGATGTCTGGCACTTTACATCCACCAATCATAACAGCAAAACAATGATGAACTCAGCACAGATGCAGACTCACATACATACAATGCTGTCACACCAACACATGTGCTCGCTCTTTCTTTCTTTCTTTCTTTCTTTCTTTCTTTCTTTCTTTCTTTCTTTCTTTTCTTCTTCCTAGTTTTTGTCTTTTTGGTTTTTGGAGACAGAGTGTCTCTGAGTAGCCCTGGTTGTCCTGGAACTCACTCTGTAGACCAAGCTGGCCTTAAAACTCACAGAGATCCACCTGCCTCTACCTCCCGAGTGTGCACCACCACTGCCCGGCACATGTACACATTCTTACACACACACACACACACACACACTGACACTGACGCAAATATCTGAAATCCGCAGCCACACTGGCACACCAGAGACATGCCAAAGCACAACTCTACACAAAATACTTGCAGAGAGCATATACCCTAACCCGTACAGTCACACACGTTCTTACAGTCCCCAGTGGTCTCCGGGGTCTTCTCGGACTGCTGAATAATCCCTCATTTCCTAGGGAAAACAGCATCCCCTAGGGAACAGAGGTCTCCCGTGCCAGTCTTGTCGTAAGCACTGCTCGATCTGTGTGACATCACCAACCCCCTTGCTGCTGCCACTGCTGGAAGTTCTGAGCTCTGTGCTGGGGGCACCAGGCACTGACACTTGGCTCTTGTTGGGAGAACAGAGAGAGTCTCTCTTGTCCACGGCCTGTGCTCGGCTCCAACTGCTGCATCTCCCGGAGGCCTCTGCCCAGCCTGCATAGGTATGTGGGACCCGGGCAGCCAGAACCAGGCACAGGACCCATGGGAGGGATGGTGGTGTCTCAGGCTGACTGTAGGAGCATAGCCTGGCATGCATCAGAGAGGCCAGGATACACTTCCCTCCGCTAGAATTCTATAGCCTGCTCTGCAGAAGTTTGGCAGTGGGAGGCCTCTAGATCAGTCTAGCTGGGAACTCCCATTAATGCTACTTTTTCAGCCGGGTGGCCTCTGACCTGGTAGAAGTTCCTGGCCACAGGTGAGTGGGTGTCAGTATCCCACCCAGCCACAGGGTGGTGCCTCCTGAAAAGAAGATGATCTAAGAGATGCCAAGCTATTTAGCCCAGGTCCTACAGCAACCAAAACCAGGGTCTTTAAATGAATAATTTGCACCATGCCCTGTGAGAGATACAGAGCGGATGAGGTTCCAAGCCCCTGAACCAAATCCTAGACAATTGGCCTCTCCTATTGTGCTGAGCTGGCTGCATAGACCAGCTACCCACCCCTTCTATCACCTGAACTCCCAGACACCGGCTCCTTCGGGGATTTCATGGTTCGGATCCAAAGTCCCGGTGTAGTCACTGTTACTGAACCCTGAGGAGAGCATCAGGCCAGATTGCATTCAACACAGCTTATCCTGGGACTTTCCACAAGATTCACAGTTGCCAACACGGCAGTCTGTGAGTCTGAAGAGCCCAGGCTACCCACAAACAGTAAGAGTCAAGAAAGTCCTGTTCTAAATCATGTGTGGGAACACACTTCAGTGTTCTCACCGTTTGGGAGGTTAAGGCAGTTCCAGGTCAACCTAGGATATGCAGCAAGCTCAAGACCAGCATGGGCCACAGAGCAAGGCCCTGTTTTAAAAATTAGAGTAGCAAAAACACGTAAAGCGTTTTTCAAGGTCTCCGAGCCTCCCTGAGAAGTAAAAGGAAATGTTTAGCTTTAAGCTTTCGAGTCTCCTGCCTCCTCCGGCCACCTTGGAGTCTGGAGTTTCCGTCATTCACAAGAATCTTCCTGTCCTGGGTGTCTCGGGCCTTTGCAAAGATGCTGCCAGGCAGGGACCACCCTCGCTGTCCCTCTCCATCCCTCCTGAACTGTTTGGTGAGAAAGGCTGGGTCTGGCCTTTTGTCTGTCATTTGTCTCATCCACGCATGGACTTCTGGTCTTTAGGGTGAGAGCTGCTAAGGCTGTCTCAGAAGTTGAAGGTGGGAAAGAGGGCAGCCCGGCCTGGGGGCCAAGATCTGTCGTGCTTGGTCTTCCTAGTACCTCCAGAGCCTACCTCATCACAGCTACAGAATGGCCTCCAGCCCAGCTGGAGTTCCTAGCCCACAGGTGAGTGGTTCTCAGTCTTCCAACACCCAGCCCCCTGCACCAGAGACTCACTTCCTCCTCCCAAGGCTGAGGAAATCTGTAGGGATCCCAGCCATCCCTGTGGGCCTTCAACCAGAATTTGTATCTGCCAGGTTACTGTGAACTCACAGAGTTGGCCATTTGCAAAGAACATTGAAGAGAGATTTGGCAGGAAGCTATCAGAAGTAGATTTGGTTAGAAAAAACAAAACACAACACTGGTTGTGAAAATATATAGGTTCAAATCCCACCTTGGCCACATGTAAGGCCCTGGACAACTCCTCTCTGGTGTCAGTTTTCTTTTCTTAATTGTTGTGATGGCCATCAGCCTCTCAAGGTCATTAGAAGCAAGTGTGACGTGAGTGTTTAGATGGAGGAGGGGTGGCTATGGAGGAGTGGGTGGGTACAGAGAGGAAAACCAATAAAGGAAGGGAGGGAGATGGGAAGGTGAGCTAGTTATTAGTGATGTTGGCAGAATCAGGGCCTAGGCCAAAGGAAGAGGAGGAAGCTTGCTGATCTTCGTTGCCTCTTTCTTTAAATGTCTTCAGCCCTCTAGGGCCAATGGGAATATCAACCTGGGACCATCCGCTAACCCAAAGTGAGTTCTTTTTTCTAAGATAAAATTCCTTCCTGGCTGTCCCATTGTTGGTTCTCTTTGCTCTAGAAATAAAATCCAGGGTCCGTGGTGTCCACAAAGCCTTTGCCCGCTGGACCAGAATCCTTCTAAGCCTGTGCCTGCTCAGCTTCGTTTCTCATTAACTTCCCAGCTTTGGCCCAGGCCGAGCTCTCTCTACCTGGAATGACCCCAAACATCTTCTCTGTCAGCAGCTCTCTGCCTTCTCCTGGCTGGGAGTGGGGGTGGGCAGAGATGAAGGAGACTGTCTTCTGTACCATGTACCTGATTGTTCCTCCTAGTAATAACTGGTCTGTGAGCTGGGAGTGGGTGTAAAGGGAGGTGTGTGAGGTTCTGTCTTCTGAGCTCCTTTGGGCTGTAAGACATAATGTTCTTCAGAAGGGAGGCCAGGATGCTCCTGCACGGCCACCTGCACTTTTCATCTCTGAAATGAACCAGAGACCGAGCTTCCAGAGCTTCTAAATGCTGATCCTTATTCTTCTCTGTTCACAGTGCCCGGCCCACAGATTTTGACTTCCTCAAAGTCATTGGCAAAGGGAACTATGGGAAGGTAAGTAAAGAGAGCTTTCTGGAGTCCTCTGCCTGTGGTCTCTATTAGCATATGCAGAAAGAAGTCTGGCATGCCACATACTTGCAGAATGGGTATGGGAGCTGCCAGGGGAACCCATCATCCCCGATGCCTTATGACTGTACTTTTCTTCAGGTCCTACTGGCCAAGCGCAAGTCTGACGGAGCCTTCTACGCAGTGAAGGTGCTACAGAAGAAGTCCATCTTGAAGAGCAAAGAGGTACCAGAACTCAGGAAGGCTCACTTCCTCTCCTGCTTCTTCATCCCCAGCCTAGCGTGACTTCCCAAGAGGTCCAGTGGGGGCAGCTCAGAAAGTCCAGCTGGCACACAGGATCCTAACCTTTTTAGAGGAAGGCAGGCCAAGCCATCTCCCTAGGAGCTTTCTGGAGGATGAAAAGGTCTCTACCTTCCAGTTAACAGGTCCACGGATGGACCAGCTCTCTGTTCCCTCTAGGTGTCAGACTACCCGTGTGCACACTGTGGGCTCATAGCGCACCCTCTTCAAAGGCCCCTTCAGCCTGGTCAGCTTGTGTAGGTGGAGTTTTCCTGTCCCAACCAAAGGCAATAACTTTCCAAATAACTGATTTGGAAACTTAATATAAATTATAAATGCTTAGCCATTAGCTCAGGCTTGTTACTAACTACCTCTTACAACTTAATCCATTTCTATTAATCTATGTGCTGCTGCCCTGAGGCTCGTGACTTTTACCTCTATCCCATTTTGTGTCTCCAACTCATTATCTGGCTGACTGGCAACTCTTCTGACTCTGCCCTTCCTCATTCCATCATTCTCAGTTTGGCTTTATTGCCTAAGTTTATCCTGTTCAGCTATTGGTAAGTCAGCTTGTTTATTAATCAATCAGAGTGGCATATATTCACACAGTGTACAGATGGATTATTCCACAGCAAGATCTCTCAGTGACTTGAATCCCTTCAACACTGTTAGGAGGACAGAGAGAGGATAGAATGTCAAGTCAGACTACTAAGGAGACAGAATGTTCCATGCCAACAAGGAAGGGAGGACTTGAACTGACCCTGACAGTAAACAGCATTCTGATAGTTTGAAAGGAAGGTGGTGGGCGGTGGTGGCGCATGCCTTTAATCCCAGCACTCGGGAGGCAGAGGCAGGCGGATCTCTGTGAGTTCGAGACCAGCCTGGTCTACAAGAGCTAGTTCCAGGCTCCAAAACCACAGAGAAACCCTGTCTCGAAAAACAAAAACAAAAACAAAAACAAACAAACAAAAAAAAAAAACAGAAAGGAAGGTGGCTTGTCTGGGGCTAAGGAGATGGCTAAAATGATATAGTGCTCTCTGTGCAAGCATGAAGACCTAAGTTGGATCCTGCAGAACCCACATAAAAAAGCTAAGTGTGGCAGCATGCATCTCTAATCTCAGTGATGTAGAGATGGAGAGGAAGGATCTCTCCAGCTTCCTAGCTGGATGGACTATCCCAATCAATAAGCTTTAGATCCAGTGAGATACCCTGCCTCAAAGAATAAGGTGGAGAGCGTGGTGGAGGGAGACACCCATCATCAACTTCTTGTACACACACACGCACACACAAACACACACACACAGACACACACAGGAGGGGCTGTCCAGGTGGATAAAATAGCAGGATCAAATGTTGTAGAATATTAAGGTGTGTTACATTTGTTTATGCTGTGGAATATTTGTTTAATGATGCAAAGATGTGTTGCATTCTTTTATGTTGCTTTTGTTTTAACTCTGTGTAACTGTGTTACTTTGCCTCTCTAAAACAACTAATTAGTCTAATAAAGAGTCAAATGGCCAATAGTGAGGCAGGAGAAAGGATAGGTAGGGCTGGCAGACAGAATAAATAGAAGGAGAAAAAGAGAAAAAAAATCAAGGAATGAGAGAGGAAGGAGGGAGACTTCAGGGGCCAACTACTCAGCTACACTGCCAGACACAGAGTAAGAAGGAAAGAAAAGGTATACAGAAATAGAGAAAGGTAAAAGTTCAGAGGCAAAAGATAGACGGGATAATTTAAGTTAAGAAAAGCTGGACAGAAACAAGCCAAGCTAAGGCCAGGCCTTCATAAGAAATAATAAGCCTCCGTGTGTTTTAGTTGGGACCTGGATGGTGGGCTCCCCACAAAAGTCAAAAGAGTAAAACGAGTAAAACGGCCACCAACAACCAAAGACATGAGTATAGGTACTGTGTGACGTTTTCTTCCTAGAGAGTTTCCCTGGGACTCAGTCATCCTATCATAGTGTATGCTTTGCCTGTCCCCTGGGGCAGGGGTTTCAGAGGTTCCACTAGTATGAGTGGCTGGAGTGAGGCTCAGGTACTAGACAAGGAGCCTAGGCCTGGCTTGGGGGCAATAGAGAGCCAATGTGGGTATTTGAGCTGGGGCAGGAAAAAGCCTTGGGAGGACACGTCTAAGAGCAAGGTCACCTGACTACGCTGGAATGAAAGGGGCTGTCCTCGACTGTGACGCGGACCCATCTGTGTGACTCCACAGCAGAACCACATCATGGCAGAGCGCAATGTGCTACTGAAGAACGTGCGCCACCCCTTCCTCGTGGGCCTGCGCTACTCCTTCCAGACCCCTGAGAAGCTCTACTTCGTGCTTGACTATGTCAACGGAGGAGAGGTGAGTGGACCTCAGGAGGGGAGCTGTCCTCCCGTGTGTCCACTGCGTACCCCACTCCAGAGTGATCTCACTGAACCCCTACAACAGAGCCACTTGGTAGACTCAGTAAGGCGCTCCTCAAGACAACCCAGGCTACACCAGGTCCCTTTTACTCCTGATATTGCAGGAGTGTTTCCTACGCAAGGTGGCTCATAATTACTTTCAGAGACCCCAGGAAAGGTCTCTACCAAGAGAAATATGTGGTCACTGTTCCCAGTGCTTCCATTTCCCACACCCAGGCCACAGGCCCAGGCCCATCACTATCATCTTTTTTATTTCCATGTATATGTATTATACACACCTATTTTTATGTGAGGAGCAAACGTGTAAGTGCATGTGTGTTTGCACATGGAGGCCAGAGGCTGATGATGTCAAGAGTTACCTTCAACTTCCCTTCCATCTTTTTCATCAAATCAGAGTCTCCCAAACACACCCAGAGCTTGACAGTGTAGCTAGTCTTGCTAGCCAGCTTGCTCTGATGATCCCGTCTCTACCTTCCAAGACTGGAATTACAGGTGGGCAACCATGCTCTTCTGGCATTTATATTGGTCTCTGGGGACCTGGACTTGGGTCTTTATACTTGTACTTTAACCACCGAGCTATTTCTCTAGCCTGATGTCACTGTCCTAAGTAGAGACCTGAGTGACCTGCTAACCCCAAGCAGAGCAGGGGCAAACTAGGCACCGTCTTGGACTTTGCTTTGTCTTACTGAACAAAGGGGGTAAAATTTAATAGGGGCTCTCCTCAGTTGTACCAGATTTGGCCTATAACCAAATATTTTTCAGCATGAGCCCAACAAGGGAGGTTTTATCCTGCGCCTCCCTAAATGACGACTTTGCAAACAACAAAGCAGACCAAACAGAAAGATCTAGAGCTGAGCTCAGTGTGGCATCCTAATGCTTGGCTTAAAGAAAAAGTACATATTTGTTGGGCATGGTGCCTCACACCCATACTCCCAAGACTTGGGATACAGAGGTAGGGGGATTGAGTTCAAGGTCAATCTGGGTTCATAGAACATACCCCTTCTACTCCCTCCCCAGCTCCCTGCCCACAACGTATGTCTTGAACTACCTGGTTTCAAATTCCAGGTCTGCTAACTCTGAGATGTAGGACCTTAGACAAATCATTTAGCTCCTCCTCCTTAGACATGAAACTGGCGTCGCAGCTGAGATCTTGAAGATGGTCATGAGGATTAAACAGGAGTTGTGAGAGACCCTGGCTTGCAGCCTGGAAGACAGTGGCTGCTTAATTATGCTGACGGAAGGCGGGGAGATCACAAGCGTCCTGAGGGGTGGGGTCAGCATGCAGTCTCTCCTGTCAAGTACACCGCAGCTAAGCCTAGGTGACTGGCCTGCACGGAGTTGAGGGTCTTGAAGGCCCTGTCTTGTGATCTAGGACCTGGAATCTAGAAGCCATCTCACTGTCCCCTCTCGTAGCTCTTCTTCCACCTGCAGCGGGAACGCAGGTTCCTGGAGCCACGGGCCCGATTCTACGCTGCAGAGGTGGCCAGTGCCATTGGCTACCTGCACTCTCTCAACATCATTTACAGGTGAGGCCTGCTCTTGGCTCGTGCTCAGTCCTAGGACCTTTGGCTCCACCAGGCAGGGATTATGTGGGCCATGAGGTCCCGGTGAACTGGGTCCTTTGACTGAGGAGGGCTCTTATTTTGGATTGAGGTGTCCTTCCCTTAAGAGTCAAGTACCCAGCTTCCCTGGATTTTTCCTTATTCATCTGTGAGAGCTTCCAGGAGTTTCTCCCCCTGGGACCCAAGTCCCCAATTCACTCAGTAAATGGCTGTTTTCTCTTATTTTTTGCAGAGACTTGAAGCCAGAAAACATTCTCTTGGACTGCCAGGTGTGTGGTATGGTGTGGTGTGTATGTGTGTGTGTGTATGTGTGTGTGTGTGAGCCCACATGCAGCTCAAATCTGTGCTCTTCAGCCATGGTCTGTGTACATTGGTAATTATGCATATGGTAATTATGCATATGCATTCTTGTGTGCATGTGTACATATGTGCTTATGCACATATCTGTGTATATAAACGTGCACAGGAGACACACACAGGTACAGATGTCAGTACAGATATAGATATATAGGCCTGTGGCGGTGGTGACAGGGGGGGAAGAGGGGTGGGAGGTGCGACCAGGTGGAAAGTGGGGCTCTGTAGACCTTCCATGATTCCTGATTCCCTGGAGACAGACCCCGAGATGGAGAGTGATACAACTCTAAGGGGGATGAAAACAGAGTGGGGCAGAGGGAGGGGTGTCACTGCACTGTGGTTGCAAGAGAGGCCTCAGGACATCTCATAGGATGGATACCCTCAGCACAGATGGCTCTTACCTCGTTGACTCAAGGAAATTTGGGCCTTCACAGCCCCTCTTGCTCTGTTGCTGGTTGCGGACTGCCCTCTAGAGGGCAGCAAGGCTTTGGACAGGAGTACAGGCCGGCAGTGAGGATTGCGCACAGCAGTTCCTAAAGTCTGATAGCTCTCTACCTATCTATCTTCTCCATCCTCATGCCCAGTTGACATTGGTGGACTTGATTTCTCAGTCCTCAGCCCTCTAGAAAGGGGATTGCTACCCAGAAAGAACACCCTGGAGTTGCCACTGTCGTAAGCATGGGCCTGAGTCATGATGTCATGGTCCCAGCCTGTGCCCCGAGATCTCCTGGCATCCGGGCCAGGAACCCTGAGTCTACAGAAGGCATGCAGCCTGTGTCTCCTTGCTGTACCGCACAGCCTTTTCTCTAAGGTGTGGCATTTGAGCTTTGACCACTAACCCCTTCCTGTTGTCTCTCACCCACAGGGACACGTGGTCCTGACAGATTTTGGCCTCTGCAAGGAATGTGTGGAGCCCGAGGAGACCACTTCTACTTTTTGTGGCACTCCCGAGGTATGTGGAGGACCTATGGAGGAGACAGGAGGCCGTAAGTGGCTGACGCCATAGCCCCTAAATAAAGCTACCAGGCTACAGCAGCGAGGCCTCACTCCATCCTCTCAAGCCCTTCCCCGAGTCAGACCTAAGCTGAGCGTTCATCTCCTCATAAGTGTCAAGGAACCAGCGTTTGAAATGGTGGGCACCCAGCTACCTCTAGTGAATTCTACTGCTGCCCAGTGGGCATGGGCAAGCTACCGCTAAACGTGGGCTTGCATGCCTGTAATACTAAGCACTTGGGGATGGGGACAGGAAGATCAGGAGTTTGAAGCCAGACTCAATTATACAGTAGGATCCAGGCCAGCTGGGACTTCATGAGACCAAAAGCAAATAGATGGAGGTTGAACTCAGAGCCTCAGGCATTCTAGGCAACTACATTAAAATGTAAAAAGATGTGCTGGAGAGAGAGATATCGGTGCTTGAGAGCACTGGCTGCTCTTCCTGAGAACCTGGGTTTGGTTCCCAATTTACACACCTCAGCTCTCAACTGTCTAGAACTCGAGTTCCAACGGATTCAATGCCCTCTTCTAGCCTCCATGGATACTGCATGCAAGAAGTGCAAGCAAAACACCATGCACATAAAATTGAAATAAATCGTGTGTGTGTGTGTATGTGCATAGACAGGGATGGAGAGCTGTCTCAGCAGTTAAGAGCATTTGTTGCTCTTGCATAAGATCAGGATTCAGGTCTTGGCAACCACATGGCAACTCACAGCCGATCCACAGTAACTCCAGTTCCAGAGGATCTGGCACCCTCTTCTGGTCTCTGTGGGCACTGCACACGTGTGACACGTGTAGGCAAAACACCCATAAAATAAAATTAAATAAATCTTTAAGAAAAGTAAGGACAGGACTGCGGGCTGTAGATAAATGATAGAGCATTCTCAAGGCCCTGGGTTTGGTTCCCAGTAACACACGCACACATGCATACACACACACACACACGCATGCATGTACACATGCACACATGCATGCACACACTCACACATGCATGCACACACGCACACATGCACAAAGTAAAAAGAAACAGGTGATGTCAGGCATGGTGACACATGCCTTAATCCCAGCATTTGGAAGGCAGAGACAGGAAGATCTCTGTGAGTTCAAGACTAGCCTGACATAGATAACAAGTTACAGGCCAGCCAAGCCTACATAGTTAGATCCTGTCTTGGGTTGTGTGTGTGGAGGGAAAAAAATGGGTAAAACTAATTTTAGCAATGTATTTTATTTAACTCAATGTATCTCAAACCTCACATTTCAATACATAATCAGTATAAAATTGTGAAATAGGACTGTCAAAACTGCTTAGTGGGTAAGAACACTTGCTTCCAGGTCTAAGGGCCTGTGTGTGTTCAATGCCTAGAACCCACATGGTAGAAGGACAGAACTAATTTTTCCAAATAGGTCCTCTGACCTTCATATGCATGCTGTAGATGTGTACACACATGTGCATGTGCACACATAATACATACAAAATAAATGTAAAAATGTTGAAATAATGAACTATTAATATTATAATCTAGTATGTGAATATAGTTTACACTTATAGTACACATCAGCTGTGATTAGCCACATTTCAATAGAGCCAAATCTTTCTTTTCTTTTCTTTTTTTCTTTTTTGGACAGGGTTTCTCTGTGAAATAGCCCTGGCTGTCCTGGAGCTTGCTTTGTAGACCAGGCTGGCCTTGAACTCAGAGATCCACCTGCCTCTACCTCCTGAGTGCTGGGATTAAAAACGTGTGCTGACATGCCCAGCTAGACCCCAAACCTCGATCCTCTGCAAAAACTATTGTTCAATGACAACACATGCCTAGAGGTCGCTGTGTGGGGTGGCACTGCTCCACAGGGCCAAGTGCTTGACCAGGAGAGCACGGCCTGAGAGTTAAGGTCAGAGCTTGTAATAGTTAAACATAAATGTGCTTCCCTCTTTCAGACAGAGAGTCTAGCAGTTTAAAATTTGTAGATTTCTGTAATCTTCATATTTCTCTTCACTGAGAGGATGAGGCATGAAGATTGTAAGAAAGTGCCTCAAAATAGAAATAATTAGGACTGGTAGTATAGCTCAGTGGTAGCATTGTTGCCTGGTGCGCATGAGGCCCCGAGTTTAACCCCAGCATCACAATAAACAAACAAACAAATAAACAAGCATTGCAAGTCTACGCAGGCATTCACTTGTCTATCTGATCTGCCTTGCATTTAAAACCTTTCCTTGAACTCCCACCAGTCTTGAGTTGGGCCTTAGGCCTGAAGGGGGCAGAGGCCTGAGGATGCAAGGCCGAGCAGCGCCTCCCTGTTAGTCTGGATCAGGACTTAAGCGCCGCCCTATGTCTCCATCAGCCTGCGGAGCTGTGCCTGGACCCTCAGGCGGCATCCGCCAGTTGGTACTCAGGGACCCGATGGCCTGGTACCCTCTCCCAGAGGGGACCATTGTCTGTGTTTGTGCGTGGGTTGTCCACTCGATAAAGCTGACCCCAAAGCCTGACAACAGCCAGTCCTTCAGTGGGGGTAACTAGCACGGGGGAGCAGGGGCCACAGAATCGTTACTCATGTCAGAGACACCCCTTCTTCCATGACTGCCACCTCTGAGCGCCAGGCACACAGACCTATGTTTGTTCCCATGTCCCCATTTTTATTTAGTGTGTGTGTGTGTGTATGTAGTATGTACACATGTTCATGTGAATGTGGGCAGGTTCATGGGCACATGCATGCCCATGGAGGCCAGAGGTTGATGTCAGGTATCTTCCGTAAACACTCTCCACATTGTATCTTGACACAGTGTCTCGAAAGGAACCTGGAGTTCATTGATTTGAGTAGGCTGGCCGGCCACTGATCCAGGGGTCTGCTTATCTCCCCACCACTACCCCACATCACTGGAGCTTCATATGTGAGCCATCTCACCTGGCTTTTACGTGACTGATGGGGATCTGGACATAGGCCCTCATGATTGATTACACAGCAAGTGTTAACCAACCGAGCCGTCTCTCCAGCTACCACTCCGACTATGTTTCTGTTTTAAGGATAAGGAAGTCTAAGTTCTGGCAGATCAGGTGTTCTGCATGGTCCCACACACTGACGAGGGCTCAGGGATGTATGATTCTCTTCCCTTCCATTGACCCATTCCTTTAGCTTTGCCCCATTGTCACCCCCACTACGCTGTGAGCCTTCCCAGCGCTAGGACACAGAGAGCCTATAGGTGACCATGTGCAAACAAGAAGGCATGCCGTGCTTCTGAATTACCATGCTGGCTTGGTGAGCAGATCACAGACTGATTGTAGCTCCCTTTACCCCCCTGACTGGTACTCCTGTGTGACGTACAATGTGCACGATTGTACAGGGCTGTCTCACCTGATCTCCTGTCTGTCCCCAGTGCACTGCAAAGGGCCTGCCACCAAACTGGCCTCTGTGAATGGATGCTAATGACCACAGGAGAAGCTGTGAAACAGTGACAGTGGTAGCAACCCCCTCCCAGTGCCTTCTTTACAGACATAGAAATAGTCCAGGCATCCGCAAATAACTGCTTCCCCCAACAGTACCTGGCCCCCGAAGTGCTTCGTCAAGAGCCTTACGATCGAGCAGTGGACTGGTGGTGCTTAGGGGCGGTCCTCTATGAGATGCTTCATGGCCTGGTGAGTGGACAGAGATGTCTCTACAGGACACATGTGGCTTGGGACAGCTGAGGGTGGCCCCCATTTTATATGGCTTACTCTCATTTTGCACAGGGAATTAAAGAGCTAGCCATCTACCCTGGGAAGGAATGATGAGGCCAAAGTGTCATTTTCACAGTTTACCTTTATAGCACTCCCTCTTTTGCAGAGCGTAGTTACATTTGTTGTACTAAGAGGGAAACTGAGGCTGAAGGGTCCCATTGGTAGATTGGGAGCCGTCCTGGAGTGTATGCTTTCAGTGGAAGCCTGTGTGGACCTGCTGAGGTTGGCTTTCCTCTGGGCTGGATTCTCCAACATGGCATGTTGTCAAAGGAGTAAGCGCTGAGGGTTCGGAAGGACCAGTGGGTAGAGGAGCTGGAGGAATAGCGAGGAGGGATAGACCGTGGGTGTAATTTAGAGTCCAGCTCTTTTCTTAGCTGTGTGGTTCAGTGGTCCCTAGCCTTGTCTTCTCTTGTCTGCCAATCCATAGCCTCTGGCATAAGGTGGCTGTGAGGCCAGGAAGAAATGCTGAAGGGGAAAGGGGGAGAGAAAAGACATCCGGGAGCCTCCTGTGGGTGTGCACAGCCTGTGGCTCTCTCAGCGATCCTCTATCCCGTGCTGGAAGCCTGGAGGTCCTTTCTCTCCCCATCTGCCCCGCAAGATGTGGTACTGGACGCAGCCTGACCACATACTCCCGGCTATCCAGCTTGTTCTAACCCTCCCTGATGAGACTCCTCTCCATGGACTCATGACTGAATCCCCAGCTTCTCTCCCTGTCTCCATAGCCCCCCTTCTTCAACAAAGATGTGGCCCAGATGTATGAGAATATTTTGCACCAGCCACTACAGATCCCTGGAGGCCGGACAGTAGCCGCCTGTGACCTCCTGCAAGGCCTTCTCCACAAGGACAAGAAGCAGCGGTTGGGCTCCAAGGAAGACTTTGTAAGTGACCAAGCAGAAGAGCACAGGTCCCTTCCTGCAGGGACAGCTCAGAAGCACCTGCCTTCTGCTGTCCTCTAAAGCCAGGAGCTGTTGGTGCATTTCCCTAGAAATGATATTTCTGCCAGTTGAACTCTGTGTGTCTATTTCTGTCTCTGTCTCTCTCTCTCTGTCTGTCTGTCTGTCTCTCTCTCTCTCTGTCTCTCTGTATATGTGTATGTGTCTTCTTTTTGTATGTGATATATGTCTGTGTGTGTGTGTGTGTGTGTGTGTGTAGGTCAGAAGTTGATGTCAAATGTCTTCAATTGTCCACTTTATTTCTTGGGACAGGGTCTCTCACGGAACCTGGCGCTGATTGGCTAGCCTGTCTTTGCCTCCTTGGCTCTGAGTTTATAGAATATGCCATCATTCTCAGCTTTTACATAGGTGCCAGGAATTCAGGCTCAAGTCCTCTTGCTTGTCTGACAAGCTTCAGGAAGGAAATAAATGATGAGCAGAGACAGACAGTGAGGGTGTATGGAGACAGTGCTGTTTCACATTGGCATGGTCAGGCAGGTCCCCTCTAAAGACGTAACAAGCTGAACTTCGAATATGGGGAGCCATGCAAAGAATTGGACAGGGGCATCCCAGTCGTAGGCACAGCATGTGTACCAGTCCTACAGAAGGAGGAGAATGGCAAGAAGAAGAATGTCTTTGCTGAGCAGAGGAAGGTTTCAGAAGCTTCTTCCTGCTTCTGTGCAGAGAAACTGCATAAGTATCTTGCTTTTCACAAATATCTGAGCAATTCACTTTGCCAGACCCCTGGCTGGACACATGAGAATGGGAATAAGTAAGTCATAGACTTCCTAGTCTGTCTGTTCTTTTCATTCCTGTTCTGACACATACATGTTTAAAGAAAAAGATTAATGCATCAATTTTAAAAATAATCTTAAACCTGGTGTGGTGGCACACACCTTTAATCCCAAAGTTTGGGAGGCAGAAGCAGAGGCAGGTTTATCTTTATGAGTTCAAGGCCAGACTGATCTACAAGACGAGATCAGCTTCCAGGACAGTGAGAGTTATTACAGAGAGAAACTCTGTCTCAAAAAACAAAGCCAACAAACAAAAAATCTTATTTATTACTCAGTGTGGGATCATTTCAGGGACAGCAAGATAGTTTGGGTGTAAGGTGACTGCCGTCAAGTCTGACAACCTGAGTTCAATACCCAGGATGCACATGGTGAAAGGAGAGAACTGACTCTCAAAAGTTTTTCTCTGACCTCCACACGTGGCAGAGGCAGGCAGATCTCTGTGAGTTTTAAACCAGTCTGTCTGAAAAGTGAGTTCCAAGCCAGCCAGGGCGACATAGTAAGACCCTGTCTTAAATGAGGAGATGGTGACTGTAGTCCAGACAACCTCAGCAGTTAATGAATAGGCTCCAGGGCTGCCCACCCCCATTCTGTGGGTAACACAGCTTTTTGATCCATGTGTGTCATATAACAAGCGTTATATACACTGAAAAGATCGCTATGTCAGGTATTGTGATGTGTGGTAACCACTTTGGCTGTTTGCCTGTTTCCCTATCCGGCTTAAAGATCCATCCGGGCTTCTGCGAAGACAGATCCCTTCTTTCCAGAGAGGAGTTTGCATCTTAGAGCATGCGTGCCTGTGATTCTTGAGACAAGTTATGTGTTCACAGAAATCAAACCTCTGAGAGGCAATACTGATGCAAGGTGTTGGAGAATTGTCAACGTGAAACAGACAGAGGGAGGAAAGGCGGTTTAGGAACAAAGCAGAAAACCATGCCCAGGACTCGTTCCTCACTTCTGAGTCCCTGGGAACCTACAGCTTTCCTTAGGGCTTCATTTCTTACATCGTCTTTGGTGAGCAGGTTTGTTTTATTTCTCTGGCTTGCATTTTGGAAGAATCAGGATGCATTATTGTGTGTGGAGGTGGGAGGCTATCTTCAAGCTCCATCTGCATACCCTCTCCCCTGATAACCAGTTCTGCAGTCTTGCTCACAGACATGCCGCCAGAGCCTGGTATGGAAGTCACCTGTGGCTGTGGGGAAAATCTGGGTTCGGATGATGCAGGAAGTAAGCTGTCAACAGAAAGCTCTCTGGGCTGAGCAAACCAGCCAGAGCTGCAGAGTTCTGTCTAGTTGGTGGCCAGTTGTGGGCACCAGTTGGGGAGTGGCTATGGTGAGGACTGCTGACCAGTGTCTTCTCCCTGCAGCTCGACATAAAGAACCATGTGTTCTTCAGTCCCATAAATTGGGATGACCTGTACCACAAGAGGCTAACTCCACCCTTCAACCCAAACGTGGTAAGTGAGCACAAGGATCTCTCCAGATTTTGGTTTCTGGATTCCCAGGGCTGGTAGGATCTAGGCCAACTCCCTTCATACAGCTGGAAAAACTGAAGGGGCCAAGAGTCTCATACAAAGCAATAAGAATGAGAATTGGCTCTAGCCATCCTGGCCCCTGATGGCTGGCTCAGCCTTAGAAGGATGAGCTGTGGCCTGCTCCATCATCTCCAGCACTGTAACCCCACCACAGAACTGATACAGTGTTTATTTTTGAGAGGTAGTAGCTCAGGCTAGCCTTCAGCTCAAGATTCTCCTATACAGTCTTTTTCTGATGATAAAAACAATGTGCATTTTTTTGTAGGAAGTGTGTAAAATGGAGTTGGAAGCAGCGATAGGGAAACGGCTGGGTGTCTCGCCAGGCAAGGGAAACCACTGTTGGTAGACTTCCTTCCATACCTGAATACTGCCGGGATTTATCATTCATTCCCTGTTTGTATTTTTCCTTTGTGGAGTTCCTGCCCTTGAATGTGACACTAGATTTCTTTTCCCTTTTTTTTTTTTGTGAGACTCTGTACTGGGCTATCCTAGATACTATCTCACTATCCCTGCGTCTCTGGCTGGCCTCAAACCATGCTGATCCATCTGCATTTTGAGTACTGGGTTTGCAAGAATGAACTACCATGACCAGCTAGCACCAGTTTTATGTGTGTGTGTGTGTGTGTGGTGTGTGTCTTGTCCTTCTCCCCCATTGCCCCTGCTTTGATAAAAACTATTACACACATTATACAAAGTATCACATTATACTTAGTACCACATTCTTTGTTTGTAAAAACTGGAAACTATTGAGTTGTCAAGAGTGATACAACTAACAAAGTTAGGCAAGGGTCATGGGTGAGGTTCACATTCTGGTCCAGGAACTGAACTCTGGGCCGCACTACTGTACCCTATGGCCCTCCTGAGAAGCTGGCAGCTGTGGCTTGTGTGTTTCCCCAGTCCAAGACCTGCTTGTAAGCACACCTGCAGACCTCCCACTACTCATCTGCTTATGTCTGAGAACAGCGTCTTTTCTGTTGCAGAAACACTAGCCTAGGTTTACTCTTGCCCTCTAAAGTAGGGGACTTCAAATAACAATCTTTTAAAAGATTTTATTTATTTATTTTTAATTATGTATGTGGGGGGAGCGGGTGTGTGCAGGTGGGTGTGGTTGAGGTGCAAGCTGAGCAGAAGAGGGCATCAGATCCCCTGGAGCTGGAGTTACAGCTGGCTGTGTAAGCTTCCCGAAGGCTGCTGGGAACCACACTTGGGTCCTCTGCAAAAGCAGCAAGCACTCTTAACTACCGAGTCATCGCTCCAGTTGCTGAACAACAGTCTTCTACCTGGATTCTATGGGTTTTTTGGAGTAGATTTGTGGAGCCCTCAGGTCTGTGGTTAGTAATGAAGGAGCTGAGGCTGGTGGTCTGGAATTACCTCACGTATGTTTGTTCCCTGAATCCTCTTTGCCTCCATCAAGCCAGTCTGAGTTTGTATATGTGGTGGCCTCAGGGTACCAAGAAAGACAACTCCTCTGAGGTGCCCTTCTCAAACCTTTGCTTAGTTATTTGGCAGTATCTGATTGGCCAGTCACATGACTGGCCCATATTGAAAAGATATTATATGTAGTCTGTCTCTGAAGTGGAAGTAGAGAATCAATTATTATCATTTCTTTTCTTTTTGTTTTGTTTGTTTGTTTTTGTTTGTTTGAGACAGGGTCTGTCTATGTATCCCTGGCTGTCCTGAAACTCTTTATGTAGGTAGACCAGGCTGGCCTCAAACTCATAGAAAAACACCTGTCTCTCCTCCCAAGTGCTGGGTTAAAGGTCTGCATCACTATGCCTAGCATCACGTCTTTTAAAGACAGGATCTTATGTACTCCTGCCTAAACTTAAACTTCTGTAGCTGAGGATGACTTTGAAGTTCTGATTCCCTTACCTCACCTCCCAAGAGCTTGGATTTCAGGTGTGCACAGCTGTGTTGTTTGTGATCCATTTTGCCATTTCCCGTACAGATCTCCCTCCAATATCGCTGGGCAGCCCCAGGGTCTCACCACATTACCCTATTTTGTCTCTATTATCTAGGACTTAGTAGTCCCTAAATGATCCTCCTACCTCCTCCATCATACAAGGTCCTTGAAAGTCAAAGTAGAGGCTTGCTCTGCTCTGTCCTCCCATATTCCCAGAGCTCTAAACCGGGACTGTGGTAAGCACTTAGGAAGTATACACTGACTAGTGGCTTATCTGAGGATTGATGCGGAGCACAAGACAATCACTATTAAATATGAAGGACCAGGAGACACTCACTCAGAGAGGAAGGCCTGGCATCCCTCTTCTAGACTCTGGAACCCTTCGTGACTCATATCCCAATGCCTCGTTCTCACCCTTGGCTTCTACTTACAGGAAGGACCTGCTGACTTGAAACACTTTGACCCAGAGTTCACCCAGGAAGCTGTGTCCAGGTCTATTGGCTGCACCCCTGACACCATGGCCAGCAGTTCTGGGGCCTCAAGCGCATTCCTTGGATTTTCCTATGCACAGGATGATAACATCTTGGACTCATAAGTGACAAGCGCTTGCAAATCCGCCAAGACCAGCTGGCACCTGCAGGGGCCACCTTCTGCTGCCAGCAAGACACAATGAGTTTGATGACTCAAAGAAGAGGGAAGTGCTTTCTGTCACATGAAAAACAGTGCAGGACAGGCCACCGAGTACCCGCTCAGGCTGGCAGGACAGGCCACCGAGTACCAAGCGTCTGTCATTCTGATTTGCTCGTCTTGAGAAATGACTCCTGTGTTTGGTGGCTGTTGTTGTTGTTGCTGCTGCTGCTGCTGCTGTGACAAAATATCCAAGAAAGGTAATGGAAAGAGGATCTCCTCAGGCTCACCACTTCAGCGGTTTCCGTCCACGGCTGGCTGGCCCCATTGCTGTGGCCTTTTGGCAAAGCTGAAACCTCGGTGAAAGGAGCGGCATGGAAAAACTGCTCACCTTCTTCCTACCAGGAAGCAGAAGTAGAAGACTGGGCTGGAAATAAGATTTACCCTCCGATTTACGTCCCAAGTGACCGACACCCTCCAAGCGGGGCCCACGTTTTAATTACCTTTCCACCACCTCTCCACGCCATACAAATCTATGAATGGACTAAATCACGGATGAAGCCTGGGCCCCCGTGACCCAATCATATACTAAAACCCCATCAGCTGGACAGGGGAACCTTTGGATCCAAAGTAAAATAGCTTTGAATATTGGGGTTACATGATCACAACATGGTTGCTGATACCATAGCCACCTTTGTGTTCTAAGCAAGAGAAAAAAGGTATGGGACAGGAGTGGGTTACAAAAGGACACCATTAAAGAGTTTCCCAGAAGCCCAGTTCAGTGACTTTTTTTAGCATGTCATATATCTCCAGCCCTACTTAATGGAGCCTGGGCACAAGCTACCTCTCATAGCAAGGGCGTTCAAACATTGAGGGAAAGGGTTCCATCACTGGCCTGCTCAAGCCTTGAGGCTGCAACCGCTTTGTACACAAACCCACAGCCCTCTCGACGAAGGCAGAGCGCTCTCCTGAAGAGGAGGGGGCCTGTTTGTGGGTGCAGGCCTTTCTCATTTCCATGGTAATCGTTTGCACAAGCACTTCCCTCTGTCCCAAATGCTTCCCCAAAGTCCACATCTCCCTGCGGCAGTTTCTATTTCTAAAAGTTGGTAATTTGGCATTTCAGGACACCTGGCCTCCCAAACGTCCCAGGTGCCGCAGGCCGACAGGTGTTTCGGCCTCTCCCAACACCTGCCAAGACGCCCTGCGCCTGCGTCCTGCAGCCGGGGCGTGGGTTGCCCACAGCCTCCGCCCTCAGGGAGCCTGGGGATCTACATCAGTCTTTAACGGTAGTTATAAGGAAATAAGCTGGGGTTTATCAAAACGTGAGTCCTCAAGCCTGGCTGCTCCCTCCACCCGCGGGAACTGTCCAGGCCAACATCAGTCCAGTCCCCTGCCCATCAGCCCCAGCGTTCGCGGCTCGCTGGCACTACCATTGTGCTCTCTGTCGTCATCACTCCGCGGCGGAAGTCGCTCGGGGCCCAGAGCCACGCCTTCTCGGCGCGCGGCCTTGGATACCTGGCGGCCTCTGGGCCTTAGGTAAGGAGAGGGCGGGTCGCACGGGCCGGCTGGGCGCTGGGTGCCTCGGGGGTGGTGACGGCTTCGTCGTGCGGCTCCGGAGACCCCTAGGCCTGCCTTGTGGGAAACCCGAGGTCGGCGGAGGTAAACTGAGGGCGCGTAAATGGGCTGGGGAAGGGTCCTGGAAGTGATCTGGAATCTCTAGCTCCTCAGACTGCGCGGATTTGTCGTCGTCCTGCACAGTATGAAAAAATCCTGGATGAGGAGCCATCAGGTCTTGGACTCGGCTATTCATGCTACCACCTCTGTTTTTTCATCACTCTGACAAAATATGATTTACCTAATAAGGTTATTGAAGAGAAAATAAGAGAATAAGGTTGGCCCTTACTCTACCCAAACATCAGGACCCCACATCTGCTGCTCTCACCCGAGGCTAAAACTACAATAAACTGTAAACGAAGTGTATTCTTCCTTTAAGAACCATCCAATACCCAAAGCAGGTTATTTGCTTTTCCCGGAAATCTGCCCTTTAGAGAAAAAAAGGGGGAGGGGTAGAAAAGTCCCAAAACCAGAAAAATATAATTCCAGTACTGCGATGCATGGGTTCGTTGTGGCCATTAAAATTGTCCATGGAAAACCACAGAGAAACCCTGTCTCGAAAAAACCAAAAAAAAAAAATTGTCCATGGAACATAAAAATATAGCACTGTTACGTGGCGAAATCAACATGGCAAAATGTTTTTTATTTCATTGACGGAGTTAGGATGTAGCTTAGTTAGCACAGAGTGCCTGCATGAGGCCCTGGGTGTCTGATCTCAGCACAGAAAAATAAATGCCATTGGGAAGGCTGTGGCATGGTGGCAGTGTGCCTGTAACCCCAGCACCCAGGAAACTAAGACATTGCGCACGCCTTTAATTCCAGCACTTGGGAGGCAGAGGCAGGCAGATCTCTGTGAGTTCGAGGCCAGCCTGGTCTACAAGAGCTAGTTCCAGGACAGGAACCAAAAACTACGGAGAAACCCTGTCTCGAAAAAAATCCAAAAAAAAAAAAAAAAAAAAAAAAAGTACAAGGTCATCCTCCCCTACATAGTACATTAGAGGCTAACCTGGGCTATGAGATGCTGTCTCAAAAGAAAAAAAAATGTATTGAAGGAATCTCTTATCAGCTCTGAAAACATGGATTGTTATTGGGCAGTCTTCTGGTAATTTAGGAAAAAATAATGATGCTCATTTTGAGCATCAAGATAAGTTTCAAATGGACCAAGAGTGTTTTTAACTTTTAATTTACATTTATTTGTTGTATATGTGTGGGTGAACATGCCACCAAGTACTTGTGGAAGTCCAAAGACAACTTGCAGGAGTCATTCTATGGGTTTTTCAGGCTTGGTGGCCAGTGCCTTTAACTACTGAGTCATCTCTTCAGTCCATAGAGGTCCCAGATTTCAGTGTTAAAAAATTATGCCATACTTGTCTGCACAAGACCTATCCCAAATGGGGCCTGCCAACATTATCTCACGGAGAGGAGGCCTTGTCCCTCCCTGAAGCTCTGTGGGCGAGGAGAGACATTTTCCTCAGTGGTACAGTGTTGCCATCCGTGTCTCACAGCTCCATAAGCAATCCTAACTAAACTCATTTATTGAAAGAGAAAAGAAGAAGACATGACGGTTAAGGGAGGACGGTTTAGGGAAGAGAAGGGGATTAGTGGGGACGGGACAAGGTCACAAATTGGGAAGTATGATAAAAAAATACATTAAGTGCATGAATGAAATTGTTGAATTAATATATGCTAATAAAATCTTAATAAAAAAGGATAATCATGAAAGTTCAAGAAGAAAACATCATTGGATATACCTAGAAATCTTACTACAGCAAAAGTTTTTGTTTTAAATGCTTCATGCTGTCCAGAAGCCAAAAAGAGAAATGTTAATACTTTTGGATCTATAAAACATGTGACCTGTAAAATTAAGCCAAAAGGTTACCAGAAGCCAAGGCTAAAGGCAAATCAACTTTTGAAAGTTTTGTTTGGTGACATAAAACCCAATGGGAAAATGAGCAGAGGACACAGACAAGAAAATGAGCAGTGACCAATGCAGCGGTTTCCTCTTGCCTTCGGAGCTGTTCTAAGACTGTCGGGGATACCTGAAGCCACAAACAGTAACAAACCGTGCGTGAATGTGGGTTGTATTTGTTTATGTTTAGAAGAACTAGTATTACTGGGGCTGGAGAAATGGTCTGATTAAAAGCACTGGCTGTTTATCTAGAGGGCCTGGGTTCAGTTCCCAGAAACCACCTGTTGGTTCACTGCCCTCTGTAATGGGATCTGATGCCTTCTTCTGGCATGCAGACAAAACACTCGTTCATAAATAAAAATCTGTAAAACTGACCTGGAGAGATGGCTCAGATGTTAAGAGCACTGGCTGCTCTTTCAAAGGTCCTGAATTTAATTCCTAGCAATCACATGGTGATTCACAACCATCTGTAATGAGATCTGGTGTCCTCTTCTGGTGTGCAGCCATGCATGGCAGACAAGAACACTGTATACATAGTAAAAAATAAATCTTAAAAAAGCAGTAACACTTAGGTGAATATGGTTTCTCTCAAAATAGCTTATTCTAGCCTTAGTGTTGTGATTGAGATAATACCTATGTGACGATATCTAATAGATAGTGCTGTGTGATGCTGTGAAGTAAGGAGAATGACATAGGCTTTGTGACATACATGGTACCGGGATATTGTTTTGGTTCATTGAATAACAGCCCTGTGATGCCAAAACCACCAATCTGACAGATTACTGAGTGACTATAGGTAGATAGTGTATATAGCATTGATAGGTTCTACAAAGAAATGTCTCATGTCCAGGGGAAGGTAGTGTAGGATAGTGTTAAGATTTCACCATACTACCCAGAATGGTTCACAATTTAAAATTTTATTTTTGGATCTTTCCATTTAAAATTTCAGATCACTCTTATATTTGAACACACACAAAACCAAAAAAAAAAAAAAAAAAAAAAAAGAAAGAAAGAAAAAGCTGGGTGGTGGTGGTGCAGACCTTTAATCCCAGCACTTGGGAGGCAGAGGCAGGTGGATCTCTGGGAGTTCGAGGTCAGCCTAGTCTACAAAGTGAGTTACAAAAGAGCCATGACTGTTTCACAGAGAAACTCTGTCTTGAAAAACAAACAAACAATTAAATATCAAATCACATTTAACCCAGTAACAGCCCTTGAAAAGCAAAGCCATGGATAGGGATACTTTTCTATTTTGTTGGTAAAGATGACAAAGACTGGAAAATTGTGTTGAATGGAAACAATTTGTTAATGAAAGTACAAACGATTAGTGTTTTGGAGGGCAGTTTGCACATTATTTAACCATTCAACAGATAGTAATCTAATGCTGCAAAATACACAAAACTTCACATTCAGAATGTTTTGAGAGAGATGGAGAGATGGCTCAGTAGTTGGGATATACTGCTCTTGTAGATGACCATGGTTTTCCCAGCACATCAGGTGACATATAACCGTTTGTAAGTCTGTCTCTAGGGGATCTGCCTTCTGGCCTCTGTAGGCACATGTACATACACATACATATATAAAAATAAAAATAAAATGGCTCTAGCCAGGCATAGGGATGCAGGATTTTAATTTCAGAACTTTCAGGTAGAGGCAGGTGAGTGCTAGGACAGCCAGGGCTACATAGTGAGACCCTGTCCCAAAAAATAAAAATTGAAAAACGAATCTAGGAATGTTTTTAGTATTTTACTAACAAAATTGAATAACATGTCACTAAAGTTATGATTGGTTAAATATTTGTGCAACATCCTTAAAACAATACTATGTAGGCCGGGCGGTGGTGGCGCACGCCTTTAATCCCAGCACTTGGGAGGCAGAGGCAGGCGGATCTCTGTGAGTTCGAGACCAGCCTGGTCTACAGAGCTAGTTCCAGGACAGGCTCCAAAGCCACAGAGAAACCCTGTCTCGAAAAACCAAAAAAAAAAAAAACAATACTATGTAGTTATATGAAAGAGTTGGTCTATGTATATTGACAAGAAAGGGTATCAAATACATGGTATGTTTTGGAGGAGCATTTATTGTAAAGGTTTATTTCATAAAATTAAGTTCTGCCTAAAATCTCGAGAGCTATACTTGATGGTAGTGAGTGGTGAGGAATTACTTTGGAAATAGGATCTTGGTGTAAAATGGGAGGGTGGTGGCAAGGTCATGAAAGTTGGCTGGTAGGAAAGCCAGAGACCAGCCCAAAAGCGAAAGCCAGGCACAGGCAGGATTGGCTTTGGCCATTGGTTTTTCAGCTATGATTATGCATTTCCCTCTCAGCCTTTGAGAATCATTAGGGTTTTACATGTAGTTGCAGCTGTGTATCCTTCACCAGTGTTACAGGGCACTTTTAAAATGCTGCTTTTCTGATTTGTCTTTATCAGGTAACCATGGAGAAGGAGGTGCGGAGTACCATTGTTTTCAATGCATACAAAAAGGAGGTGTTTACCACCAATACTGGCTACAAATCTTTGCAGAAAAGACTTCGGAGTAACTGGAAGATTCAGAGGTGACCATGATCTTGGGCACTGCTTTCTAAGTACTAATGGTGGCCTACAGTAGAACTGAATAGTAATTTCTTAACTTTCGTTGTTTAAGTGGGAGGGGTTCAATTTAAAAATTACCTGGTTAATATTTTGAAGATCAAACTGAATGTTATTAAGTTGCCCCCATAAAATCAAAGATTCATAATTATGCATATATAGTATTAAAAGATGTCAGAAGTTTTCTCCATTTTTTATACTTGATCTCAGCCAAAAGGCAGAGAAGTTATTCTCTATATTTTAAGTTGGTTTAAAATCTCAGTTTAAGGAAGGAAAAGTGAGAGTTAAATGAGAATGTCTCTTTGTTTAAATGTGCCTTCTTTAAATGTCCTTTTCCCCCTTGTCATGAAGATTGAACCAAAACCTTGCATAAGCTCGGCAAGTACTAAGTTCCAGTTCCAGTCCTTAAGTGGTTTTTTTTTTTCTTTTTTCAATGAGTGAAAACATCGTTGTATAGATTAAGGTTAGAGCCAGGCTTGGTGGCATGTGCCTGTAATCTCAGCACTGGGGAAGTAGCGGTAGATGGAGTAAGAGTTTGAGGTTAGATTTGGCTACATAGTAAGTTTGGGGTCAGCCTGGGCTCTATGAGACCCTGTCTTAAAATGTAGAGAAACTAATAGAATAATTGATTAAATTAATATTTGGAAGACTTCTTTATTCTTTAGTGTGAGTTCATTTGAACTCCTTTGCTTATTGGGAGATCTCAACTAAGACCAGATGCCTCCAGGGCACACGTGAGAGGGGCTTTCACCTAGCGAGAGAGGATCTCACTTCGGGAGAGAGGCTGTTCTATGTCCCTAACTGTCTCAGCCTTTATGGTGCCATATAGTTAAAAGGCTAAAATAATTTATAAATTGGTTTAAATTATGGATCTAACTTGCTCTTAAAATCTTATTTATAGCTTAAAAGATGAAATCACATCTGAGAAGTTAATTGGGGTGAAACTATGGATTACTGCTGGACCGAGGGAAAAATTTACTGCAGCTGAGGTAAGGAATATTTATACAGAATATTCATATAGAAAACAAGAGAGGAAACCAGGAGCAAGCAAGGACCTGAACTCGTGGGTTGGAGTCTCCCTTCTAGACCTACTCTGTTGCCTGAAGTGGTCATTTCCCCTTCTGGCGATGAACTGTGGTAACCCATGGAGTCCTTAACCCACAGGGAAGGTAGGCAAGGACCAGGAACATGTCTTTGCCTTAAATTTACTTTGAACATAGGAAAACTCCTGTGTAGCCTAGGCTAGCCTCAAATCTGTAATCCTCCTACGTTCACTTTCTGAGTGCTGGAATTACAGGCGTGCACCACCGTGCCCAGCTTATCAGTGCATTGAAACCCATAACAAAAACAGTGGCATTTATAATACAGGTGGTATGCTACTCCGAAGTGTTGGGTCCTCTTACAGGTGTACACCAGCACTGTTTTATCCAGGATCTATTATCTGCTAGAGGAGCACTTCTATCACCTAAGCTACTTCCCCTGTCCCTGTTTGAGCATGTTAGAGCTTTGATGTTCAAAGGTAAACCTGGAGATGGGTCTTTGTGTGCTTGTTTTACATTCTACTGGCATCCAGGAATTCACTGTGTAGATCAGGCAGGCCTCTAACTCACAGAGATCCTCTCCTGCCTCTGCCTTGCTGGGATTAAAAACATGCACCACCACACACAGAGGAAGATGATCTTGTACAGCGAGAAAATTTTATACTATTCTAAGAACATTTAAGTAGTTTATAGATTTTAAATGTTTCTTTTTAGTTAGTTAAGGTCTTATTCATGGTATGGATATTTTAAACAAAAGTCTTTTGACCATATTCACAATCTGCTTTTCCCTTCACATAGTTTGAAGTCCTGAAGAAGTACCTTGACGGTGGTGGAGATATCCTTGTGATGCTGGGAGAAGGGGGAGAATCCAGATTTGATACCAATATCAACTTTCTTCTAGAAGAATATGGAATCATGGTTAATAATGGTGATTATTATCTCACTACATTTTATTTATTTGTGTGTGCCACAGTGTGCATATGGGGGTCAGAGGACAACTTGGGGGAGTTGGTTCTCTCCTTCCGCCATGTGGATTTCAAGGTTCAAACTCATGCTGTTAGGCTTGGTGGCAAGTGCATTTACTCACTGAACTGTCATTGGTATGGTTGTTAGTATTTTAAACAAAGGTACTGATTGCCTATTTAATGTTTGTATCATAACCCTCTTGACCTGCTGATGCACTGGGGGAAGACTCTCCCAATGTGACATGGTCACCATCCTGAGCTCACTGGTACACTGAACTAGTACACTAAAGTGGGAGGAATTTGAACAGAGTTCTAGGTTTCTTTTTATTTCAAAATTTGGATGAGTCTCTATGTCAAGGTTGTTTCTAATCTAAAATGTGCCTTCCTCTTTTGCCCCATAAGATGCTGTGGTTAGAAATGTATATTACAAGTATTTCCATCCCAAGGAAGCTCTGGTTTCAGACGGAGTGTTGAACAGGTAAGGGCGCTGAAAGCAGAATGCCCTTCATGTGGCTTCCGTTCTTCTCACACCTTCTCACTGCCGCACCTCCCTCCTTTCTTGGCCTTTATGTTTTATTTATTTCTTCTTCTCCAAAACTATTCTTTCATCATTGGAAACTTCACATTTACCTTTGGTCAGGATATTCTCTCTCCACTCCAAGTAAAAGAAAACCTCATCCTGGCAGGATTGAGCAGTAAAGAAACTTTATTGCTTTGGGTCACGGGAATGTGCAGCAGTAGAGCAGGCTTTGAGTATGGAGTGACTAAGGAGCCACAGCGCTAAGACCGCAGTTCCTCTACTCTCAGATTTGCATTCCTGTTTGTTTGTGTAGCTGACTATCTTTGTGTGTTTGTTTGTCAGGTCGTCATCTTCTCCCCCACTTTATTTTTTAATTTTTTTTGACCAGGTCTCCATATGTAGCCCAGTCTGGTCTCAAACTTGTGATCTTCCTGCCTCACCCTCCCAAGTGCTGGAATGACTTGTGTGCCTCCAGAGCTACCTTCCAACAAGTTTTAAAGTTCCCTAATTCATAACTGTTTGCCACAGCGTCTAGAGGTAGCATGATATGATTTGGTCTCACCATTCCCACAAGAGTAATAACTGAGCTGGAAAGATGGCTCAGAGGTTAAGAGCACTGGCTGTTCTTCCAGAGGTTCTGAGTTCAATTCCCAGCAACAATATGGTGGTTTATAACCATCTATAATGAGATCTGGTGCCTTCTTCTGGTGTGCAAGCATACATATAGGCAGAACACTGTATATGTAATAAATAAATCTAAAAAAAAAACACCAAGTAATAGCTCCATGATATGCTGTTTGGGCCATCCTCAGACCCATGCCCAGCCTGAACTGACCCTGATTTCACATCATGGAGACTGAGACTGCGTCAGCTTTCATTGCTCTGGATCCTAAAACAGATGGGGGGCTTTTGGAATTGGAAAATGGGTACAGAAGGCAGTATCAGGTGTCCCATGAGCTTTCTCCCATGTTGGAAATTACTCATTCTACACTCGAGCTTGCCATCTGCAAGTACTCTGCTGACCCTACTTACACAGTGTAGAGTGTGGATCTAGGGTATAGGTGCTTTCCTTAGGACCGAAGATGGAGAGACTGAGACAGTGTGGTCGAACACTCCTGTAATCCTCACACCTGGGAATATAATACAAAAAGATTGGCTCAATTCTGAGGCCAGTCTTGGCTAAAGAGTGCCAACCATGCCAACCATGGGCCCTCCTTCACTCCCTCCTTCCCTCACTCCCTTCTTCCTTCCTTATTATATGTTCACTCTTTGAGAAGTTCATACAATGTATTTCAGTCATATTACCCCCTCTTCCTCCCCTTAATTCCTCAGATTCACACCATCTTCCCACCCCAACTTTGGATCCTTGTTGATGGAGCTGCGGGGCTGTGTCCTGCCACCTGGTTAGCTTTACCCGAAATAATTACACAGAAATTGTATTCTTTTAAACACTGCTTGGCCCATTAGTTTTAACCTCTTATTGGCTAGCTCTTACATATTGATCTAACCCATTTCTAATATTCTGTGTAGCACCACAAGGTGGCTTACCAGGAAAGATCTTAACCTGCGTCTGTCTGGAGTGGGAGAATCATGGCGACTGACTGACTCGGCTTCTTTCTCCCAGCATTCTGTCTGTCTACTCCACCTACCTAACTTTCTGTCCTATCAGGGCCAAGGCAGTCTCTTTATGTAACCAATGAAATTAACACAAAACAGAAGACTCTCCCCCATCATTTCCCTTTTTTCTGTTTAAACAAAAAAGAAAGGCTTTCCCCCATCACATCCTCCCTCTTTTTAAGCTTCTCTTCTTAAAACAACACAAAAAGGAACTCAACTAAATATTTGTCTAGTTGATTTCTTTTTTTAATTTTTTGGAGTCAGTCTCACATAGCCCAGGCTAGCTTTGAACTCCTGATCGTGCTGTTCTTCCCTCCTAAGTGTAGAGATTACACGAGTGTACCACCAGACTGTGTATGTGGTCTTAGGAATTGAACTCAGGGCCTGGTGTGTGCTAGGCCAGCACTCTTCCAGCTCAGCCCCAGCCCAAGCCTAATTTTTTTGTTGTAATAGTCACGGTTTATTGTTGCTTTGTTTTTTGAGACATCCTATATAGCCTTTGGTAGCCTGGAACTCACTCTGTAGACCAGGCTGGTCTGGACTCAGAAATCTGTCTGCCTCTACCTCCTTAGTACTTGGGATAAATGCCTACACCACCATGCCTGGAACAAGTCTAATTTTTAATGGAAATTTTTGCAAGCATCAGAAAAGAATGTGGGTATGTGGGTATGTGCTTTTATTTCCTTTTTAAAAACTGCTAAAATACAGAGTTCTTTTGTCTAGTTGATATTTACTGTTGATGAAGGCGGTGTGAAATTCCCCAACTTCTTTGCTTATTAGATTTTAATGTTTTTCTTTTAGGGAAATTAGCCGAGCAGCAGGAAAGGCCGTGCCTGGAATCATTGATGAAGAGAGCAATGGAAACAATGCCCAGTGAGTGTGCTTCTGCAGCTCCCTGCCCAGTGAGTGTGCTTCTGCAGCTCCCTGCCCAGTGAGTGTGCTTCTGCAGCTCCCTGCAGGGAAGGAGCTCTCACTTCCAAGAGTTGCCTTTTTCAGGATGAAGAGTTTTCTGGTTATAAAAGTAATTCTCACCAAAAGAACCCCAAAACCACGAGCAGCAAAATCCCAGTTGGGAGCTGCAGAGATGGTTCAGTGGTTAAAAGTGCATAGTGCTCTTATAGGACCTGAGGTTAGCTCTCAGCATCCATATCAGGCAGCTTCAGTTACACGTAACTCCAGCTTCAGGGAATCTGAAGCCCTGTTCTGGTCTGTGGACACCTCCACACACATACACACTTAACTAAAAGAAATAAACCAAATAAAAGAAAATAAACCAAACTCCAACCCATGGTAAAGCTTAAAAGGAAGCAGAGTAGAAATTCCGCACTGTAAATCCATGCTCCTCCCTTCAAGAGAGGCATTGTGTCTTAAGAGTGTGGAATTTAGATTTCCAGGTTGGTTGTTATTTTTGGTTTTTGGGTTTTTTCCCCCCACACATAATGATATAGCTAACTAAGCACTTTATAATGGTTTATGTAACTAAGCAGTTTATTATTTTAAATGATTGGATCAGATTAGCTACATCCTAATTTATCTAAGTAGTGGTGAATACATTGCCCTACTTCACATGACTAAACTGTTGTCAGATCTTGGATTCAGACCTATGCGGTTTGCCCCAGAGAGAATCTACCTTTTTTTTGGAGACAAGGTCTTGCTATGTGTTCAGGCTGGCCTGAAACCTGCTGTGTAGTATGAGATGGCCTCCCAGTCTTCTTGTGTCAGGACTTTGAGTGCTAAGATTACAGATGTGTGCTCCATGTCCTGCCAGAGACTGTACTTGGTTGGTTTTATTATATTTTTACTTAGTGTGTGTGTGTGTGTGGTTTGTGCACACATGTCAGCAGCACATGTGTGGAGGTTGGAGAGCAGCATGCCGTCATTCTTTCCTACTGTGTGAACTCAGGATTGGTGACAAGTGTTTTTACCCACTGACCCATCTCTTGGCTCCTAAAATCCATTCCGTAATCACTTGGATGTGTTTGTTTTCTTACAGGGCTCTCACCTTTGTCTACCCATTTGGTGCCACGTTGAGCGTCATGAAACCTGCAGTAGCTGTTCTGTCCACAGGCTCTGTCTGCTTCCCACTTAACAGACCCATTCTGGCTTTCTATCACTCAAAGGTATTGACTTTCTTAGATATGTGGGTGGGGAATATTATTTTGTTTTTGAAGTAAAAAGGTTACGTTGTGATGGACATATGCCTTTAATCCCAGAACTTGGGAGACAGAGGCAGTTAAGAGCTCTGTGAGTTGAGTTCTAGGCCAGCCTGGTCTACATTAGTGAGTTCCAGGCTAGCCAAGGCTACACAGTGGTGCCATGTTTTGAACAGAAAACACACAACACATACACACACACGCAACAAAATAGTAATATTTTTCCTGTAAAATGTTTACTTCTTATGAGATATAGAAGCTAGTCTGTTTTTCCACTGAACATTTGGATCTATTTCTAATTGTCTGTAATTATGACTACAGATTGTGTATAGAGTTTCTGTTTTGGATTGTTAGTTGCAGAGTTTTGTTTCCTTTAAAAATTGTGTGTGTGTGTGTGTGTGTTTAGATGTTCGTATGGTGTGCATGTGTGTGTCGGGAGGTATGCATGTGTCTTCATTTGTGTGTATGAATATGAACACATGTATTCCATGGCACACAAATGGAAGTCAGAGGACAACCTTGGAAATTGGTCTTCATCTTTGACTTTGAGACAAAGTCTCTTGTTTTGTTTCTGTTATATATGCCAGACTAGCTGGCTCACAAAATTCTAGGGATTTTGTTTTTTTCTGTCTCCCATAACCACACAGGAGTGCTATGGTTATGGTGTAGACATTAGTGCTACCTCAACTGGTTTTATATGGATTCTGAGGATTAACATTCAGTCCCTGTGCTCACATAAGTACTTTACCCACCAAGCTATCTCTTCCACCTTGGCTGAAGATAAAGACAATTTTTAGTAGCAGTGTAGTGTAAGAACTCACTCATTAGCCAGGCAGTGGTGGCGCACACATTTAATCCCAGCACTCAGGGGGTAGAGGCAGGTGGATCTCTGTGAGTTCGAGGACAGCCTGGTCACAAGAGTAGTTCCAGGACAGGCTCCAAAGCTACACAAAGAAACCATGTCTTGAAAAACCGAAAAAAAAGAAAAAAAGAAAAGAAAAGAACTCACTCATTGAAATCTAATAAACACTGATCATCATTTTTTTTTCATATTTATCAGAAAGGCAAAGATACTTTGTTTTTATTTGTTGAAAAATAGTAATGTAGGTGTCGGTGAGATGGTTCAGTAATTAAGAACACTTGCTGCTCTTTCAGAGACCTCACTTTGATTCCTACTTGGAGGCTCACAACTACATGTAATTCTAATTTCAGGGCATCTGATACCCTTTTCTGGCCTGCACAGCCTGTTACGTGCACAGCCTGTTACGTGCACATGGTGCACATGTATTCATGTAGGTAAAGCACTCATATACATAAATGAAAAATAAATGTCTCTAAAAATGAGTAACAGTAAAGAGTAATTGTTTTCATAGTTGATACTTTTCAAATGTTAAGTCTTCATGTGAATTGGCATTTATTGGTGTATCAGACAGTTGCTAATGTGATAAATGATACATGCAGTGTGTTTCCAGACCTAAGCACCTGACCCTGCTTTGTCACCAACAGAACCAAGGTGGGAAGCTGGCAGTGCTTGGCTCATGTCACATGTTCAGTGACCAATATTTGGATAAAGAAGAAAACAATAAGATTATGGTAAGCTTTTTTCTTTCATCAAATTAATGCACACTATGTAAGTATGACTTCTATGGCAATAGAAAATACTGATAAGTACATTTGCCACTCGTCTACATGAGTTGTACTGAACTGAGTAGATATCAGGCACTAAAAACACAAAGTTGAGTTGGGCTTAGCCCTTGCGTTACAGAAGTTTATGGTGTATCAGAAGAGTGACAGATTGGTGAGTCTAGAACAGTACTGGGGAAGCATGCTGAATAGGAGTGCTGACTGACTCTGGAAAAGTGGTGAGGAGCAAGCCTCCCTTGTAAAGCACGTAGCGTGAGCTTACACTGAAAACACAGGGAACAACCATGGTGGTGTTCTGTTGTGTGATGTTTCACTCTTTTGGCTTTTTGAGGAACCCACCACTCAACTCCCAAATCATTCATACACAGAGGCTTATTCTTAGTTACGAATGCCTGGCCTTAGCTTGGCTTGTTTCTTGCCAGCTTTTCTAACTTAAATATATCCTGATTACCTTTTGGCTTTGGGCTTTTTCCTTCTTACTTCTGAATATCTTACTTTACTTCTTTCTCCATGGCTTGCTGTGTACCTGGGTGGCTGACCCCTGACATTCTCCTTTTCTTGTTCTCTCGTTGCTTGCTCCCCGTTGTCTTCATTTCTCCTTCTATTTATACCCTTTGCCTGCCAGCCCCACCTATCCTTGCTCCTGCCTTGCTCTTGGCCATTCAGTTCTTTATTAGACCATCAGGTATTTTAGACAAGCACAGTAACACAGCTTTTTGTTTGTTTGTTTTGTTTTTTTGTTTTTGTTTTTAGAGACAGGGTTTCTCTGTAGCTTTGGAGTCTGTCCTGGAACTAGCTCAGTAGACCAGGCTGGCCTCAAACTTACAGAGATCCACCTGCCTCTGCCTCCCTAGTGCTGGGATTAAAGGCGTGCACCACTACCACCTGACAAACAGCTTTATAGAGTTAAACAAATGCAACATAAACAAACGCAACACACCTTAAAATAATATTCCTCAACAGTTCTCAGACCCCTCTAGATTGTGGACAGTGGGAAGGAAGAGCACAATCAGAGCCAGTTAGGAGGCTGATGGAGTTACCAGAGCAAGGACGATGACTGAGTGAAGGTTGTGACTAGTGAGTAGCAAGGGCTGGCAGCATGAGTTAGCGAGACTTTTCTGTATAAGATGATGAGGATTGAAGTAGAAGCATGCCTTTGCCCTGTCTACGTAGTGGGAAAAGCACGTGTCTTGTGTGGATGATAATGGGGAAGCAAGTATTTTCCTAGTGCCTGCTAGACCTGAACATTGGAATTGCAGCCGCTCACCTGCCAGAGGAAGATGTGTGTTAGTGGAGTGAGCCCTTCTAGTCTTCTATGTAGTGGGAGGTGGACCAGGGGCTACCTGGTTCAGTGCCTCTCACTGTGCTCGGAATCCTAAATGTTTGCTTTGAAAAGCTGCTTGGGTTTTTTTTTTTGTATAATTATGATTTTGTCATATTACAATAGCCGCAGTTAAAAAGGTATGCTTTTAAAAATTTAGACTGTCATTCTAGTAAACAAAGGCTGCTTAGGATTGTGAACAGGTTTTTAGTAAGTTTTGACTTGCAACTTGTTAGAATACCTTAAAGCAAATGATAATAAAGGTTTGCATTAGACTGAAGAAAACCTGTTAATTTCCAAAGATTTTACCAACAAAAGACTGAAAGTCCTTTTTAAAATTACTGATTGTCTTTTTTCCCCACCTTAATTAATTTAGCTTGACCTTCAGCATTCCCAAACGGCCAGGTGTCTAACTGTATTTATCATTTTAAATACAGGATGTTGTATTCCAGTGGCTCACGACAGGAGACATCCACCTAAACCAGATTGATGCTGAGGACCCAGAGGTAGGAGACTGAATCACTGGAAGACTGAACTGGAAAATGAAGCCAGCTTCTTAGAACCTCTTCCACAGGAATAGATGTCTCTTAACTCATCCTTGAGACAGTCAGAAAGAAAGCGATGCTGCTTGGGAAAAGGAAGGGCACATTATAGAAAGTCAGGTATCAATAGACACAATAGATAGTTAATGATAGGATTAATTGAAGTCAGTGCTTCCGTATAAACATCAGGATTAAAATTAGCACTCTGGAAGATTGCTGGGCTAGCGAGATGGCTCAGTGGGAAAAGGCCCTTGTTGTCAAACCTGACAGCCTGAGTTCAATCCCCGGGACCCACATGATGGAAAGAGAGAGCCAGCTCCTATACATTGTCCTTCACTGGCACAGGCATTCCTTGGTGCATGTGTCCCCAAATATACAAATAAATAAAATACGAAGTAAAATTAAAAAGAGAACAAGTTAGGACAGCTGGTCATCCTGGGAAGACTCTTTATGTTTATGTCTGGGTGTCTAAGCCTTGATGACTGTCTGAACTAGGATTTCATGGAAGGCCTCTGGCTGGAGATGTGGAAACAGATGGCTGGCCTGTTTCTGTCTTTGAGTTGTGTGCTGGGTGTTAGTCTCCTTGCCATTGCTCTCGCTCTTAGCCCACCGTCATTGGAGACTAAAGTAGCTAAAGCTGCCACATATTCCTGCAAAGGACATTCATCTGTTTGTTTCTTGAGTTAAAAAAAGTTTGAGGATTGGGAAAAGTCATTGGTTTCATTTTTGTTTTTATATTTGTTTAGGCTGGGTTTCACTGTGTAGTCTTGGCTACCCAGCATCCCAATTTGTAGACCAAACTATCCTTGAACTCACAGTAGCCACCTACCTCTGCTGCCTATCAAGTACTGGGATTAAATTAATCACAGGGCTACAGAAAAACAGTGAATGTATTTTATTATTTCTATAATGTTCAGGCAAGTCTCTTATGCTGAAGGTAAAGATTTTGTGAAACAGGACTAGCAATTTGGTTTGTTTGGTGGTTGAGGTCAAATCCAGAGTTCCCATACACTGAGCATTCAGTGTCTGAGCCATCCCCCAGCCCTTCAGATGACCAGCTTCTGTTGCTATTCTTTGTTTGAGATAGTATCCCTGTGTGGTCCATGCTTGCCTTGAGCTTACAGCAGTCCTCCTGTTTCAGCCTCCTGAGTGCTGAGATCATAGGCTGTGCTGCCACGTCTGGTTATATATCAGGGTTTTTTGCTTGTTTATTTTATTTTTTAAGTTTAAATCAGTTTTCTATTGGACAGCCAATTAGGAGGCTCATCCCTGGGACTAGCTCCTTCTACTCTCAGCAATAGCAGTCATTAGCTGCTCGTAGTTCTTTGTCTAGGGATGGAACACTGTGAGATTTGCCCCTTCCAAATTAGCATGTCTGTTGGTCTTGTCATTGTTCAGGTCTTGTTTAGGCTGCCACTTTGTTGAGGTACCAACAAAGTGTAGCTTCTCTGTCATTACTGGGAGACAGTCTCACAGGAGACTTTCTTGTCCTCTGGTTCTTACAGTCCCTTACACTCTTCCACTCTCTCTTCCTCGGTGTTCCTTGGGCCTTAGTGCAGTTTGAAGCTATTCCAAAGTAAAGGGATTCCAGGCATAGACTAATAGGTAATGGATTGACATAGTTCTGGGTTTAAAGGTCATACACAGTGAGTAGTCTTTCTTCTGTCTTCCAGCCAGGCTGTTCTGTTTCTCTCCAGTGACAGCAGTCATAGTCTCCCATAGCTTCTTCAGAGACAGTGTCTGCTTAGGTAAGCTAGTCTGTGTGGGCTTCCCTTCCCTCATCTTACACACACACTGTGTGTGCATTATCCACCACCTTAAAAATTACCATTGGAACTGGGCATGATGGCAAATACATGTAGTCCCAGCTTTTGGGAGGTGGAAGCCAGAGGATCAGAACTTCAAGGTCAGCCTCAGGTTAGTAGTGAGTTCTAGGCCAGTCTGTGCTACATGTGACCCCTGGGAAGAAAATTATCAGTGAAATGTTTTTTTTGCGGGGAGGGAGAGGAGGGCGGGGGGGGGGGGGGTGTTGTAGGGAAGCCGCTTGTTCGTTTCCCAGCTGCCCAGACTCCTGAAATAATCACACGGATACTATATTATTTAAATCACTGTTTGGCCCATCGGCTCTAGCTTCTTATTCTTATTTGCTAACTCTTACATCTTAATTTAACCCATCTCCATTAATCTGTGCATCACCACAAGGTCGTGGCCTACCAGCAAAGTTTCAGCACGTCTGTCTCTGGCAGCGGCTCCATGACTTCTCCCTACTCCACCCTTCTTTCTCTCAGCGTTCATTTTAGTTTTCCCCACCTAGCTCTGTTCTACCCTATCAGGCCAAGTCAGTTTCTTTATTAACCAATGGTATTCATAGCATACAGAGGGGAATCCCACATCCGAGGAGTTCAAGACAGGGTTTCTCTGTGTAGCTTTGGAGCCTGTCCTGGAACTCACTCTGTAGACCAGGATGCCTCTGCCTCCCGAGCGATGGGATTAAAGGTGTGTGCCACCACCACCCGGCTCCTGTTCTTTATTGAAGAACCTCCTATCTGTTCTTTATTCTTTAAGATTTACTTTATTTTCTTGGAGTATGGGTGTGCCTGCCTCTATACATATATGTACCACATATGCAGATGCCCAAGGAGGCCAGCATGAGAACCCGTGAAGCTGCAGTAACATGTTGTTGTAAGTCTCCTGAAGTGGGTACTGGGAATGAAATGCCGGTCCTCTGAAAAGCTCCTAATGCCGAGCCGTGTTTTCTCTTTGTTTAAGCATAAACATGCTGCCCCTTATTAAACAGTGTCCTCTTGAGATGGACAGTTAGACTCTCCTGGTCTTTTCCTCTTACCAGCACAGAGCACATCATCACTGCTCTGAACAGTGCTGGGATGTCCTTGACTGAGGGAGAAAGATTGGGGTATAGGGTGCAGGGGAGGGCCTGTCTGCATTGGTGTCATATGTGTTCATGCATCTAACAGGAGATAGCAGACATGGCCCAGATGCTGGGGCAAGAGTTTATGGACTTTTTCTTTTTTTTTTTTTTTTTTTTGTTTTTTTTGAGACAGGGTTTCTCTGTGATTTTGGAGCCTGTCCTGGAACTAGCTCTTGTAGACCAGGCTGGTCTCGAACTCACAGAGATTCGCCTGCCTCTGCCTCCCGAGTGCTGGGATTAAAGGCATGCGCCACCACCGCCCGGCTATGGACTTTTTCTTTTTTTATTTATTTATTTATTAAAGATTTCTGCCTTCTCCCCACCACCACCTCCCATTTCCCTCCCCCTTCCCCATCAAGTCCCCCTCCCTCATCATCCCTAAGAGTAATCTGGGTTCCCTGCCCTGTGGGAAGTCCAAGGACCACCCTCCTCCATCCAGGTCTAGTAAGGTGAGCATCCAAACTGCCTAGGCTCCCACAAAGCCATCTCACTGTAATAGTAAAGAAAGTTGTTAATTAAAATAACCTTAAGGAACATTGTTTTGGATGGTTGCAGTGGTACAAGGAATATTGCCTCAGATGGAGATGTGAGTAAATTTGAGAGAGTTGATTGCTTAGTGTTCAGGGTGAAAGGCCACGGTAGTAAAAGGAGAGCAGTTGAGTCAGCATGGCTCCTGCTGTGTTCAACTGCGTGTGTAATGGCAGAGCTGGACTCAGCTAGCTTTGGGTTCAGTCCAGTAGCTTTCTTCCTCTTTCTGCTTAAAGTGTCTGATGGAAGTTGTTGGTGATGATCGGCGGTAAGATCTCTTGGCAAGGAAATAGAAGTTTTGTAGATTGTGACCCGAATGGATGCTTGACAGAGTAAACTCCATTTACTTTTGCTGAGAGGGACTCTCGTTTGACTTTCAGATTTCTGACTACATGATGGTACCAGACACCGCCACCCTCTCAGAGCAGCTCCGAGTGTGCCTCCAGGAGGGCGATGAGAACCCACGTGACTTTACCACCCTCTTTGACCTGTCCATTTACCAGCTGGACACCACCTGCCTCCCCAAGGTCATCAAGTTAGTACTGAGGCTGCCTGGGCTGCACACTGCAGTCCACTGTGGTTTGAAAACATGAGCGTGGAGCTGTGACAGGAAAACGTGTTCTCAGCTCTGTGATGAAGTCAGTATAGGGACACTGGTGTGGGATGCATGAATGGTGTAGAGGAACTGCTGCTAGTCACTGTCCGCCTGTGTCCCAGGATCTAAAAGGCATTTCAGGTAACCTGACTTTTCTACTTTGCCAACAGCTTTTCTGGGTTTAGCACAAGTCCTGGATTCTAAAAACTCCTTAGTAAACAGGTATGTTTGGTCCCCCTTAGAAGCAATTAAACAGAGCAGAGAAAGCACTGAGTCTCTCGGGCTTGTCCAACACAGCCTGTGAGGCCCATGCCCGTGGACTCTTCCTCCCATACTCTTTACCCCTCAGCTGCTCTTCCTAGCTCCACTGTCAACCCTCTGCAGCAAGTCTCTACTCTTCCTGACTCCAGTCATTTGGCAGGCTGCTGCAGTACTATGGGTGCTGAGTATAGCTAACGTGCAAGACTCTCAGATACTTTTTCCCAAAAGTTGTTTTGGCTATTTCTGGAAAAACAGATTGAAGCATGCACCTCTGCTAGAGGTCTTTTTAAGTTTCTCACAGATAGGATCCTGGCCCTGAGTTTCAACTGTTCCTCTGCCAGGACTTTTACAACATGGGTAAATTTCCAGGACTTTGATCAGACGATTATGCTTGCTGCAGAGTACCCTATCGCAGTGGATTTAGTTCCTAACATCATTCTTATCTCTGACAGCACACAGCTCAGCAGACACAGGTTAAGTAAAGAGACGTTTGCTGAGTAGGGCGCACTGTCACATCAGCCTGGGATGTGGAGAGACTGAACTCCTCGCCTGTCTCTTAAAAAGACAACTTTGGAAACTACGTCAAGTCTCTGTATCTCGCTTTCTCTGGCTTCAGGAATTATGCCATAGTCTAGAGTGTTTTGAGTCTGAGCGAACTTAAACGAAATGAGTTCAGTGACCCTGCCCTGCACACTACAGGGTCAGAAAACACGTGTGTAGTGGGTAGACACCAGGATTTACTTGTTTTCCTCCATGGGACTCTGTCCTTTTGTATGTCTGTAATTCTGCTAACTAGTGCAACTCCTTGTCCACTTTAATTCTCTCCTTAACTTGTTCATGTAGTATTTTTGAGACAGGGTCTGCCTTGTCTTGAACCTGTAATCCTCACTGCCAGGAAAGGATCCAACCCCCCCATCCCCCGCACCTGCGCGTGTTCAGACAGTGGTTGAGACAGTAGTAGTTCAGTTGGTTGCCTCTTTACAGCCACAGACCTCACTCCTGCTCAGGCTGTATACTCACTTAATTTTGAAAGGCCACAGATGTGTATTAAATGCACATTTGAGGACAGACACAGTGGTGTCAGGCCTGTAATCTCCACCCACACTTGTGAGACTGAGGCATATTGAAAATAAATCAAACTCTGTATTAAAAAACCTAAATGAGTAGAATAAAGAGAACAATTAAATTGAACTAGGAGTTGGACTAGCTTGCAAAATTACATACAGCACAGAAGGACAAAGTGAATGCTAGGGACAGTGACGACAAAGCAGAAGCCAGAACAGCCACTTGAGCTTGGCACTCTAGTCTCTGATGCCCTCACCATTCTCGCCACTGTGCTGGGACAAAAGGACTCCAATCCCTTCTGCCGAGTCTGCTGCCTCCTAAAAACTGTTTTCTTGAGACTAGGTTTTCCTTTGTACTTTAAGCTGGTGTGAAACTTTCAGTGTAGCCCAGGCTGGCCTTCAACCTGTGATTTTTTTTTCCCCCACAACCTCCTAGGCACTGAGATAGGCATGTGTTACACATACCTGACTCAGCTTTTCAAGGGCCAGGCGGTGGTGGCGCACGCCTTTAATCCCAGCACTTGGGAGGCAGAGGCAGGCAGATCTCTGTGAGTTCGAGACCAGCCTGGCGTACAAGAGCTAGTTCCAGGACAGGCTCCAAAACCACAGAGAAACCCTGTCTCGAAAAACCAAAAAAAAAAAAAAAAAAACAGGGCCGGGCGGTGGTGGCGCACGCCTTTAATCCCAGCACTCGGGAGGCAGAGACAGGTGGATCTCTGTGAGTTCGAGACCAGCCTGGTCTACAAGAGCTAGTTCCAGGACAGGCTCCAAAACCACAGAGAAACCCTGTCTCAAAAAAACCAAAAAAAAAAAAAAAAAAACAAAAAAAACAAAAACAAAAAACAAAAAAAGATACTTTTCAAGATAACTGTGTGACTTCTTCCCTCTCTCTCTTACTCAGGGCTTCTCTGACCATCCTCACTTCCTGCCCCCTTCTTGTCTCTCTGTCCTGGATTTGCTTTTCTTCTTACTACTTACTGATACCTGGCATATTACCTGGTTTTCCATGTACTATATGTCCCTTCCCTAGCATGTAGGTCCCAGGAGAACCTCCTTTGGTTCTTCTTGCTGTGATGCTTGTGACAGGTAAAGCTACCTGGTACATAGCAGACAGTGAGTCAGTACTTGCTGAGAAAAGTGGACACACGGGAGTTCACATCGTGAAGATGTGTTCGTTTACCAGAAGCAGTCCTTATGCTGGACTGTAGCATATTTAATAAAAATACAGAGACAGAAATTGGGGTTCAGGCTCAAGGTCAGAAAAGCAAAATAGCCAGTCACTGGCTCTTACCTCTACCTGAGTCTGAAATGGCGATCTTGTCTCCAGGAGTCTCAGAATGAGAGTGTGTCTGAGAGCTGTCTCTTCCCATTTTATAATGCTCTCTAGTGCTGGGATTAAAAGCATGCAACACTACTGCTTGGTTTCTTTGGAAAACTATTGTGGCTTTCTGGGATTAAAGTGTTATCACTGCCTGGTGTGTAAGGCTGACTAGTGGGGCTGTGTTACTCTCTGATCTTCAGGCAAGTTTATTTATTAAAATACAAATGAAATATTACCACACTGGGATGCTTTCTCTCGGTCGTGAAAACAGTCACAGTACTCACCAGGTAAAAACCAAATCTCATTGAGAGGACTGTTAAAATTTAAAAGTAAGTTTTCCTCTCAAATAATGCTTTGTGATTCCCTAGAGAAGTATCATAGACGATATCCTGTTAGAGCAACATTTTAAAATTGTTTTTCCTTTGCATTACATTGTATTCAGTTTTATGTGCTGTAATTTGGTTTCTGTTTCTGTGATAAACACCATGACCAAAAGCAGCTTGGAGAAGAAAGGGTTTATTTCATCTTCCTGATCATAGCTCATCACTGAGAGAAGTCAGGGCAGGAACTCAAGGAACTTGAAGCAGAAACCACAGAGGAATGCTGTTTATTGACTTGCTCCCTCTGGCTCATGCTCAGTAAGCTTTCTTATGAAATTCAGGACTGTCAGCTCAGAGGATAGTAGTGTTCACAGTGGACTGGACCCTCCTATATCAATAGCGACCATGGAAATGCCCCAAAGGCCTCTTCAGTGGAGGCAGTTCTTCAACTGAGGCTCCTTCTTTCCAGGTTGTCAGATTGACAACCAAGATTAGCCGTCACAGTGTGTGTGTGTGTGTGTGTGTGTGTGTGTACATGTGTACCCATATGTGGAAGTCAAAGGGTAACTTACAGGAGTCAATTCTCTCTTTCTACCATGTGGGTTCTGGGGATCAAACTCAGGTCGTCAGGCTTGATGGCAAGTTCTTTACCTGCTGATCTATCTCACCAACCCAGAGCAACAGATATAGTTTGTTTTGCTTTTCTTTCTGGAAGGGATAAGGCTAGAACCCAGGCCCTCACTTATGTTAGGCATAAGCCCTATTATGAACTATTCCCACAGCTGTTAGAACAGCACACTCTGTATATTTTCTGAATAGTGTTGATGTGAGCAGTTAGCTGTGCTTTACCACAGTGCCTTACCTTTATTCCCACATTTTTGTCTGACTAACTCAGGGCTCATGAGGAGCTAAATGTGAAACATGAACCACTCCAGCTTGTCCAACCTCAGTTTGAGATGCCGCTGCCAGCCCTTCAGCCTGCGGTGAGTTAAGTGTGTTTAGGGGCTCCTGCTGTAGAACTCCACTGCTTACCCTCGATGTGGGCACCAATGATTTTTTGCAGTGAGTTACTTACATGAACATGGGTTAGGAGTTAATCACAGGAGGGCAGGGACAGGGTTTCTTCTCAGTCAGCTGCATCACTGAAAAGCCCAACCCCGGCATAGGTGAATATTCAGGAAAACTGCATCTTGGAGTTTTCTGCCCACTTGCAGGCAGTTCCCCCTGATTGTAACACTGCCTCTCCACATAACATACTGCTCATTTACCCTCCAGGTAGACTGTGAGCTTCCTGAACTTTGTAAGTTTCCTAACTCCTGTGGGACTCTATTTTTTCTCCTTCTGGGGGGAATGTTTCAGTTGAGAAGCAGCAGCTACAGAACAGCAGCCATATGCAAGGCATTGTGCAACTTCTGAGTACTTCATTGTCTTAGGGTTTCTATTGCTTCAGCAAAACACCTTGACCAAAAAGCAAGTTGTCGAGGGAAGGGTTTATTTAGCTTATACTTTCATATTGATGTTCATCACTGAAGGAAGTCAGGGCAGGAACTGATGCAAAAGCCACATAGGGGTGCTGCTTACTGGCTTGTTTCTTGTGCCTTGCTTAGTCCACCTTCTTATAGAACCCAGGACCAGCAGCCCAGGGATGGCACCACCACCATGGGCTGAGCTCTCCCCGATTGATCACTAATTGAGAAAATGCCTTACAGCTAGATCTCATGGAGGCATTTACTCAACTGAGGCTCCTTCACTTTGATGACTCTAGTTTGTGTCAAGTTGACACACAAAACCAGCCCATAACTGAGGCCAGGCAGTGGTTTCTCACACCTTTAATCCCAGCACTTGGGAGGCAGAGGCAGGCAGATCTCAGTGAATTCAAGGCCAGTCTGGTCTACAAAGAGAGTTCCAGGACAGCCAAGACTGTTACACAGAGAAACCCTGTCTTGAAAAACCAAAAACAAAGAAACAACAACAACATGTAGGAGGGAGGGGCCACTTGTTCGTCCCAGCCACCTGGCTAGTTTAGCCCTGAAATAACCACACAGAAACTATATTAATTAAAACACTGCTGGACCCATTAGCTCTAACTTCTTATTGGCTGACTCTTACATCTTAGTTTAACCCATTTCTATTAATCTGTGTATTGCCACATGGCAGTGTACCGGCTAAATTTTTGGCAGCATTTCTTACTCCATCTGTGGATCCATGGCATCTCCCTAACTCTGCTTTCTTCCTCCCAGAATTCAGTTCCGTCTTCCCCGGCTACCTAAGTTCTTCCCTATCAGGCCAAGGCAGTTTCTTTATTCATTAACCAAATACGAGCAACACATAGAAAGAAGAACCTCCCACACCATTTCCCCTTTTCTGTTTAAACAAAAAGTAAGGCTTTAACATAGTAAAATTACATATAACAAAACAGTTATTAAGCAAGAATTACAGTTACAATATTTATATCTATCTTTTATCATAACTAAGGAAAACTCTAACTATAATTATAAATTCTTCAATTTCATCAAAGACTCCAAAAGGTTATAATATTACTTAAGTTAATGGGAAGTGCATCATAAGCAACTTCCAAAACTCTAGAATTGACAGAGACATCTCGCTGCCTGGACAGTCACCCAAAGTTCTTCTGTATCGTTGAAGCATCCATCTTTAGCCTACAGGCTCATAGTATACAGCAGACTTTTCCATGAAGCAGAAAATTTCAAAGACAGTTCTGTCTATATTGGCAGTTTGCCAGTCACTTTCGTCTGTATCCTGCAGAGTGTCTTGCAGACTCTTTCATGAAGCAGGAACCCCGAAGGACCATCTCATATTTAGGCAAGTTCAACAGTCATTTCTTTGTGGGTCCTTATGTCCAGTTTAGCAGTCCAGGCAAGAGCAGTTTTTAAGTAATTTGTGCTGTCAGGAGCAGATGTATCTCACTGTCATGAAAAGTTCTAAGTTCTTAAAATATTTTAAATGCCATATTCTGAAGGTCTCTGAAAGATTTGAAGAATACCTATCTAACTGAAATATATCTCTATACATCTAGAAAATCTAACATGATTACAAGCTTGACTATTATAGATTATCTATTAACCTATATCTCTTAATTATACATTATATTTTTAAATGAGCTACACAAACACAATATCTTAATCAAGATCAGAAATACATATACATATAACAAAATTGACCTCAAATTTGTATCAGTAAACCAAGATCCATACTAATGCAAATTATTCATATCTATATCATATCCCCCTTTAAATGTAAAAAAAAAATTATAGACAGTATTTGGGAATATGGGCTTAGATTTGTGCATACTGCTTCCTGCTGATTGAGGGCACTATTAATCAGGTCTTCTATGCTATATCCTGTGTGCTAGGTTCATCTCAGTCAGCAGTTGGGCGAAGTAATTTTTTGAGGGTGTTCGTGACAATCTTTCAGGGGATTGTGGTCTATCAAACCATATTGGTCTAGAAGCAGTCGACAGATTCTCATCTTCTGTGAAAACAAGAGAAGAACTTTTCTAAAGCAATATATCCTTAGGCCCAAATTTGAAAGTCATGGCACCTTTATAATATACATCGTGGTTTAGCTTAGCAGCCCATACAATGAAATGTCTCTCTGTACTTAACTCCTTCACAGTCAAATAATTCAAAGAAAACACAATGATTACATAATCTAGACACTGTGAATTTTCCATTTTTACATGGTTTATTTTTCTTTACTCCTTTTAATCTATGACTTTCTGTACTGTCTCTTTAAAGACTTTACCCCCCTCCCCTTTTAAAAGAAAAACAAGCATTAACTTTATTTTATGACTCTCTATACTCTTTTTCTTCTCTCTTCCAAGCCTACGTACATTTATCCAACACTGTGACCCATTTAGAGGTCTTTTATGTCTGAATCTGGCCTATTGTGAATCTGTATTTCTTTACTGTCCAGGAGCACTTCTTAAAATGCTAGCATATTAATGTTAAGTTTACCCTGTCTGCACTGATCTACATCTGCTTCCCCAATGACTTTTGTTCCTAAAGAACACATAACTAGCTGGGTGTAAGATGTACACCTATGCTTTAATCCCAGCACTCGGGAGGCAGAGGCAGGCGGATCTCTGTGAGTTCGAGACCAGCCTGGTCTACAAGAGCTAGTTCCAGGGCAGGCTCCAAAACCACAGAGAAACCCTGTCTCGAAAAACCAAAAAAAAAAAAAAAAAAAAAGATGTACACCTATGATTAAGGACTTCTGAGACTATGGCAAGAAGACTGCAAGTTTGTGGCCGCTCTGGGCTATACAACAAGATCCTTTCTCAAAACAAAGGCATAACTACATAGGAACAAGTTGTGGCCTCAAATATTCTACGCAAACCTAAGCTCTGGGCTTGTGCAGAATTCATGGCACTGTTATATTGGCTTTGTCAGTTTAGCAGTGTAGTTAAATCTGGTTCTGCTTGGTTGCTTACAAGGGACTCCGTCTTGACATGGGCCTAATGAATGAGGGCAGCCAGAGGTGATGGAGTTGGGATGGAAGGTTCCTCCCAGGGGAAGGGCTCAGTCAGCCTCTTATTGCTTATGCTTCTTGTCGCTGTTAAGCTCTGGGAGACTTCGCTAAAAACCTTCATTCCCTCTAGGTCTTCCCACCCAGTTTCCGGGAGTTAGCGCCCCCTCCCCTGGAGCTGTTTGACCTAGATGAAACGTTCTCCTCTGAAAAGGCGCGTCTTGCTCAGATCACCAACAAATGTGAGTATTAGCCCGTTAAGACTTTTTCCCTTACGACTTTTATTTACCGTGGACCACTGTGACTTGCTGTAAGAGAATGTTCAAAGATTGTTCTTGGAGAACCGAATCTGAGCACATGGACAAAGCTGAACATGTCTTCATTGCATGTGAATGTGGTCCTCTGAGTTCAGTTAATCTAGTGAATCAGAACACGATGCTAAGCAGAAACTGTCTCACTTTGGATCCCCAAAGGCCCTTAGTTCTGGCCCTTAGCTGAGTGACGAGAAGACGAATACTAACCCTGATCTTACAGAGCTGGGTCACTGGTCATAGGAGCATTTATATTAGAAAGAGTCACAAGCTGCCAGGATGGCTCAGCAGGTAAAGGTGCTTGCATAATTACCTGAGTTGACATCCTGTAACCTACTCACAAGGAAAAGGAGTTGTCCTTCAACCTCCACATGTATGTCATGTACAAGCTCCGCAGACAAATAATAATAAAGCAATTAAGTATTTTTAAAACAAAAAACAAGAGCTGGGTGGTGGCAGTGCACACCTTCAATCCCAGCACTTGGGAGGCAGAGACAGGCAGATCTCTGTGAGTTCAAGGCCAGCCTGGTCTACAGAGGGAGTTCCAGGACAGGCTCCAAAGGTACAGAGAAACCCTGTCTCAAAAAAAAAAAAAAAAAAAAAAAGCCCAACAACAACACACATAAAACACCCCATAAAACCAAGAACATAAAAAGAAGTCAGACCAAAAAGACTTACGTAGACTTCAAGTTGTAGTGTCCTTCTGCCTATTAAACTTTCTGATATGCTCTGCTTCAAGACCTGCACCCATACAAGAGACATAAAGTTAAGCACTCACTGTGAAGCAGTGACCCCACTCCTGGAGTACAACTAAGAAGACGTATGAACATACCCAGATGGTGTTGTTTATTTTCAAATTGCAATGAGTTGTAAGTGGTGGCACACACCTTTAGTCCCAGCATTCTGGAGGCAGAGACAGGCAGATCTCTGAGTTTGAGACCAGTGTAGTCTATAAATGTTCCAGGACAGCCAGAACTATTATAGAGAAACCCTGTCTCCAAAAAAACAAACAAAAAGCAATGAAATTGGGATTGTCCTTCATGTTAACTAGCAAAGGAATGGCAGTTTTTTGTTTCACATTTAATCTGTGGTATGGAGCTTGGCTCACATAATCCCAGCACTCAGGAGGCTGAGACTGGAGGAACACTGAGTTCAAGGCCAGCCTAAGCTACAGTATACAACCCTGTCTCGAGAAGAACAGTAATGGCTGTACATCTTAGATATAGTACTGCTAGGAACTGACTTTACAGAAGACTGCTGTAGTTACTGGTAAATTTTTCTTTGTGTTTTTCTAATTTTCGGGGCGTGGGATGAAGTTTGAGATGGTCTCATATAGCCAGGCTGATCTTGAACTCAGTATGTAGCTGTGACTGACCAAACTCCTGATCCCCGTGTCCACTTCTCATCAGGCCTTACTTCTTTCTGGATTTTTTAAACTGGGCTACGCAGAGTAGTGTAAGCTGGCTCTGAAACTCATCTGGGTCACTTCAGCTGGCCCCAAACCCAATATCCTCCTGCCTTAGCTCTCGAGTGCTGTGAGGGTGGGGGTGAGCCACCTTGTGTCATGACCTGCTTTTCTGTAATAATCTACAGTAAATGGTGGGGTTTTATTTTTGTTTTACTATGGATTGAACCCAGGACTTTTCTATAATGTTCTTTTGGTAAATGCCATTCCTTGTCTTCCAGCACTAGAGATTGAAACCCAGTGCTCTACCACTGAACTATATCCCTGACTTCTTTTATGTGACAGAGTGTTCTTGTGTCACCTAGGCTGGTCTCAAACTTGTAATCCTCTTTCACAGTCTCCCAGATGCTGGGATTCTGGGTGTGTACACCATGGTTAGCATAAATGCTACTTTAAACTTCACATATGACCTTTTTACAGTGGCCTCTGTTTAGAGCCTGGTAACTTGAGTTCCTTTGGTTGCTTTTGTGCTTTGGTGTGCACCAGTGCTTGATTTGGAGAGTGGGAAAGCCAGAACAGGTGGACTTTGCTCTGATTAGGTTCATCATTTTAGGCTGGGCATAGTGGCTCACTCCTGTAATCCCAGCACTCAGGAAGCTGAAGGCAGGCAGTAAGACTGTTACAAGTTTGAGGCCAGGCTGGCCTATAACATGACACTGTCTCACTAAAAAACAACAAAATGAGCTACTTTTGTTCTTATTTATGAAAGCAGCACATCCAAGACCTGAGAGTTGCCAGAATGTAAGTCCAATGATCACATCATTCTAGGAAGAATTAAGTAATCTCAAGAGGAAGGGAACACCTCAAACACGATGTTTGCACTCTGGAAAGAGTGGAACTGAAGGGTTAATCCAACTGTACTGTGTTTAGGTACTGATGAAGACCTGGAATTCTATGTCAGAAAGTGTGGGGACATTCTTGGAGTAACCAGTAAACTTCCAAAGGATCAGCAGGACGCCAAACATATTCTTGAGCACATCTTCTTCCAGGTGGTGGAGTTCAAGAAATTGAACCAGGAGGCCCACTGACATGGTAGCCCTTCAGGTGATGTCACCCACATAGACTGTTTACAATATTCCTTAGTTCTGCAAGTACTTTCCAAGAGTCTACAGATGAACAGCACATGATGATCCCTTCGAGAATGGAACTTCTAGCTGGAGGGTCCCAGCAAACAGTAGCAGAGTATATAAGCAAGCACTTAGCGGGCTAGAGGTGGTAAGTGATGTGGTGTCGAAAAAACAGAGCTAGGCCAGAGGGATCCAGTGCGCCAGCATTTATTGAAATGAGCAGAGTTGGCCCAGTACACATGGATGCCAGAGTCTGGGGTACTGTTTGTACCAGAACCTTCAACTGTACTTGAGTGGTGCATGGTTGTTGTGAAAACTTCATCCTTGGGTTAGAATCAACCATCAAGTCAACAATTCCTACTTGTTCCAACTAATGGTGACCTGGAATGTCAAGCTGATGTTCAAAATACCAAAGAGGTTCTTATTTCAGACCCTAAACTGAAATAAAATAAAATAAAATTCTGTGTTTACTGTCTCCTCCTGTACATGCTATTGATACAAGTGGGATGACATTCCAGGACTGTGGACCATGCCTCTTCTTAAAGCACCTTCTGACTGCCAACTCTGGGGTTCTGAATTTGCCCTCCCGACCAAAGTGTCTACAGTTACTTCTCTGAGCTTTAGAAGGTTTGTGCATCCTCTGTAGTGTTCAGGTGGAAGAGATGATTCATTTACTTGAATTAAATCTATGATGGAACTTTCATAATTCATGAAATGGTCTGTCATTAATATCTTTTTTTTCTCCACATTCCTGCTCAAGATTTGAGTCTTTTATTGAAGATATAACTAATGGTCGAACTTGTTAAAATACTGTATGACTTCTGGGCTGGTTCAAAGTCAGATCAAAGCCTAGCAGGAAATAACTGCTTAAGCTAACGTTGACCCTGTAAACTAATTTGAAAGAATACAAAACAACCTGAACATGCAGCCTACGCCTTTAATCCCAGCACTCAGGCAGAGGCAGGTGGATCTCTGTGGGTCTGAGGCCAGTCTGGTCTACAGAGCGAGTTCCGTACACCATGAGACCCTATCTCAAAAAGAAAGATTAAAAAAAAAAAAAAAGGAAAAAGAAGAAAGACTTAACTAGCAGATGGCTAGAATATTTTAACAGAAGCTAAGGTCTGAACTGTGCATATGATCGTTGAAGCTATTGGAATAGCTTACCAAAAAAAAAAAAAAAAAATGACCAGTGTAGGCAGAGACAGCTTGTTTGTTTCCCAGCTGCCCAAACCCAAATAATAACGCAGAAACTATATTAATGGCAATATTGTTTGACCTGTTAGCTAAGACTTCTTATTAACTAACTCTTTTTTTTTTTTTTTTGGTTTTTCGAGACAGGGTTTCTCTGTGGTTTTGGAGCCTGTCCTGGAACTAGCTCTTGTAGACCAGGCTGGCCTCGAACTCACAGAGATCCGCCTGCCTCTGCCTCCCAAGTGCTGGGATTAAAGGCGTGCGCCACCACCGCCCGGCTTATTAACTAACTCTTACATCTTAGATTAACCCTTTTCTATTAATCTGTGTATCACCATGAAGTTGTGGCCTACTTACAGTAAGGTAAGGTTCCAAGGCATCTGTCTCCTTCAGCAGCTACATGGCATCTCTTTTACTCTGCCTACTTTCTCTCTATATCTCTGTTTGAATTTCCTGCCTGGCTTTACTCTACCAAGCCATTGGCTGAAACAGCTTCTTTAATGACCAATGGTAATAAAACATATCCATAGCATACAAATGGGAATCCCACATCAGTTTTAGACATGGTCCAAGTCTATAATTGTAGCAGTCAGGAGGCAGAGACAAGAGGTATCGTGGAGGTCCAAGGCCAGCCTGGTCCATATAGTGAGTTCTGGGTCAGCAAGGGGGTCATGTGAGACTCGGTCTCAAAAAGAACTGGAGGGTGGGAAGAGGAAAACATTTTTAGAAATTTTAAACTGGGAAAAATTGGGGGTGTGGCTCAGTGGTTGAGCACTGGCATATAATGTTCAAGACTTTACTTTTAGCCCACAGCACCTCCCAAAAGTAGTTATAAAACAGACCAATGATGTGTGAACTGACTGAATCCTGGTTTGGAAAAATATCCACAAAGCACATGTGAGAGCCGTGCATGATAGCATACACATGTAATCCTGGCATTTGAGAACTGAGGCTAGAGAATTGCCGGCCTGAGCTGTGGAGACCTTTTCTCAAATAAGAAAAAAGTGGGGCTGGAGAGTGGTTAAGAGCACTGACTGCTCTTAGCAGGATTCCATTCCTTGCACTCACATGGTAGCTCACAGACATCTATCATTCCAGTTCCAGGTGACCTCTCCCCCTCTTCTGGTCTTCATGGATACCAAGAACCCACATGGCGTACATATCTACATGTAGAAAACACACACAATAAATCTAACAAAAAAAGTTAAACATGTGGAGGACAGTCTGAGTGTCATAAGTGGCAGATGTGATAATGGCATTATAGTATGAAGTCTAGGGAGCAAGCACTCTACACTGATATGTACCCCACCCTCTATTGCTTTAAATTTAGAACAAGCATGGCTCCTGTCTACAGTTCAACACTTACAAGGCGAAGACAAAGGATTGTTGAATCCAGCCTGACATGTAACTCAATTACAGGCCAGCCTGGGATACATAGCATGTCCTTGTCTCAAATCAAAAGAATCTACAAGCCCCCTCTAAATATCAGCTAGTGCAGTGTGCACCCCTGTAATCCTAGCTAGTTGGGAGTCTGAAGCAGCAGGCCAGACTGGGTACATAGAGAAATTCTACCCCACAACAAAACACACACACTACACCTAAGCATCAGAGGGCTAGTTTACTCTGTTCATACGCCTTACAGAAATTTAGGGAGTGATGTTTGTTTGGATACTCATTTTTTTTTGTCTTGTCTTGTTTTTATTTTGTTTTATTTTTGAGACAGTTTCTCTCTGTAGCCCCAACTGTCTTCCAGTTCTTGGCGATCATCCTACCTCTTCCGTATGAGTGTTAGCATTACAGGCGTGGGCCTTCATAACTAGCTTGAAGTTTAGGTTTTCTTGTTTTTTTTTTAAAACTAATATTTAGTTTTTATGCCAGGGATTGTGACGCACACCTTTAATCTTAGCACTCTGGAGGCAGAGGCAGGCAGATATCTGAGTTCGAGGCTGACCTGGTCTACGTAGCTAGTTCCAGGATGGGTCAGGGCTACACAAACAACCCTATCTTAGAGAAAAAAGATAATAAGTTTTTTTTTTCAAGTTTTATGTTATGCATGTTTTGCCTGCATGTATGTGTGTGCACCATGTCTGTTTCTGGTGCCAGTGTATCCAGAAGAGGGTACCAGGTCTCCTGAAACTGGAATTAACCATGGTTGTGAGCTGGGCACTAAACTCTGATTTAGTTTTTAATTTAAAAAAAAAAAGGAATTAACAGTGTAAGTCTTGAGCGCTGAACTAAATGGTGTAAGGGAAAGAACTCACCTCTTCAACCATCCAGCTCCCCTCTCTGCGACTAGTATTACCATAAATAGAGACAAATGCTTTAATGCAAAGGATGACAAATCTACGGCATGTTAAAACTTGCTAAGCAGGGCCTGGGACTCTCTGTGGAGAGGGGCGCAGCTTGAGGCCTGGCCGCTAGGGGCCGCTAGCTCCGCCGACCCACACCGTCAGGTTGGGGAGGTCCAAGCGCCCTCTAGTGACGACATGCAGCGCGGCGCCTCACTCTTGTCAGATCAGGGAAAGTCATCAGGTCTTCCGACTCCACAGTTCTTCCAGTGATTGTGGAAGAGTCATGCAAAAGGACAGAACTTCCTGTGTCCCGCTGTGAGTCTTCCCTCTCCACAACCATCATCCCAGTAGATGGGATTGCAGTTCCTGAAGTTTTGTACAAATGGCATCAACCGTCTTGTTCTCTTTGACTTCTTTCAGCGTAATTATTTTGAAAGCAGGTCCTATCTGTAATTTGTTTACCCGTTCAGTTTGGGGCTGTTGTAAATATACAGGAGAAAGCCTGTGTGTGGGTGTGTACACTTATGAAGATTTGATCATACAATAGGTGTATAGTTGTAAGGCTGCTCTTTCTGTTTATGGGGGGAGGAGTTTTGTCTTGGGTGGGTTTGTTTCTTTGATTTGAGATGTTTTTTGAGATGATTTCACTGTGTAACCCAGGGTGATCTGGAATTTACCATGTAGAACAAGCAAGGCTCAAACTTCCAGTGATGCAAGCCGGGCGATGGTGGCGCACGCCTTTAATCCCAGCACTCGGGAGGCAGAGGCAGGCGGATCTCTGTGAGTTCGAGACCAGCCTGGTCTACAGAGCTAGTTCCAGGACAGGCTCCAAAGCCACAGAGAAACCCTGTCTCGAAAAACAAAAAAAAACAAAAAAAAAAAAAAAAAAACTTCCAGTGATGCTCCTGCCTCTGGTGCTGAGTTTGCAGATCTGTGCAACCAGGTCTGGTTTACATGGTGCTTGAGATCATACCTGGGTCTTCATATCTGTCCAGGAAACCCTCTACCAAGCTTCTTCCCAGCTTATCCACACACCCCAACTCTTGCTTTGTAGGCCAGCCATTGGCTCTGTAGGAACTTTGCCTCCAGCTCCTGAGTGCTGGGACTACAGCTGGGCACTTTCTTACATTCTTTTTCCTCCTTTGAGACAGGGCCATTTTATGTTGCCTAGGCTGGTCTTGAACCCTCGGGCTCAGTTAATTCTCCCACACCAGCTTCCTCCTAAGCTGGTAATATAGGCCTGTACCATGCCTGTTTATGAGTTTAAGAAACAAGCCAGGCGGTGGTGGCTTTGACCTCAGTGAGTTTGAGGCCAGCCTGGTCTACAAAGCGAGTTCTAGGACAGTCAGGACTGTTACACAGAGAAAATCAGAAATCAAATTCAAAAAAACAGAAAGAAACAAAGGATAAAGCAGAATTAAAAGTTTAAGTCTGGAGGCAGAGGCAGGCGAATCTCTGTGAGTTCAAGTCCAGCCTGGTCTACAAGAGCTAGTTCCAGGACAGGCTCCAAAACCACAGAGAAACCCTGTCTCGAAAAACCAAAAAAAAAAAAAAAAAGTTTAAGTCTGGCCCAGAATGGTGCCGCATACCTTGGCATGCAGATCTCTGAGAGTTCAGGGTCAGCCTGGTCAACAAAGTGAGTTTCCAGGACAGCCAGGGCTGTTACACAGACAAGCCCTGTCTCGAAAAAAGAAAAAGACAAACAAACAAAAACCAAACAAAAGCTTAAGGTTGGCTTATAGAGTAAGTTCCAGGCCAGCTTGGGTTACATGGACAGGCCACTGCCCATCCCTTTTCTTTCTTTTTTGCTTTTCAAGACAGTGTTTGTGTAGCTCTGGCTGTCCTGGAACTAGCTCTATAGACCAGGCTGGTCTAGAACTCGCAGAGATCTGATTGTCTCTGCCTCCCAAAGTCTGGGACTAAAGGTGTGTGCTACCACCACCCCACCTTCCTTCTTTCCTTCCTTCCTTTCTTCCTTCCTTCCTTTCCTTCTTTTTTTCTTTTTCCTTTTCTCTCTCTCTCTCTCTCTCTCTCTCTCTTTTTTTTTTTTTTTTTGACAGAATCTCACTCTTTACCTCTGGTTGGATTCAAATTTACAATTCACCTGCCATCCCCCCTCCCCCCAGTGCTAGGATTACGTGGGTGCATATGGTAGTTGAATAAGTATGCCTCCCATAGACTCCTGTGTTTGAATGCTTGACCTATAGGGAGGGCGTGGCATATTAGGAGGTGTGGTCGTGTTGGAGTGGGGAAGTGCGTCACTATGAAGGTGGGTTTAGAGGTCTTATATTCTTAAGCTATGTCCAGTGTGGAATACAGTTCACTTCCTGCTGTCTGTGGATCAAGATGTAGAACTCTCAGCTCCCTGTCCAGCACCATGTCTCCTGCATGTTGCCTTGGTTCCCACTATGACAATATTGGAATAAACCTCTGAAACTGTAAGCCAGCCCAAATGAAATGCCTTCCTCTAAAAGAATTGCCATGGTCTTCTGTGAGTTTGAGGCCAGCCTGGTCTATAAAGTAAGTTCCAGGGCACCTAGAGTTGTTAGGCAGAGAAACCCTGTTCCCCCCCCCACACACACACACAAAAAGGAATTGTGACTTGTGACTTGAAAGGAGTCAAGAATGGCTTTGAAGTCTTGCCAGTCTCTAAGGAAGTTCCCCACCTACCTCTCCTTTTGGTCTTTCCCTCCCTCCCTCCTTTACCTTTTTCTTTTGATTCAGGGTCTCCCTAGCCTGGTCCATGCTAGTTTTGAATTCTCCATCCTTCTGTCTCAACCTCCCAGAATGCTGGAATTTTCAGGCATGCACCAGTACTTCAGGGAGAATTTTCTTTATTCTTTTGGTTTTGGGGACAACGTCTCTTTGTATCTCAGTCTGGTCTGGAACTCACTGTACAGTTCAGTCTGGTCTTGGATGCACCTGCCTTGGCCTTCCCAGTACAGGGATTTAAGACTTGTGACACCATGGCTTGCATAGATTTTCTAATCTTTCTCTTCCCTGAGTATTCTTTGCCATTCCCTGCATTGTCCACCTGCAGATCCCTAAAAGCCCACTCTGAAGAGCCTCATGTGAACCAATGATTGGGTGAGCCCACAGCTTCCTTCCACCAGCCCAGGACCTCCTATACAGTCAGTCAATTTACCGAATGGCTTTGGTGTCAGTTTTCTGATCTTTCACATGTGGGTCGTGTGTGTAGCTTATTTACAGGTAGTGTCGTTGCTTGGCAGGCTGAAGACCCAAACATTGAAGCCCAGCACAAAACAAAGCAAAACCAAAACAAAAGTTGCTCAGCAGATGGAAGCCATGACTTCAGACAGAAAAGCGGTGATCTATTATTATTCGTCACCAGTGTCTTGTTTTGTTTTGTTTTGTTGGTTTTTCGAGACAGGGTTTCTCTGTGGCTTTGGAGCCTGTCCTGGAACTAGCTCTTGTAGACCAGGCTGGTCTTGAACTCACAGAGATCCGCCTACCTCTGCCTCCCAAGTGCTGGGATTAAAGGCATGCGCCATCACCGCCCAGCTGTCACCAGTGTTTTTGTGTCCTACCAGTTGCTAGGCCCAGGGTGTATAACAAGAAGAGTTGGTCTTTGTCTTCCTGACCCAAGCACCGCTTTGTGTTTGGAGTCCAGGGTGGGGCAGATAACTTGAATGGTTAAATGGGTTAAATGGCAAGAGACTTTCCATCCCTGGAGGTCATATTTAAAAAAAAAAAAAAAAAAAAAAAAAAAAAAAAAAAAAAAAACCCTCCCAGCGCTGTTTAGAATGGACATTATCTGATTATCTGTCTTGAGTCTAGAGACCACTCCCAGGTGCGAAGGCCTGGAGTCCTCTGCACAGAGGTTGTGTGTTGATGCTGTGCTGATAGCTGGAGGACACACTTGCAGAGGTCACCAGATTCCTTGAGACACTAGAGTGATTTTGCTGCTGGATTCACTACACTGACTTCCACGCTGCTCTAGTTCTGGTGTTCTGTTTATCTGGCTTTAATTTTAGGTCCCAGGTGGCCTGTGCATCTGCTCCCTGCCTCTTGCCTTGGGCACTTATCTTATGAAAGTTTCTAGGTCCTGCTTTTGCCCAAAAGGAGACTGATAATCTACGTGAGTGTGTGCCACCTGCAAAGGAGCTTCTTGGGCCTCACAAGACAAGTGGGAAGGCTGCTGGAGTCAGAATAATAATCAGTACTAATAGAAGGGGTACAGGTGTTGAGAGAAAGGCATGCGGAGAGCCCTGGATCTAATCTCAGCCACAAAAACAACCTAGCAGTGATATAACACTTACCATGTGCCTTCTACATATTCATGTATTTGATCCTATAACTATCATACAGGGCAGATATCTTTGTAGTGCCTGATTTAAAGGCTCCTACCACAGCACCCCAAAATAGACTATAGGAGAAAATAATCTCCCACTTCCTTTTGCGTGGCTATTCTGCAGAAACTGTAGATCAGGGAGTAACTTTGCAAGGCAGACCTTTCGTAAAGGACATCTACATTAGGCGGCGTGCTGTACTAGGAACCCAGCTGCTGCCAATTACTTTAAAAAAAAAAAAAACCTGGGAGACTTACATCTGCATGACAAGAGCACTTCTGTTTGTTATACAATTCCTTTCCTTAGCCCCAAGTAACTTTGCCATTACCACCCTGCCAGAAGCTCTAGGACCCAGAAAGCTTCAGTTATCTGAGCCTTCATATGATATCCTAATTTTTTGGGACTCCCATGGATATGTAACTAATCAAATGTTTTTTTCCTGTTAATATATTTTTGATCCATTTAATTTGTAAACAAGCCAAAGACACTAGGGCGAAAGTCATTTTTATTTTTCTCTTTCTTTTCTATAAACTCTAGAATTAGAGTTTGGCAGTCTGTGCCTCAGTTGCTCCATCTGCTAACGGGTAATGCTAGTATATAACTTTTTGGATTATTAGGAAATCAAATCAATTAAAATTTATGTGTGGAATATTGACTAATACATAGTAAAAAAAATTTAAGATCTTGATAAACTTTGTAGATGAGGAAATGAGGCACAGAGGAGTTTGCTAATTTGTCTGAGATAATGCAGCGAGGGAGTGGAAGGCTGTACTCGACCCCTGGAAATCCGGCTGTGAACACACTACCAAAGAAGAGCAAATGTCCGCAGTGAGTTTCTTAGTGATAAGATTGGTGGGGAAAGCCTTGAATTAAGGTGGAAATTTGTAGCTCTTAACCCTCATTCTGCTGTTGTAAATGAAATTTGCAGAATTGGACGGTGTTCAGGTGGCCAGTAGTTTTTGGAAGAGGGAGCTGAGGCAATCCTAAATAAAAGGTGTTTGGCTGGGGCTCTCCCAGGGTCCTCTACTTCCAGGAAGTCCCAGTAAGGGGGCACTTAGTGTTAAGTTGGTAAATGACAACCTAAAATCAAAAGTCCTTGCCAATAGAGGTTTTTTGTTTTTTGTTTTTGTTGTTGTTGTTGTTTTGTTTTTTGTTTTTTTGGTTTTTTTTTCGAGACAGGGTTTCTCTGTGGCTTTTGGAGCCTGTCCTGGAACTAGCTCTGTAGACCAGGCTGGTCTTGAACTCACAAAGATCCGCCTGCCTCTGCTTCCCGAGTGCTGGGATTAGGGGCATGCGCCACCATCGCCCGGCAATAGAGGTTTTTTTTAAGTCAACACACATTTACCTGAGTGTTCCTACACCTCCTGGTAGGAAAGGCTGGTAGAATTCCAGGATGCTCACAGTTCAGTTGCATGCATCACAAAGTGCATTGGGCAAGGGACTCCATTGGTGGGAGGTGTGGGAATTACTAGTCCAGATGATGGCCCAAGCAAAACCTGGGAGACTAAATTTCCCCTCTCTGGGGCTGGTGCGGTGATCTGGAAGACCTTTACAAACTTGAATATGGAGTGAAAGAATTAACCCTGAACAAAGAAGTTTGGTGAGAGAAATGTTGGCATTCTTATCTTTGCTGGTTCTCCCTGAGACAGCTGAAGAAACAAGAAGGCTTGCAAAGGAAAGGGGGCAAACCCAGAAAAAAGGGGCAGTGGGGCTTGGACTGGAGCAGTGACAATTTGTGCGGGAAGTTTCTCCCATCTGACTCTCCTCATTCGGTTCTTTGCTCTCTGTATGCTGCTCGGTGTCTACCTAAGATCCGAACAAGGCCGGGCCTCGCGACTCACTTAGTCTCCAGGTCTGTCAGTCTTGAGATCCTCACAACTCCAGCTGCAGCCTCGGCCCAACCTGGCCCGCTGGCTCTGTCCCAGGGCTTCTCTCCCCAGTCTCAGCCCCTCCTATAGACTCCTCCCAGGGCCCTGGCGCGCGGGCTCCGCCCCTCGGCTGGTCCACCCCGCCCCTTCCGTACGCCCCGCCCCCGCGCTCGCGCGCCAGGTCCGGGCGGCGCCGACGCTCTTGGCGGGAGATAGGAAAGTGGTTCTGTGCACTCCTGAGGCAGCTGCAGTTCCTGAGAGCGCGCCACAATACCTGCAGCCACGCAAACGCCTCAGAGCGCCGCCTGGGGCCGGGAGCGGCCGGAGCAGCCCGAGTCCTGACCCCGGCCCGGCTCCCGCTCCGGGCTCGGCCGGCGGGCGTGAGGGCGCGGCGCGGCCCGGGTCGGGGTGGGGGGGGGGATGTCTCGGCGGACGCGCTGGTGAGTGTTGGGGTTCTCGCCGCTCCCCTTGGGTCTGCAAATCTGAAGTAGGGGTCCCCGCGGGAAATGCACTCTGCGCGGCCGCCCGGTGCAAGGGCGCCACCCGGTGCAGGGGAGTGCGCCACGCTGAGGAACTCTAGGGACCCCTCTCCCGGCTTCCCGGGCCTTCTGGGCCCGGGAACAGGAAAGCGCGGGTTCCCCGCACCGAGACCCGGTCCCGGCCCTGGGTGAGGTCCATCATCTCCCGCCTAATTGCAGGGTGGGGAAGGAAGGCTGGTGCGCGAGGCGTCAGCTGGAGGCTCAGTACTGGACAGGGAGAATGTCTCTCCTAGTCGCCGCGAGTGGGAGGCAGAAGTCTGGGAGACACTTGTCGTCCCAGAGCGGCTCGAATTTGCTGGCGTTCCTTTCTTGTTTGCATTCGGGAAAGCACAAAGCCCCTGGGCCCTCTGCCGGGTGTGAGGCCGGGGATTCATTGTCTGTCTCCGGGGGATTCGGCGGCCGGTTCGGTTTGGTTTCAGAAGCCCTCTTCCGTCCCACGCTAGTTTGGGGCAGCTGGGGATCAGTAGAGACAGACGATGTGTGACGAGACTTCTCTGCCAGCGGCCGCCGGGCCCAAGGCAGGAGCCGCGTTTCCCTCTTTCTAGTTCCCCAGGGGTAAGTGACTGGGTCAAGCCTGGACCTCCGTACACCTGTGTATCTGGGGCCCGACTCCGGGACTTTCCAGCCTCTGTCACTCTCTTAAGGGGTGAGATCATGGTGGGGGGGGGGAGTTTGCAGGGTTCCCTCTGGGTTTCTCCAGTTCAGAACACCCACGCCCTCAGATGGCCGAACTGGGCTTAGGGTGAGGATACCGAACAGATCCTGAGTTTGCTTACTTTCAGAGAGTTCCTCATGGCTGGAAAGTATTCGGTCCGTGAGCGCTGGTTAGGGTGGGTTACCCTGCCTCAGTTTCTAAGGCACTGTAGTGCCCAGGAAGAGCGCGGACGGATTAACTCTGGGAGTCCGCGGGGCTCATTTGAAGGGACCCTTGTGAAGCGTGGGCTCAGTGTCCCTGCGTCTTCACCAGCCTCAGCCCTTTTTCTGCCACATGTTATAGCTCCCTTGTACCCCAGTGCCCCACTTCCCTCTTGGCCTCTGACTCACCTTTCCCTGGAGCACAGCCCAGAACCTAGAGGGCAAGAGAAAGGGATGTGGACAAAAATGGGATTTTTTTTTTAAAACCACACACTGGCCTCTGCTTTTCAAGCTGTGATTACTAGGGAGGTAAGGGTGTAAAGGTGTCGAGCCTGACGACACAGCATAACTCTAGTTGGCCTCAGTGTTCACATGTGTTAAATGGAGACCTTGGGAATGTGAGAAAGTATCTCGTGAATGCCATCACCTCCCATCTGTTTATTAGTGTCCCCTTATACAGTATCAGAGCTTCTCTGCACAGATACCTTTCGTTCTAGAACATTGACTGAGCTTCTCGTGCACTCTGGGCCTTGTGCTGGGTACTGGGGAAGCAAGCTCAATTATTAATACTTAGTAGATTTTGCCTCCTGCTTTACAGTGGTCGGTGGTGCATGCATTGGGTCAGAAATGACAGAAAATGTTTGTGTTCCAGATCCAGTGACATGTGTTGTTAAGTTTGGAGACTTCTTTTCATTTTATCTGAATTTTAAAATTGTTTGGTAGGCAGTGTCTCTTTGCAAGTACTCATTCATTCACAAATCCACTCACTTCCTGGGCAAATATTTCTTAAGGTCTTTCTGTGCCAAACCAGGTTGTGGAGGTGGAGCTGACCTTTGCGGGTGCTATCAAGACCAGAGGTTGGAACTGAGGTCAGGGCCTGGTTTTTCAAAGTGTGTGGGGGCGTGTAGGAGTGACTGGGAAGCTCTGCTGCCTTTGAGAGGAGAAGAAAGGGAAGGGTGTGCAGATGCAAAGTGTGGCTTGTCTTGTTTGCAAATCTCTCCCCTTTTCCCCATTACAGATGACTGACCTAGCACTATATTTGCTAGAGGTGACCCAATGCAGGTCCTGGGGAATTAGGGAAAGATTAATAACTTTCTGTGAAAAACTGGCTATTTTCCTTCCTTCCTTAATTATACATATGTGTGGTTATGCTCACTTTCATGTGGGTCCCCACAGATGCCAGTGCCCATGGATTCTCCTGGAGCTGGGAGGTGGTGCTAAAGGGTGCTGGACACTGAGCTTGGGTCTTCATCAAGAGCAATATGTTCTCTTAACCGAGGAGCCAGCTCTGCAGTCCCCAACTAGCATTCTTAGAGGTTCATAATGTGTTTTCCTTTTTCTTGTTTTCTTTTTTTAAAAAGATTTATTTATTTATTAAGCATCCAATGTACTGCTGGCAAGGAAGGCACCAGGTCTCATTACAGATGGTTGTGAGCCACCATGTGGTTGCTGGGAATTGAACTTGGGACCTCTGGAAGAGCAGCCAGTGCTCTTACCCTCTGAGCCATCTCTCCAGCCCCCTCTTGTTTTCTTTTTTTGGTTTTTCGAGACAGGGTTTCTCTGTAGCTTTGGAGCCTGTCCTGGTACTCATTCTGTAGACCAGGCTGGCCTCGAACTCACAGAGATCCACCTACCTCTGCCTCCCAAGGGCTGGGATTAAAGGCGTGCGCCACCACCGCCTGGCTGTGGTCTCCTTTTTCAAAGCATTAAGCTAGATAGTGGGATTTGGGTAACAGTTAAATAAAAAATTCCATGTTAACTGGCCCCATCCTGGAGCAAACCTTTCATCTCAGCAGGGAGGCAGAGGCAGACTAATCTCTGAATCTATAGGAATGACTTTCAGGATAGCCAGAGCTATACAGGGAAATCTTGTCTTGAAAAATAAAACAATAACAAAAATGTCTATGTTAGTTTTTTTTTAAACTTATTTATTTATTTATTTATTTATTATGTATACAATATTCTGTGTGTATGCCCACAGGCCAGAAGAGGGCACCAGACCCCATTACAGATGGTTGTGAGCCACCATGTGGTTGCTGGGAATTGAACTGACGTTTGAAAGAGCAGGCAATGCTCTTAACCTCTGAGCCATCTCTCCAGCCCCTATGTTAGTTTTTTAAAAAAGCCTTTAGACTTCAAATAATTGTATTCTGAGTTTTTTTCTGTCCATTGATTGTGCTCATTTGCAGGCAAGAATGAATAAAGTTAGGTTGGGTGTGGCAGAATAAGCCTTTAATCCCACATTTTAAAAAAATGGAAAAAGTTATTTCAGACGTTTCCCCTAAGTAATTAGGACTTTTAAATTTTTGCATGCTTGATGATTGCATGTTATCTTGAAAATATCTAATGCTAGGGACTGGAGAAATGCCTCGGTAGTCAAGAGCACTTGTTGCACTTGCAGAGGATCTCGGTTTAGTTCTCAGCACCCACCTGGTGACTCACAATCATCTGGACCTTCAGTTCTAGAGGATCAGGCACCATCTTCTAGCTCTGCATGTACCAGGCATAGATAGATGTGGTGCAAGAGACACGTGCAGGCAAAATACTCATACACATAAAATAAATCTAAAGGAACTAACTAATACCAGTGTAAGTTTACTGTTGAAAAGAAAAATGAGGGAATATAGTTTTGAATATCATTTTGCAGCAATCTATTATCTCAGTCTCCAGAGTGTTGGTTATAGACATATATAACCATTCAACCATTGCCCAGCTAAATACCATAATCTTTTTTTTTTTTTTTTTTGAGATAACATTTCTCTGTGTAACTTTGGCTGTCCTGGAGTTCTATAGTTTGTAGACCAGGCTGGCCTTGAACTCACAGAGATCCTCCTGCCTCTGCCTCCTAAGTGCTGGTATGAAAGGTGTGCGCCACCATCACCTTCTAAATACTACAATCTTTGTGAAGGGTTTTTGTTTTGTATTTGTGGTGAGGTAGAAGTTAGAACCCAGGACTTTGTGGGTCCTGAACAATTTTATCCCGAAAATAAAGCAACAAAAGGAAAATAAATCCAGGCATGGTAAATTTGCAATCCCAGAGATGAAGGTAGGATTATCTTGAGTTGGAGGCCAGCATGAGCCATTTAACAAGACTGTCTCATAGTTCCAGGACAGGCTCCAAAACCACAGAGAAACCCTGTCTCGAAAAACCAAAAATAAATAAATAAATAAATAAATAAATAAATAAATAAATAAATAAATAAATAAAAAATAAAAACAAGACTATCTCAGCAAATCACAAAGAACTATAAGCTGAGCAGTGAGTAGGGCAGAAGGCTCAGCAGGTAAAGGTGCTGACGTATATGCATAGGCATACAGATAAATAAATGTAATTGTTAAAGCCCATAAACCTGTTTGAGAAGAAAACAGAAGGCAGAGTCTGGGCATGGTGGGGTATTAATACCAGCAGGAGGGTCTGAGTTTGGGGCTAGCCTGGTCTATGCAGCAAGTTCCAGGACAGAGGACTATATAGAGAGTGTCTGAAAAAAGAAACAAGTTAAAAAAAAATAACAACAGAAGGCAAACATCTGCCTATATTTTTTGGCTTTTTGAGAAAAGGTTTTATTTTACCCAGACTAGGGTTGAATTCTTGATCTTTCTGCCACCTAAGTGCTGGGATTACCAGCATGGGCCACCACACCCAGCCTGTACCCCTGTACCTACTTCTGTGAAAGTAGAGAAGAAAGGCTTGCCGCCCCAAACCTCCCACAGTTGACCTGACCCTGGCCTTGCACTACCATCCCCAGGTAAAGGTACGTAAACATGCCGTCCATGACCTTTAGCTTGCTTCCGCAGTGAGGAGCTGGATGAGTTACACTACCAGGACACGGACTCAGACCTCCTGGAGCAGAGGGACAACAAGTGCAAGGTCAAATGGACCCACGAGGAGGTGAGCTGCAGCTACTCCAGGGAACTGGGGAGGAGAGGGTTAAGGGCAGCTGGTGGTGTCCCCTCGTTCTTGGACAGTGAAAAGTTGACGGGCCATCTGCTTCTCTTTGCTCCTCTGAGCATTCTCAGACTTTCCAATCTAAGGAAGGGGGAGCGTAGTCCTTAGACCTGAGCACCTCCTCCTCTCTTAGGTGCTTCTTGTCCTTTATCTTAGTCTGCTCTCTGCCGTTATATCCTAGTTCCATTTTTACTGGGGGGAGGGGGGCTCTATTCCCAGGCTGTGTAGAGCATCACACGGCAAGAGGGTTATGTAAGAGGCAAGTGCCAAACTGGCTTTTTTAACAGATTACTTAAGATACTAACCCATCAGTCCATGTATTGGTAACCATTCTGACAGCAGAGATTATATGATTTCAACACCTAATCATCCTAGACTATCTCATCATACTGTAGAGTGGAGATTAAGTGTAAACATGAGTTTTGAGTTTTGGTGGGGACATTGGACCCTATGTACCCTTGGCTGCTAGGAAGTTAAATCTGCGGTCTTTGTAAAAAAAAGAAAAAAAAAGTTTATTACTCTTTTAAAAATTTAAAATAAAGCCGGGCGTGGTGGCGCACGCCTTTAATCCCAGCACTCGGGAGGCAGAGGCAGGCGGATCTCTGTGAGTTCGAGACCAGCCTGGTCTACAGAGCTAGTTCCAGGACAGGCTCCAAAGCCACAGAGAAACCCTGTCTCGAAAAACCAAAAAAAAAAAAAAAAAAAAAAAATTTAAAATAAAATAATTTTATTATTTTATATGTATGGGTATTTTGCTTGTATGTGTGCAGGTCCACTACTGTGTACCTGGTACCAACAGAGGTCAGAAGAAGGTGCCAGGTCTACTGGAACTGGAGTTATAGATGGTTGTGAACTGCAATGTGGGAGCTGAGAATTGAACCCAGGTCCTATGAAAATGAACGGCCAGTGATCTTAACCACTGAACCATCTTTCTAGCCGCTTTTAATTAATTTTACGTATTGTTATTTTTGTGTGTGTGAGGACTGGCATATGCTACAAGTTTTCCTTTGTACTATTGTGTGTGTGTGTGTGTGTGTGTGTATTGGGATAACTTTTGGGGGCCAAATAGGTTCTTTCCTATTTGGGTCCTAGAAATCATGAAGTAAGGTAGTCAGACTTAACGAGTGCCTTTTTCCACTGAGCGGACTCCCTTGCACTTGTTTTGGTTTGAGACAGGGTTTTTAATGTGTGCTGGGCAGGCCTCCCGATTTGTCATACAGCTGAGGATGATGTTGAATTTTCACTTTTCCTGAAGTAGGTGCACAGTAGGCAAGCACTGTAGCAATTCAGCTGCATTGCCAGCCCTAAGTGGGAAAGTACATTGTTATTTGTGGGATTTTGTTGTTTTTGATTTGAGGTAGGTCTCTTGTATTCCAGGATGCTCTGGAATGGTTGCTAGCCTATACTTTAGGATGGCCTTGAACTCCTGATCCTATTGTCTCTGTTTCAAGTACAGAGGTTAAAATAGACTGTTTTCTGAAAATTTCCCACTTTGAGGCAGCCCACTGATAACTTTGTAACAAGCACATTGGACCTTGATCATCTGCTGCCCAAGTGCCTAAGTGAATTAGTTCTCCTGGCTTGTTTCTGTTAGCCTCTTTGGTCGCATCCCTCTTCCCTCCCCCTCCTGTCTAGCTATCTTTTTTGGCTATCTGGTTTTGTTTTTAAAAGCCTGCCTGCCTGAAGAGTCAATCACTCTAACTCCCAGCAGACCCTTTTGCAGAGTGGCTATACTTGTGCTAGCCTGAGGCTTTGTTTGCCCCTTTCTCCTTGTCAGGCAGATTTGTTGCTCTCTGTTACTGGGACTAATACTTGGCATTTAGTAGGCACTCAGTTCCTCAGTGAATGCATGAATATGGCTGTATCATGGCATCTATAAAACTTTCCACACACATGAACTAAATTCTGTGTCTTCATTGGCAGGATGAGCAACTGAGGGCCCTGGTGAGGCAGTTTGGACAGCAAGACTGGAAGTTCCTGGCCAGCCACTTCCCTGTGAGTACTGGCCCTCCCCCAGGGCAAGAGCTCTGGGTGGCCTGCTTCAAGAGGTACTTAGAAAGCAGTGGGAGGCTGAGCTGAGGTGGTGCACACCTTTAATCCCAGCATGCGGGTGGGGGCGGGGCACAGGGCAGAGTCAGACAGATCTCGAGTTTGAGGTCAACCAGGTTTACTGAGCAAGTTCCAGGACAGCCAAGACTACACAAAGAAACAAACAAACCAAAACCAAACCAAAACAAAAAACCCAGAAGGTATCCAGTGAGAAGATTCCATGCAGCTCTTTACCACGTCCTCGGTCCTAGGCCCAAAGGCATGTTTGCATTTCTTCTTTCTGCAAGTCAGGAGCAACTGGGTACTTAGCTCTGGGCCATGAACTTGAAACTGAGGGGAGACATCCTTTGAGCAGACTTCAAGCTGAGACTCCCACGCAGGTGACTGGTACCACTACGCGGAACATTCAGAGCCATCTAGGGAAGAGCGCTTCCTCTATATGCCCTCCCCAGGACTGCAGGCATCTAGATAGGATCGTGCACAAGGCTGCCACTTGACTGCTGGCCTTCCATAGACATCTCAGGCTAGATCATCATACTTCTCTGTGCCCTCCTTGTCTCTTTCTTCCTTGTAGTCTGAACTCTTTAAAATTTGGGACTAGAGAAACGGCTCATTGGTTAAGAGCACAGACAACTCTTCCAGAGGACCCTGGTTTGATTCCCAGCACCCATATGGCAGCTCACAACTGTCTGTAACTCAGTTCCAGGGGATCCAACACCTTTACACAGATACGCATATAGGCAAAACACCAATACACAATACACATATAATAAAAATAAATCATTAAAAATAATAAGCCAGATGGTGATGGTGCATGCCTTTAATCCCAGCACTCTAGAGGCAGAGGCAGGGGAATCTCTGTGAATTTGAAGCCAGCCTGGTCTACAGAGCAAATTCTAGGACTGGCTCCATAGATACTGAGAAACCCTCCCGAAAAACTTAAGTAAGTAAGTGAGAAGACAGCAGGAGCCAATAAGTCCCACAAAGCTTTTATAGATTTTGAGGTAGTACATCCCACACACATGCTAGGTTCAGAGGTTGGGAACTTATTTTCCACAGGGCCTGAGTTTATCCTTTCAATCAAAATTAATGCACCACTGTTCTGGTAGGTCAGCCTCTGGTGTGTGGTGGGTGCATGGCACAAGACATAGCTATCTTGCCGGGCAGTGGTGGCGCACGCTTTTAATCCCAGCACTCAGGAGGCAGAGGCAGGCGGATCTCTGTGAGTTCAAGACCAGCCTGGTCTACAAGAGCTAGTTCCAGGACAGGCTCCAAAACCACAGAGAAACCCTGTCTCGAAAAACCAAAAAAAAAAAAAAAGACATAGCTATCTGACGTGTGCTAGCATCCTGGCCCCTGAGCTCAGGGCTCAACCAAAGTTCAATCTTATGATCCCACAATATTTCTCTTCCTGTCCCAGAACCGCACAGACCAGCAATGCCAGTACCGTTGGCTGAGGGTTTTAAATCCAGACCTTGTTAAGGGACCATGGACCAAAGAGGAAGATCAGAAGGTAAGTGGCAAAGGGCTGCATACACAGTAGGCTTTCACCATTGCCAGGCACTGAGATGTCTAAATATCCCTGTACCACTCCATTGTAGTCCTAAGTGTCTTCAGGTGTGTGTGTGTGTTAAACATCCCTGTACCACTCCGCTTTAGTCCTAAGTGTCTTCAGGGATTTATTTGTGTGTACGCACATGTATGTGTGTTTTGATACAGGCCAGCTTTGTAGCCCTGGCTGGTCTCATATTTTCTGTGTAGACTAAGCAGGCCTTGAACTCACAACCTCCTGAGTGTTGGGCTTATAGTAGCCACTTTACCCCATGAATGACCTGGCTTTTAACTTTAGCTGTCACAAAAAACATGGAAAGATTAAGTGTGGTGCACAGAAGGGGCTTGCTTAGCCAGTGGCAGCTGCCACTGATGCTATGATAATATGTCAGATGCTATGATAATGGTTATATCACACAGTCACAAAACTTGGAGACCTTGTTTCATGGTGCTTCAGGTGAAACCTATTACTTGTTGCGCAAGCTCTCTACCACTGAGCTTACCTCCACTCCTAACCCCTTCTAGGGTTTTTTTTTTTTTTTTTTTCTGTTTTTGAGACAGGGTCTTGGATAGCCTGGACTGGTCTTTAACTTGCTGTGTAACCAAGGCTGGCCTTGAACTCCTGATGCTCTTGTCTCTGTCTCTCATGAGCTGGAATTACAGGTGTTTGCCACATTTGGCTTTTTTCTTTTTTTTTTTTTAAAGATTTATTTGTTATGTTTATAATGTTCTGCCTGCATGTGTCCCTGCAGGCCAGAAGTTGGCAACAGATCTTATTAGAGATGGTTGTAAGCCACCATGTGGTTGTTGGGAATTGAACTCAGGACCTCTGGTAGAACTATCAGTGCTCTTAACCGCTGAGCCATCTCTCTAGCCCCCACATTTGGCTTTTCAATGCTTTATTTCTGTAGTGTCTGTAGTCCCGTGAGGTGGGTGATTTCCATGTTAAAGGGGAGTAAACCAAGGCACAGAAAGGATTTGTCATTCTCCAGACTATGCTCACCCTGGGCTGCTCTCCTGCAGTTCTGGTACATGTCCCTGGTGTTGGCCTGCAAGCTGCCTTTGCACCTAGGTCACAGCAGACTGAGTATGGTGGCACACGCCTGTAACCCCAGCCCTGGGAAGGTGGAAACTGAAGGATCAGCGTTTAAAGCCAGCCTGGTCTACATAGTGAAGCCCTGTAATTTTTAGTTACACAGATGAAATAGAATATTTCCATGCAAAAATTGCTTTTTCTATAAGTATTTACTCTTCCCTGGTTGTGGCTGTGTGTCTCAAGAATTGAGGGAACCAGACAGTAGTGGTGCAGGCCTCTAATTCCAGCATTCAGGAGGCAGAGGCATGCTGAGTTTGAGGTCACCCTTGTCTACAGAGCAAGATCCAGGTCAGCCAGGGCCACACAGAGAAACCCTGTCTTGGGGGAAAAAGGGAATTGAAGAGGGCCTAGCTGGGTGACTGTGGCTGTTAGGGTTTGTATTCTGAGCAAAAGAGCCTTTCAGAGAGGTGACTGAAGACCAAAGTCTAGCTGCAGGTGCCATGACTTGGGGCTCTACCCTCCTGATGTCCATAGAAGTGTCAAGAGGACATAAAATAACTACAGTGTGATTGGGGCTGACCTCTCAGGCTTGTAGCTCTCTAAAGCCCGGCGAAGTGAGACCCACCTGGATCTGGTGATGCTTGAGTGGAGGTGATTAAGAGGCAGTTCCTTCACTGATGTTTTCTTCAAGGTCATTGAGCTGGTCAAGAAGTATGGCACAAAACAGTGGACGCTAATTGCCAAACACCTGAAGGGCCGGCTGGGGAAGCAGTGCCGCGAGCGCTGGCACAATCACCTCAACCCTGAGGTGAAGAAGTCCTGCTGGACCGAGGAGGAAGATCGCATAATCTGCGAGGCCCATAAAGTGCTGGGCAACCGCTGGGCTGAGATCGCCAAGATGCTGCCAGGGAGGTGAGCTAGCTGTCTTCTGCTCCAGGAAGTGAGGCCCAACCTGGATAGAGTGACCCAGAGTACTGTTAGCCATCCCATGTTCTTCAGCAGGGCTAAAAAGGCAGCACCTCAGGTTATATCCTGTTACAAGGAGTATGGTGGAAACACCGGTTTCTGTCCCCATTTCTTACTTTCTGCTAACCCAAACTCATCTTGTTTGTGTTTGGAGACAGGGACATGCCAACTTCACCTTGTGGCCTTGGCCTCCTGAGTGCTGAATGTGGGTATACACCACCCTGCCTAGCCAGTCTCCATATTAATGAATGATACGCTGTTCTTAAGACTATTACACCTCTGGGTTCTTTTTTATTATTTTATTTTTTTATGTGTGTGATTGTTTTGCCTGCTTGTGTGTCTGCACCATGTCTGGCTGGTGCCTGAGGAGGCCAGAAGAGGGCGCTGGTGTCCTAGGACTAGAGTTGCAGTTGTGAGCTGCCCGATGGGTGCTGGGAATCAAATCTGGATCCTCTGGAAGAGTGCGTGATTCATGCTGTTAGCTGCTGGACCATCTGTTTCCTCAGCCCCTGTGATGTTGTTCATCTTGGTTTTCAGCCACAGGCTTAACTTCCTGGGACTCTGACCCTCTTTACCTCCCCAATGCCCCATTCTATCCAGCTGTTCTGGTTCTCCTGTCGCTGAGATAAAACACTGACCTAAAGCAAATTGGGGAGGGAAGGGTTTATTTGGCTTACACTTCAGGTCACAGTTGAGGGAAGTAGAGTAAGGACTTGAAGCCAGAACCAGGGAGGAACATTGCTTACTCGCTTGCCTTTAGCTCACTTGCAGGCTTTTACTTAGCAGACTTTGGTCCCCCTCCGCCCCCTCTTTGAGACAAGGTCCTTATATAGCCCTAGCTATCCTGGAACTCTCTGTAGACCAGACTGGCCTTGATCTCACAGAGATCCTCCTTCCTCTGCCTCCCAGATGACAAGTAGTTAGTTAAAACTAACTAGGTGTGGACAGCCTGATGTTATGGCGCAGCCTTTAATCCTAGCAGTTTGGAGGCAGAGGCAGGTGGATCTCTGAGTTCGAGGCCAGCCAGGTCTACAAAGAGAGATCCTGTCTCAGGTGGGAAAAAAAGGTAACTAGGATACCTGTTATATCCCGTGACCCCAATTTTTAGTTAGGACAACAGAACTTAGACCACTGCCTTGAATATAGAATTCAAGCACGAGTACTGTATATGAATATATTTCCTTCTCCTCTGGCTATTCTTTCTATGTGGCCCTCCTTTCACAGGTGTTTTTGTTTTTTTAATCTCAAAGACAATTTTATTATTAGAGTTTAAGACAAACATGGTACAGGTAGGTGGAAGTCCCATCAGCAACCAGGAGATGGAGAATGTTTAAAGAGGTTTCTGTCCGAGACCAACATTGGAGCACTGGACTGAAGTCTCACGATCCAAAGGAGGAGCAGAAGGAGAGTGAGCACGAGCAAGGAACTCAGGACGGCGAGGGGTGCACCCACACACTGAGGCAATGGGGATGATCTATCGGGAACTCACCAAGGCCAGCTGGCCGGGGACTGAAAAAGCATGGGACAAAACCGGTCTCGCTGAACATAATAGACAATGAGGACTACTGAGAACTGAAGAACAATGGCAATGGGTTCTTGATCCTATTGCACGTAATGGCTTTGTGGGAGCCCAGGTAGTTTGGATGCTCACCTTAATAGACCTGGATGGAGGTGGGTGGTCCTTGGACCTCCCACAGGGCAGAGAAACCTGCTTGCTCTTTGGGCTGAGGAGGAAGGAAGACTTGATTGGGGGAGGGGGAGGGAATGGGAGGTGGTGGCGGGGAAGAGGCAGAAATCTTTAATAATTAAATTAATTAGTTAATAAAAAAAATCAGCAAGAAAAAAAAAAAGAAAAAAAAAAAAAGAGGTTTCTGTCCCACCCGGTCCTGCAGTCATTCAGTCCCAAAGAAACACACAGAGATCTACAATATAAACTGGTCGGCTTAGTAGCTTGGGCTTCTTATTAACTTTTATAACTTATTTTAGTCCATAATTCTTGTCTGTCTTAGCCATGTGGCTTGGTACCTTTATTGGTGAGACAGTCGCATCTTGCTTTGTTGTGTCTGGGTGACAACTGCAGGCTGAGTCTTTTTTTCTTCCCAGAATTCTCCTGTTCTTGTTGCCCTGCCCTCTACTTCCTGCCTGCTCACCCTGCCTATATTTCCTGCGTGGCTACTGGCCAATCAGCATTTATTTAAAATACAAGTGATAGTACTGACCATTGTCCCACAGCAAGAGAGAAAGTCATGCCTCTTTTTTTTTAATCCTCCCTTGAGACAGGGTTTCTCTGTTGTCCCTCTCATACTGTTAGACCCCTTCTGTTTTTTTTGTTTATGTCCTTATTTTAGTGGAACACATCCTTCATTAGCATCCAAAGCTCAGTCCTCAATTTTATCCCGTATGTAATAGATGATTTGAATATATGTAGAGTTTGAAAGTGATTTTAGTTCAGAGTACTGGGAGCATCCCGTGATCTTTTCATCTTTCTCTGTTTTCTTTTTGATCACTTTCTCAGAAGTTTCTTGGCTTTTACCCTCCAATCCTTTGGAAATTATTTTAACTAAGAAGTTTTGTTTTCTGGCTAGGAGGTGGTGGTGCACACCTTTCATCTCAGCAATCGAGAGGCAGAGACAGGCGGATCGCTGTGAGTTTGAGGCCAGCCTCAACAGGCATGATCTACAGAGCGAGTTCCAGGACAGTCAGGACTGTTACACAGAAAAACCCTATTTGGAAAAAAAAAAGAACAAAAAAAGTTTTGTTTCCTAAATTCTAACCCCTTTTCTGACCCAGATCCTTAATGTATGTTTGCAGCCACTTATTTCACCCTCGATACTGTGTTTAAAGATGAAAAGATTAAAAACAACAACAACCAAACTCCTTCCCTGCACTGTGTGCTTGCCTATGAAGTAGCAATGAAAATAATTTCATGGTTGGGGATTACTACAGCATGAACTGTGCTGAAGGCTCGGAGCATTAGGGCGGTTGAGAACCATGGCCTAGTGTTTTTCTCTTTGTTTTGCCCATCCATATTGGTTAATACAGGAGGTTTGCTTTGAAGGATTGCCGATCTGTGGTTGGCTCTTCGCTGTTAGGAAGCAGTTGGCAACCACTGTTGTGAAGCCCACTGCACACTGCTGCTGCTTACCTGCTGGGTTTGTTGTTCGCTGGCCCTTTGGGATGCTCCAAGAATTAATGATTTATTCCTCGAGGTAGCTTATTCTTTTAAGGAGCTGTTGTCTGGGATGCCTGGCATTGGGCATCTCACCTCCAGGGTGCAGATTTCCATGAGGCCCCAGTTTCTGTCCTGTTTTTGTCCATTGTGGCCACGGTTGCTGGGTTATGTCTGCAGTCAAATGCTCTTGCACTGAGCTATACCCAACACACAAACTGGGTTATTTTTTAAAGAGGAAACATCTCTTCCTGCCTGGAGGTCAGAGTCAGGAGCTGGAGGTCAGACAGCTGCTCTGCTTAACCTGTGCCTATCTGTGCTCCTCATTCAATCCTGTTGCTACAATCTTGGGGCTCCTGGAGTTTTGGGAAGCCCTGGGAGGAGCCTTGAGGGTGAACCGATTCTATTTAGTCTTCCTGTAAGGTCAGTTTGGTTTGGACTCCTAGATTCCTGGGCTGTCTGTTACTCATCTGACCTCTTTCCACTTCCCAGTAACTTCTAAAATCTGATCTGCTGCTACTTCCCTCCCTGTTTTCTTGTCCCTACTTTGCTTTTGTTTTCTGTGTTTTGTTTTGAGTCCTTCCTTTGTCATGGAAGTGTGATCCTGGAAAGAAGAATAAAGAGGAGGCCAGGTGATAAAGTGTCTTTTGAGTCTGAACTGCCTGTTAATATAACTTCAGCCCCTTGTGTTACTTTTGAGGGCCTGCCTTATTGCTTGGTTGGGCAAGAAACATTGGCCTTGAACATACCAGTAGCCTCACCTCCATCCTCAATCACCTTGGTTGCTTGGCCCTGAGCCACTCTGACAACCTTGCCTGCATTGTTGCCCTGCCTTGTTGTGAGGCCTACCCACGTGCTATCAGAGAAGCTTTCTGGGTCAGTCCAGCTTGCACTCAGTCCTTCATTTGCTTATTCCATGGAGATATGTGGATATTTGCTAAGCCATTGGAGGGCTACAAACAGTGAGCCGAACAATGCTCAGAGCGCATTCTCTAACCTTCACTTAGAGATGGGGGATACGCTGCAGCAGGGTGGGGGAAGCCTTCAAGTGCCTCCGAGAGCCACATGTCAGGGAACCCTGGGTTTCTCCACAGGACGGACAATGCTGTGAAGAATCACTGGAATTCCACCATCAAGAGGAAAGTAGACACACGAGGCTTCCCAAACGAGTCCAGAGACTGCAAACCTGTCTACCTGCTTTTGGAACTTGAGGACAAGGACCGTCACCAGAGTGCCCAGCCCGTGGAAGGCCAGGTGAGTGGCCCCCTGTGGCTCAGGCTCTGGGTTTTATTCCAGGCTGCTTGTTGGCTTTACTCCCTGGTTTTCTTACCCTGTCTCCTCAATACCTTCCTGAGGGGTCTGAGGGTGGCCTTCATGTTTCTAGAGCTTTCTTCGTGACAGTCTAGTCCTAGTTTGCTGCAGGACAGGAAAGCGGTCAGATAACATTTTAAGAAGTGGGTTAGGGAGGAGTTCTCAGCCTTCTACCCCATTCAACAACTTTTTTCTTTTTTTAAATTATTTATTTATTTATTTATTTATTTATTTATTTATTTATTTATTATGTATACAACGCTCTGTCTGTGTGTATGCTTGTAGGCCAGAAGAGGGCACCAGACCTCACTACAGATGGTTGTGAGCCACCATGTGGTTGCCGGGAATTGAACTCAGGACCTTTGGAAGAGCAGGCAATGCTCTTAACCACTGAGCCATCTCCCCAGCCCCCAACAACTTTTTTTTGTTTTGTTTTGTTTTTGTTTTGTTTTTTCGAGACAGGGTTTCTCTGTGGTTTTGGAGCCTGTCCTGGAACTAGCTCTGTAGACCAGGCTGGTCTCGAACTCACAGAGATCCACCTGCCTCTGCCTCCCAAGTGCTGGGATTAAAGGCGTGCGCCACCACCGCCCGGCCAACTTTTTTCTTAAAGTCTTTCCTATCTACAAACTGAAAGTGTTCTTGCTATTTTTAAAAATCCTTGTTATAAAGCTGGGCGGTGGTGGCGCACGCCTTTAATCCCAGTACTCAGGAGCCTGAAGCAAGAGGATCTCTGTGAGTTCGAGGCCAGCCTGGTCTACAAGAACTAGTTCCAGGGCAGGCAACAAAGTGACACAGAGAAACCCTGTCTTGAAAAACAAAAAAGCAAAAAAAAGTCCTTTTTATAGCCAGGTGGTGGTGACGCAATCCTTTAACCCTAGCACTCGGGATGCAGAGGCAGGCAGATCTATGAGAATTCTAGGCCAGCCTGATCTACAGAGGGTGTTCCAGGACAGTTAGGACTACACAGAGAAAACCTGTCTCGAAAATCCAAAAGAAGGCATGTTTACGTACACGTGTCCCATGTCTAGAGCCCATGTGGAAGAGGTCAGAGGACAGCTTGTTCATGGTGCCTTTTTTTCATTTTTCTTTCTTTTTTGTCTTTGAGACAGGTGTAGTAGGAGGCTGCTTCTTTGTTTCCTGGCCACCCAGATTCCCGAAATAACCACACGGAAACTGTATTAATTAAATCACTGCTTGGCCCATTAGCTCTAGCTTCTTATTGGCTAATTCTTTTTTTTTTTTTTTTTTTTTTTTTTTTTTTGGTTTTTCGATACAGGGTTTCTCTGTGGCTTTGGAGCCTGTCCTGGAACTAGCTCTGTAGACCAGGCTGGTCTCGAACTCAGAGATCCGCCTGCCTTTGCCTCCCGAGTGCTGGGATTAAAGGCGTGCGCCACCATCTCCCGGCTGGCTAATTCTTATATTTTCTAGTGGGTCACTAAGGGTGATAGTGAGTAGAACTATTCCCTTTTCCACCTGCTGATTCAAAGCCTTCTGGAGAACCCTAGCTCTCCAGGCTGCCGCAAAAAGCCATTCCATTCTTCTGTCAGGCCAGGTGCTTCAGGATGGTGGGGAACATGGTAGGTAACATCAGTGGATTCCATGATATTGGACACACTGTCACACTTCTCTGGCTGTGACATGAGTTCCTTGTTCAGAAGCAATACTGTGTGGAATACCATGAGGGTAGATAAGGAGTTCTGTAAGTCCACAGATGATGGTTTTGTTAGAAGCATAGCATGCAGGAAAGGCAAAGGCTTAGCTAGAACAGTGAGGACAGAGCATTGTTCTCCGTGGATGGAAGTGGTCCAGAGTGGTCAGTCTGCTACCAGGCTGCTGACTGGTTATTCCAGGAAATGGAGCTCAGCATTGGTCTCTGCTCTTGGCATATCTGGCACTCAGCAGCACCTATAGCCAGGTCAGCCTTGGCAAGTGGCAGTCCGTGTTGTCACAAACCCCATCTCTGCTACCATGGCCACTTTGTTCATGGACCCAGTGTGCAATGACAGAGATGGCTGGGGAAAGAGATTGATTGTTCAAAGAGTGAGTCATCCTGTCTACTTGATTATTGAACTCTTCCTCTGCTGAAGTCCCCTTTTGATGAGCATTTACATGAGATGCATTAATCTTGGCAGTTCACCATTTGGAGGTCCCTATCCACATACTTCCCTAGATTTCTGTCTTATCAATTTTCCAGTCAGCTCTTTCCAAGTCTCTGACCATCCAGCCAATCCACTAGATGAATGAATCAACTTAAGTCGTGCATCTTGTCATTTCTCCTTCCAAACAAAATGAATGACCATGTGTACTGCCTGAGTTCTGCCTACTATGATGATTTCCCTTCGCCAGTGACTTTCAGGGTTGTGCCAGAAAGGGGTTGTATTAGTTTATGCATATTTCTAGCTAGCTCTTATATCTTAAATTAACCCATATCTATTAATCTATGTGTCACGATATGGTTGTGGCCTACCGGTAAGGTTCTGTCCAGTGTCCAGCGACTGTCCTGCGGCTGCTACATGGCATCATCCTGACTCTGCTTACTATCTCTAAATATCTTTTCCAGCTTGGCTATATTCTGTTAAATCATTGGCCAAAAGCAGCTTCTCTATTAACCAATGCCAATAAAACACATTTACAGCATATAGAAGGAATCCCATATCAAACCATACTCTAGTCATCTCTTTATCAGTCAACCAGTCATATAGCCCCATGAGCCCCTAGGTGCATGCAGTAAACAGCATTGTAATAGGAATAGAAACTGGAGACATTGGGCAACTTCTGCTGGTAAATTTGCTTGTACCTTTCAGACCTATGTGGGCCCAAATATACATAATACATACACACACAGACACACACACACAACTTTCATTTGACAATAAATTGCTGCTGTGTATGTCCTACTTTATGGCTTGGTAACATCCAGCTTGTGATGGGCAGCACAGGTTGCATGGTAACTTGGCCCATTATTAAACGTTCAGCTTCCACTAAGGCCCAATAGCAGGCCAAGAGCTGTCTCTCAAAGGGACAATAATTATCTGCAGATAATGATGGAGCCTTGCTCCCAAATCCCTAAGGTCTCTAATGTGATTCACTTATAGGAGCTTACCAAAGACTCCAGACAGTATTCTTATCTGCCACTGACACCTCAGGTAGCCATCAGGTCTGCTGGATCATGTGGTCCAAGTGGTAGAGCAGTCTGCACAGCAGCTTGGACCTGTTGAAGAACCTTCTCCTGTTCCATGCCCCAGTCAAAGCTAGCAGCTTTCAGAGTCTCTGGGTATATAGGCCAGAGACCCAGGTGGGGAAGGTGTTGTCTCTAGAATCCAGAGAGGCCCCCACTAATCTTGTTTCTTTCTTTGGCGGTATGAGGAGCCTGGTGCAATAACTTATCCTTTACCTTAAAAGGTGGCACTAATTTCTGTATGCCACCACCACACACACCACTAGATTTCTTAGAATTTCATTGAGTTAGAAAGCTTTTGAATTTTGTTTGGATTTATTTTCCATCTTGTTGACAAAGATTTCTGTCCTGCCCAGTCCTGCAGCCGTTCAGTCCCTAAGAAACACACAGAGGTCTACATTAATTATAAACTGGTTGGCCTATTAGCTTAGGCTTCTTATTAACTCTTATATCTTACCCATAATTCTTATGTGTTAGCCACATGGCTTGGTACCTTTTATCAGTGACACAGTCTCATCTTGCTCCTGCTGCATCTGGGTGATGACTGCGGCTGACTCTTCTTCCCAGAAATCTGTTCTGGTTGCCCCGCCTATACTTCCTGCCTGGCTACTGACCAATCAGCATTTTATGTACTGACCTTTATGGTCATATGACTTTTTTGTTTGTTTGTTTTTTGTTTTTCTAGACAGGATTTCTCTGTAGCTTTCGAACCTGCCCTGGAACTAGCTCTTGCAGACCAGACTGGCCTTGAACTCACAGAGATCTGCCTGCCTCTGCCTCCTGAGTGCTGGGATTAAAGGCGTGCACCACCACCGCCCGGCCTGGTCATAGACTATTTGTCTATGCTGCCTATTACAATAACTATGACTAGCTTGTCTTTGGTGATTCAGTGATGCCACCTGACCCTGCTTCCTCAGGACCCAATTAAACCTATTGTATTTAATTCATCCAGCTGAGCAGTAGCAACTCCAACCTTAAGGTCTGGCACAAGAAAAAGGGTGACAACAAAGTTCTTCAAATATGCTGGTGCCCCTTCACCATTTGCATCTTATAGGAGTGTAGTGAAGGGCATGTCTTCTGGCTTTTCCCATGGTGGAGGATTAGGTTTTACACATTGTACCCACTCACGTATTGCAATTTTCCTGAGCCTTAAAACCCTGTCAACACAAAGCTAGGGATGTCAGGTACCTCCAATTCCTTTTCAGTAGGCCATCTTCTGACAAATGTTCAGCCAACCCCCCCCTTGAATTGTGAAGTTCCCATATTAAACTTAGAATCTTCATCCAATTGACCTGTAGCAATAAACTCAGCCTGATCAAGTTTTATATTTCTTTCTCTGTTATCCATACCCTTAAAATCCATTCCCACATACTCCCCAGACTTCTGCTATAATAAAACTCTACTTAACAAACTCATTACACTCTTAAATAGTATAGCATACCTTCTTGTGAACTACGCTTTCTCTCTCCTCTCTAGGAGCCTGCTTAGCCTTAGTATGACTATAGGTCTAGAGGCAACTATTGGTGCGCCCCAAGGGATATCACCAGTATTGTCTTGCCTGGCATCTTCTTTAGGGAAAGTCACTGCTGGTTTAGCTGACAATTAAGGATTAATTTCCTTAGTCAAAGGTGAAAAGACAGTATTTTAGGGGGTATTGGGTGTAGTACATCTTCTGCTGATGGTGGAGAGACTCCTCCTTGAGGTGAGATGAGCTCTTGAGAATCTGAGGGCTCAAAGCTTTCAGCCTTACTCTGGTCCTCCCACACATTCCCATTCCAAGTTATGGATCCCATTGTTTACCTATTAATGACCTTACTTCTACTGTGAATGCCCTCCAAGACTGGGTCTTGAATTCTTTACCTTACTTCTACTATGAACAACCTCCAAGGCTGGGACTTGAATTCTTTACCTTACTTTAACTGTGGATACCCTCCAAGGCTGGGACTTGAAAATTTCAGAATTTTCTTCGTAATTTGGCCATTATAGTGATGGCTTGCTTTTGCTTGGTTTTCCACAGCTTGAGTTCTGTAGCTGCTGGAGAGAAGTAAGCAAGATTATACTGAGAAACCTTTTGACCAGTGGTTCTCAATCTGTGGTTGGAGAGCCCTTGGGGAGGGTGAGCTTTCACGGGGGTCATCTAAGACGATCAGAAAACACAGCTATTTATATTACTATTCATAAAAGTAGCAAAATTACAGTCATGAAATAGCAACAAAAATAATTTTGTGGTTGGGGGTTACCACAATATTGACAAACTATATTGAAGGATCAAAGCGTTAGGGAGGTTGAGAACCACTGTTTTAGACTATGTACATCAGGAGTTAATCAGTTTCACCACTTAGTTCATCTTTGTCCATTACTAAATCCTGAGATGTTAGTTTAATTTTGACACAGAACGGAGCACATTCTTTTCCTTTGTCAGTTTATCTAGAGATGTTAAGAACAACCAACCACCATCATCATTTTGCTTATTTATAATCTCCAAATCCATTGTCTCTTGCTATTGGTGAATCAGAAGAATTAAATGCATTTGTCTCCTCAAGTTTGTAAAGTAGTGCACACCATGGGCTTTCAATACCTTCTGAACTTCTAGGAGAGATTTCAGTAACTCATGTAGATGTTGGCAAATTTGAAAGCCTATTCAGATACTTTTAAAAATTCTTCCTTTCCAGGCTGTGGTGGTACACACCTTTAATCCCAGCACTCTAAGGCAGAGACAGGAAGATTTCTGTGAGTTCAAGGCCAGCCTGGTCTACAGAGCTAATTCCAGGACAGCTAGGGCTGTTACACGATAAATCCTGTCTTGAAAAACCAAAGAACAAAAAATTCATCCTCATACTTCTCTTGTTCTAGAACCATTTCTGATACCAAAAGCTGTAATAGGATTTTCTAGAGGAACAGAACTTAGAAGGAGTCTGTCTATCTATAAGTATAGTGAGAGGGTTATTAGAGTGACTTACAGGCTGTGGTCCAGTCCAGCTAGTCCAACAATGGCTGTCTACCAGCAGAAGGTCCAAGAATCCAGTAGTTTTCAGGTCCCACTGCTGGATGTCTTCATTTACAGCAGAATGAACTTGCCAGTGAGTGAGAGCAAGTAGGTAAAGAGCAAACGTTTCCTCCTTCTTGTCAGCAGAAGGTGTGGTCCAGATAAAGGGTTAAAAGTTATTCTACCCACTTCAAATGACTTCATTAAGAAAAATCCTTCACAGGTGTATCCAGCTGCTTGGGTTTAGTTAATTCCAGATGTAGTCAAGTTGATAACTAAGAACAGCCATCACTCTAATAATTTGTTTTTTACACTTGATCTTAACTATAAAAAGTCAAAAAAACTGATTTACTTTTTAAAAATTGAGATTGCAGGGCCAGGCAGTCGCAACTCACGCCTTTAATCCCAGAGGCAGAGGCAGGCGGATCTCTGTAAATTCAAGGCCAGCCTGGTCTACAGAGCAAGTTCCAGGACAGCCATGTTACTCAGAGAAACTCTGTCTCAAAAAGATTGGAGACAAAAATGACAGTGTGAGCAGCCCCCTCCCCCATTTGTCTTGTGCTGTCTTGATCTGAGATGGTTACTGACAGATATGACTGTCTTGTACCCCTCTTACTGCCTGGAGGGAACTTGCTTGTTCTAGCTCTACACCGTCCTGCTCGAGAGTTACAGCACGTTTTTGCCTCAAATTTTTGGGGTTCCAACTTCTGGGAATCTGATCCCCTGATGTCAGATGCAGCTTTGTAGAGGGATAGGATATGAAATTGAAATTGCAGAGAAAGATGGAAGAACGTGTCAGGGCGTCTCTAGTCCTAGCTCCCTGGAGGTTCCCTCACCAAAGAAGTCTGCTTCTGGCAGTTTCTTGCATGTCTAAGCAGTATGCTTTCAACTTGAGATTTCTGAGGGAAAGAAAGAATATTCAAGGGAGGCCAGAGCATGAGGGGACATGGTGCCGCTAAAGACTCTGCTCTGCTGGGAGTCAGTTTATTGGCACACCTTTCTTCCTTTGACACTGGAGTGTTGTCTGAAGTGCTGGTCTTGCTGGGTTGGGGTGAGCCCCACAGGGTCCAGAGCATAGATCAGTTCAACCTTTGTCTCATTCATTCCTCTCCAGATGCTTTTTTGTTTGTTTGTTTGTTTGTTTGCTTTTGTTTTCATGTTTTAAAATAATTTATATTGTATGTGCACTGATGTTGTTTTGCCTGTATGTATGTCTGTGTGAGAGTGTTGGATCCTAAAGTTACAAACAGTTGTGAACTGTCATGTGGATGCTGGAAACTGAACCTGGGTCCTCTGGAAGAAGAGTCAGTGCCCTTAACCCCTGAACCACCCCTCTAGCCCCCTTATTTTCAGTTTTTTATTACATTTGTTTATCTTGTGCATGTGTATGTTGGGGACGGAGTGCGCATACCACTGTGCAGGGAGAGGTGAAAAACAACTTGCAATTCTCTCCTACCATGGATCCCAACAATCAAACACAGATCATCAGACGTGGCAGCCAGTGCTAGCCCAGCATTTGCTTTTTGAGCAGGTCTTATGTAGACTAGCCTAGCCTTGAATTTGTGGGAATTGTGAGCAGGGCTCATTTACTAGGTTCTGCTTTGAGAATTATTCCTGTGAAGGATTTTCCTCAATTTCTATTTTTTTTTTTTTTTTTTTTTTTTTTTTTTTTGGTCACAGTGTTGGGATAAACATCCAGAAGCGTTTCAGGGCTGGCGCTAGGAGTTTCCATGTGTACTTGGGATTGGTTCCATTCCTGTCCCATTCTCAAAGAGCCTTGCCTGTGCCAGATAAGCACCCTCCCACAGACCTGCAGCTCCAAGGCTTAGCTCATTTTTCCCATTTGCCAGACTTGCATTAACTTACTGTATTACTCAGTAATACTTTATCTAGGGCTAGCCCACACCTGTAGTCTCAGCGTCTCAGCACCCTGGAGACTGAGACTGGTTGGTCTAGTTAGAGATTTACAAGCCAATTGGGACTGCATAGAAATCCTGCCTCGAAAAAGAAAGAAAAACCGGGAGTTACTACATTTTTATCCCCCGAATGCTCTATGCTTCAGCTTGTATTTCTCAAAATAAGGGCATTCACTTACGCTTGGTATATCTGTTTTTTTTTTTTTTTTTTTTTGGTTTTTCGAGACAGGGTTTCTCTGTGGCTTTGGAGCCTGTCCTGGAACTAGGTCTCGAACTCACAGAGATCCGCCTGCCTCTGCCTCCCGAGTGCTGGGATTAAAGGCGTGCGCCACCATCGCCCGGCCGCTCGGTATATCTGTTTCTTTCTATCTTTCTTACTCCTTTTTTGTATTTTAAGGTATGTCTGTTTCTAATTCAGGGACTTCCACATTGATTCTGAGCCTTGTGGTGGTAACGATTTGTTTTTGTTTGCTTGCTTTAAAAAACAACTTTAACAAACAAGTGAGTATGTGTGGCCGGGCATGGTGGTCCACACTTTTAATCCCAGCACTCAGGAAGCAGAGTCAGGCAGTCTCCATGTGGGCTGTTACACAGACCCCGGAAACCTGGTTTTTGGGGAAAAAGACCAAACCACAAAACAAATGTGTGTCCATAATGGATTGCTTTGTTTGCTTGCTTTAAAGACATTTTTGTTGCTTTAAAAACTGTGTCTGTGTGTTTGTGTGTGCAAGTACCATGATGTGTGTGTGTGTGTGTGTGTGTAAGTCAGGATAGCGTCTGTTTTCTCTACCGTGTGGATCTTATGGGTCAAACTCATGTTGTCTGCCTAGCTGCAGGCACCTTTATTTGCTGAGCCACCTCTGTAGCCCATGGTGTTGTGGAATTCTCACTATGTAACTTGTGGTCATTTCGCCTTGGCCTTTCAAGTTCTGGAATGACAAGTGCTGCCATGCCCAGCATTGTTTCAGGACCTCTCTCTTCTGTGTAGTCCATGTTCCGCTTTTCCTGTGAATAGTCCAGGATTAGTTATTTTTCCGTAAGTCTCATTAGCCTATGTCATCTTGATATTTTTCAAATATGCAGTACAATCGGAATGTCTTGCAATTTCTGGTCATCTGAGCTTCCTTTATCTTTGATTTGGGTTATGTGTTTTTAGATAGAAACTTACAGCATTGTCTATTTCAACGAAAATGTACAGTGTGCCCTTGGATCTGACAGGGAAGTCTTATGGCTGGCTGGCCGCTGGCGCCCTCTGCTGTGAAGGAAGAGGAGAGCAGTGAGGAGGAGGCCGCCGCAGCTGCTGCTTGTGCTAAACAGGAACATGAGCCTGTACCTGCTGATCTGGGCGAAGTGCACACCCCAGAGCCCCTGGAGCACCTCAAGCGTGAATATCAAGAGGACTCCCCCTCGCCAGAAACGAGCCTGCCCTACAAATGGGTGGTGGAGGCGGCAAACCTCCTTATCCCTGCTGTAGGGTCCAGCCTCTCGGAAGCCCTGGACTTGATTGAGTCGGTATGTTGGGCCCAACACTTCTCTTGTGAACTTGCCTTTTTCCCTCCACCACTCTCCTTGCATTTATTGATTGATGGAGGTTGCACAGCCCTGACCAGGCTGGGGACTCTAGTGAGGTCATTGCAGTCCTTGCCCTACAGCATGGAATGGGATGAAAAATATTCTTAGAGAGGGTGCCAAATTGGTCTCGCTGGAGACGGGCCTGGAAGTGCCAGGAGTTACGACTGCTCAGCCAGTGGGTTTGGCTGCTCACCCTAGGCCATGCTATGATTACTGCCCTAGGTATCGTAGGTTGTGCTCCTTGTGTGGAGACAAGCAAATGCCTGTTTACCTCAGGTATGGCACCAAGGACAGACCGATCCCACACAGCTATAGCAGGTGATGCCTAGAGGATCGTGGGTATCCCGTAACTCCACAAGACGGCTGCATCACTAGTAAGCTGACTAGCATGAGCGACATACTCACAGGCAGTATCCCTGCAGCACCCAGATTGTATGCAGCCCTCAGGGCGGAGTCTCATCTTCACCAGCAGTTATTTACAGCTCTGTAACTGTGGGAAGGGGCCTTGCAGCTCTTGTAACTTTCCTCTAGGAGGGAATGTGTCATTTCTGAGAAAATAGCTAAACAGTGACATTGCCTGAGAGCTTGTGGCTGGGGCCACCCTTTTGATGTGATAGCCAGCTTCAGGCTATATCAGCTAGGAGTTAAGTCCTGACTGACTCAGACCTCAGACTCTCTACCGGGAGTGGTGAAGATCAGGGAAAGGATCTGTAAAACCACTGTCCATCCCATCCAGCATCCTCCCCAGGCATTCCTGCAGGATATGCTTCTTAGCTCCAAGATGCCATCAGTTTCCTGGACCTCTGATCTCTGAGAAATCAGGATCTGAGGTCAGCCTAGCTGCAAGCTAGTTTCTACTCTCAGGAATAAGCTGCCTCTGGCTCCAGCAAGTCCCAAGAACCACAGCATGCAAGTGGGCTCTATCTCAGGGCCACACTTTCAGGATCAAAGTGGAACCTTCTGTTTCTAGACGCCTTTGGGTAAAGATGAGGACTGGTGATTCTCATATACTCTTTGGAGCTTAGCACGGGTTCTTTAATGTGATAGCAGGAAAGGGGGCCAGTGAGATGGCTCAGCAGATAGAGGCACTTGCCACCAAGCCCAACCATCTGAGTTCAATCCAGAGGACTCACGTGGCAGAAAGAGAGGACTAACTCCTTCAAGTTGTCCTTGACACTCACATATAAATAAATGCAATGAATTAATAAGAAAAAAAGTCATGTATTCTAGCAGGTTGCTAAGGGATTGTAAAACTGTTTATTGGCAAGCATCCTTTTCAAGCTGCAGTATAATACATAGAGCATTGAGGAAATGAATGTAAGTGGTAATGACTGATCCCAGGGATAAGGGACCAATTTTGACATTGGTATATTTTCATGTAATGAATGAAGTTCTACTGTATTAGGACTTTATACCCTCCCTTTCTGGCAGGACCCTGATGCTTGGTGTGACTTGAGTAAATTTGATCTTCCTGAAGAACCATCTGCTGAGGGCAGTGTCAACAGCAGCCCAGTGCAACCCCAGACATCACAGCAGCAAGAACAGGCACTGTCATCCCACGAGACTACCACACCGGGGCCCAGCATGACTGAGTATCGGCTTGATGGCCACACTATTTCAGACCTGAGCCGGAGCAGCCGGGGGGAGCTGATCCCCATTTCCCCCAGCACTGAGGTTGGAGGCTCAGGCATTGGCACACCACCCTCAGTGCTCAAGCGACAGAAGAAACGGCGTGTGGCCCTGTCACCTGTCACAGAAAACAGTGCCAGCCTGTCCTTCCTGGACTCTTGTAACAGTCTTACCCCGAAGAGCACACCTGTCAAAACCCTTCCGTTCTCTCCTTCCCAGGTGTGTGGGTCCCTCTGACTGCCTTGATTGCATAGATAAAACACCCAGTGCCCGGTGGGGTCTGGCACAGTACACATTGGATAATCAGTATTCACTGAGTATCTCCCTGTGCTCAGTGCTAGGGACTCAGTGCTAAGTGAGCACCAGACCTGGCCCTGCCCTGATGAAGCTTCCACTCTGCGTTATAAAAGATCCAGATAGGGGATAAAGTGAAGTGCTGCTGGGAATGAAGCTAGTAAGGATTTAGTCACTTGTCCTGTTGCTGCATTTCATCAGAATACTTGGTGAAAGCAACTGAGGAAAGGACAGCTTTATCTTGGCGACAGTGGCAAGGACGCCGTGGCAGCAGGAGCCGAAGGCAGAATGATGACGTTTGACTCCCTTTTTCCTTGCTATTCAGTCCAAGTTCCCAGCCTGTGGACTGGCACTGCCCACAGTAGGGTGTGTTGTCCCCATTTCATTTAACCTAGTCTAGAAGAATCCCTTGCAGACATGCCCAGAGGTTTGTTCCCATGGTGATTGCAAACACCATCAAGTTGATAACTATGGATCCAGGGGGACTTTCACAGGGATAGAGGAATTTCTTGCATTGAGAATGCTATAGGACCTGACTGGGTAATACAGGGAAGACAGAAGGGCTGAGTCATACTTGTTGAAAGAAGTCTTTGCTGGTGTCCTACAGGTCAGGACAAGACCTCAACCTCACAGAACAGACATGGGGAGTGCTGTCTAAGGGTCTATTCCTGTCCGTCAAAGGCTTCATCTTGTCACATGTTCTAACTCTTCCCTGACAGTTTCTGAACTTCTGGAACAAACAGGATACCCTGGAGCTAGAGAGCCCTTCACTGACGTCCACTCCAGTGTGCAGCCAGAAGGTGGTGGTCACCACACCCTTGCACAGGGATAAGACACCCCTGCATCAGAAGTATCCATCGTGAGTGCCACACTGACACCTGTCCACCTGGGCAACAGGGAGGCGCTCTCATCCTGGGGCGTAGCTGCCAACCTCTTGGTCCTTGTCTGAATAGCCTGTTCTTTTTCCTTCTTTTCCCCTTTTATTTTATTTTTAACTTGATAGTCCTGGATCTCAGAAACAGTGTACACACACACACATACACACACACACATACACACACACACACACACACCAAAAAAAACCTAGTATTTTCCCTCCTTTGATAAGCATCAAGTATGGATCAGAGTTGTTTGAACCAAAAGTGCCCCTGGGCTCTGTATGCCTCAGGAGCCAAGAGCTCTGTGATTGTGTTTGTCCTCAGCCTGCTGTGAGGGAGGGCTTTTATGGTATGCCCACTCCCTCTTGTGGCATGATGGAATTCCAGGTGGAGGAGGGTTCCTTTCTTGCTCTATTCATTGGTTTGGCTGCAGAGGCATTACAGTCTGTTCAAGGAACTGGTTCAGGAATTTTGCACAAGGTAATGATGACTTTTCAAAAGCAATTTATTAAAATCCATTGGTTAGAAATCACTCAGTCTAATAATGATAGTCTTGTGAGAAGTAGTTCTTGCATTCAAATGAGAACCTGGACTTTCCATCTGAGCCCTTTAACAGGGATGCTGAACTATGGCAGGCCTGGCCTTTTCCTTCTGTGGTTAGAGACCTGTGTTGTAGAATTTACTGCTGTATAATTTTGTATTTCTGTATTTTACATTTTGTTTTATGGTACAGCTGAGTGGGTCTTTTTGCTGGTCGGTGGTGGGGCGCTGGCGCTGCCTTTAATCCCAGCACTAGGAGGCCAGTGCACCTCCGAGTTCAAGGCCAGCCTGGTCTACAGACCAAGTTGCAGACCTTTCTAAGCTAGTAATGAGACTGCATCTCAATAAAAAAGGCTGATGATAATAAGTGACATTCTTAGGCCTGTATGTCGCTGTATGCAGCTCATGTGACTGCTAGGCTTTGCCTGGATGTCCTCTTCCTGTTTTGTGCTTAAGAGATAGATAGCTAACTGGAATAGCCATGGACTCAGGGATTACTTTCCCCAATTGCCCAGCGTCACAAGTCCCCCTCACTCAACTGTTCATCTATCTGCCTTCTGTTGGTGAGAGGGTGTATCTGATTCTTGCTGTTCCGTTTTGACCAGAGATGGAAAACACACTTTAACTTTAAATGCAGATACTATCACAAATTCTTGTGATATTCTTATCTCTTTCAAAGATTCTTTGCAAGACATTCTAGACTTAAATTTCCAAATTGGAGTTTTGTTGCCAAAAGCTTTATTTCATGCATCCTGTGTTTGGGGGTATGCTGTTGTTTGAGAAAGGCCCTCGTGTGTCTTACACTGGCCTCAGGCTGACCTTGATTTACTATCTTCCTGCTTCTGCCTCTCCAATAGCTGGTGTCACAGGTACGGTCACCACTGTGCCCAGAACTTTTTCCGTCATGTCACAGAGGTTGTGGCTTAGTAGAAGGAATGGTTTACTAACAACGGATATTGGTGTTCTCACCTTACAGTGGAATAGACCCAACACTACTTTAAAATGTCCTACATGGAGGCTGTGATAGAGCCAGTGATGAAGTGTGTGCTTACCGTGCAGCAGGGGGAGGAGAAAAGTGGAAAATGCCTTTGAGTGTTACAGGACTAGAGATGAGTCACTGGTTAAGAGCACTGGCTGCTCTTGCAAAGGGTTCTGATTCAATTTCCAGTACATACATGGTGACTCACAGCCAATTGTAAGTCCAGTTGTAGGAGATCTAATGCCCTTCTCTGAGTTCCTCATGCTTCTACACTCAAGTGGTGTACATAATTAAAATCAGACACGCATGCATGTGCGTGCACACACACACAAAATTTAAAAAAAGAAAAAATCCATTTAGTAGATAACTTCCAGAAAATAGTTTAGCCTCTCCTGCCTTAAATGTATTTGATTGCTAACCCTGCAGTTGAGAAACTCCAGTGCAAAACCTAGTACAAGAGACTGTTTTGCTAATTTATACTGTACAGAAAGTGAGAAGCACAATGCTGCTGGTGTGTGCTGTGCTGTAATTGTAAATTAGGGACTGTCTAAACAGCACACATCAAGATATGGTCCTTATTGGTAGTAGACACTGGTCTCTGAAGGGAAAGTTGCCCACTGGTTCCACTATAGCCAGAGATCAGGGACAGCCCCTTGGAAGCACAGCTGAACTGAGAAGGGAACTGCTGGAGCTCGAGGGTGGAGGCATGCATGCCTTTGTGTAAGGAGCAGCATGGCCCCCGAGTTGTGAGCAGGTGGAGAGAGAACATGGAAGAACTGTACATGTGTTCTTTCCACATTTCTGCCCCCACCATGGTGGTCTGAGAGAACCAGTGGAGATTGTGGCTGTCTCGTACCTAGTACCACATACTTTCTATAGAGAGGACACATAGGGTTGTGGGCTTGCTTCCCAGGCCTGAAATATGACTGCAGGTCTGCCTTGTATCTGGGAAGTCCCCAGACTGTACTTTGATGGGCAGCACTCTCCATCATTGTCATGGTCTCCTCCCCCCTCTTTCCTTCCTCTAGGTCCCTGACCTAGACTTGTGCAGGAAGTCAGGCAGGCACCCTTGAACCAAAGTAATAGGAAAGAGTATCTGGGGGGAGTTGGGGGGCCCTGGTCATGACTGGGAAAGTGGGAGTTCACTCTTTCGTTTGGCTGAGCCTCCTCTGGCCCCTGGCAGGTTTGTAACCCCAGATCAGAAGTACTCCATGGACAACACTCCCCACACGCCAACCCCGTTCAAGAATGCCCTGGAGAAGTACGGACCACTAAAGCCCCTGGTATGTGCCATGGTTGCTGTGACTCTGTGTGGGGTGGATTCATCTGACATGGGCTGATGAGCCCCTTTCTCTCTGAGTGCTCCATAGTCTTCTCACAAGGTACAGTTTCTACTTGTTTGCATTTCCTGAGTACCCTCAGTGTGGCAGACAGGCAGAAACTGGCTGACGGTAGAGTTGGTGGTATCTTGGTGAAATTGTGTAGAACAGGGGATGTGGACATTAAAACACATGCCACCTAAATACCTACAGATTTTCTTACTGTAAAGAAAAGGGCCAAGACATGCGTAGTGACACTCACCTGTAATACCTGTTCTTGGCAGGTGGAGGAGACAGACAGATCAAAAGTTCAGCTACCTAGAAAATTTGAGGCTAGCCTGAGCAACATGAGACCCTATTTAAAAGGTGGGGGTGGAAGCCAGGTATGGTGGTCCCTGCCTTTAATCTAGCACTCAGGATGCTGAGGCAAGGCTATTGTGAGCCAGTCTGCACTACATGGGGAGGAGAGAAGGAGAGCCTCAGCAAAGATGAAGGTTATCTCATTGATTCTAGGTCAAGTGGGGCTTCTAGAAACTGGTACTGGTCATGAGTACTAGTTAATACTGTCCCTACTGGGTGTCTGTTGAACTAGGTCGCCCTTCAGGCTTGTTCTTGGTGGCTGTAGATGAGTAGACAGTGCTGGCTCTTTGTATGGCATTTGAAGTGTCACCATGAGTGTTCACTGTCTCTCCAAGTCTTTGCTCCCTGAGGGTAGAGAAGTTACTTGGAGCTTCTGCACCTGAGCAATGGAAACAAGACACATAATGTCCCAGTTAGTGCAGAACAAGGACAGAAGGAACTTGGGCTTTTGGTGTATGTAGGTTCTTTCTTTTTAAGATAGCTTTTGTCTACAAAGTCCAGTGTCTTGGGTTTCTATTGCTGTGGTAAAATGCTGACCAAAAGCAACCTCAGGGAGCTAGGGCTTATTTCAGCCTACCGTGGGAGGTCAGGGCAGGAGCTGGTGCAGTTGCTAAGGGGGGGAGTGCTCTGTACTTGCTTGCTCCTCATGACTTGCTCAGTTACTCTCTGATACACCCCAGGACTACAATGGGGCCCTCCCACGTCAATTAAGAGGTTTGCCTCCAGCCCATTCTGGTTGGAAACCTTTTCTCAGGTCTCCTCCTCTCATATGACTCCAGTTTGTATCAAGTTAATGGAAAACTAACACTATCAGGACCGTTCTTGAACTTGTCCAGGCTGATTTCTCCTGTCTTGGCCAACATCACAGTGCTGAGGTTATAGATGGGTGCTGTCTGAAATCCCTGGATTCTAGTGGTGCTTCTGCATCGACCCTTGAGGACCTGGGACTTCAAAGAAGACCGGGCTCAAGCATCTGGATTATAATAACTGCTGTGGCCCAAGTCAGGTTTTTGATACATATGAGCCTGAGCTTCTGCTCTGTAGACATGAAAATTGCTGCACAGGGCTATGTGGAGCTGTAAAGCTGCTCTTCTAGACATGTAGGTCATCAGGGTCAAGGTCTTCGTCCAGCTGTCTAAGGCAGGACCACTAGGTTATGAACAATTCAAGTGAGGTCAGTGTCCTGGTGTAGGCTTCCTTTGCTTGCCTAGAACCATCCACCTCTCTTAGACCTGCACAGCCTGAATGGGTCTCATGTGGGTCACCCTTGCATCTGTCCACAGCCGCAGACTCCACACCTGGAAGAGGACTTGAAGGAAGTGTTACGTTCTGAGGCTGGCATTGAGCTTATTATTGAGGATGATGTGAGGCCTGAGAAGCAGAAAAGAAAGCCTGGGGTGAGTGACTTGAGAGCACTTACTGCCTGGGCAGCTGGCCTAGAAAGTCAGCCCCGAGGGCAGGGTACCCGTGCCCTAACGAGGGAGTGCACCTTTCAGAGGGCCCTGGCCTCTTCCCTGGGTCCTCCTGCACTTTGAGTGATGCACCCTTCTGAAGTGGATTGGACCAGGGGGTGCCGAGTGCAGTAGTGGTCAAGTGAGACTACGGAGACAGGCGTACAGTATGTGGGATGAGGGAATAGAGGGGGTCAGATTCCAAGTGTTCCTTTCAGATGGTAGAGTGAGTTAGGAAGAGGGTCAGAATGGGTACCTCAGCCATAAAGGCAGCGTGTGGGGGGTTCTGTCAGGCGAGGTGGGATTCACAGGGCCATGTGATGAGATACCAGTCGTGGTCTGCTTCCTTCCCATTACACTGGCTGGCTGCTCTTGTTGCCACAGATCTCCTTGCTTTTGTGTTCTTCCCTAGACTGCTCTCCCTAGGGGGAGATGATGGAGCTAGGCAGTGAGGCTGGGAAGGACCCACAGTGTCTGGCGGGGTAAGGACCACCTGGGTCAGAGTCTAGTGTGGCCAAGGTCTCCTGGTCTTCCCATATCCCTAGAGCAAGAACTGCTAGCTATCTATGCCTTGACTGCACACACTCTCAAGTCCTGACTCAATGACTGTGGTCATTGAGGCGCTGACCATGGGGAACCTGACTACTCACGCCACCCATCCTCTTCTTCCCTAACCCTCAGCTGCGGCGAAGCCCTATAAAGAAAGTTCGAAAGTCTCTGGCTCTTGACATTGTGGATGAAGATGGGAAGCTGATGTCTACACTTCCCAAAACTCTGTCCTTGGTAAGGGGGTGACAGTAACCACCTGCTTCATGGGTCCTCGGGAACCTTCTGCCTTTGGAGCTGTCTGGTCATGGAGAGGACCCTCTAGATGGGGTGGGTTTCTGGTTCTCCGGTTGGGCCCAGTGTTGGGAAGATTGGCAGGAGATGGCAGGTCAGGGCACCCAGCCTGAACTTCACTGAGAGTCCTGATGTGTCTTTCCTAGGTTTGACTTGGCAAGAGTTGTATTGCTAGAACATTCTAGACCCCCAGCACCACCCTGCCCACTGAGTGCCAACCACATGGGCCCCAAGCCCAGCTGGGTGGTTGAGGCACTTCAACCCTGAGCAACTGCTATGTGGCCTACAGGCCAGCCTTGCTCATCTGGGCAAAGAAGTCACTGCCTTTAAGAGCCTAGGTGTTGTGCTACTGCTGGTCCCTCGGAGCTGATGGGATGTGGCCTGGTGTATAAATTGATGGTATGGCAGTTCTGCTTTATGGTTAAGGGGAAGATTTTTTTATTTTGGATATGAGAGAGAGAGAGAATAGCCAGAGGTGTCTGGAAAAATCCAGAGCAGAGAAAGAATAGACTGTACATAAACAGCAGACTAGACGTGACCAGGGCTATCTGCAAGAGAGGGGAGGATAGCATGGGGTAGAGAACAGAGAAAACAGCACGAATGACAGGGCTATAAGGAAAAGGAGTAGCTGCCAGGAGGGAACTGGGATTTTGGGGTAAGGGAGGAGATGAGATGGGCTAGGATGCTGGCCTGGTCTTTGAAATGAGTAACAGGTACTTGTGATAGGGAGGGAGCCTGGAGACCAGATAAGCTTTGATATATGATAGGCCCCACAAGTAACCATATGTTCCCAGTGGAGGGGAACCGGCTTCACAGGTTCCTGAGAAATGTTGGCTTTTATCTAACTGCCAGAAATCCTTCTATGTAGGTCTAGGTTGAGCTCATTTCTGATGTTTGGACAGCCTTTTGGAGTTTGGGGGATTGGAGTTTTCCTTTGGGCCTGACATCCGGCACAGTAGTGAGGCAGTGATGGGTGGGAGCATGAATGAAGGAGATGAACTGCTGAACAGATCTTATAGGTAGGGCTGTCGTCCTTCTAGAAAAGCTTTTCTCCAGGGAGCCCTGCCCAGTGGGGGACTCGCTCCCTTCAGCCAGGCCTTTGGCTGCCTCCAAAGGCACACACTTTGTTTGGTTTTAAGAGTGCTGGGGGTTGAACCCACTCTGCTGTAGGGAATAATTAGCCTGTGGTCTTGACTCCTGGGCCCCTCGCCCCAAGTGGAACATAAGGAAAGCAAGCCAGTGAGCAGAGCAGGGGTGCTTTATGAGTCCATGGCACATTCCACTTGATGCTTAGGGGTGTTTCTGAACCAGGAAGCCTAGAGTACTGTGTTGGACCTCATGTGACAAGAGCTGGCATTGCTGGGCTCCGAAATGATCAGTTCATAGATACTCCTTTAAGTAAAAAGATTAAGGGAATGTGTTTGAACTCCTTATCTGAAAGGGAACGGAGGCTTAGAGGGTGGATACCCTGCTCCAGATCTCAGCAGGGTGGGGATGCTGGGGTACCAGGTTGTGTTTCTGTTTTATTTTCCCCTGGCAAAGATCTTGTGGCAAAGTGGTGACTAACTTGGTTTTGATTTCAGGCAACAAGTGTCCCATCCAGCTCCTCTAGCTTCACCCTGCCAGGTATCAAAGAGGATAACAACCTGCTCAACCAGGGGTTCCTGCAGGCCAAACCTGAGAAAGTGGTGGCCACCCAGAAGCCCCGGAGCCATATTCCAGCCCCTGCCCCTGTGAGTGCTTGCTGTAAACAGGTCCTGCTACCCTTTTGCCTCAGGGCCTGAATGTTTTACTGCATTCCTGTGACTCTTTGCCTGATTAACTTTTATAATCTTAGTCCAACTGCTACTTCCTATGGGAAGCCATTCCTGGCCTCACCTGAAAAGATGCATCTAGCTCCATTTCCTTCCTGAGGCTTGAACTTAACCTGCCACTGGGTCATTATCTGTATTTGGCTTACTTAGTGCTGAACCTGGGTCATTGCATCCCAGTGTCCTCATCTGTTCTGCTGTGGCTTCTCCTGAGGCCAGCAGGTCCTGCATACTTTTTCCTGTCTCAGCCTCCTGCTTTACTATTAAGCCCACAGATGAGGCATGACTTCCCCAGGACCACCAAAGAAAATGGAGGGAGCATAAACTGGCTTCCAGCATCCAGAGGGAGGGCTCTAGAAATGTCCCTACCCTTACTACCCAGGAGGACCAGGGTTTGTTATTGAGCTAACTCTCTCACCTACCAGATGACCAGCGCCTGGAAGATGGTGGCCTGTGGGGGCACCAAAGACCAGCTCTTCATGCAAGAGAAAGCCCGGCAGCTCCTGGGCCGCCTGAAGCCCAGCCACACATCTCGGACCCTCATCCTGTCCTGAAGGGGCTTGGAGGGCACGGATCTGTTCTCATGTTTACAGGGGCTAGGGTGGGGGGTGAGGTTTGCTTTGAAATCACATTCAGATGATCAGCTTCAGGAAGTCGCCTGCTGCCAGCTCCTCAGACTACTCAGGTGGCAGCAGAAGTAACACACACTATATCCTGTCTCCAGGTCTATTTTTGGGAAGTTAGTTCCTGGTGCTAAAAGAACAAAATCCCACTCCTGGGCCTATCTGTTCTATCCCCAATACCACTAGGAACCCTGTTAGCTTCTCCCAAGCTCTCATCAGGACCGGCTTCATCTCAGACCCCTGCTTAGGATAGGGGACGTGGCTAGGAGTATTCCCTTTTCCATCCCCTTTTGGTCCATTCTCTCCACAATAAAGTACCCTTCTCCCTGTGCAGCCCTGACTCCGCCTTCTGGGCCTTGCTTAAAGTGCCTTAGTGGCTTTCTTCTGACATGCAGGTATGTGGACCTCTGTCCTCAGAACTTGGCCTGTGGAAAGCTCTGCAAATCTCCTAGGAACTCTTGGTGGGGTTGAAGTTGGGGATGGGTGAGAGCCTCTTGGAAGGTGGAAAGGACTGGGAGAACCGTCCAACTCTGGTGGCCAGTGTGCAGAAAGAGGGCTGCCTAGCTCTGGAGCTCTATGTCTGAGGTTGTGGGAACAATTGCTCAGGCTGTTGCCTCCCTTGGTTAGGGTCAGTGGATGGAGTATGGCCTATAGCTGGTGAGCTTGAAGAGAGAGATGCTGAGCCTAATGTTTACATCAGGAAGATCAGTGGTTTGCATGAGTGTCTTTGGATTGGAGATTGGGTGTACTTCTGGGAGACCTATACCGAGTCCAGGTTGCAGGGAAGACTAGAGACAGATCCTTTCTGATAGGGCAAGAGATACCATCTCAAGACACACCTGAGCCAGTGCTCCAGAGTTCAGACACTTCCCTGCTCTTAGGCAAGGGATGATGGGGACAGACTCTGCTCTTCCCATACTGCCTCCTACAGCCTGTGCCTGAGCCCCATGCTCAGGTAGGTTATCTCTGCCTCACCCCTGTGCTATGTGTCTGAGCCGCACCTGCTTCACCCCTGTGGTTGTTCGTGCTTTTCTCACTACCAGGACCAAGAAGGGACTTATGGGGGCTGAGGGGAGCTATGTTGGCTCCTGGTCAGTGCTAGCGAAGGTGTGGTGGCTACCGTGAAGCGGAGGATGAAGACTGCTAGTGCTTACCAGGCTTCTCAGTCAGTCTGGGCTCTCCAGTGGGTGCTGCCACCTGCATGTAGGGTGGGTCTTTCCCTTTAATAAATCCCTGGAATTTCCTCAAACACACCCAAGCCAACAATGAAGAGTAGCCACCAGAGTGTTTCTTGTTTTTCTCTCTTTTCCTCTGCCATAAAAGGCTGTCAGCTTCCTTGGGGAAGAGGCCTGCACTGCCTTGTTTCCAGAGGTTCCCACCAAGATCAAGAGTATTGTGGCTGTCTGCTGCTGGCTGGAGATGCAGGTTCTTGGGTCCAGAGACCTTAATAAGGAGCCCAGGCCCCTGGAAGTCCTTGGTTATGCTGTTGAGCTGGTCTAAGAGCCCCCACCCAATGCCCTTTCCTACCTCTGGCTTTTTTTTTTTTTTGACTAAAATGTAATGAGAAAAAAAATTTATTAAATGAGGAAAAATTAAATTATTTTTATTTTGTGTTCCAACCAGTTTTCCCCCTCCCTCCTTCCTTTGACTCCCCCTTTCCTTTCTCCCCCTGCCCCATCCACTCTTGTCTCCATTCAGAAAGGGGCAGACCTCCCATAGGAGTCAACAAAGCATAGCACATCAAGTTCAGGCAGGACCAACCAAGCTCTTCCCCATGCATCAAGGTTGGGTGAGGCAACCCAGCATGGGGAGAAGGGTCTCAAAAATAAGCACCAAGGACAGGTCCTGATCCCACTGTTAGGAGCCCCACAAACAGACCAAGCTACACAACTCTCACACACATGCAAATCCTACCTCTGGTCTTATTCTCAGGAATTATACAAAGGGAGAACCCACAGGGGATGGGAGTACCTAGTTCTGATTGTTGCAGGGAGCCAGCTGGAGGTGAGGCCTTTCGGCCTTCATCAGTTGGGTCCACCCCCGGTTGGTGTTTCCTAATGTGATGAGCTCAGTGCTGGGAGCAAAATGTGAACATTAAGTAGGAACAGTCTCAAAGTTGGGCAGGGGTCAGCCAACAAGATCCAAACGGTGGCCTGTATATAACATGGCCCCAAGGTAAAGATGACTGAGGCATCCTGGGATGCCAGGGTCACTTGGGACTCTGGGAAAATCTAAGGGAGACAAGATTCCTGCTATCACTGAGACTCAAGGGAGTGTGCTAAACTACCCAAACCAGCTGGTTATAGACTTTGAGGAAGCAAGCAATTCATATGCTAATTGGAGGTAGTTTGTCATGTAGCAGGTGTAGTCTCCCAGTTCTTTGGAGATAGGGCGAGGACTGAAGTAGGCCTAGGCAACAGCAGATGGCTGGAATCTGGATTTGGGCCAGCCTGCAATGAGGGAGAGTGTCGGTGAGACTTGGAAGACTGGCATGGATGGCTGAACAATGCCGTGACGGCTAGCATTGATGCAGAGCTTCCCTGATCTCAGTTTGCTGAGCCACTCAGTCCTTTATAGTCAGGACTGTAGATCCTCTGCTGCCCTGCTGACAGCAGCTGACGGGAACTTCCCATCTGGTGACAGGACGGATTCAGCCCAAACTGGACCCAACGGAGGCCTTTCTCACACCCTTCTGGGTTCACTCTGCATTTTGAAGTTTTTACTTTGACATTTTAAGTGCACAGAAGACCTACCGAGATCATGTGATGAGTTCCAGCCAACATTTCACATCTGGCCAGATAGTGGTGCATTTCACAAAACCCAAAGAATGGCTGGTGTAAAACCATCCGCAAACACCAGGCTTCCTAGGATTTCACCTGTCTCTCTATTCAACCCAGGGTGTCACGTTGCATTTGGCATATTCATTTAAACTTCCTTATGGATGGCTTCAAGTTTATATAAAAGTAGGCTAAAGGTGTAGCAAGTGGTAGTGTGTGTGCTTAGTAGGCACAAAGCCCTGGGTCCCTAGTAACAAACATACACAAAAGATTAAGACACTAGAATCACCTTATGATAGTAAGGTCTTTTATGACTAATTTGCTCTTAACACACACCAGATGTTTTTCCTGGCCTTATACATCTATCCCTCCAAGGCTTTCCCTGACTTCCCATTGGCTGTTCTCTACTTAGTACACTTAAATTCTTGTTAAATTTTATTTATTATTTGGGGCTGGTGAACACTTGTTCCAGAGGACCTAAGTTCAGGTCCCAGTATCCCTGTCAGATAGTTTATATGCCCCTGTAACTCCAGCTCCAGGGGTGCCTGCTGAGACCTGGCAAACATTCACATACACACAAGAAAAATCTAAAATTGTTATTGGGTATGGTTTTTTTTTGGGGGGGGGGTGTTATTCACAGTATGCATATGGACAGAGTTCATGTGGAGTTGATTCTCTTTGCCTTTATGTGGGTTCTGGAGATTGAACTCAGGTCAGGTTAAATGTGCAGCAAATTGTCTGCACCCTTTGAGTAATCTCATCCAACACACCGAGAAAAGCTGTCTCCGGGGCCAGGGGCACACAACATTATGGAAACAGTTGAGGTAAGGGTGGTGTGGCGTGTGCCCAAATTATGCTTAAAAAAAAAAAAAGATTTCCTCCTAAACTAGATGTGGTGGATCACCTGTGTACTCAAGCCTCAGCTCATTTCATAGTTCAAGGTCAACTAGACTATATGGTTAGTTCTAGGCTAGCTACACATAAGACTATGTCTTAAAAACATAAAGATTTCTGAAGAACTTACAAAAACCTAATTATGGCTTCTGGCTGCTGGGTTTTTTTTTTTTTAAATATGTATGTAAGCCAGGTAACACATGCACAGGTGTGCGGAGACGAAAAACGGGGAGATGCCTTCCTTACTCCTTGGTTGTCCTCCCTCCAAGCAGCCAGTGTTTAGAGTCTAGGAAGAAGCTCTTATCAGGTGCTGAGCACTTAAACCTCTGGACATGCTGCTATTTTATCCTGTGTATGCCATACAAGCACATATATCATGCTTCCTCTCTGGCCCTGTACAAATGGCATATTATAATGTAGATTTTTCTAGACTTGTTTTCTATCAGTTAAACTCAGTGGTTGGCAATCTACATCCCACCGGCCAAATCCAGGCTGCCTCTTGTTTGTGTAGACAGTTTTATTGGACTTAGCTGTTATCTCTGGCTCTTTTCATCCTATAGACACAAGTAGCTGCCAGAGAGTCTACAAGGTGAAGCAAGCCTAACTATACACCTTTCTGAACAAGCAATGTCCAATTTCCAACATCTGTACAGTTTCTACAAATGACTCATCACGGTCCCTTCTCTTGATAGTAAAACTACAACCTAATTCCCTCAGGTAGGCCCTCTTTATGGGCAAGTCAGTGCTACTATAAATAATACGTTACTAAGTAACTGTACTCAACCTCACTTTCTACATGTGGCTGGCTGTGCAGGGTGAACTCTTAGATGTGCAATTACTTGATCAAAGCCTGTGTGTGATGATCATTTTCATAGTTCCTGTCAAAGTGTTCCCCATGGAAGTTGGGTCAACTTACATCCATCTCACCTTTGTTATAAGCCCCACCTCTACCGCAGACTTCCTAAGCCCTTTTGGAACAATCAGCAGCAGGGCCAGTTACTTTGCAGGTTTTTTATTTTGAGATTCGTGTCTATCCACGCATTTGAGAGCCCTCTTCTTCCTGCTAGAGGTTTGCCCTCCTGGTCCTGGCTCCAGGATCTTCTGGGGTTTGGTCTCTCTGTGACTCTTGTGTGTCACTTTCACAAACAAGTTTTTGGGGAACAAAACTCTTAAGCACGAACATTGGGTGAGAGTTGGCACCGTCAACATTCCATATATCAGGGTTAGAAAGCCAACGGACCGGTAGTGTGTCCTCAGTCTGCGGCTCTGGGAGACTAATGTGAAGAGGGCTCAGTGTGTCCTCTTCCTCCAGGGAGCTTCGGTTGACACAAGTAGCTTCATGTTCAGCCAACTTTCTGATGGGGACCACGTGGCAAGCATTGTATTTACAGCTGGCCATCTTTTTGGCTTTCTTGGGGTTCTTCTTCCTGCATGATGCCAGGTGGTACTGGAGTCTGCTGAGTGGGATTCGGTGGTGAGGGTTATAAGGACAGATTTCTATGGATTCTGGCTCCATGGGGACTTGATTTGAAGCCAGGTTGTCTTGCTGTCCAAAGTATAAGTGGCACACCTCTCAAGGAAAGGCCTTTTTGTAAGAAAGATTGTACCGTCTTCCGCCAAGCTTTGGCTCTTGGGACTCTCGAGTGAAATTCTTACTCTTCAAGTTCTGTCAGCAACAGCTATGCAGAGAAAGCCAGCAAACGGCTGTAAGAGAAGGTAACTCAAGCAGATACAAGAGCCCAAAACAGTAGCTTCCAAGGAGGTGAAGTTAGAGGCTATACAACCCTTTAACTCGAAGGGCTGTTACCCTGTGTTGTCAAGGGACAGAATGGGTGGTCACAATAGGTAGCTTATGACATCAGGAAAAGACTGTCCATCGCTTGGGGGAATGGCCTCGAGGAAAGTTGCTATTTAAATTTGTTTATGGCAGGAACAATTGCATCTTCTGACTTCATTAGTATAATTAAATCCAGTATACATGTTAGTTTACATCAACTAACTTTGTGTTATCTTTCAAAAAAATATTTTTTACATGTATTGATTGTATGCAGTGGCACGTAGTGACATAATTGTGGAGGTGGGAGAACTACTTTCAGAAAGGACTTGGTTTTCTTCCTCCACGTGAGTTCTGGGCTCGAACTCAGGTTATCAGGCTTAGCAACAAGCACTTTTACCTAATGAGCCTTCTTGCCAGTCCTCCTGCCTACCTCCTTTCCTTCCTTGTCTCCTCCCACCCAGCTCTCTTCCTCCCCTCTTTTGAGACCAGGTTTCATGTAGCTCAGGCTGACCTGGATCTTGATTGTAGATGAGGATGACCTCTACCTTGGGATTATAGACGTGTGCTGCTGTAGCCAGTTTACATGGTGCTGGGGACCAAACCCGGGGCCTCATGTGTTTGTGGCAAGCAGACTACTGTACCTACATTTTCTGCTGTCTTTGGTTCATTTTTTTCTTCTCCTCCCACCCCACAATCTATGTACCTACAATCTATCTCTACTAGGTCATTTCTTCGTGTAGGTAGTCTCTAATTTTAAATCCTCTTGCCTCAGCCTCCCAAGTGCTACAATCTCCGGGGTGTGCAACACACCTGACACCAGCTCTTATTTTAAGTACAGAGTGTTGAAGAAATTGTTCCACCCTTCCTCACTTTGTACACTTTCTAATTGTTTAATAATTACAAATTGAAATGTCCAATTTTTTTTTAAATAGATTTTTTTTTTTGTTTGTTTTTTGAGACAGGGTTTCTCTGTGGTTTTGGAGCCTGTCCTGGAACTAGCTCTTGTAGACCAGGCTGGTCTCGAACTCACAGAGATCCGCCTGCCTCTGCCTCCCAAGTGCTGGGATTAAAGGCGTGCACCACCACCACCCGGCAATAGATTTTTATTTTGTGTGTGTTTTCCCTGCATGTGTGTAAGTGCACTGCATGTGTGCCTGGTGCCCTTGATAGCTCACAATCACCTCTAACTCCAGTTCTAAGGGATCTGATGCTCTCTTTTGGCCCCCCGTGGATTCCTGCATGCTTGTGTGCTTCTCAAAGGAGCCACAGAAGCAAAGACATACCCAAAGAAGGGAAGGCACTCCTGAAGGGGTAATCCTGATTTAACCGCCTCCTTGGCCTTTGCTGCTTTTGTCATTTGGTATCTGTGAGGGTCCCATCCCGTCCCCCCCCCTCCCCCCCGTGCCTCTCCTTCTCAAATCTGTGCCTTTTTTGCTATTCTGGCTCCCCTTGCATCTTACACCGCTTGGGGAACTGTCCTTCTGATTCAAGTTCAACTTCCTGACTTCTGTTAACATACTGTTTTGTCTCTGTTGGCTCGACAACACCCTTGTTTCACCTTTTCTTCCCTTAAGGATTTATTTGGGGGTCTGGAGAGATGGCTCAGAGGGTAAGAGCACTGGCTGCTCTTCTAGAGGTCCCGAGTTCAATTCCCAGCAACTACATGGTGGCTCACAACCATCTGTAATGAGACCTGGTGCCTTCCTTGCCAGCAGTACATTGTATGCTTAATAAACAAATCTTTAAAAAAAGGGATGTGTTTTGTTTATGTGTCTATGTGAGCATATGCCGCATGTGTGTGGGAAGAAGGTGTTACAGGAGGTTGTGAGCCCCTGATGTGGGTGCTAGAAATGAATTCAGGTTCTTTGAATGAGCTGCGGGTGCTCTTAGTTGCTAAACCAATTCTCTAGTCCCACCTTTATTTTTTTTTAAAAAAGATTTATTTGATTATGTGTATAAGTGTTTTGCTTTGCTTGCATTATGTAAGTGCACCAAGTGTGTACTTGGTGCTCTCAGAGGTCAGAGAGGGTCCTAGATCTTTGGAGTAACAGACAGTCATGATCCTCCATGTGGGTTCTGGGAATCGAACCTGGGTCTTCTCATAAGAGCAACAAATGCTCTTAACCACTGAGCCAACTTTCCAGCGACCTCCTCCCCTTATTCTTGAATAGTGTTTTCACTGACTATAGTTTGTTCCCCCCTCTTTTCACTTGAGCTGAGACCAGTTGTTTTTATCATTCTACTCATGGAGTTGAGAGCCCAGACTCATGCCTGTGTGTGTGTGTGTGTGTGGTGTGTGTGTGTGTATACTCATGCATGTGTGTGCATGAATGTGGAGGCCAGATAACTATCTTAGAGATTATCTACAGAAACGTTGCCTATCTCCTTTGAGAAAGGATCCTTTGCTGGACTGGATCTCACCAGTTAGACTCGATTGGCTGGTCAGCTAGTCTCCACCTCCTAGCTCTGGATTGTACACAGGTGCCACTATGTCCAGCAGCATTTCCCCCTGGGTTCTGGGGCCTGAACTAGGCTCCTCGTGCTCCCCCAGGTTCACCCCATCAACTAGAGTGCTAGCACTCTGTATTTATCCGGCGCCTTGAACTGTGTGTGACTAGCTTGTGATGGTTTGGGGACCATCCCTCCTCTCTTGCGCTGCCTCTGCCTCACTTTCTTTCCTCCTCCCTGAGGACCCTGGTGCTATACTCACGGGAATGCACAGCATCTCATACCTTCTTCCACATGTTTCCTGTGTGATAAACCATAACTTCTTTAGGTCTATGCTTTAGCCCATTGTTTCTTCTGTAGTGACAGAGCCCTGTAGTGACAAACCCCTGCTGTTTCTTTTATGGACGTGTGCTGTACATGCGTGTACATGTTTGTGTGTGTGCATGTGTGATCAGAGGCTACCAAATGACACTGGGTATCTTTTCTTTTTTCTTATTCTTTCTTACTCTTCTCTTCCCTTCCCTTCCCTTCCTTTCCCTTTCCCTTTATATTTCTTTTCTTTTCTTTTTTCTTTTCTTTTCTTTTTTCTTTCTTTCTTTCTTTTTTTCTTTCTTTCTTTTTGTTTTTTTGAGACAAGGTAGCTGTGGGGCCTGTCCTGGAACTAGCTCTTGTAGACCAGGCTGGCCTCAAACTCACAGAGATCCACCCATCTCTGCCTCCTGAGTGCGGGATTAAAGGTGTGCGCCAAAATCGCCTGGCTGACATTGGGTATCTTTTATGAGACTGTGCTGAACACAAATGTACAAGTTTGTGTGTGTGCATGTGTGAGCAGAGGCTACCGGATGACATTGGGTGTCTTCTTCAGTCACTCACCACCATGTTTTTTAAGTGAGACAGGGTCTCTCACTGAGTCTGGTACTCTTTGGGTTTTTTTAAAAAGGTTTTTTTAAAAAAGTTTTTTTTTAACCTTTTAAAAAATTAATATATATGGGTGTACTGCCTGCATGTACAATGTTCATAGAGGCTAGACAAGAGCTTTGGATACCTAGGATTGGAGTTACAGATGGTTATGAGCCATCATGTTGGTGCTAGGAATTGAACCAGGGTCCCCTGGAAGAGCAATCAGTGTTCTTAACCACCGAGAATGCCTCTCACTCTATCATAGGCTCAGATATCTAAACAATTGGTTCCCATTGGTGACAGTGGGGTGTGTGCTGGCTGGTGTCATGTCAACTTGTCACAAGCTAGAGTCATCAGAGAGGAAGGAGCCTCAGCCGAGGGAATGCCTCCATGAGATCCAGCTGGAAGGCATTTTCTCATTTAGTGATCAATGTGGGAGGGCCCGGCTCCTTATGGGTAGTGTCATCCCTGGGCTGATGATCCTTGGTTCTATAAGAAAGCAGATTGAGCAAGTCATGGGAAGCAAGCCAGTAAGGAGCACCCCTCTGTGGCTTCTGCATCAGCTCCTGCCTCCAAGATCCTCCTCTAAGTTCCTGCCCTGACTTCCTTCAGTGATGAACAGTGCCATGGAAGTGTAAGGTGAATAAACCCTTTCCTCCCCAACTTGCTTTTTGGTCAAGGTGCTTCACTGCAGTAATAGAAATCCTAACTGAGACAGGGTATGTGGTTACTTAAATGAGAACGTTCCCCTATAAGATCAGATGTTTGAATACTTAGTTCCCAGTTGGTGGCACTGTTTGGGTAGGTTTAGAAGGGGTGGCTTTGCTTCTGGTCATGGTGTTTTTTTTAAATTTATTTATGTATTTTTTATGTGTATAAGTGCTCCATCTGCACATATGCCTGTATTCCAGAAGAGGGCATCAGATCCTGTTATAGATGATTGTCAGCCACCATGTGGTTAGTTGCTGGGAATTGAACTCAGGGCCTCTGGAAGAGCAGCTAGTGCTCTTCACTGCTGAGCCATCTCTCCAGCCTTGGTCATGGTGTTCTATCACTACAACACCAAAGTAGTTAATATACAGTTGTCCCCTCCACCCCAGCACTGGTATTAAAGGAGCCAACCCCCAACTTTTTCTCTGGGTGCTGGGACCCAAACTCACAACTCACGCTTGTGCAGCAAGCACTTTACCCATTGAGCCATCTCCCTAGCCCCTCCCCACTGGTTCATAATTCAGGTATTTAGAGTTTGTGCGACTAAGGTTCTGGCTGTTTTTCAGTCTGCAACACTGCCTTGCTCTATGCAGACAGATATGTTGAGGTTTGTCATTTCATTTTTTTAAAGCTTGTAAATCTGAGTTGATTAAAAGCCACGTTTGAAGCCCATGTGGACTTGTTTATACAGGTTCATTTTGGTTCGAGGGAGGGAGCATCCTATTATGTAGCTCAAGCTAACCTTGAACTGGCAATTCTGCCTCATCCTCCTGAGCATTGGGAGTATAGATGTGTGGCACCATTTGCAGCTAACTAGTTATTTAGTAGCTTAGCATTCATGGTCTTTGGAAAATTCTTTGTAGGGAGGATTCTGTCACTCTAAAGATAGATGTGTCTTCCTTTGAAGAAACTTGCCACATAGAGATCCAGAGCCATGGACCACCTCCACCCAAGTCATAGCCTCCTTAGCTGAGCATGCCTCTGTACCTCGTAGATAAGGGCCTAAGGGTTGGCCTGCAAACATGGCTCTTGGTCTTGCCTTCCTTTATCCTGCAGCTCTGCTGTTACCCTGGGAAACCTTTCAAAGTCTCCTTGGGTGGAATAGAAGGGTTCAGATGCATCTCTATGTACATGGAGCTGGAGCTCTTGTTACCCTGGCTCAACGTGGGAAACATTCCCCATGCTGGGGGTCCCTACTACTGTTTCTCTTGCCTCACACAGGACTGAACCAAACTCTAAATGCACAATGCACATACTTATAAGTAGGTTTTTTTTTTTTTGCGTCGGTGCCTCATGTATCTCAGGATAGCCTCAAACTCACAGTGTAATTAAGAATGGTCTTTAAGTTTTAGCTCTCCTGCCTTCTGTTCCCAGGTTCCAGGATGATGATAATATGGTTGTTGTTAGTGTGTGTGTGTGTGTGTGAGGGAGAGAGAGGTGAGAGAGAGGTGAGAGAGAGAGAGAGAGAGAGAGAGAGAGAGAGAGAGAGAGAGAGAGAGAGAGAGACCATGCCCAACTTATGCAGTGCTGGGTTGGAGCCCACGGTCTCATGCATGCTAGGCAGGTGCTCTACCACTAAGCTACTTCCCAGTCTCTGTAAGGGGTTTGGATCCTCTGACATTCTGCTCACCTCTCTGATTTTAGGTTTGTACCTAAAAAGGAGCCTTGAGACTGGAGACATGACCCAGTGACTAAGGGCACTTAGTAGTCTTGCAGAGAATGCAAGTTTGGTTCCCAGCACTCATATCAGGCAGTTCACAACGGCCTGTAATTCCAGTTTCAGGAGATCTGATGCCTTCACATAAGCCTTGAACTTCTTACAGGATCCGAGTGTCGGTAGAAAGACCATATTCTTGAGGGGTCATATTCCAAATCATAGATAAGTAGAGAAGTAAATTGCAATTACTCTATATTAATGTGTTCATATATCACAATTCTAAATAATGACAGGAGCTTCACTTTATGGGCTTGATCTTATTTTAGATCAAATCTCTGCTTTTACTTTTTCCACAGAAGGGGGTGGGACATGGCTATCTTCTAGGATCTGTATTTTCAGGTCAGGCCTCAACAAACTGACCTGTGGCCTGAGTCCAGATCTGCTCTTGTAAATAAAGTATGAAACCTTGAAACCTTACCATTCCTACTTGTTTATATATTGTCTACTGGTCGCTGTGACTTTATTTGAGTAGTTTTAAGAGTCCAGGCGTTTGCCAGCTGACCCATTCTAGAGCTTGCCACCCCAGTTCTTGCTGGTTGGGAAAGAACTCACTTTCCTTATCAGTAATGGACTAGAAATCAGACTAATTGCTCAGGTTTAAATCCTCCTGACTGCTAACTTTTGTGACTTGGGTAAGAGGCAAGTATGCTTGTGTGTATATGATGTATTCATGGTACTTTGAATTTTTTAACCTTTGTCAGTATTTTTTTCAGTAAATTTAGTAGTTTTCTTTGTGTTGGACTTTGTGATGATTATTAATATTGTCAACTTGACAGGATCTAGAATCATCTAAGAGCCTATCTGAGTATGGGCTATACTATCCCACAGGCTAGCGTCACAGAGTAGATACAAAGGAGACTCAATCTGTGCAGTAGTGCTCATCTCTCCCTGCTTCCTGACTGCAGATGTAATGTGACCAGCCACGTCCTTCACCCTGATAGACTGTATCCCCGTAAACTGTGAGCCAAAATGAACTTCTTTCCTTAAGTTGCTTTACCAGGAACCTTTGTTACAGCATAAAGTAACTAACTGATACATTTAAATGTAGTATCCTTCTTTAGAGGCCATTTTAAATGACATTTACCCATATCTTTCCTAACCTTGGCCCTGGAGTTCAGCTCCTACAGGGTCTTGACATCACTGGCTGTGGCTCCATTGTTAGAGCTGACATGCCGTTGAGCATGGTGGCCTGTCTTTAACTCTTATGGGTGGAGGGTACAGCAACATAACTTCTACTGGCCTCGTACAAAGACGTGGGAGTGGAAACCCAGGCTGAGACACAGGAATCCAGAGAAGGTAGCTTTCGCAGCTGTGCCACATCCGTCATTATCCTTGTGGACACCACCAGGATGGGCAGGGCCAGGCTGTAGTAAGGTCAGCGGTGAAAAGTAGTCTGTAAAGCACGATGCTGTGTAGTGGTAAAGCACCATGCCGTGTTGAGGCAGGTGCCTGGGAGAGGGCTTCAAGGGGATCTGCTTGTTGCTCGCCAGAGGGCCTTAGGCTGATGGAGCCCTCTGGAGCAGGTCATGCTTCCATCTAAAAAGTGAAGGAGCACGTGGTGAACAATGCACTAGCTGTGTGTGTGTGTGTGTATGTATGTATGTATGTGTATTTTATATGTGTGTGATGTATGCACTGTGTGAGCAGGTGTAGCGGCTCAAGGAGGCATTAGGGGTTTGCCCTATAATCCTCTGCCGTATTCCTTCAAGACACATCTTCCACTGAATTCAGAGCTAGGCTGGTACCCAGCTTGCCCCAGAGACCCTCTCATCTCTGTCCCCCACAGTGCTGGAGCTATAGGTTTGTGTATGGTCACACTTGACTTTCTTTTTTTTTATATATATTTTTATTTATTTATTATGTATACAATATTCTGTCTGTGTGTATGCCTGAAGGCCAGAAGAGGGCGCCAGACCTCTTTACAGATGGTTGTGAGCCACCATGTGGTTGGTGGGAATTGAACTCAGGACCTTTGGAAGAGCAGGCAATGCTCTTAACCTCTGAGCCATCTCTCCAGCCCCACACTTGACTTTCTACATGAGTGTTGGAGATTCAAACCCAGGACCTCATGCTTGAGCAACAAGTATTCTTGCCCACTGAGCCATCTCCCTAGCCCCTTGGCCTGGCTTTTAAAGCTGCCACCAGGAAATGATAAATTCCACTCTTAGTGACCTTTCATGTTCAAAGTATGGTAGCTCCAGGGGTCTAGGAGATCCCACACTTGCAGGTGCCAAGCCTGGAAGGAGAACAGAACTTCATGCACCTCGTCTCCCTGCTTCAGTCTGCATTTCCTTTTCTCCCAACATGGAGCATACTCCCACCTCTGCCAGGGAGAAACCCAGGTCCTGTCTCAGAGTGTGGGCTTCTTGCATGGGCAGGATCATGCTTCAGGTGGAGTTCTAGTGTTCCCTGTGTGCAGGGAGTGAGGAAACACCCACAGAAAGTTCTGGTTTGTTCTGCTTAGAATGGGTCTTGGTAAACTGTTACATCCTATCACTTGTGACAGATGCCCTTTTCGTGAAGCCTGCAGCCCAGTTCAAGAGGAGCCACGGCACTGCAGGGCATCAACAACTGCTTTGGATCTTGCGCCACACAACCCAGAAGGTGCCTTTTCATGATAGGGGACCCAGGGTGCAGTTCTCGGACCCCTGAAAGGCCACATGTGGAGACAGCAGCGGCAGCACTTCATTCACCCTGGAAACCACATCACAGGATGTAGGCTCTTAGGGAGTTTAATGGCCAAACACACATTAGCACAGCAGGCAGATGTTAAGTCCATTAGTGACAAAAGGAGATCAGAGTGCTGGTGCTTCTGAAAGATGTCTTGAGTGGTCCTCCAGCCTGCAACCTGCTCACAGCATCTTCTCTGAGCCTGGGACCTGAGAGGTCGCTCACCATGGTAACCTGAGCAGAGAGAAGGATGTATGTACACCTGTTTGGATGGTGCTTCTCAGGCCTGTCCACATAGCTAGGATCCATGATGCAAGTGAGCGTCCATCTGCCCTGCATCTCTTCCCAAGGGACGCCACAGACAGTTGATTAACATAGGCACAGAGAGGGGAAGGCTACGTATAGCCTGTGCAGAAACAGCTTTCCAGAAATGGAAACCTGTGCATCAGGAAGGAGGAGGGGAGGGAGCACCATTTACACAGCCATGAAGTCGTCCTGTGTGACTGCTTAAAGGTTGCCCATGTTCCCACCCATGACACCCGACCACCCCCACCCCACCCCACCCGGCTCTGCAAGTAACATTAGTAAACTCATCTGGGGAACTGAACTTTGGTTTGTCATTGCAATCTTAGGAGGAACTGGGTGAATGTTGCCTAGCCCCAACCGGGGTGAAATTCTGTACTTTTTTTTCCTAATCACCAGCTCAGTCACATAGCAGACATGCTATAACTCCAACCCTCACAGTTCTGAGACAAGCAGGCAGCAGCTATCAGCCAGGGGAGGGAGGAGCCAAGTGCCTCCCACTCACCTGAACCTCTGATGAATGCTAAGTGCACCTCACACTCACAGTGAACCACAATGATTTATTTCCCGCACTAACAGCTGTTTTATTTTTGATTATGTGTCTGAGCAGTCTCTGTGCATGTGTGAGTACGGATGCCCCTGGAGGTGCAGAAGAGAGCTTGGGGTCCTTTGTTGTTGAGCCACCAGAGTTGTGAGCCTCTGGACACGGGACCAGCGTGTGCTCTTGACTGCTGAGCCACCTCTCCACCCCCACTATTCTCAAAACCGTACCCTGTTCCGGGCACTAAACCACTTTCACTTTTCTCATGCTGTCTCTGTGCTGCATTCTCTCTCTAACTCCCCTTCACTCCTCCCTCTCTCTCTCTGCTCTCTGAACTGCTCTTTACAACCTGGAGCCCTCCCAACTCTTTACAAGAAGCTACATGTGAGACCGGTCCACCCCGATTCTTACGTGTTCTGCCTCGTGGATTTAAGCTTTGTTTTGCTCTCCTCCCCAGGTTTACCTCGCTGCTTGTTTCCTCTCTTGGGTTAGAGGCTTCATTACTTTCTTCCTTGTTTAATGACAAAACCTCACAGAGCGATGGGAACAAATGGTTTGGTTACACCCCCCAAGTTTCTCTACCTGAGTTTCAGCCCCCATTATGTTCTGAATAGCCTATAATTGCCGTTTTCTTCCTTTTGATTTGAGTGATTAGGAAACAAGTTTCCAAGTGATTGTTTTTCTGTTTTCCTTTTTGTTTGACATTTCTGCCTTTATTGCGTTGCAGATAATGCAGCCTGGCAAACAAGGGCTTCTCCGACTCCCAGAACCTTAGCAGTGTTGGTCACTTTGAACCCAGGAAGCCAGTGCTTATTTTTGTTTGCAACATGGGGATGTCTATGTTTTAATTTTTAGAGTGGTCTTAAATTATTTATTTAATGTGTGGGCACACATGAAGCCTTTGCTCTCTCTTTCCACCGTGTGGGTCCTAGAGATTGAAGTCAGGCTGTTAGGCGTTGTGCCAGGAACCATGAACCATCTTGCTGGGCTTGTTTTTAAACGTTCATAGTCCTCATTTTGTTTTCAGTTACCCCTCCCCCCTTCTCTGCTTGTCTCTCTTCCATTATGGCAAATGAAATTGTTTTTTTTTTTTTTTTTTCCATGTACTGTGGGAACTCAAGTTGCTATTTTTTGCTGTTGTTTCTGTGGTGCTTGGTTTCAAACTGAGGACATCGATCGCTGGGCAAGAGCTACCGTCCAGCTTAACTGCATACCCAGCCCCTCGAGGTTCTCTTTTAGTCCATTATTTTCATAAATACATTTAATCAAGGTGGCACAAAATAGGAGGGGCGAAAAGATGGTGGTACTAAAAGATCTGAAGTTTAGAAAACACTGATTATGCTCTGTTCGTGAAGGAAAGGTCATTGCAGCATTAGAGACTGAAACAAGGAGGTCTGAGGGACACCCCCCACCCCAACCCACCCCCGTGCGCGCGGACATGGCGATGAGGGTGTCACTAGCCGGTAGGCGGCGCACGTGGCTGGCGTCAATCTGGGAAGCCTGCTGCTGTTACACAGCGGAGTACCATGAGAGGGCAGCACCTCCCTGGCCTCTGTTGCCAGGTGGCCTCTGTTGTGGGCGGGAGATCAGCCCAATAGGGAGGGGTTCGTTCAGTGGGACAGATGCTTAAGGATCTTCTGACTGGCATCTGGGACACATCTCCCTTCAAAATTCCTTGGACATCGGACAGTGGTAGTGTGTGTGTGTGTGTGTGTGTAAGAGGGCAGGGGCTAAATTCATTCAATCAGTATCTTGGAAGCTGCAAGTGGGCAGAGTGGGCAGCTTGGGGGTTTGGATAGCAAAGTCTTGACAGTTTGGAAAACAGTACTTCAGGGGCCAGGAGAGGTGAGCTGAATCCTCAGGGCCCAGGTCAGTAGAACTTGTGTGTGTGTGTGTGTGTGTGTGTGTGTGTGTGTGTGTGTGTGTTTGGGGGCAGATGAGTAAGGTTGTATGGGTGTGTATATATACGTTTGTGTGGGTGTGGACCTGTGAGTGAGGAGGCCAGAGGCTGAGGTCGGTGGTCTTCTTATACCCCTGGGTGATCGTGTTTGCCTGATGAGCACTTCATTGACTGTGCCATCTCCCCAGCCCCATCAAACCCTTCACATCCTCTCTGCTGTGGTGGGCAAGATGCAACCTTTCTGCCCATCTCAAGCCCATTTTTCTGTGTGTCTAGAACCATAAAATAGCAAAGATGCATTTAATGTGAAATTGGAATCTGCAGCAACTGCCTTGAAGATGCTGCTTGCTACAGGGAACTATGTGACCGAGAGTTATGGTCGGACTGAGATTCGCTAGGCACTCAGAGCATTTTAGAAATGAACATCTCACGTGCAAAGGCCCTGAGGTAGGAGTGAGCTTGTTCTATACAGGAAAGTGCAAACAGGCAGCATGGCTGAGGCAGGAGAAAGCGGGCAGCCGCTGGAGCTGAGTAGCAGCTGGGGGCTGGGATCCTTCAGAATATCAAACGGAAGCAAAATGCCTGTCTTGTAAAGAGGATTTGGAGCCATGTGGACTTGAAGCATCGTGGTGCTCAGCCCACAGACTGGAAACGGGAATGGGATGTGGCAGAGCTGGGGGTGCATCTAGGAGGCAGCGTAGCTAAAGACCAAACCAGGGAAGGCAGAAGGCAGGTGCAGGACCAGCTGGCAGCATTCTCTAGGCAGGGCGAAAGCTACGGTTTAGTGTCCGTCTCTCGCTGGAAACACAGTGCAACTGGAGAACATATTGTTTTCTTTAACTAGGCCACGATGACTAATTATTAGACTCACTTCAAAAGGTTACTTTGCACAGGCATGCGATTGGGGGGGAGGAGAGTTGGAACCCCAATTCATTCCGAAACCCCGGTAGAGAGAACTCGTGTGTGGTTTCTGAGCGTAATGACTGTGAACGTTCTCTTTAACTCAGCTGTGGCCACAGGCGTGACACAAAAACAGAGCTCTGCATCAGCTCCCTGGAGCATCTGGGGCAGCACATGGCAGAGCTGCGAGATCTCTGCCCGGCTGGACAGGGGTGTGACTGGGAGCCAGCGCCGGGAAGGTGGGGTACCAGACCTGGAGCCGGGGAGCTGTTGCTAGGTGTGGCTTTGTCCCATAGCAACCACATCCCTCTGGCCCAGGTCATCTAACCTTCAAAGGCCTCTCAGGTTTTTTGCTCAGTGACATTCATGACATTCGTGGGACATCTGGATGGCACCTTCAGCTTTCTGGACTGTTGTTTTCTTTTGGTCCCATTAGCGTTCTCTCAGGGACCGCCTCAGGCTATATGCCATCCCTTTCTTTGAAATCTAGTGACTTTAATTCCTGTAGTCCGGACCACCCCACTGAGACAAACCTGCTTCCTTCCCTAGAGGGGTGGGACAGTGGTCTGCTCTGGTTATGTGTGAAGCCATTGTGGTCCAGTGTGGGGATGCAAGCCCCCAGGGGTTCCATATAGGAATGTACAAGCACATTAGATCTAACTGGGGGACGCAGCTGGTCTGATTCCCTATAGGCACAAGGTATCCTGGAGGCTCCTGACCCCCTCAGCTTTGCTTCATGATGTTAGTGTCAGGGCCCAAGATGTCAGACACTTAGCCAGCCATGGCCACATTTCTTCCTCCCTTGACGGTGTGAAGTTGACAGTCATTCCCGCCTGAGGAACAGAGAGGCTCAGACAGTTTTCCAAGGCCACACAGTAAGCAGGGTGGAGATGGCCCCGCTGCTCAAGCCTGGCTATGCCTGCCCCTTCCCCAGCCTTGCAGACAGACTCCACCTCCTCATTTAGTGTTCACAACAGTAGCAAGGCAGAAACAAGCACCAAGTGGTAGGGACCGCTTGCTGGAAAATTATAGTTATTTATGTGCACGTACCCGTGAACACATGTATGTTATGGCACATGCTGGGAGGCCAGAGGACAGTTTTTGAGAGTCTGTCCACTCCCTCTACCATGCAGATCTCAGAGATTGGACTTAGGTTGTTAGGCTGGGCAGCAGTTGCCTTTACTTGCTGAGTCATTTTGCTGGCCTGTCGGAGGCTTCTTCACACAGCAGAAGGGAGACTGGCACCCTCCCCTGGCCCCTCGGCCTTGTCTGGAAGGCAGGAGGTCTCACTGCCCACCTGGCTGCTTTAACTTTCAGTGCGCCTCCTCCTGCAGCAGGTCTCCATGGTGGGCTACTTCCTGTCTTCACAGGGAGTGGCAAACCCCCGATGCAGGGCTCTGGCCACATGCAGCGAGTCGCTGTGGTAATCTTGGAAGCACCTAATTGCTAGAGCGCTGGCCTTAGACCTGAGCCAGGCTAGAGCCAGGCTAGAGCCAGGGGTACTGATGTGTTGGAAAACATTGCTGGTTGGTCAGAGGAAGGAGGACCCCACACTGGTGCCTATTCTGAGCTGCCAGAGGATGCTGCCTGTCCGCCATCTGAGTCTGTGGTGCTAGGTAGTAGCATTTGGATGGAACCCTTTCCTCCAAATGGCAGGAGGGTCAGTTACCACATCAGAGGTTACATTTCCCAGCTGCTGCTTAGCCCTGAGATGAGAACAGGCTGAAACTGAACATGATCCACGGTTCATCACCATTGGTGATGCGCTTAGGACCATTCCTGCATCATTTCGTTGAGCATGAGAGGATCAATGTAAGTACAAGATTCTTGCTCCCAAGTAGGAGTGTGAAGATCCCTAGACGTGCAAATTCAAATCTGCAGATTATTTTCCAAACCTGACCATTTTCCACCACCTTCTCACCACAGGAGAGTATAGTCTCAGCTCAGCTCAGGATGGAGGCCCCCAAGGGGCTTTAACTCATGTGTATGTGTGTGTGTATGTGTTTATGGGCATGTGTTTGTGTGTGTGTGCTCAAGGGTGCATGTGTGTGTGTTCATGGGTGCATGTGTGTGTCCATGAGTGCATGGGTGTGAATGTTCATGGATGTGTGTGTGTGTCCATGGGTGCATGGGTATGTGGGATTCTTCCTTAATTGTTATTTAAACCTAATTAAAGAAGATTTACTTAAAAATTTATTTCTAATTGTGTGTGTATGTGTGTATGATTACATGCAGGGGCCAGGGAGGCTGAAGATGTTGGAGCCTCCTGCAGCTGAGGTTACTGGTGGTTGTGAACTGCTAGGCCTGGGCACTAGGAACTGAACTCAGGTTCTCTGCAAATGATTCACTTTTACCCATGAGCCATCTCTCCATCCACTTCACCTTATTCTTTAAGACAGGGTCTCTTGATGAACCTGGAGCTTTCCGATTTGGCTAGCCTTGCTGGCCAGTGAGCACTAAGTATAGTCCGATCTCTAATTCCCAGTGCAGGGTCACAGTCACATGCAACTGTGTCCAGTTTTTCCTTCCCTCCCTCCCTTCTTCCTCCCCCCACCCCCGCTTTCTTAAAATGTGTATTGGTTTTTTGTCTGCATGCATGGCTGTACACACTGTGTGTGCAGTGCCTGCAGAGGCCAGAAGAGGGCGTCACATCTCTTGGAACTGGATAATGGTGAGCCACCTGACATGGGTCATGGGACTTGAACCTAGGTCTTCTGGAAGAGTAGTCAGTGTGCTGAGGCATCTCTCAGCCCTGTATCCAGCTTTGCACGTGAGTGTAGGCGATCATTTTCTACTTTTAGAACTCAGAGGCCGGGCGGTGGTGGCGCACGCCTTTAATCCCAGCACTCGGGAGGCAGAGGCAGGCGGATCTCTGTGAGTTCGAGACCAGCCTGGTCTACAAGAGCTAGTTCCAGGACAGGCTCCAAAACCACAGAGAAACCCTGTCTCGAAAAACCAAAAAAAAAAAAAAAAAAAAAAAGGACTCAGAAAGGCTCTCTCCTCCAGCCCTCATGCTCTGTGTACTTTCTTCCAGACTTTGGGCTGAGTCCTTTAGGCCCCTCCTTCCATATCTGGATTTTGACTGCCACTCATCTGTATTTAGTACCCAGAGTTTTGCTTTTTCTTGGAAAACCATGTCTTTCATAGATAAGATTTGGCCTTGCAAGTTTAACTTTTGCATTTGAGATGCATTCGCATGGCCTACCCTGGTTTCATGCCTGTTGGTGGCAGGGCCCACAGTGTAGATGCGCTGTGTTTAGCTTATACAGTCCCCAGGTAAAGGTTATTGCCCAGTCTGAGGTGTGAATTAAGCTGTTATAACATTTGCATGCAAGGTTTCGTATGGGCATGAGTTTTATTTCCTCCTGCGTGGGTATCCACGGTAGGGGTTGCAAGCTGGTGGGGTAGATGGTCAAAGTTTATAAGAAACCGCCACGCCACTTTCCTAGCAGCCGGAACAGCCTGCACCCCCAGCAGTGCACAGGTGAGCGCTCCAGCAGCTCTGTGCCCTTGCTAACTCCTGTATGGGAGCATGGTACAGCATGAACTGGGATCTCAGCTGCTCAAGAGGCTGAGGCAGGGTGAATTCTACCGTGCACACCAAGGGCAGCTTGGCCTCTACAGCAAGGTTTTGTCTTGGAAAACCATTCTAGTAGGTATGTGAGTATCCAACATGGCTTTTATTTGAGTTTCCTTGAGAATCATATTTTTTGTAAACATTAATTTCATTTTGTGTGGATGTGTGTGGACACATGTCGTGGTATTTGTGTAGAGGTTAGAAGACAACTTTTGAGATTCAGTTTTCTCCTTCCATCATGTGGGTTCCAGGGATCAAACTAAGGCATTAGGCTTGGCAGTAAGTACCTTTATCTGCTGATCAGCTATTCTATTTTTAAAGATTTGTTTATTTCTATTTTACGTACATTTGTGTATTGCCTGCATTTATGTCTATGTGAGGGTGCCAGATTCTCTGAAACTGGAGTTACAGACAGTTGTGAGCTGCCATGTGGGCACTGGGAACTGAACTCAGGTCCTTTGGAAGAGCAGCCAGTGCTCTTAACCGCTGACCGTCTCTGCAACCTCTGCTGAGCAATCTTTTTTTTTTTTTTTTTTTTTTTTTTGGTTTTTTGAGACAGGGTTTCTCTGTGGCTTTGGAGCCTGTCCTGGAACTAGCTCTGTAGACCAGGCTGGTCTCGAACTCATAGAGATCCGCCTGCCTCTGCCTCCCGAGTGCTGGGATTAAAGGCGTGCGCCACCACCGCCCGGCTTCTGCTGAGCAATCTTAACAGCCCAGAGAACACATTTTAATTTCGCATGTTTGAGATAGGTTTGCTTATGTAGCCCAGGCTTGCCTCACAAGTTCCCTGCCTCAGCTTCCTTCCTTCCTTGTTGCTGTGATAAAAACACAATTAAGGGACAATTAACCCTGGTTCACATTTCAAGGCTACAGTTCAAGTTCGTCATGACCATCATGCCCACACCTGGAAGCATGCAGGTCACTCAGCTCCCTACCCCCATTTCCATAGCCCAGGGTCTGAGCCAGGGAAAGGTGCTGCCCACAGTGGGCCGGTCTTCCCTCCCAAATGAGCACAGTCAAAATGACACTGCAGAGGTCGCACGCTAGGCCTTCTCCTAGGTGGTTCTTGTCAAGCTGGCGCTAACAGCAGCCATTACAGTGGTGCACCGAGTTTCTGCTACAGTAGCATCTTCCGCTCTCATCCATGCCTGTGCTTCCTCCATTGTTGACGTGCCTTTGTGTGTCAACAGCTGTGATTTCTGTAAACATGATTCATTTCCGGTAGGGCCCATTCCACTCCTACATTTGTAGGTCATGTTCTTGTCTGCCTGTTTTCTTTTGTTGAGGCTGGGCTCATGCTTACCATGAAACTGAGAATAATCTAGAACTTCTGATCTTGCTGCTTACACCCCCGAGTGTTGGGATTATAGACATTTACCACTGTGCCTAGTTTTGTTTGGGAACCGAGTGACGACATTGCTGGCAATCATTTGTCCTCAGTGTGTAACATTGTCTGGGTCTCAGCAGCCTTTTCTGGCTATGCCATCTGTCCAGCCTCGACCCTCACCCATGTGTGTCTTTTGAACTTTTAGTGTCTGAGACAGGTGTGAGGATAGTGGTTTAAGGCTTTTGACCTGTGTTCTGAATGTTTTCTCTTCAGCTCAGGGTCATGGTGGGAGAAAGACCAGAAGGTGGAGAAACTTCTGGGTCTCATCTGCTGCTGTCTCCCATTGCTGTGATAGAATATTCTGGTAATCTGAGATCACAGTTCAAGGGTATAGTCCCTCTTGGTGGAAAGTCGAGGAGCTTGAAGTATTCCCGTTTGGGGAGCGGCCAGCACGCATGTTTGTGCTTAGCTAGCTTTCTCTTCGAGCCCAGGGATGACACACACCTTCTTCCTGCCTCAGTTAACCTAATCAAGGCAATTCCTCACAGCGGTGCCTGGAAGCTTGCTGTCTAAGTGATTGCAGCTTCCCTGGCATTGATAGCCACACTGATCACCACAGACCCTTCACAGTCTTCAGAGGGATGGCAGCTCCTTCTCACCTCCGGGATCTGGTGAATGTGTTACATTGGGGTTCTGTTTCCCTGATTGAAGGAAAGCTTCTCTCTAGAATGTGGGTAGTCAGGACCCCTTGCCCCAGCCTTCTCAGGCATGTGCCCAAGAAGAAAAGCCCTGCTTTACATCCCCAAAGCAATCAGTATAGGTACTGGGTGTCTGTCACCCATGGGATGACTGATGGCTGAGCCAGGCTGGGTGATGGAAGGAACAGGACAAGGACCACATAGCCTGGAGCTTGCCTGGGTCCTTAGCATTGGATGAGAGGAAGCAGGAGGGGCCAGAGTAGGCAGCCTAGCATGCAGATGGGAATGTGGTGGTGGACAAGTACCTCAGGGACTGGTTACCCCCAACCTCCATCAGGGTGGCTTCAAAATCTGTGTGTAGCTGAGGATGACCTTGAGCTCCTTGATGCCCCTGCACGCGCCTCCATGCTGGGGCCACAGGCACGTGCCATGGCTCTGTTTATTACGTACTGGCTCTGGAGGTCCAGCCCAGAGTCTAGTGCATGCTAGCAAGCACTCTACCGACTGAACTACATCAAGAGGGCCCTCGCACCCCCAGCTGCCTTGTGGACATGTGCCAGTATCCAAACAAAGCCTGTGGTTGAGGATCAGGAAGGGTCTGGCCAGTGGGTTAAAAGTCTGCTTCCATTAAAAGGTCATGTTGCGTGGGACCATCTCTGGATGTTTCGAGAGAGAGAGCGAGGGATGGGAAGGCATATGATTGACTCATATGCACATTTATTGCATCCATGCTGCCTGTCAAGGCTTGAGAGATGCACTCTTTGTCTAATTAGCCATTGTGGCTATGTCTCCATGGTGACTTTTATGTCAGTGCTCACAATAGACACGCGTGCGTCCATTAGAGGGACATAGTCACCAAATGTAAGCAATGGGCCCAGGATGAAGTGGCCTTTTACAGCACAGGCATTGAGCTGCTTTGGAAGGTACTGGAAGACAGCAGAAGGATGGCTGTCAGGGGTGTGAAACCTGGGAAGATGGGGTACTCACCCCACCCCCATGATAGGAACTTCAGTGGGAAAGAGTCATTCGTTATTTTCTGGACAGATACCAAATATATTTTTAGTGAAGGAGCCAGGAAGGTGTTAAAAACTGGTTCTGGAGAAAAGCCGGACCACAGACCTTGAGTGTAAACATCTGAGAGTGAGGAAAACAGGGCACAGTGGTACACCCCTATAATCACAGAACCCTGGAGATGGTCAAATGTTCAGCGCCAGTCTTGGTTATATGTCAGTTCCAGGCTATCCCAACCTACAGGAAAAAGCCCTTAAAAATACACAAGTTGGTTAATAGATTGAAAACTCAGGAGAGTCGACAAGATTTAGCCTTTGGTTTTGATTTCTTTAGTATTAGAGATTGAACTCAGGACTTTGCACTTGACGGATAGGAATTTTACCTCTGAGCTGTAACCCGTGCCCAAGGTTTTTGTCTTTCGTTAAAAAACGAAGCAAGAATGTGACGAGCAAGGACTGTCTAGTCCACTCAGTGGGTGTTCTGACGGAGGTGACTGTCAACCGAGGACTCCATGAGACTGGGCCACCAGACCTGGGCCTCTTGGGGGACTGGGCATGGGGGTTCAGTCTATGGAGTCTGTCTCACTCTTGTCTAGTGTCTTCGGGACCTGCAAAAGGCCCAGGGTGTGATCAGCACATCACGAACTGTGGGGCTTGGGAAGTGAAGGGGGATTTCCCAGGAGGGCAGAGACCGATACCAAAGCCGAACTACAGGCCACCAGCTCTGCTGTGGGCCGAGAGTCCGGCCCCTTATGAGACACTTCGGCGGCCCTTTCTGCTGAAGGATAAGCTGCAAAGGCCTTTTGTGTTGCCTTGGCTGCTTTGTCTGCTGGGCTCACAGGACTGGTCAGACCCCAGCTCGCTCGCCAGGCTCAGACTCAACACGGGTTAGAAAAGTCCTCCAAACAGGAATTCTCAGGCCCACAGCCTGGCAGTCAGATCAGAGGAACTCTATTCGCAAGACACCTACCTGGAGGCCGCTTAACCTGGGCTCAGCAAGCAAGCCACAGAGGTGACGTTGTTTTGAAGCACACAAGCCGACTACCCCTCACGTGTAGCCGTCTTCTCTCGTTTTCTGTGTAAGGGGGAATGAAAATTAAAGGAAGATCTGGCATGGCTGCTATGGTGAGGTGGGGATTGGGTCAAATACAAGACAGTAAAGAGGCCAGTACAGCCCGCTGGGAGCATTTGCTGCTGCATCTCAGAGCTCTCTATCCCCCTTTGGCCTAGTTTAGCAATTGACTGTCTGGTGAGCCTGTGGTCATCTAAGAGAGAGAGGTTCCCAACAATGCCAGGATCTTTGGGGCCAGCAGGTTCTGGGTTCAGTTCCCACTCAATGTCTGTAATGCCCCAGGCAAATCACTTTGATTGCATTTTAGGGTATTGGTAGGGTTCTAGGAGTTTATAGGTCACATATAATTTCTCATAAAATACTGGCTGCTATGGAGAAGAGATAACTCAGTGTGTGCTTGCTAAGCAAGCCTGAACACCTGACCCCAGTACCCACATAAAAAATCCAATGCAGCAGTGCACACCTGTAATCCTACTACTTGGAAAGCAGAGACAGGAGACTCTTGGGGCCCCCCAGCCTCATGTATTTTTTTTAAGACATCCATTTCTTATTTTATGCAAATGGGTCCTTTTACCTGCTTGTATGTCTGCACCATGTGCATGCAGTGCTGGTGGAAGCCAGCAGAGGGTATTGGAACTGGAGCTACAGACAGTTGTCTGTGGGGATGCTGGGAGCAGAACCTGCGTCCTCTGCAAGAACATCCAGTGCTCTTAACCACTGAGCCGTCTCTGCAACCCCCTTCTGTGTTTTTAAAAATCATATCATACTTAATGAGAAGCTGAAGATGTTAGCTGTTATAATCTTACAGTTCTAGGCAGCCCTGTCCCCAGATCTGTTGTCATTATCAATCTTCACGTCCCTCCTGGTCTACACTGAATGACAGTGGCAATCCCTTCCTTATAGAATGCTTGCAGCACCCTCACTGCCCATTCAGCAGGCACTGCTGTGGCACCTACGGGGCCCAGCACCGTCATAGGCCATGTCAGGGCAGCAGAGAGCCAAACAAGGAAACTACAGGCAAGCACAGGGTGAGAGATGAGGTAGGGCATCTCTTCGAGGCAACTGTGAGACTCAGGCCACCCTCTCATTCATAAGACAGAATCCTGGACCTGTCTCCATCTCCACATGGGGATGCTTTGGGCTTGCTTATGGGATTGTCTTCAATCTGACTCTGTAAGTCATTAGCTGCACTGGTTTTGAAATCTTGTCTTGAACAGTGCCTGGCTGGTGAAGGCTGATGAGTGAAAAACTGCCAAGGCCTATCTTTTCTAGACTTTCTGGGCATAGCAAATTGTGAATTAGAGCGAACCACTTTTCCCAAGCTGCAGCATGGAGGATCCAGGGATGGCGAGCCCAGCAAAGAATTGCTTTCTCCCTCCTGCTCTGAGAAGTGGGGATTCCAGGCCCTGAGCCCTGCAGGCAGGAAAGCGTTAAGAGAGAAATGTGCATTTCCACTGAACAAGAAAATCAACTTAGAAAAGAAATGTGTATTGGAAAATATCTATTTGCCTGCAAAATAATGTAAAAATAATGAGCTCCCATTCCCCTTTGATGTGCAGCGCACGCTTTTAAGGAAAGATTCTGCATTTCTGAGATACTGGGCCTGCCGTGTAATGAAGTGGTTGTTATGGCAACAGCTTTCAAAAGCAAGTATTTTTCTGAGAGATGTGCTCCACACAGCCAGCGTGAGAGAGGAAAACATGAAAACAGAGACGGGGACGAGCTAAACAGAAGGTATCAGCCGCAGAGAGCATTCGCTCGGGTTCAGATGTGCCCACTCCAGCCCCCACCACCCTGGCCTAGCTTGCAGCCCTGCAGAGAAAGCCATCCTTGCACCCCCATCTGAAAGGGGCCCTAGAGGGATGGGGGAGGGAGTCCATCATTGGTCCCACTCAGTGGTCCTCTCCTTCCCTGCTGGCCCCAACCTCAGCCTCACCCACTCCCGGGCTTACTCCCAGCTCCTTTGCTCAAAGAGCATGAGAGGCAGCCCCCAGCCCCCATTCCCTCTGGAGCCCTGATTCCTCACCGGCATTCAGGTCTCCTGCCCTCTGGGGATCCTGAAGGTTCTGCCAAGCAGGCATAGCATGGAGAGCTGGGGTCAGGAGCCCCTTTTAACCTGTTTGACAACTGTGCATGCCTTGCCAATGCCTGGCCAGTGGAAGCCATTGGCCCCATTTGTAGATGCTACTGAGGTTAAGCAAGAAGACCATATCTGCCAGCCAGCAGGAGCAGGCTCTGCCTTCCTGTTCCTGTTCATGCCAAGGTGTCACCAGGTTTTGTAAGGACTCATCCACGGACGCCTTGACCATGATGTCACAACATGCCACCTCTTGACATGAGACCCCTTGACATGTTCTTACTACCTTCTAGAGAGTCTGGACTGAGCAGATCTGTGTGGGGCAGGGGACTGCCTGGAATGAAAGTGTCCTGGGGACAGTGTCCCCCTGGTTCTCTATGCTCCGTTCTCTGGAGCCCAGGATAGAGAATGCACCTGGGAATTCTAGGCACACGAGAGGACCTTTAGGACACAGACAGTTCTGGAAGGTTCTAGTGGTTTCTGGACAGGTTTTTGGAGGCTCTCAAGGCCACCCAGCTAGTCCTTTTCCCAAGTCTGGAAAACTTTCGGGGATCAGGCATATGTGACATCAGAGGAGAGGGGTCCTGGAGTGTGAAACGTGGATTGTATACATGTGTGTGAAGCCCCATGGGAGGCAGTCAGGGGCCACACAGGTTTTGTATGTCAGGGTGAGGGGGATAGGCGTGCCTACAGCTTTAGAGCACTTGTTCTCTCCCTGGTCACATGTTCGTGTGTGTGTGAGTGTGTGTGTGTGTGTGTGTATGTATATGTGAAGGACTTTCTATGAGGGGCATGTGTATTTCTCATGCGTGCATGAGGGTGTGTGTACATGCGCACGTGCACCTGGATGTGGTACAGAGTGTACACGCACACGTGGGGCCAAATGAGCGTGAGGGGGCGTGCAGCTGTGAGCTACAAAAAGCGCTCCTGAGAACGTGTGCATTGGATGTGCCCAGGGAATGTGGGGTGTGAGCCTGCAGCTGCATCTTTCAGCACAGGAAATCAGGCATGTGCTGGCTGGATTGGGAGACACAGGGACTATGCTGTTGCCCTGGCCTCTGGATCATAAAACATAAGACTTAAAGCTAGAAGCAGCCTTTGAAGTCTTCCCCTTCCTTATAGCAGGAACAAACAAACAAACAAAAAACAGCATTAAGATGCTCCCAACCTGACACAGCCAACTCGGGATCAAGTTGGAAGTTGCCTTGAATCTAGGTTGAATGGATCCCCACCTCCTACCACTGGCTCCCATGTACCCTGAGGAAGAGAGGGGGTTAAGCACAGAATGATGTGTATCAGGCAACAAGCATCATAAAATTTAATTCTTAACATTATTGGGGGACTTAAAAAATGGGAACTTCTCTGTGCCAATTAGTTGATTGACTATCATTGGTTTCTGGGGTAGAGAAATTTGATCTTGGGGTGAATGAACCTGTTTCTCAGGGAAAAGGAGCCGTGCTATGGAAAAAGAAATTCAATTAAGTGTCAGGCTGCTGAGTGACAGACTGCTTTTGATAGGACTTTTAGCTTAATTGCTTGTATCTCATCAAGAGATCTATTTGTTCAGGGCATTCTTCACGCTCCGGTCCGGGGAGTGTCTGGGTGGCTGCTGGCTATTTTCTGTATTGACTAAGAACTCTGAAGGTGGCTCTTGAAGAATTGCCTGGAACCTTAGTGACAGGTATGGTCCTGGCTTTAGACTCACAACCCTGCCCCCTGCCCTCTCCTATTATAGCAGAAGCTGGTGAGTGTTTTCCTCTAGGGAGAAAACTCTAAATTTGAGTTTTAGTTTTTTAAAGGGATTGGAGCCCCAGAGAAACAGTCAGCCAGGTCAATGACTTGTTTTTGTTTTTCTTCCTCACGAGAGTGGGTTTAAATGCATGTACACTGGTAATATCGGATATGGAGGTGATCCAGGAGCTGGCGTTGCTGCATTAAAAACAAAAACAAACAACGCCAGCAACAAAAACAGCTTTCAAAATAAATGTCCTTTGAAAATAAAGCCATTCCTTTAAGATTTAAATTAATACAAGACATGATTAGACTATACCCACGGTGGGCTTCGTGTTCTCTGGCATTTTATTGCCCCTCTGTGGTAGACCGTCATTCATGGCTCTCCTTTCCTCTGCTTTCTTCTTTCCTCCTCTGGCTTCTTTTTCTCCTACCTTCCTCCCATCCCCTGCCTGGTACAGATGTTGGTTTCTAATGTACTCCAACTACATGTAGCCACACTATGGTAGAAGCTTAAACTAAACCTCGGTCCAAATATTAACTCTTTGCAAACTGGAGGACACTACAGATCAAGGCTACTTTATTTATTTGCTTTTGGCCATTTTTTTTTTTTTGTACATGGTTGCCTCCATCCATCTTTTATTTTTTATTTATTTATTTATTTATTTATTTATTTATTTATTTAAATTTTCGAGACAGGGTTTCTCCGTAGCTTTCGGTTCCCGTCCTGGAACTAGCTCTTGTAGACCAGGCTGGCCTCGAACTCACAGAGATCCACCTGCCTCTGCCTCCCGAGTGCTGGGATTAAAGGCATGCTACACCACCGCCCGGCTCATCCATCTTTTATTATGCAACCATCTGCCTGAATATCCAGATGTCCATCTATCCATCCGCGTGCCCATCCATCCACCAGTCCCATCTCTGTTGGCTAATCTTGATTGTCAGCTTGACTTTCAAATCTCAAGTGAAGAATCACCTCCATCAGATTGGCCTGTGTGCGTGTTAGCGGGACATTTTCTTGATGACTGACTGATAGAGGAGGGCCCAGCCCACTATGGGTAATCCTATCTCTAGGCTAATGGGCCTGGGCAGAACTATGGAGGAAGTCAGTAATCAGCACTCTGCCATGGCCCCTGCTTCAGATTCTGCTCCAGGTCCCTGCCTTAGTTTCCCATGGTGATAGACTGTAGCCTGTAACACAAAATAAACTCTTTCCCCCCCAAGTTGATTTGGTTATGGTGTTTATCACAGCAGCAGAAAGCACCTCACCTCCTCACCCATCTATCTACCATCTGTCCATTGTTCACCCACCCATCCATCCATCCATCCATCCATCCATCCATCCATCCATCCATCTTAACCTACTCGTTAACTAAGTAAGTCCATCCTTCAACTTACCTCACCTACCATGTATCCATCTGTTTATCCATCCATCCATCTCATCTACTTACCCATCTATCCATCTATCCATCTGTCCATCCATCCACCCATCTATCCATCTATGCATGTATGCGTATATTCATCCACCTAACATACATTAATTAATACTAAACATTCCGTGTGTTCTGAGTCTGGTATGCAGCCCCCCCACCCCCCCGTCATGACAAAACTGACCAGAGCTGCCCCTTGCCCTTAAGGAATTGAAAGCTGAGTGGAACAGACACCTTGCCCCTGTCTCATGTTCAAGGACTGTCCTGGACATCATCTCATTTGATGACCATGGTCAGTATTGTTATCAGAGGTTAACAATTGATATTAAGACTCAGAGAGGTTAAATGAATTGCCTGAGGTCACACAGCTGCCTGTCCATTCAGTTGTCTGTCCAAATGATAAGGGCCGATATTCAGCTTACATGCTCAGATCCAGCCAGAATGTCAAGGTGAAAATGAATTTTCAAATCTGTCCTTCAGAAATAAGCTTTCTTAAAAAAAAAAAATGAAAAGAAAGGGAAGGGAAGAATAGGGAAAGTTATTTTTCCATCTTGCTTAGATGGGGACAGTTTTGAATTTATTTTTTCAGATTGAACAATCGTTCCTCAAATGGATAGTGATAGGTGATCTAAAAAATAATCTTTAAAAACGTTGCCGGGTTGGGCATTTCCTCCAGGTGACATAACTCAGTGTGACAGAATGCATTTAAATTCACAGAATAGAAACAGCCAGGATGCAGCACGGACAGTGTGCGTGTGGGCTGCTGGCTTGGCTCCTTAACCCTCTCCACTCGCCAGCCTCTCCCTTCTAAAGGCCCACTGTGGGGGCGGCAGGCAACTCTCACGCCCCTCGCCTCACCTGCCTGTGCAGGCACTGATGGAGCCTTGGGTGGCTCTGTTTGCTGGCGATGGAACCCAAAGCCGCCTGCCTGCTAGGCAGGCGCTCTGTCTCTGGCCCACACCACCAGCTCCCAGTATTCTTCATTACGCTTCAGCCTTAGCAGTGGGCAGTCAGTGGGTCAGAGCAGAGGGCGTGGACTCCTTAAAGAGCCAAAGAAAGAAGCAATGGGAAGCTGGTGCTATCTGCTCCTCTGGGTTCCTGTCTATTCCTGTGGTCACCAGGACGCGGCAGCGGGGTGGGGGGGTGCATCAAGGTGAGGCCAGATGAACGCCAGGAGAATGATCTGCTGTGGACTCTGCGAACAATGGAACAATGCCCATGTGATTTCTGTCATTCCCCTCCCAGACTGCTCCACAGATACTGCAGAGTGGGCACTCAAGGTCTTGTGGCTTCTTTTGTGGGGTGTGTAGTCCCGTTTCCTGTCGTGTGTGTAGTTTCCTGCACTTTGTGTGCATGTGGTGTGCCCGTGTGTAGGTAGGGTCTGGAGGAAGAGTCTGGTACCTTCCTCTATTGCTCTCTCCACCTTGTTTTCTTTAGACAGGGCCTCACACCTGACCTGAAGTTCAAGGTCATTTTCAATTACACAGTGAATTCCAGGCCAGCCTGGGGTACGTGAAAATCTGTCTTAAAAAAAAAAAAGCTTCAGTCTTCATTCAGTCTTCATTCTGGACTTACGGGCTGAGCTTGTGAGCAAAGAGTGGGGTGGGTGAGAGCAGGATGGGATGGGATGGGATGGGACCCAGTGAGCCTGCATAGGGCTGAGGCATTTTCCATAGAACAGAAGGGACCCACGGAGATGCTGGTTCAGAGTTCTTGTTCTTAGCTTTCCAGCACCTCTTTTTTTTTCTTTATTTTTTTAAAAATATTTATTTATTATGTATACAATATTCTGTCTGTGTGTATGTCTGCAGGCCAGAAGAGGGCACCAGACATCATTACAGATGGTTGTGAGCCATCATGTGGTTGCCGGGAGTTGAACTCAGGACCTTTGGAAGAGCAGGCAATGCTCTCAACCACTGAGCCATCTCTCCAGCCCTCCTCTTTTTTTTTCTTTAAACAATTTATTAATTTATCATTATTGGGGTGTGTGTATGTAGGGATATGTGCATGCATACACAGGTATGCATATTGAGGTCAGAGGACACCACAGCGCCTTTCACCTTTATGGGGTTATGGGCATCGAAGTCAGGTCATCAGGTTTGCGCAGTGTCCTTACCTGCTGGGCCATCTTGCTGGGTCCTGGCAGCCCGATTTTCTCTGGAAGATGAGGAGCACGTGGCGATACCTCACAGGGAGTTGTAAGGTGCAGCGGGCTGATGGAGAGAGAGGTTTGCAGCAATGAAGAATGTTAAGCATTTGCAGTCGCTCTCGAAGGGCCTTAGCAGGGAAGACAGTGTGGTAAGCCTCGTGCCCCAGGAACTCTCCCTCATGGCATGAAGGGAAGTCCAGCTGCAGGCAGCAGAGGAGGAGAGCAGATTCAGCAGCCGACAGACCACAGGCACCCAGACGCTAGACAACAGCCCTTAGAACCAGAGGATGTGGGGCAGGAGTTGAGGGGAGATGGAAGGAGGGTCTGTTTCCAGGGTGGCTATCTTGAGAAAGAAGAATGTTGGGTCCTGGGTCCTTGAGACAAGGTGGTGAGTTCAATTTGGGACACGCTGAATTGCAGACCTACGTGACACATTAAAGCCGATACTGAACGGGGAGGTGAGACATGGCTGCAGGTAAATATAGCATTCAGATGACAGTGGAGGCACAGGAAGAGGCAGGCGACCAGGATGAGCACAATGAGTCTGGAGGGTCAGGAGCTTCAGAGACCTGGGTCTGAGTCACTACCGCAGGCCAGTCCTGTAGGCTTGGGAGAGGCTCTGCTTCTGATCTGGAAGATGAATTAATTACGTCTGCACTGAGGGGTTGTTGTGGATACAAATGAGACAGTGTGTCTGAAAAAAAGCCCAGAGCCCAATCAGTACCCATTGCTTTCGTGTTGTCTGGTGTCCTCATCCAGTGTTCACATGCTCTTCCTGGTTCCCACCCCCCTTCTCCCATCTGGAGCATGCATGTTCCGGCATATGCCTGTTACTCAGGTGCAGCGGAGCAGCCCTGGACCAGGTGGAGCACAGCTACCACATGCAGGAGTTGACTTGTGGTGTGAACATGCTCCCGGAGTCTTCTGTGTTGCTGGAGTTTCTAGGATCAGAGCCTGGGCCTGGGCAGTCCTAAGGAATCACAGTTGGTCACGTGTCTCCTCAGTAGGTCAATTAGACAAATGAGTAGCGGTGAAAAGCAGGAGAGAGAGAGAGAGAGAGAGAGAGAGAGAGAGAGAGAGAGAGAGAGAGAGGAGAGAAGAGAGAGAGGAGAGGAGAGAGGGAGAAAGAGGAGAGAGAGGGAGGAAGGGAGAGAGATCAATTTATTCAATATGGCCATCTAGGGAAAAGAGAGGTTCAGTTATCCCCAAGTCTATTTTTGGGGTCTTAAGATGAAGTTCAGGTTAAAATAGCAGACAAGTATGGCCGGCTGAGTAGTCCCGGTCAAAGCACAGTCCTGCCCGTCCCCCATCCATAGGGTGGTTGTTCTGACAAACTGTCATAACTGTGTGAGATCTCTCCTGAGGAAAACTCCTTGTCTGGCTGGCACCAGGCTTCAGCCCTTTCCTCCTCCCAGAAGGAGATTCCCAGGAAGAAATCCAGTCTGACTGGGTTGTCACATGGTGCTCCACCCTGTCTGTGGTCTGTTCTTCAAAGGGCATGTTCAGGTGGCATCGAGAGCCCACACAACTCCACTCTGAGCCCAGCCAGAGTAAGCACATCGTAGTGACCCTGTTTCCAGAAGAGATGGTATTCTCAGTTCCCATAGTGAACACTGTGACTGCTCTTTTCTGAGGACCCTATTCAACCCAGAACACACTTCTAATAGATTTTCCTTTATAATGTGTAGAGGACCAGGGAAAAAATCCTCCCCAGAGGAGAGTGTGCTAATCATGTTTCCTTGTGTTGTTAGCTAACAGTTCTCTGACTTTAGGAAATACACGTTCTCTTGGCTAACTGCAGTCTCCTGGGGCAGGTCCTTCAGGGAGGTGCTCGCCCATTGTAACAGCAGGCCATAGAGTGTGGTAGTAAACGCGGCTCCATTCAGTACCTCTGCTCTGAGGCTAGACTCTCAGAAAGCTAAGGAATGGGGTGGATCCAGCCTTCAAAGCCACAGCTTTAATCCTAGCCAAATCACTTAGCAAATTAAAGACTCATGTGGTCAGAAAAAGAGAAATATACAGTAAAGATAGATTTGGGCAAAAGAAACCTCTAAACAGTTTACAGTGTGTTTAAAAATATATGGAGGCTTGGGAGAAAATGTTGTAATAAGACCGTTTGTTGGTTCCTGGCTGCTTAACCCCGAAATAATCACATAGAAATTATATTATTTAAATCACTGCTTGGCTTATTAGCTCTAACTTCTTATTGGCTAGCTTTTACATCTTAATTTAACCCATCTCTGTTAATCTGTGTATCACCACAAGGTCATGGCCTACCAGCAAATTTTCAGAGCGTCTTTCTCTGGCAGCCGCTCCATGGTTTCCCTCTGACTCCACCCTTCTTTCTCCCAGCATTCAGTTTAGTTTCCCCTGCCTACCTAAGTTCTGCCCTATCAGGCCAAGTCAGTTTCTTTATCCATTAACCAATAAAAGCAACACATAGACAGAAGGACCTCCCACACCAAGAGAGAAGGAAAAGGATAAAGTCCTTAAAATAAAAAAGAAAGAAAGAGAGTAGTTGGGTGTGGTGGCACACCCCTTTAATCCTAACACTTGGGAGGCAGAGGCAGGCAGATCTCTGTGAGTTCAAGGATATCCTGGTCTACAGAGTGAGTTCCAGGACAGCTAAAGACACATAGAGAAACCCTGTCTCAAAAAACCCAAAATTAAAAATAAAAATAAAAGAAATATAGTTTAAAATAAAGCCACATAAAGATGGAAAATACATAGATAGTCTGGATATTGTATGTTATTTTGTTGTCTTTGAATTGTTTGATGGCTAAGGAACAACAGCTGCTAAAAGACATTTGGTTACAAATGCTGCTGGATTAATAGAACATATGTAGTTTGAAAATGCTTTGACTTAAAATTTAAGTCACATAGTATGTTGCTTTGGAGAAGAGGTTTTGCTTTTGTATCCACAGGAAATGAGAGGCTGTGGGTTCATTCTGGGTTAATAAAATCAGGTTTGATCAAGGAAGACACCCCCCCCCCCGAAATCTCCAATAAGAGCAGATGGCCGAGATGTCTGAGTTCTACATCCAGAACAGCTTCAAGACTTGCTGGCTGCCGGGCAGTGGTGGCGCACGCCTTTAATCCCAGCACTTGGGAGGCAGAGGCAGGCGGATCTCTGTGAGTTCGAGACCAGCCTGGTCTACAAGAGCTAATTCCAGGACAGGCTCCAAAGCCACAGAGAAACCCTGTCTCGAAAAACTAAAAAAAAAAAAAAAAAAAAAAAAAAAAAACCTCTATTGGCAAGGACTTTTGATTTTAGGTTGTAATTTACCAAAAAAAAAAAGACTTGCTGGCTGAGGTGATCAAGCCTCACAGAGTATTTCAGTCAGGAGCTGAACATAATTCAATTTTTTTTTTAGGTCCCTGTAAGATTATCAGTTCCCCTAATCATCAGGAAGTAACCTGGAAAACTATGCCCACATTCCCAAAAAATGGATTATGGATGTTTATCTTTGTTTAGAGTATTAGTTGCAAGATGTTATGGATAATGATCTGGACAAGAACCTAAACAAAGGATATTAGATTCAGAGTTCTTGTTTTGAAAAAAAGGGGGGGGTGCTGTGGGAGAGTGGTCTTTTATCCTGTCACTTGTATTATTTTAATAAAATGCTGATTGGCCAGTAGCCAGGCAGGAAGTATAGGTGGGGCGACAAGAGCAGGAGAATTCTGGAAAAAGAAAAGAGTCAATCTTCAGTCCACCATCCAGATACAGAGGAAGCAAGATGAGAACGTCTCACTGATAAAGGTAGTCTATAATGGTCTTCTGAAGTCTGTTGACCTATTGTAATATCTTCTCTTTTACTTTGGTGATATTTATTAATTCATGCATTTTGGTTCTTTAAGACAGATTGTCATGTGGTATCAGCTGACTTCTAACTCAGTAAAGACTCCTAATACTCCTGCCTCTACCTTCCAACTGTTGGATATAACAGATGTACTCCAACATTTCAGCTTCTAATTTTATTAGTTTGATTTCCCCTCTCTTTTATTTGGCTAATTTCATTTATAATTTGTCAGTTTTCCTTAAATTTTCAAAAAATAACTCTTTGTTCTTTTAGTTTCCATTTTATTCATTTCTGTCCACTAGTTTTAGGTTTGGCTGTTTGTGTTTTTTTTTCTTCTAAAAATATGAGTTGCATTATTAGATTGCTTATGTGAGTTCTTGCTGATTTTTAAAATGTTTTATTACCATATATTAATTATATACAGTAATGGATTTCATTATGGCATTCTTTTACAGGGACATAATGTATTCTGTCATATCCACTCCCTGTCAGCCACTCCAACTCCTACGAATCCTCTTCCTCTTTGCAATTAGTCCCCTTCTATTCTAATCTATCTCTTTGTGTGTGTGTGTGTGTGTGTGTTTGTGTGCATGCATGAGTGAGCAAGTGAGCAAGTAAGAGAGACCCAGTGGTTTTCATAAGGTTATTTACAGGAGCATGAGTGAGAATTTGTTTACAAGCCATGGGCATTTTACTAGTGTCTACACCACTGGAGAAAAATGTCTCTTCCATCTCCATCAACCTGTAACGGCATATAAACCCTCAGGGAGTGTTGGGACACCATGAATCCTTCTTCTTTTCATGAAGGGTATTGATGGACCCAGTCTTCTGAAAATATTTTGTAGGTCATTTCAAATTCTCCTAATTTAAGAGTGCCATAACTATGCCATGCCCAGAGTCAGAATCCCACACCTCTCCCTCCCTTTTCCTCTGGCCCTTGCTTTGTTTCTGCCCCTTTTCTGTGATGTTTCCTGAGCCTTGGAGGATGTAATACAGATGTGCCATTTGTGACTGGGCATTCAACAGTTACTTCTTCTCAGTTGTCTCTCGCATTCCCCACTGACCACTGGAGAAAGACGTTTTTCTGACAAGATGATAGTAGCTCTAATCGATGAGCACACCATAGTAGATTAAAAGCATTTTGATAGGTATAGCACGCCTGTTTAGCACAATAGCAGTAGCTTCCCCACTACTGCTTGTGACTTCCTTAGATAGGGGCTTTTGGCCATGTTTACAGGGCCAGGCAATGAATTCCTTCCTAGAGAACAGGTGTTTAATCTAAGCGAGGGTGGCTGGTCACCTCTATGACAGATTCGCCACGATCGCACCAGTGTGCTCATCTTGCCTGGCCACTTTGTATTGTTGGGCACAAGCTTCACAGCTGAGTAACATTGTTGGCGATTTCTCCCAGCAGCCTGCACGGTACCCTCAAAGTGCTAAGAGCACCAGCCTTCAGGGAGGAGGCTTTTCTGTATCTGATAACTCTAGTGTGTGTTATCCCCGAAAGTCTTGTTGATTATTTGATGTAGGTCCCTCTTAGAATTGCCTCTGATCTATCCTAAAGGTTCTCTGATAATTTTCATTCAATTTGGGGGATTTCAAATTTTTCTGATTTCTTCAATGTTCCACCAAACATTCTGGGGTGTACTATTCATTCTCTGTATTTGTATACTTTCTTTTAGTTTGTCTTGTTATTGACTTCTGGTTTTATTACATTACGATCTGATAAGATACAAGGAATGATTTTTATATTTATGAAGACTTGCTTGATGTCCTAAAATGTGATCTATTTCAGAGAACGTCCCATGGGCTGCTGGGAAGGTTGAGCATCTGCAGCTGCTCTAGGGTGCTCTGTAGATGCCTTTTAACTCCATCTTAGCTACAGGTGAAACTTTTTAAGCCTTTTGAAAATTATTTCTCAGAGCCAGACATATGGTGCAAGCCTTTAGTGTCAGCCCTTGGGAAGCAGAGACAGGAAGATCTCTGTGAGTCTGAGGCCAACCTGGTTACACAGAGAGTTTAGGAGAGCCAGAGCGATACAGAGAGGTTTTGTCTCAAAAAAAATTCTTGTTCAAAAAGTTCATGAATTAACACTCTCCAGAGTACTCAGCAATGCCTAAATGCTGAATATTAACTTAAAAAAATTCCTGCCAATTTGATAAGCAAAGGAAGGTGTCTCAATGTTTGAAATTATATTTCTAATATTACTAATGTCTTAAAAATTTGTGTGTCATGTGCTAGCTTTATTTTTGATTTGAACTTATTATCATTGTGTGTGTGTGTTTGCTATGTGTGGGTTGTATACATGGCACGGCACATGTGTGGAGACCAGGGGGCTTCATGGAGTTGGTTCTCTTGTTTCCACCTTTACATGAATTCCAAGTAAAGGTATCAGTTTCCCCTGCAAGTGTCTTTAGCCAGAGTCAGCTTACTGGCCCCCAGTTTTTATTATTACTAACTAATAATAACAAAATGTATTGATGGGTTACAGCGGTATGTTTCTGGTACATTCCTACCTTACATACTGATCTCTTAAGCATTTGTTTTCCTTTATGATGAGAACAGTCAAAGTCTTCTTCCCTAGCACCGTTGAATCAGATGACCCAACGAGCTCAGTGTGTCTCCCGGTGTGGCAGAACACCAGGGCTCGTGCCTCCCTGCCGGCTGTGACTCTGTCTGTAGTGACACAGTCCTTCATGTCTGTTAGCTACTGTTGTCTTCTCCCTGCGGGCTGAATGTCCTGTCCTCTGTCCACCAGGGGCATCGACAGTGGAATGCTGTCTTCATTTTGATAGAGAAGAAATATTAGATATCACATCTTTGTTATATGACAAATAATCTTTTTGAATTGGGGTTTTGCTCACGGTGGCTCCTGCTCTACAGAAGCCTGGCACAGCAATGTGGAGTGTGTTCCTTTTCCCCTTGGGGAGCATCTCCCGTGCTTCCTGCTCCTCTTGCTTGCGGCGCCTTTCTTTGCCTGATCGCAGAAAAAGATTACTCTATATTTTATTCTAGTTTCCGTGTCTTAATTAAAATAATAACTCTTTGATTCTTTGGGGATTTATTTTGATATGTGGTGGGAGGCCTTGGATTTTTTTTCCTATCCCTAACTGCAAATGAATCGTTCCAACATCGTTAATTGAGCAGCTCACAAAACTTCCCATTAATTTAAATGCCACTTTAATCGATACCAAATTCTAACATGCACCAGGGTGTGTCTGCAGGCTTTTTACTCTCTCATAGTGATGTCTCTTCTTCTGTATTGTTTTTAGTAATTATTATTTTACAGCCCATTTCATATCTGGTAGGTGAAATATATTATTTATATTTGTGAAAAATTTATTATTCACTATGTTTATTTCTCCATTCATTGTTTAGATTCAGATTTTTATAAGTTTTAGTAAGTTGCTAGTTGAGTTTTAATTGAGATTCCATTAAGCTTGCATATGACTTTGAAAAGAATCAATGGTTTGTAGTGCCTTTTCCCCATCCTTGTGTAGGTGTGTGCGGTTACTGCTGAGTGCTGAGGGCTCCCTTCAAACTGCAAAGTCCCACACTGTTGCAAATGCTTCTTCATGAGTCTCCGAAGGAGAAAAATCAGACAGTTTGTCTGTCTGTCTGTCCATTCATTGATCTAGTTATTATCTATCTTTTTTTGTTTTGTTTTCAAGATAGGGTCTCTCTGTGTTCCTAGCTGTCCTGGAACTAGCTCTCTAGATCAGGTTGGCCTTGAACTCACAGAGATTTGCTAGCCTCTGCCTTTACTGCTGGGTTTAAAGGTGTGCACCACCACTGCCGAGCTTCATATATCTATTTTTAATCTATCTACTTATGTATCAATAATCAATCATCTATCTGTCATCAGTTTATTATCTATTGATCATGTGCTTGCTTATACATTCATCTATCATCTATAATCAATTATCATCTATCTATTAATAAATCATCTAGCATCTACCTATAATCTATCAATATCTATTATCTGTTATCATTGATCTAATATCTATAATCTGCATATGTATCAATAATCTATCTATAGATCAATCACCTGTCTAACATCTACTTAGTTGTCATTTGTCTATTATCTATATGTCTGCCTGTCTATCTGTCTATTTATCTATTATCTATCTATCTATCTATCTATCTATCTATCTATCTATCTATCTATCATCTATCTATTTATCATCTGTCTGTCTATTTATCTATCTATCCATCTATCTATCTATCATCTGTCTATCTTATCTATCTATCTATCTATCTATCTATCTATCTATCTATCACCTATTATCTGTCTATCTTATCTATCATCTATCTATCATCTATCTTATCTATTATCTATCTATCTATCTATCTATCTATCTATCTATCTATCTATCTATCTATCTATCATCACAGTTCTTTCCAGCTGGGAGAAATTCTGTCGTGGGGGATGCTTGGCAAGGAGGTAATTTTATCTGTCCCATCTGGAGACCAGCAACTGGTATCTGGAGAGCTGAGGCCTGTGATGTCACTAAACATCTTACTGTGACCAAGTCAATAGTTGTATGGGAGAATTGTCAGTCCCAAATACAGGCAGTACTGAAATGGGGAATCCCAATCTCCATGTCTGTCTGTGTCAGGGATTGGCTCACTGTCCTGCAGTCTCATCTTCAAACCTCCCAGTAAGTGGTGTCATTAGATTACACAGAGCCTGAGTTCACAGAGGTGTGATAGTCTGAGCTGACTTTGTGGAGAGCTGTGATGTCCTAAAGCAGACTAGACCAAGGATTGTATGTGGGTCAATGGTCTTGAACCCTGTAAAGATTTATCATTTGTATTAATTTAATAAAATGCTGATTGGCCAGTAGCCAGCCAGGAAGTATAGGCAGGGCAACCAGAACAGGAGAATTCTGGGAAGAGGAAAGGCTCAGTCTGCCGTTGTTACCCAGACACAGAGGACACAAGATGAGAATGCCTCACTGATAAAAGGTACCAAGCCACGTGGCTAACACAGACAAGATTTATGGGTTAATGTAGGTTTAAGAGTTAATAAGAGGCCTGAGCTAATAGGCCAACCACATAACTAATGTGGACCTCTTTTTGTTTCTTTGGGACTGAACAGCTGCAGGACTGTCAACAATTGTAGGAAGAGGAGATCCATCATTCCACTTACACAGACTTGTGAAACTCACTTGTTACAGGAGTCTAAGAAGTAGTCTCTACAGTGGAAGACTGACTGGAAGGGGCCATGAAGAGATTTTTGGGCAATTATTCAGGGCACAGGGAACCTGGATGGCAGATGGGGAATGTTCCCTATCCCTGGGACACAGTTGTCTTAAAAAATATGGCAGAGGCCAAGGAAATGATCCAGTGGCTAAAAGTGCTTGCCACACAAGTGTGAAGCTTCAAGTTTGAATTCCCTAAACCCATGTAAAGCTAGGTACAGGAGTGAGTGACTGTGACCCCAGTGCTCTTATGGTGAGGTGGGAGGTGGGGACAGGAGAGTCCTTGGAGCCTTAGTGGCCAGCTAGCCTGGAGTACACAGTGTATCCAGAGATTCTATTCCAAACAATCTTGAAGGTGAGGACCAACACCTAGGGCTGTCCTCTAACCTCCACACGCCAACCATAGCAAGTGTGTACCCATATTCCCACACACGAGCAGACACACACATCATTTACACACATACAAACTCATTTACATATCCACCCATATTTGGTTTACCCATCCTTCACTGATGGGCATTTATGCTACTTTATTTTTTGGCAATGAATAATAGTCCTATTCTGAATATGGATATAGGAACACCTTGAAGAGCTGGAGAGATGGCCCAGCAGTTAAAGGCACTTGCTACATAAGCATGAGGACCGGAGTTATGATCCCAACATACCTGTAAAGGTTGAACATGGTCCCACACACACCTTCAGCCCCAACACCAAGTAAGGCAGAGACCAGAGGGTGGCTGGAGTTTGCTGGCTTCCAGCTTAGCTGAAAACAGGAGCTCCGGCATCAGTGAGAGACCGTGCCTCAAAGGAACAAGGCAGAGAGTATAGAATAGGAAACCTGATGCTATCCTCTGGTCTCTGTGCATGTGTGACAGAGGTGCATGTGTGCACACACCACATACAAACAATCATCTCCCCTTCCTCCCATCTCCCCTGTCCCCAGCATCTCTTAGCAACATGCTTTCACTTCTTGGTATGGGTGGTGAGGAGCATCGCTAGGTCCTATGGCGATTCTGTGTTTAATACCGAGGAGCCGTGGTACTGTTTTCACAGTTTGCACCCTGCCCACAGTGCTCATAGGCTCTGGTTTTTTTTGCATCTTCCGTGCTCACATCTGCCAGCACCAGCCCCATTATACCTTACTGCATCACTCTGCGCATCTTTTCCACGTGTGTATGGGGGGGGGGCAGCCACTTATCTTTTCTGTAGAAATGTCTGTTCAGGCACATTGCTCATTTATGAATCTGATATATTCTGAGTCATATGCTTTTTATTATATTTATTTCTTTGTTTATTTAGTGTGGAGGGCACTTGGGCTAAGCTGTGCATGTGGAGGTCAGAGGACAACCTGCAGTAGTCAGTTTTCTCATGGGGATTGAAGTCAGGTTGTCAGACTTGGCAACAAGTGCTTTTAAACATTCATTTAAAGTGTCATCCTGCATGGGCTGGAGCTGTAGCCCAGCGGTAGGGTACTTGCCTAGGATTGTGATACCCTAGACTTAATCCCAATACTGCAAAACAAATGAAAACCAAATAAACAACAACAACAACAAAAATGCCATGTATACCATCTTGCATTTCCCTTTTCATTGACTTTCTTATTCTTCGTTTTAACTGCTGTATGGTGCCCTGCAATGTGTGCACACTTCTACTTATTGCCTTTATCGGACATTTGGAGGGTTTCCTTGTGCATTGTGACAGAGCTTCAGTGAGCATTTTTGCTTGTTTCTATGGCTCAATTTCTTTCCTTTCCACCTCCCCCCCTCGACAAGATTTTTCTGTGTAACAGTCCTAGCTGTCTTGGAACTTGCTTTGTAGACCAATCTGACCTCAGACTCAGACCACCTGCCTCTGCCTTCTGAGTGCTGGAACTAAAGGCATGCACTATATCTGGCAAATGATTCTTGCTTTCAAATTTTATTTATTTATTATTATTTATTTGTTTTATGTGTACAGGTGTTTTGCCTGCAAGTATGTCTGTGCACCATATGTGTGCCTGGCACCTATGGAGACCAGAATAGAGTGCTGGCCTCCTGAGACTGGAAGTAACAGATAGTATGAGCTACCTTGTGGGTGGGGAATTGAACCCAGGTCCTCTGGAAGATCAACCAGTAGTCAACCTCTGAGCCATATCTTCAGCTATGAATCTATTTTTGAGTAGTCAAAATATAAGTTTTCAATAGCCATTTATGAGTCTTCTCGAAAAACAATATTATCATGGACTTAAAACAATCCTTTTGTTGTTCCCTCAGAGTTGCAATTCTAATTTATTTTCGATCTCCACTTTACTTAGAAATCTCAGAACAATGGCATACAGCAGTAGGGACAGTGAATATCCTTGTTTTGTCCTTGACATCGATGATTTGGCTTCCTGCATTTCTGTTAGGGATGGATGGTTTAGCCATTTGGGTTAAGATAATTTTTTTTTTTTTTTGAGACAGGGTTTCTCTGTAGCTTTGGATCCTGTCCTGGAACTAGCTCTTGTACACCAGGTTGGCCTTGAACTCACAAAGATCTGCCTGCCTCTGCCTCCCAAGTGTTGGGATTAAAGGTGTGCGCCACCACTGCTGGGCGGTAAATGTTATTTTTATTTTAAGGTATGATCTCTTTGTGTTTAATTAATTCATTATTTTATTTACTTATTTTATTGGTTTTTCGAGACAGGGTTTCTCTGTGTAATAGCTCTGGCTGTCCTGGAACGCACTCTGTAGACCAGGCTGGCCTTGAACTCAGGGATCTACACTTGCCTATGCCTCCTGAGTGCTGGAATTAAGGGCATATGCCACCACTGCCTGGCTATTCAAATTATTTTTATAGATTAACTTCATTATATGATTTTCTTTTTCTAATTATTGTAGTAACAACTTTATATTATTTGTTTTGGAGATGAGCATGTTGATATGTAGCCCTGGGTAGAACAGGCTGACCTTGAACTTTCAGTGGCTCTTGTGTCTCCCCTGCCAGGGTCTGTGATTACAGGTGTGTGCCGCCTCCTTGCAAAAGTAAACTTGACTACAGTAGCAGCCTTGCAGTTTCAAATGCATTCTGCTAATTAACTGCAAAGTTACATTTGTCTGTGTTTTGTTTAATGAATTTTGTGCATGTGAGACATTAATGATGATTGACTTTTATGAGTCGTCTTTGTTTAACTCAAAGTGACAAGGTTTTTTTTCCTTTTATATGAGGACATTATTGAGATAATTTGCATTTAGTGAAATGCACAAACTTTAAGCATACGACTTGATGAATTTTGACAAATATGCACACCACAGTATCTACCATTAAAACCAAGACATGGTGCAGTTTTACAGCCCCAAGAAGCCCCCTTGCGACTCTTGCATTCAACCATTTCTTTGTGGGGGGAGGAGATGGCTCAGTGGACAAAGTGCTTGTGTGAGTATGAGAACCAGCATTTGGATCCTCAGAAACCACTTAAAGCTGGGTGGGTGCAATGGTGTAATCCCTACACTTGGGACACGTAGAAGGGTGATCCTGGGGCAATCAAGCTAGCTACCAAGACCAGCAGACACTCACACACCCACACATTTGAACACTTGTGCACACACATACACATACCATACATGTATTCCTGGGAAAAGAAACCATGTCTCTGATTTCTGTCGACATAGATTCATTTTGTCACTCAAGAGCATCATGTAAATGGCATCCGTTTGTTCTCTGTGATTGGCTTCTTCCATTCCACGAGGCTTTGAGACTTATCTGGCGTGTCATGTCAATAGTCTGTTGAGCTTTGTGAGATGAGCAGATAAGATTTTTCACCTTTTTTAATGCCCTGAAAGGTTTTGCCACATGGAAATGTTTTGATGTGGGGAAGGCATCTAAGAAATCACAGGAGGCAGGAGCCATCACTGAAGACATCTTTTGGCAATCTCCTCTACATTTTCCCCTGGGACATGTCTATTGAGATAGACCATTTGTCCCTAAGACAGAGGTGTGGATGGGGAGGTTGGGGGGGGGGGAAGTGGAGGAAGCGGGAGGAGGGGAGGGAGTTGGAACAGGGATAGCTGTGTAAGATGAGAAAAGATTGTATTTTTAAAAATTCTTCATAAAAAAAGACAAGTTTTGGTGTGTGGTGTCTTTCTAAAAAACAATCCATCCCATTGAGGTTTTGAAATTATAATCCCACAACTATGCTGAGTCCTCTCAGGGTGCTTGAATCTATAGTTTCCCTTTTGGCAGTGATACATTTTTGCTTCCATTAATGAAAGATGCAGGTTATTTTATGAACTCTGATGTTTACTTAATTCTACCTTTTACTGACTATTTACAGTTGTTAATCAATGATTTGTATCAGTGATGTTTGTTGTATGCTCCCCCAATGTGGGACTTAAAGTTATTTTTTATCTTTCTGTGTGCTTGTGTGTTTGTGTGTGTGTATGAGTGTATGTGCGTGTTCACATGTATGAGCATGGGCATATGCATGGTTGAGGTCAGAGGTCAACCTTGGGTATTGGACCTTGCCTTTTCACCTTTTGTTTGCTGCTGTGTACTGCAAGCTAGCTGGGTTCTGTGCGCCCCCCAGTCTCTGTCTTCCATCCTGCTATGTCCTGTGCTGGGTTATAGATTTGTGCTATTGTCTCCAGTTTTACACGGGCGCTGGGGATCCAAAGTCAGGGTTCTGACACTTTTTCCATCAAGTGATTTCAGCAGGCCCTAATGTTACTTTTATTGACTTAAGATAGAAATAATGTCAGCAGGCTGCCATTCCTTCTGGAAGCTTTGCTGAGAAATCCTTCTGCTGCATTGTGCATGTGTGTGTATTCATGTGTGTGTATTCATGCGTGAATTGGTGTGGAGGCCAGAGGTCAAACTCAGGTTCATGCCTCTAGAGCCTCCTACCTTTGTTTTGAAGCAGGGCGATTCTTTTGAGACCTGACAGCAGGTTAAACTGGCCAGGGAGCCCCAGGGACCCTCCTCCCTTCACCCAGCCCTGGCTCTGGGATTACAGGTTCATGCCACCACACCCAGCTTCTTAAGAGCATGCTGGGGATGGAATTCAGATATCCGTGCATTTATTGGCTGAGATGTCTCCCAACCCCCACTCTCTGCCCCTTGGCTCCCAGCACACTCTGTGTGCTCCTAGCTCCCATTCAGCCTCGGCTCCCAGGATCTTCCTTTTTGCTTTCAGCAAAGTTAGTTATCTTTCAGCTTTTTTACTCTGGATATTTCCAACTTTTACGTACTACGATTTCCTTTTTACTCTTGGTTTTTAAAATTAGCATATAAGGGAATGGGTTCGACAATGCATTTTCATACATATTTTGCTTTGTTGACCCTCTTGCCTGCTCCCCACCCCACACTGTCTGGGTCGCCCTGTTCTTTCCTCCTCTACCCTCTCTTATGCTTTCAAGTCACATGGGTTCTATTTCCCTCCTCTCCCACCCCCTCCCTTAAGATCTGCCCCCCACCCCCGCCGCATGGTCCCCTTTCTATTCTCACGACTTATCCCCCCCCCCAATACACACATCCATAAAAATTAAAGTCTAGACTCCACATACGGGAGGAAGCATGTGACATTTGCCTTTCCGAGCCTGGGGTACTTCACTGAAGACGGCAATTTCCACACCCATCCGTTTCCCAGTAAATGTCACAGTTTCATTTTTCTATGGCTAAATAAAATTCTCTCACATATGTATGTACCATGCTTTTTTTTTTCTCATCCATTTATCTGTTGATGGGTGCCTAGGCTGGCTACATTTCTTGGCTAATGTAAATATTGAAGCATACTTATTACTATTATCATAGCTGGTGTTTTTGAGATAGGGTCTTGTTATGTCGCCGCGGCTGGCCTTGAACTAGAGATCCTCTGGCCTACATTTCCAAAATGCTGGGATTAGATGTATGTACTGCCATGTCTCACTACTTTGATCTTTTATTTAAAAAATAATTATTTAAAAGTATTTATTATTTTCAAAATGTTAATCAAAAAACTCATAATAACCATTCTAATCAAATTAAGTCAGTCTCGGAAAGACAGATACTGTATGTTTTCTCTCATAGCTATGTAAAGTCACGTGTGTGTCTGTGACATTAAAGTAGAAGTGAAATCATCTAGGGGACAAAAGGGACAATGTCGGGGGGATGGTATGCTCAGAGTATAGTGTGTTCTTACAGAAAAGGGTCCTGCGAAGAGCGGAGCACAATGAATGTACCCAGCAGAAAGCAGAAAAAGAAGACAGAGGCACGGTTGCAGTTATTGTGTCTGAATTAGAATTCCTTCAAGGCTCCCACAGCCATTGGGTTACACCATGGAACTCTTTCATTGCTTTGAGTCATTGGGGGAACCCCATCTTTTCTTCCTCCTATTCAATGTGTCTTCTATTTAAAAATAAGTTCAATAGGGCTGTGGAGATGGCTCAGCAGTTAAAGCAATTACTACACAAGTGGGAGGTCTGGAGTTTGAATCCTGAGAGCCCACATAAATGCCAGGTGGGTGTGGTAGACTGCTTGGGTTGATTCCAACTTCGAAGGCTGGAACAGGGCATCCTTGGAGCAAGCTGGCTTTTGACAGTAACCACGTTGACAAGCTCTGGGTTTGGCGGAGAGCCCCTGCTTCAGGGGTGGAAGAAGGATTGAGGAGGATCTGGGATATCCACACACATACACACATGCTTAGAAACAGTGAAATATACAAAAGGTGATGTGGGAGTCTTTTGTTTTGTGTTGATTCTATTGGTTAATAAAGAAACTGCCTTGGCCCTTTAATAGGACAGAAAATTAGGTAGGCAGAGTAAATAGAACAGAATGCTGGGAGAAAGAAGCCGAGTCAGTCAGTCGCCATGATTCTCCCACCTGACACAGATGCAGGTTAAGATCTTTCCTGGTAAGCCACGCCTCATGGTGCTACACAGATTATTAGAAATGAGTTAAAGCAAGATGTAAGAATTAGCCAATAAGAGGCTAGAACTAATGGGCCAAGCAGTATTTAAAAGAATACAGTTTCTGTGTAATTATTTTGGGTAAAGCTAGCCGTGCTGGGCGGGAATGCAGCCCACTGCTATTACAACAAAAAGCAGAAAACAGAGCGATAAGAAAATGAGTAAAACATACCAAGAGATTATAACATGCAGATTACAGGAGTTGAAGAATAAAGGGACGTGGAAAACCAAACAGGAAACATCAAGGAAATTATTTAGGAAGAATGTGGACCCAGCAAATGTTTAATAAAATAGAACCACACTTGTGTTACCTCCGTGTGGGGGGGGAGATATGCATGTATGTGTACATGTATATGCATGTGTATCCTTGTGTGTTTGGTGTAGGACATTGAGTACCCTGCTCTATCACCATCTGCCACATTCTCCCAAGACGGGATCTTGCCAAACCTGAGGTTGCTTCTTTTTTTCTGGTGAGGTTGGCTGATCTGCAAACCCTAGAAATCTCCATGTCTCCTATGCAGCGATTACAAGGGCACACTGCCTTGCTTGACTTTCTAGGCAAGTGCTGGGATTTGAACTTGGGCTTTCGTCCTTATCCAACAAGAGCTGTTAGCCCCCGAGCCATCTCCATCTTTCCTCATGATGGTCTCAGCAGGATAGAGTCCATCACTATCACCACAGGGAGGCATGGCAACAGGCAGGCGTGGCTGTAGGAGCAAACGCTGGGGGCTCACACTTTGAATGGCAAGCACAAGGCAGAGGGAACAAACTGGAAATGGCATAGGTTTTTCAACTCTCAAAGCCTACCTTCCCCAACAAGGCCAGACATCCTAAACTCAAACAGCACTACCAATTAGAGACTAAATGCTCAAATGCCCAAGATTATGGGGGACATTTATCATTTAAATCAGCACACTTATAAAACCAGAAAGGAGAGTAAACTAATTAAAATTTTATTTATTTATTCTTTGATTTTTTTTCAAAACAGAGTCTCTCTGTGTAGCCTTGGCTGTCCTTGAACTCTCTGTAGGCCAGGCTAGCCTCGAACTCACAGAGATCCGCTTACTTCTGCCTCCCTAGTGCTGGGATTAAAGGCGTGAGCCCCCACCACCTGGCGTCCTTCAGCAAATCCTAGCGGCATAAGTCACCACAATTGGTGCAAATTTATTACTTATCAGCTTAGGGTTTTTGAGTCAGGTCTCACTGTGTAGGCCAGGCTAGCTTCAACTCATAATCTTCCCACCTCAGCTTCTTGATTACTGTCCTAAATTTGTTTTGGGAGCTATGTAACTTATAAAACACTATCCTTTAGGTGATACAATCTTTCAATTAATTTGTGCTTGTCTGTATATGTGTGTGCGCTCACACTAGTGTGTATACGTGTGCATGCTCATGTGTACATACTTGAAGGCACAGAGGCCGATGTTGAGTGTCTTTTTCAGTCATTCTACACTTTTTTTTGAGACAGAGTTTCTCTGTGTTAACAGCTCTCATTGTCCTAGAACTCAATTTGTAGGTCTGACTGGCCTTGAACTCATAGAGACCCACCTGTCTCTGTCTCCTGAGTGCTGGGATTGAAGGCACGTGACACCACTGCCCAGCAACTCTCCATTTTTTTGAGACAAAGTCTTTTGCTGAACCTGGAGCTTACCTGTTGAGCTAGACTATCTGGCCGACATATCCCAGAAAGCCTCCTTGTCTCTGTCACCTCAGAGCTGGGACCACTGGGGTGCTTGTTCACACTCAACATTTTTACACGAGTCCTAGGAACTGAAGTGAGGTCCACATGCCCGTGCAGAAAATGTTTTACCAAGGGCACCATCTCCCAAACCCCTCAACTAATTTTAACAGCGTAACATGGAAGGCAGACAATGAGGCTCAGATAATTTAAACGGCCTGGCCAAGTTCCCAGAGTTTGCCAAAGCTGGGATTTAGACGGACGTCTCTGATTCTTTTGGCCTGTCCCTTGTGGTCATCTCAAGGTCATAGGATGGGTGAAGAATGAGATGAAGGTCATAAGGTGTGAAAAGTAAAGACAAAAGACGACTTGTGTCAGCCAAGTCGGCACTGTTTGTCTAGTGACACTTCCTTGACAGCAGCCCCCAGCAGCTTCTCCACACCCATCACTTGCCAGACTTGGTCTGTGGCCTGCCCTCTTGGCAGAACAGCTGGGAAATGTAGCATTTCAAATGGGTGTGTTGCTTCCTTAAGTATTACCAAAGTTCTGTTGGGAAGGCAGATTGGAGTAGGTATCCATCCGGGTGTCTGCAGAAGGTGGGAGCCAAAGCAGTCAGCCTGTGCTTTTCCTTGCTTAACCAGATACTGTTTACATGGATGGCTAAGTCTCCTTTTTCTTGGCTTTGGATACTGCAAATTATTTCCCTGGAATGGAATCAAGCTTTCAATATAATGTACGTATTTAATATTTAAATACCACGAGTTAGCTGCCTTTTTCTCTCCCCAAGTCAAGATTATGCGGAGGAAACCAAATCTTGTTAGGATCTAATTTGAGTTGCTCTGCTAATAAAAATAAATTAATAGGGGTCTGGGGATGGCTCAGCTGGTGCTCGACGATGTGCAAGCGCGGCGGCCTGTGTGAAGAGCGGGTGTGGTGGTGGGAAGTTGCCCCAGCACTGGGAAGGTAGAGCCTGGAAGATCACGGGCTCACTGACCTGTTGAGTCAGTGAGTTCCAGGTTAAGGAAGACTCTGAATCAAAACATAAGGTGGAGGACTGGGAAGAGGCTAGCTGTTCAAGGGTGAGAACCTGAGTTTGGATCCACATCATAGGTGATAGTGCACACTTGTAATCACAGCACTGGAAGACCGAGACAGGAGGATGATGGGGACTTGCTGGCCAGCTAGTCTAGCCAATCAGTGAGTCATCCCATGGAAGAACAGCTTTAAAAAATAAGATGGAGAGAGGAAGGCACTCAACATTGACCTCTGGTATGCACCGACAGACAGACAAAAGTGATGACAATTAGTATGTATGTATGTATGTATGTATGTATGTATGTATGTATTTATCTCTTTGAAACAGGGTCTCTGTGTAGACCTGGCTGTCTTGGAACTTGCTCTGTAGACCAGGCTGGCTTCTAACTCACAGAGATCTGCCTGCCTCTACGTCCCAAGTGCTGGCATTAAAAAAGTATACCACCACTACTCTACAGACGATTGTCTGTCGTCTTCCAGACTTTTCTTTCCATTCTCAACTCATCATTTCTACTGCTGTCCCTTCTGATAGAAACTTCAGCCCATAGGATGCTCGAGAGAACCTTTACTTGGAGCAACTCATGCCGCAGATGGGGAAACTGAGGCCCAGGAAGTGAGGGAATGCTCCAATAAGTGCTGAATCCCTCCAGGCTTTGCCAAAGCTGGGATTTAGATCGAAATTTCCGATTCTTTTAGTCTGTCTCATATGGTCACCTCAAGGTCACAGGATGGTAGCAGCATGAGATGAAAGCCACAAGGTGTGAAGAGCCGAAGTCAAAAGATGATGCATGCCAGCCTGGTCTGCACTGTGCTTAGTGACACTTCTAAAGTCCACCCAGCAGTTCTGATGTGGTCATCTCAGAAGGCCTGTGTCTCCTTAGAATCATAATTCAGACTCAAGGAGAAGCCTTTGTTTGACTCTAGGAAGGGAAAGGTAAGCTTAGTTAAGGAGGTCACCAGTTGGAGGACACAGTGCCACCTTGGCCATCCCCTATAGATGGTGTTGCGTCAACGCTTAGCTTGAATTTTCTGAGCCCCCTTACTTCAGGGAAGGAGGTGGGGCTTTAATCCCAGCACTCAGGAGGCAGAGGCAGAGAGGCAGGTGGACGTCTGTGAGTTCAAGGTCAGCCTGGTCTCCAGAGTGAGTTTCTGGACAGCCAAGGCTACACAGACAAACCCTGTCTTGAAAACAAACAAACAAACAACAACAAAAAACAAACAAAAGGAATGAAAGGAAGGAAGGAAGAAAAAGGCCTCCCTTCTTTCCGTGTTGTCAGGCATCCCAGGGAAAGGGTCTATCGTCACTAGTCACCTGTTTGGGGCAGATGTCAAATCAAGCATCTATGACGTATGAGACCTTGGGTGATAAATCTGGAATCTGTCCTGCTCTGAGGCTTCCCAGTCTAGGCAGGCTGAGGCCCTCTTGCTGAGTGCCTAGAGTTTTGGAAAAAATGTCATACGCCTTGTTGGAGCCAGAACTTCCTTTCTTGTAAAGACTGTTTTTGAATCAATGAATTATGTGTGCGCCTGTGCCACGGTGTGTGTGTGGAGATTAGAGGACAACTTGTGAGGGTTGCTGCTCTCCTTCCCCGTGTGCTCTGGGAGTCAAACTCAAGCCTTCCGATTTGGTGACAAGTATAATTACCTGCTGAGGTGCCTCACTGGCCCTGGACCTAGAACCTTCAGCCGGTAGGTTCACCTGTGTGGAAGGAAGCTTGTCTAGTCTTCAAGCTGTGGGGACTCCCAAACTACAGTCATACGTGCTCCTGCGGAGCTTCCTCAGTGTGCTGACTAGTTTGTGTGTACTTGTTTGTTTTTGTCAACTTGACACAAGTTACAGTCATCGGAGAGGAGGGCTCCTCAATTGAGAAAATGCTACCCTAAGATCCTGCTGTAGGCAAGCCTGCCGGGCATTTCCTTAATTAGTGATTGGTGTGGGAGAACCCAGCTCCCTTTTGGTGGTACCACCCTTGGCTGGTAGTTTTAGGTGCTATAGGAAATCAGGCTGAGTAAGTCATGAGGAGCAAGCCAGTAAGCAGCACACCTCCGTGGCTTCTGCTTCAGTTCCTGCCTCCAGGTTCCTGCCTTGAGTCCTGCCCTGTCTTCCCTCTGTGATGGAGTGTTACCTGGAAGCATAAGCTAAAAACAAAAACCAAAACTAACCAAACAAAATCCTCTTTTCTTTCTGGGTTGCTTTTGGTCATGGTGTTTTATCATAGCAAGAGAACCCTACTTAAGTCAGCCAGCTTATCTGTGTTGTCTGTGTTTGCCACATTTCCACGTGCACCCCACATTTTCTCCACTGTCAGACTGGGCCAGACGCTATGACTGCTCTGCCTCACTCAGCAGCAGGGCATGGAAGCAGCGGGTGGCAGAGGGTGTTGACTGTGGTGAAACCCAGATGGTCCTCCTGCCTCAGCTCCTCAGCTCAATCACCTGCTTCCAAAGGAAGATGGAAAGAGCTCAGGTCATTTTGCAGGGCCAAGAGGGTTTGAGAAACTCAAATACCCGCCCCTCAATTCTCCACCTGCCCCCCCCCCCGCCATAGTATACAGGATTGGTTGAAGCATTCCATCAGCCAGCCTGCACTTGCTGAAGCTTGGGGGCTGGGGCGAGGGGAGAGCAATGTTGTCACTTTAATTGCATTGGCATAAATATTTGATATTCAATAAATTAGATCTGGAGCAAGGAAAACATTCTTGCAAATGGAGTTTTTACCTGGAGCCCAGCCCCATTAGCAGAGGAGTGGAGGGCAGCTTGCCCCAGGGCCGGTAATTAACTCAAGCGGAGCAGAACTAAGCATTTTTGACAGCCTTCCTGCTCTAGAATTAACTGTCATCTCAGAGGGAAAAAGAAAGAAACTGTATTGTCACATTAAGGCTTTTGCAAGGCTCCGCCACCACTGCCGGGCTGGGCTCCATCTCCCCTTGATGCCCCAAGAAGTGTTTTCATCATTAGAGACAAGTTTAAAAGCGACTAATGATGTATTTTATATCTACGTACCTGAATCACAGATTTCACCAAAAGAGAAGACATTAGCGTAGTAATTCAATTTTTTTTCCTCCCTTTTGGCAGATGTAATGAAACAAGCTGCGGCGGGTGCCGTTAGAAGTCACAACACTGTGATATTTGAAGATAGCACCGTCTGGGGTTTTTTTTCTTCACCTCTCCATATCAGGACTTGCCTATAATGAGCGATAGCTCAGTCCCTGTCTGTCTTCACTATCTTTCCCTTACCCCCACCCCGCATTTATGAAAGTAGCAATTGCTTCTGAGAAAAGGAAAACCGCTGGAGCTTGAAGCTTCTTCTAGAAGCCACTCTTTGCCTTAGTCTGTGGGAACCCAATACAGTAAAAATTGGAGTTTGGCTGGGCTTCGCCCTGCTATCATGGCTGCAGGCAGTTTCATTTTTTATAAGATTGGAGAACTCTCTGCAAGATGCTGGGTGTGTGCTCTGCAGGTTCTGGCTGGAGAAGGAAGGCTGCACATCTCTGTGTGTGTGTGTGTGTGACAGGTGTGAGCTGTACAGCTATTTACACAGGCCACACACACTTGAGGCTCCTGGGTTCTGCCCCTTTCGTCACTCAACCTTGGCACCATTTCCCTTCTGAGTTCCTGGACTCTTTCTCCTTTCTGGCTGACCCTCACCCTGATCCGGATGCTACCTTCTTTTTTTTTTTTTTTTTTTTTTTTTTTTTTTTGGTTTTTCGAGACAGGGTTTCTCTGTGGTTTAGGAGCCTGTCCTGGAACTAGCTCTTGTAGACCAGGCTGGTCTTGAACTCACAGAGATCCGCCTACCTCTGCCTCCCAAGTGCTGGGATTAAAGGCGTGCGCCACCACCGCCCGGCTCCAGATGCTACCTTCTGTCTTCTTACTCACTGTGCCATGAAAAGCATGAAGCTGAAATCCTGCCTTCCACCAGGACTTCTTAATGTCACCCCAGAAGTGTTCCCCTGACCTTGGCTTCTCTTTGTAATTTGGGGATCCTGTGCTGAATGAACCAGAACACACTTCATGATGTCTAGTCAACCTGGATGCTCTTTTGGGTGACTTCCCCTTTGAGTCTTAGGAAACATCAAGCTTGGCCACTCCTTAGTTTCCCTCTCCATCCCCTGCTCTTTCCCTGGCTAACTTCCAGACATCCTCTAAGACCCACTGACATTTCACATCCTCCATGAACTCTTTCCTAACTTCTGTAGCCTGAATTTTTTATATTTATCCATTCATCCATCCATTCATTATTGATCCACCCCCATCCATTCACCCACCCATATACCCGTCCATTCATCTATCAATACACCCACCTAACCATCCATCCATCATCCATCCATCATCCATCCATTCATTCACTCACCCATATACCCATTCATCCACCCACTTAGCCAACCAGCCATCCATCATCCACCCACCCACCCACCCATCTGTCCATCTTTCCAACAAACTATCCATTATCCACCCATCCATTCATCCAACCAATCCATCCATCCATCATCATCCAAACATCCATCCATCCATCCAAACATCCAAACATCCATCCATCCATCCATCCATCCATCTGTCCATCCGTCCATCCATCCATTCAAATATTCATCCATCCAAACATCCATCCATCCATCCATCCATCCATCCATCCATCCAAACATCCATCCATCCATCCAAACATCTATCCATCCATCCGTCCAAACATCCATCCATCCATCCATCCATCCATCCATCCATCCATCCATCCATCCAAACATCCATCCATCCACCCATCCATCCAAACATCTATCCATCCACCCATCCAAACATCCATCCATCCATCCATCCATCCATCCATCCATCCATCCAAACATCCATCCATCCACCCATCCAAACATCCATCCATCCATCCATCCATCCATCCATCCATCCATCCAAACATCCATCCAAACATCCATCCATCCATCCATCCATCCATCCATCCATCCATCCATCCATCCAAACATCCATCCAAACATCCATCCAAACATCCATCCAACCATTCATCCCACCATCCACCAAGCCATCCTTTCAGCAGGTATTGAGTGCTTGCAGGTGTCTGATTTTGTGTTGAATCATGGAGACAACTTAGCAAAAAGAGATTTTAGGTATCCTTGCATGGCTCAAGGAGATAGAAAAGACTCTCTAGAGATAGTAGAATTTGGAGGTAAGCTAAAGGCTGTACAGAGGGTAGTCATAGAAGGGTAAGGAGAAAGAAAGGAACGACTTGGGTCTTGGGGAAAGTGTTAGAGGACAGGGAAGAGTGGGACCCTGCTGGCTCCTTGCAGCACGGTGTATCTGCTAGCAGAAGTTACTGGGTAAGCATTTATTGGTGCAGTTAAAGGTCAAGACTATAGGGCTAGTGTTGGTAGGTCTGTGGCGCACAGTGGATAACGATTCAGAGAGTGGAGACAGAGACAAGGACTGTCCTTTGCTTTCCAGAGCACATAGTAAATTGGTGGCCCAAGAGGAAGTAAGAATTCCCATTTCCCAGATGCAGAAAACGGGGCTCCAAACAGCTAGTACATCCAACAGGAGGGTGGCAGAACTGGCATGAACCCAGGCAGGTGGCTCTGTAGTACATGTGTTCATTTGTTGAACCATGAAGCAATGGCCCTGCTACTGCTTAACCAGAGCTGTTGCCCCTCTGTGCTAAGATCTGACTCCTAGGGTGCCGGAGACTAGGGGATTTGAATTTGCAGTAACATTCAAGAGAGGAGTAGGAAGCCGGGTGGTGGTGGCGCACGCCTTTAATCCCAGCACTCGGGAGGCAGAGGCAGGCGGATCTCTGTGAGTTCGAGGCCAGCCTGGACTACAAGAGCTAGTTCCAGGACAGGAACTAAAAGCTACAGAGAAACCCTGTCTTGAAAATCAAAAAAAAAAAAAAAAAAAAAAAAAAAAAAAGAGAGAGAGAGAGAGAGAGAGAGAGAGAGAGGAGTAGGAAACAGGAGCATTTATTTTTAAAGGGAGTTCAGAATCCTTTGAAGAATCCCCTGAGCCTTCCACAGGGGATACAAGGGCAAAGTCGGTGGGTCTTTCTTGAATACTGAGCATGGGGAAATGACAGGCAGTGCAGCCTGGAGGTCCAGTGCCTCCTTTTGTAATTACCACTTCCAGTCTTTAGGATCATCTTAGATGTCTTGTCCTCACCTCCACAATTGCTCAGTTGTCACTTACTCTTGGTAAAATGCACGACTCTCAGCATTCAGCTTCACAACTTTTTTTCAAAACAATAAATATTTCCTGGTTTTTAAAGCATTGCAAAAGTAGTCCCAAGTTCCCATGCTCTCTCTAGCTGCTTTCCCCTGATGTAACATCTTGTGTTATCATAACACAGTTGTCAAAAGTAAGACGCCAGCGTAGGGCGTGATTCGGAGCAAAGTTCCTGAGTATATTTGGGTTTCACTGCCTTCTCCATGAGTGGTTCCTTCTGTCCCAGGGTTCCAGGGTGCGTTTGACTGTCATGACTTCTGAGGCACGTCCACCCTGACAGTTCTCAGTCCTCTCTTATCTGTCACGATCTTGACAGCTGTTAGGCCTCCACTGGGGGCCCACTGGTGTTTTGTCTGAGATTAGCCTGGGGCTGTGTGGAGCGGACATCAGGAGCACATGATGTGCACATGGCTTCCACTGGTGATCAGTAACACTTTTTTTGGTATGTGTTTATGTGTATGCAGATGTACATGTATGTTGGTGCACATGTACACCGGTTTGTTTTTGTTATCATTTTGAAATGAGTCTCCTGGGAAGAAGTGATCTCAAATGAGGCGTTGCCTTCATCAGACTGGGCTATGGACATGTCAGTGAGGAATTTTCTTTTTTTTCTTTCTTTCTTTTCTTTCTTTCTTTCTTTCTTTCTTTCTTTCTTTCTTTCTTTCTTTCTTTCTTTCTTTCTTTCTTTTCCTCCTCCTCCTCCTTCTTCTTCTTCCTCTCTCTCTCTCTCTCTTTTTTTTTTCTGAGACAGGGTTTCTCTGTAGCTTTTGAGCTTTTCCTGGAACTAGCTTTTGCAAACCAGGCTGGCCGTGATCTCACAGAGAACTAGCTGTCTCTGCCTCCTGAGTGCTGGGGTTGAAGGAGTGTGCCACAACTGCCAGGCTCATGAGGCAATTAATATATGAGGGTCCAGCACTGTATGGGCGGCACTACCGCTGGGCAGCTGGTCAAGCTTATATAAGAAAGCGGACTGAGCTTCTGCCTCCGAGTGCTGGGATTAAAGGTGTGTACCATCATGTCTGGCTCATCTTGTTTTTGAGATAAGTCAGCCAGGTTGTCCGGGTAGTGAGCTCTAGGGGTCCATCTCTCTGTCTCCCCAGTGCTGGGATTTCAGGAGACCATATTCAACCTTTTGCCTGCATTCTGGATATCAAACTTGAGTCTTTATGCTCGCGAGGCAAGTTCTTTACCAGTCGCAACACTCCTTAGCCTCAGTTTTGTTTTTCCAGATGTTCTTGTTAGGTAGCCCAGACTGCCCTCAACCTTGCCACCCTCCTGCTTCCCCTCCCACCACCAAGCCCAGTTGGATGACATTGTAAAAATTTCATTCACTACCTGCACACCATCACTCCATTCCAGATACTGGAGATTTCCAGCTTTATCCAGAAAGGGTCTAGAATCTTTCTAGATTCCCCACATGTTCCTCCCCCTGCTGCAGAAAACTGCTGTGCACATTTTGGCTGCTGTGCACATTTCGGCTGCTGTGAATGGTCTTGATTGTGGGTGTGTTACCTGTGGAAGGAATCACACGCATGCCCTCTTGTTCACCTGATTTTTCTGTTTTTTCACCTTTTGAGCAGCAGAGAGTTTTTGAGACATGCCCCACTGCCCATGGACGTTTGGGTAGGCACAGCCCTGCCAGTGCTGTTATGGATGGAGCCATCTGATACACTCATGTGCCGTTTCCTCTGCAGACTTTCTGTGCTTTGGTTTGGAGAGCCCAAGAGGTGGGGGAAACTTTCATCTCCTCTCTGCAGCTCTCACTCCTGAAGACTTTCTAAAAATACCTGCATTCGCTCTCTCTGCAAATGGATGAGGGGAGAATAAAAGCCTTTAAGAGGAGCAGAGGAAAAAACTCTTGCTAGCAGCCGAACAGTTTGTGCATCAGTGAATCTCAGCGCAGGCCCCTGGGTAGCTCTCAAATGGGCCCCCTTGGCTTGGTCTAGCTCCTGTGTCCAGTCTGTCCCTCCTCACTGATTTCATGAGCTCTTCCATTTCATTGTGACCACCCCCAGCCCCTTCGCCATGCTTTGGCAAGTGGCCAAGCCCCAACTGGCCATCCACTATTAAGACCTCATAAATCTTGCTTCTCTCTTAGGAGAAACCTATAAACCCTCACTGTGGATCTGCCCATCCACCTGCCTCATCCTCTACAGCCCAGACTCTTCCCAACTCTAGTCTCTGTTCCGACTCCTTACTCTTCCAGGAAGGTTTGTGTGGCACACCTGGTTCTTTAGGACTCTATTCTGTTGTCCCTCTATGGAGACCTTCTCCGACCACAATCCAAGCATCACTCCCCCTCAACCTTCCCTCTTCTCTGTCTTCCCCTCCCCACTAGGCTGCCTCTGTCCTTACGGGTATGGCTTTTCTGAACCTTTCAGGTGAGTGGCGTTATCAAATATGTGGATTTGTCTCTGACTCTCTAATTTGCTCCTCTGCCTTCTTCTATCCCATTCTCACTCCTTCCTTTATCCTTTATTCCTTCCATATATCCACCTATGTCTGTCTGTCTATCTATCTATTTATCTATCTATCTCTCTATCTACTATCTATCCTTTTCTCAGTAGGGCTAGAGATGGAACCTAGCATGGAAGCCTTGCACATGCTATGCAAGAGCTCCACCACCAAACTCCATCCTTGATGCTCTGCCTGGCAACTTTCATGTACCAAAATGATTTCAGAGTTCAACCAAGACATCGTACAAACCCATTCTTTTCTGTGGCTGGTAATATTCTATCATGCAGCTGTAACACACTTCACTCATTACCAACTCTGCTCTTTAACTCTCATGAGTTTGTTGCTTTGGGTATTTTCGTGTTTGTTTGCAATTTTCTTTGCTGTGTATACAAGATAAGACTTCTTAGTGACCCAGGAGTTCTATGCTTAGCTTTTTGAGCAACTGCAGAAGTTTCTTCCAAAGCAGCTACACAATTCTACATTCTGACCACCAGTACGTGTGTTCCCCTTGCCACACCCTTGGCAACACTTGTTATTCTCCACCTTGCTTTTAGCCACCTCAGTGGGTGAAGCCATTTCTCAGTGAGGTATTGGTTTATGTTTCCCTAGTGACTAATGATGCTTAGAATCTTTTAAAATGTGCTTCTTGACCATTGGAGAAATGCTCATTCAAATCTTGTGTTCATTTTAAAATTGAACTCCTGTTCTTATTATTTTTTAGTTATTAAGCATTCAGGTATTCTGCATATATGTCCCTATCAGATGTATCACTTATAGATATCGTCTCCTTTTCTGCAGGATTGTATTGTTCCGTTACTTTTAGATGACAATCCTTAAAATACAGGCTTTAAATCTTTCTAAAGTCTAATTTTCATTTATTAAATTTATTTTAATGGAAACTTTTTTCATACAATATATTCTGATCTCATTTATCCATTCTCCTCCTAAACCCTCCCAGATCCTCCCCACCTCCCCACCCATTCAACTGTACACCCTTTCTCTCTCTCTCTTTCTTAAAACAACAAAACCAAGAAACACACAGTGTGTCCCCAGAATACACAAACAGAAAGCAAAATGTACAAGAAAAATATCAGTAAAGGAAAAATGCCCAAACAAAGCAACATATGAAGTCTATTTTTTTTTAAATTATTGCTTGTGTATTTGATGCTCTTTCTTTTTAAAAAAGATTTGTTTGTTTGTTTGTTTTAGAGAAAAGGTTTCTCTGTATAGCCTTGACTGTCCTGAAAGTTGTTCTGTAGACCAGGCTGGCTTCAAACTCACTGAGATTCGCCTGCCTCTGTCTCCCAAGTGCTGGGATTAAAGATGTGTGTCACCACTGACCCATTAAAGATTTATTTTTTAAAAATTTATTTCTATGTGTCTCCATGTAAATGCACAGCACTGTATTTGTCCACAGGGGCTACCATTTTTATACCATTGTTGATCTTTCTTAAGTGAATGCTGCCATGAATTAGCCTGAAACTGCACAAACCTGGGTTTGTTGACTCCTTGTAGTGTGAGACTAGGGATCATCAGGAGAGGCAAAGGGCTTGTTATATGAGCCGGCGGGGAGGCGGGTTGGGGGGAGGGGACAAACCACAAAATAAACAGAGCAAGCCCTCGCAAAGACAGAGTGTGAGGTGCAAGTGTGTGAACAGACACTCTGCAGTCCCCCAAACATCTCTGCTGTGATAAGACACCTGGTGTATGGTCTCTGAGGTTTTTGTTTGTTTTCGACATACCGGTCTCAAAATTACCATGTAGCCAGCCAATGGTGTCTTTAAACTTCTGGCTCTCTTGCCTCCATCTCCCGAGTGCTGGAGTTACAGGTGTGCACCACCACACCTGGTTTGCCTGATCCTGGACGTGAACCCAGGGCTTTGTGCGTCTCAGCGGGCACTCACTGAGCCATATTCCTAGCCCGAGTTTATGGGCTTTTGATCCTGCAGCAGGATGGGTCCAGACACAGGCATGCTCTTTTTAAAAAATAATTCTTACATTTATTTATTTATTTGTGTGTGTATATATGAGTGTATGAGTGTGTGTGTATGAGTATGTGTGTGTATATGTGTGTATGTATGTGTATGTGTGTGTGTGCGTGTGTTGGCACATGCATGCCACAGCAAGTGTGTGGAGGGCAGAGGACAATCCTCAGGTGTGGGTAGTATCCTTTCACCATGCGGCTTTTGTAGACTGAACTCGGGGCGACAGGCCTGGTGGAAGTACTCTTACTGGGCCAGAAAGAGGGCCTCGACTTGCCATCTCTAGTTCCCCTCAAGCTGGTGTGTGTGCACAGGATTTAGGGAGCGTGTCCTCTCTCCTCTCACGTTTCTGATGAAGGGAAAGCGCTGACGGTCCTTATATATTCTTCATATATGGAGTCTAGGTTGCGAGTAGAGCTCAATAGCAGAACACGTTCTGAGCTGTGCTGCTGGCCTCTGCCCAGCCTATTTGGGGAAGAGCAGCTTGGGATCAATTATGGATGAGGCACTGTGGAGGCAGAGTAAGTGGGCTGTTGTCTACTTTGAAAAATTAATGGGAGCTGATTAATACAGAGCACGGACCCATCTTTCTCAGCACAGAGACACTGCGGTCTCTTTAGGAGCTCCGGGTGGGGACAGCACCCCACATGTCTCTGTTCTGTGTGGCTCCGCTAGACTCCTCTGGAAGAATCTGCCCCATTGAGTCACAAGGATGCCGAAGCCCATCAAATCTGAGTACCCAAGCAGGGATAAGAGGGACAATGGTCACTTATTACTACTTTTAATTTAAAATTTTTAATATGGAAAATCAAATCATTTATACAAGTTGATATATAAATATAATGTAGCTTTTTGTTTAAATTTTTTTTGTGTGTATGATAAGGTCTCATGTAACCCAGGCCGGCCTCAAATTTGCTATGTATCCGAGGTTGGCCTTGAATGTCTCATCCCCTGAATGCTGAGATTGTAGGCATACAATCTTAACATCCAACTTTGGATCCTTTCTTTGTGCAAGAGCTGAGAACTCCCCAATCTGGGCCCAGCCCTGACCATGGAGATTGACAGCAGAAAGGGCCAGGTGGCTGGAGATCTGTACGTTTTGATCTCAGATCAGGTTGTGACATCTCCAGCCTCTGTAGGATCATGATGGTGGCCATCAAAGAGCCAGTTCCCAGGCCTCCTAGTTCTGACTTCCTGTCAAGAAACCCTCAGAAATGCTACATCCAGGCACCTGACCATTTTTGTGTGTTTCTAGTGACAGAGAACACATTACTCCAGCAACAGCCAGTTCACAGCAGGAGCCTCTATTGCTTGGAGGCTCTGTTCACGCTGAATGTCACTGGGGAGACTTCTGTGATGGGAAGGACTGAGGCTGCAGTGGGCAGATGCCTCCACCTCCCGTGTGTGTGTGTGTGTGTGTGTGTGTGTGTGTGTGCGCGCGCGCGCGCGCACGCACCTGTGAAGGTCATAGGTTTCTCCTTCAGTTGCTCTCCACTTTAGCTTCTGCGGTGGGGTCTCTCACTGACCCTGGAACTCACTAATTTGACTAGAATGGCCAGCCAGTGATCTCTAGGGATCCTCCTTGTCAATGCTGAATTTTTTATGCGGTGCTGGGGAAACTAAACTTGGGCCTTCATGCTTATGTGACAAACATTTTACCACCTGAGCCATGTCCCCAGAACAGCTTCCTTTTGACCTACCATTCTGGGGATCAAATCTATGGCCTTGCCCATGCTAAGCAATTACTCTACTACTGAGCTCATACTATAGAAGCACTCTACCAAACTCATCCTAGGCAAGCACTCTACTACTGAGATCATCCTAGGCAAGTACTCTACTACCAAGCTCATCCTAGGCAAGCACTCTACTACTGAGCTCATACTATACAAGTACTCTACTACCGAGTTCATATTAGACAAGTACTCTACTACCAAATACAGCACAAATTCTAATTGGTCTTAATAATAAAAACTCAGAGTCAGATATCAGGGTAAATGCTGAAAGGTCAGAGAGACAAAGGGGCAAGCTCAGCCACCTCTTATCTAGCCAACTTCTCAGCTGAAAAGGGCTGAGCTCCTGTCTTTGCCCACCTTATCACCTCCTCTTTCTTCCTCCCAAGTGTTGGGATTAAAGGGTTTACCACCATACCTTGTTGTAAAATTTCCTTTAGTTCCTTTTTAAGTTGTAAACTTATCTGGGTGGGATCTTAACCCAAGGTCACCCCTCCCTTTATTCCATTTCTTAATCCATTTATCTCCTGTAACTCAGGATTTAGTTCCATTTTACTTCCTGGTGCTCTTTTTTTTCCTCAAAATTTATATTTTGTAATTTACCCTGCTCAGTTTACTCATTTTCATTATGAATCTTTGTAAGTATGAATACTAGTAACCACACAACAGAGTCTATGCTAGGCTGTTTTGAGATTTCCTCTTCCGATAGACTTAATCCAAAAATTCTTCATTTTAGCCTGAGGCAGACTTTTCCAACAAGGGCAAAAGGCAGCCATATTCTTCACCAAAATATCACAAGAACAATCTTTAGATCACATATTAATATTCTTCTCCTCTGAAACCTCTTGAGTGAGCACCTCACAGTTCATCAAATTCTGCATCACCATGTTAGATGTTAAAACTCTCTTCTGACCTCCAACTCTGTTCAGCTTTGTTGACTGCAACACACTTCTTTCTCTTGGTCTGCTTCCACTCCTTGTTAACAGCTCTCCTCAGCAGGCATTCCACGACTCTGGCATCTCTAACATCATGGGGTCTCCAAGGCAATTCAGACTTCAACTTCACAGCTTCATGAAATGTCCTCTTTACTAGGCCTCTATTCAGGGACACCCCTGGCACATGCCCGGCCTAGCACTCTGCTACCGAGCTCACACTAAACAAGTACTCTACTACTGAGCTGATGCTAGGTAGCTACTCTACTACTGATCCACATCCCAGTCTGCAGATGTTTTTTTTTTCTCCTAACATGGCCCCCTTCTCTCTAAGAGCACACTTCAAGACCTCAGAGCAAGTGAGGTTTGTTCAAGTATGAGCATCATTATCCCTTTGGAGCTCCCTCCAGCATCCCAGCTGACTGACTCCCTCTGAGGTGCCCCCTTGGGTCCGGTTTTTTCCATGGAGCCTGAGCCCAGCACCCACACCCAAAGTAGCCTAGGATCCACAGGCTGTTGCAGCCAGATCATTATGCTGTATTCTCCCATCCTATGATTTCAACCCATCGGACACAGGCTGCTATCCTCTGACTTTGTGAAGAATTTGAAACTGCGCAATCCACTAGGCTTTGTCTCCTGTTTCAATCAACTTTCAAATAGTGGGACCTCATGACAGGAAGAGGATGGAAAGCTGAGATGGGGCCCTTCCCCTCAACTTCAGCTGGGTGATTGGGGGCACGCTGGGGCTCGGGCAGCCCTTTTGGTTTGGAGATGACTAATCTGGCTCTGGCCTGAGAATAATTCCAGGCTGGCTGGCTGGACGGCCTGTTTCCATAGCAACGGTTGTTATTGGTAACTGAATAAGCATCTCGGAGAATGGCTCTGGAGTTGACGGTTTTCCCTTCAAGTCGGAATTGAGAGGAGGCAGACTTGTGCTGCCGATCCTCAGCATGGACTCAGTGCTGCAGTGTGATGTCTGGACTCAGTGCTGCAGTGTGATGTCTGGCAAGCAGTTTCCCCTCTGTGCCCCTCTGAATTCTGCCTCCACAGAAGGAGGCACTGACGAACTTGCTCTCTACTTTCTAGTGTCTTCAGAGATGTTGAGGAACACGGTCAGGGACATCCAGCTAGTGCTCGGAACTTGAACCCTGACTTGTCTGGTCCTGGATTGCTTGCTGTGTTGCTGTCCTGTCTCTGTCTTTTTCCCATGAGCACCCACAGGAGCCTTATCAGATCCTCCCTGGTGACACTACCAGGCTGCTTAACTATGCTTGAGGACATTTAGCACCCCACACCGACTCCCAGGCCAGAGATTATGCTAGAAATGGTCACCCAGGGAGACTCCCTCAGATGCTATGGCCCCATAATCATCAGGAAAGCAGGGGCTCAGAGAGCTTCAGAGGCCCTGTTGGCCAGGTACTGTCTCAAACTCCTTGTGGTCCCCTCTGCACTTCTCCCCCCTAGGGGAGTGGACCCTGTGCTGGAATGGAATCCAGACTATGCCTGCTGAAGGCCTCTGGCCAGGGCACCTACTTTCCCCTTCCTTCCCTCCTCCCTCCCATCCTCTGTCCTCCCTCCTCCCAACTTTCCTTTCTTCTCTCCTCTCCTCCTGCTCTGCAAAATCACCTCAGGCTTTCCCCTTGTTACTTTCCTCATCTCAGGCCTGTTTCCCTTGTCGCTTTCCCTGGGTAAACTTTGCTGGATGCTGAATTCTCTTCTGTCGATTTCAGAAGCCATGCTGCTGGCGGTGGAGCATGGCCGCAGAAAACTGACACTCCAGCTCGTGAAGATCCGGTGACAGGAACAAGGAAGCTGGTGTGGTGGTGGCTGGCCACCTACTTTCAGCCTGTAGTGCCCTTCTTAGTCTGGATGCTCACCTGGAACTCTCTCAGTGGCTTCTGGTGGACCTATGACTGTGGGACTGTGGCCCTCCACTGTGATGCTTCCTGTCCTGGGCTCAGGGACCCTACAGGATTCTCCTCTGTCTCTCGACTGCTTCTTTATGATGTGTCCCCACGCCCCCACCCCCGCCATTGTGCCTCCTCCTCTCCTTGGCTGTGGTGGTTGGAGTTTTATCAAAAAGTTTGATCCCAGGTGACACTATGTCCTCAACATTGCTTCAGTTCCCACCTGTTCTGTAGCAACTCAGGGAACTTGCCAGCTCATACCTCTGCTCCTGGCCACATCACTAGGGACCATGCCATTGCTCCTCGATGACCCAAAGTATCTACAGCCCATTTTATAATGAAGCAAGCTCTTCCTCCTGACTCCACAGCCTCCTGCGTTAAAACATTGATACTCAGTGTGGTGCTAGTCGGCGTGAACGGACCTTTATATGCCTGGCCTGATTGGAGGTCTTTAAGTCACTGGAGGCATGACCTCGAAGGGGATCATAGCCCCTTCTCTGTGTCTCATATAGGCTGTGGGGTGGATGGTTTTGCGCCGCTGCACTGATGATGGTGTTTTGCTTTACTACAGACCAGAGCAATGGGACCAACTGACCATGACCTGGAGCTCCCCAAACTGAGAGTCACAGTTACCTGGTGTGGTTATAATGACCGAAGACTGACTCATCAGACCTTCTCCCTGCTTCCCCTGCTCTCTCTCCTGCCTCACAGTGGTCAAGGCAGTCATGGGGACTCTCCTTCACACTTCCTCTTCCTCACCCCTACATCAAATGATTCCTCTCCAATACCTGCCAGTTCTCTCCTGAGAGGTTTTAGAATCTTCCCGAATGCTCACCTCTTCACACCCATTGCCTTAACCTGCACACAACCGGTGCATGCCTGGAACTGCCTTCTGCCCTTCGCAGCTTCCTTGCCTCTTCTCTGCCCCGGCCACTGTTACTCTTGTTAGAGTGTCCTTAAAAGTCAAGTGAAACCCCTCTGCTCTCCTGCTTGCCAGCTCCCCACATCCCCCTGCTCCCATGGGATAGGATGGGGGTGGATTTAGATATGCCATTTCTTTGAATTTAGACAGTAGCTGTTTCAACTCAGGTAGCAGGGCAGCAGTGACCCCGGGTGATCCTGGGGCTTAGTCGGCCAAGCCATCCCTTGGTTTCATTTCTCACGGGGGCTTTCTTTACTAAACTCCCTCCTGTTCCTGCCAATCACATGGGAGGGAAGGCCCTGGCTGGGTGGGTTTCCAGTAGAATCTAGGTAGAACCGGAGTCTCTTTGGGTAAGGGCTGTAGTGTGAGGGGCAGGCAAAGCCCTTGATGGGTAAGGATCACCAGTTCTCTCTGTTTTTAGGCAGAGTCTGCCTATCTCTGTGGGTCTATATGTCACAGCAGCGGAAAGTAGGCAGGGGGAACTCACAGATGTAAAACAGGGGGCTCTGGAATCCAGAGAAACGCTGGAGAAATGGATGTTATTGGAAAGTTAAAGGAAACGAACAGATGACAACCTCCACATATTCAGTCCCTAACTCCCTTGAAAGCATCTTTAGGCATCTAATTGACACATTTCAAGAGACACACTGACTAGTTAGACATCAATTGACACCCTTATTAAATATCAATTAACACATCCCCTAACTTGATATTTAATTAGCTTGCTGGAGCTGTTCTTTTAAAAGCCAATTAAACGCCTGAAATATTCTTACATGCTGATTCCTCTGCTAAGCAGTCACCAATGCATCTTTGTCACAAGTCCTTCTGAGCAGGACTCCAAATACACGCCAGGACCGACAGTCAGAAGTTTAAGATCAATCACTAAATGTCTAACAAAACCATCTTCTCACCCATGATTATGAATATGAAGCAAACAGCTCTTGGACTGTGGTTAACTCTGACTGTGGAAACTGTTAAGTCAAGTAATCCAGACCCCCAGGCAGAGCTGTGATCCATTTAATTGTAGTAAAATGCATATACACTAAAATTCACAGTAGAGGATACCGTGGGGTCACTGGGACAGATCCACACAAAGTGATTATGATGGCCTGTGGGTCATAGCTAAATGAAGTTGGGTAATTCATCAAAGAGGAGCCTTACATAGGAGCACATTATCTTCTGTTCAAGGTGTCTTGTGGACTAGCCTAGAGCAGCTTAGACCACAGATGAGGCTACTCTGTGGCTATTATAGGGATCATAATGATAAATAGTCTTGACTTACAAAAAAACCTCAGGCGTAGGGAGCAGTTACTGGTGGTGGAAAGTTCCTTGTAACCAAAAGGGTGGAACCTAAAAGACTGGGCCACTCCACTGGGGAGCAGGCGCAGGCTCGCAGAAAATGCATGCCTAGGGGCTTGTGTTGTGCGATATTTGTACACTGCATGAAGATAGTGTACTATCTGTGATTAGTAAATAAAGAGCTAAAAGAGCTGGGCGGTGGTGGTGCTCACCTTTAATCCTAGCACTCGGGAGGCAGAGGCAGGCGGGTCTCTGTGAGTTCGAGGCCAGCCTGGTCTACAAGAGTTAGTTCCAGGACAGGCTCTAAAGCTACAGAGAAACCCTATTTTGAAAAAATGGCCAATAGTTAGGCAGGAGAGATAGGCAGGACTTCCAGGCAGAGAGAGGAAGCTCAGATGAACCTAGGCATGAAAGGAGACGCCATTGAGATGTGGAATGAGTCAGATACATAGTATGCGAGAGAGGTAAAAGTCACATGGTGAAACATAGGTTAATAAAAATATGGTTTAATTTAAGTTATAAGAGCTAGTGGGACAAGCCTAAGTGAATGGCCAAGCTTTCATAATTAATAATTCTCCATGATGTTATTTGGAGCTGGCAGCCGATGCTTGCTACAGGCTTGCACTCACACTTCCTTCTGACTGGAAGGTTGTGATGCGCCCTTATCCACTGTGGGGTTTCACCATGACCATCACACCTCAGGGAAGACTCCCTTGATCACTAACCCAGGGTTTGGTCCATTCTATCCCACCCACCAGCTTTGGATTGATGAATGAGTAAATGGATAAACTGGATGGTTGAAGGCCTGATGGTGTATCTGATTATCAAGAGAAACAGGACCGAGAGAATGAATATATGTTAAAGAGGGTTTATGATACTGGCCGACATGCTATAGTCTGGGTAGTCCAACAACGGCTGCCTCACATTCAAGAGGCTGAAAACCAGATAAACTGCTCAGTGCACAGGCTGGGTTCTAAGCTATATGAATCTTCCAAAGGCTTGGAGGATTCCTGGAGAACCCTGGTCTTCAGTCTGTGTTGGAAACCCAAAGAAACTGGGCTCTGAAATCAGTGAATGCATCCTGCAGTGGTGGTAATGACAGGGCGGATGAGTTTGCCAACAAAAGTGCGTGCAAGCAAGAAAACTTCCTTCTTTTCCAAACGTTTACCCGGGTGGCCCACAGTTAGTGTAGGGTTTCCCACTTTCGTTTGTTTGTTTGTTTTGTTTTAAGACAGGGTCTCACTATGTACCACCATCTTGTCTAGAACTTGCTGGCCTCAAACTCACAGAGGTCTGCCTGCCTCTATCTCCTGAGTGCTAGAATTAAAGGCCTGAACCACTAGGCCTGACCCTCCCCACTTTTCACCCTGATCAAGGAACTCCTCACAGGTTTGTCCCGCAGACTGACCTTCAGTTGACTCCAGATCCAGCCAAGGTGAAAAACAAAATAAACCATCACAGATGGACAGACAGACAGAAGGATGGAGATCCATGGTGGATGGATGGAGAGGTGACAGATGGAGATAAATGATGGTAGATTCTGGGCAGAGCACAGTCCCCAGTGTCTGAGGATAGGGCTGTGAATGAGTGGGAGCCAAACATGAGAGCAGTACTTTGTGTTTTGTACCAGAATTAGCTGTGTAAACGTTGATGAAGAGGAACCATAAGGGATGAGGGAAGTTCACTTGAGTGTAGTTTAATGTCCCCTTCAGCATGTAATCAGCCAATGAAAAGGGACTCTTTGTGTACAAATGTCACAGGGCCATAGCCAGCTTTCTTTGGACTGAGGTCCAAAGACCTCTAAGACAGGCTTACAAACTTTATTAACATGTAGATTCTGGCTCCCATACCGGACCACCTGAGGAAGGACCTGAGAAATGGAACCCAGGATGGGACATTTCTGAATTCTTGTCAGATCTTAGGCACACTGAAAACCAGCTAACAGACACTAACAGATGATAAAACTGAGGTCAGGCAACGAGCAACCTGTCCAGGGCTCAACAGAGCTCAGACTAGAATACTGTCTTGTTTTCTGCTGGGCCAGCAGCCTAGCCCCGAGGACATGTGCCAGAGAATAGGATTTAGGGTTAAAATACCCACAGTGCTCCCAATCCCAACCTATATTTAACAGCCCTAATTTTGTATGAATAGTGTCTATTAAATAATTAACATTCCTGAAAATAGTAAGGGCTCTTTTATGCCTTTTTATTCCTGGAACATCAAATCCTTTCAGATCATAATTAATTAAGACTCTTGATGTTCCCAAGAGGTAAACCAGACACCTGCAGAAACTTGGTAATTGGGTCTGGATACTGAGATGGTCTGCATTTTGGAGTCTGTCCCATTTCAGGGCTGCTGAGGCAGTGGGAAGAGGGCACAGCAGGAAATCTAACAAGCTTGGGTCCCCATGGTCGCTGGCACAGCCATGTACCCCCGACGTGCATGCTTTTCCATCCATTGTCATACGTCTGCCACCTGACCTTGTGAGGGATGGGATGGTCTCCCTGGACATGTGGGACGCATTGGTAGCTCAGACCTACAGCTGTCCCTTTTAGAACTGTAGCAACTGTGACATAGAATCCCTCGCATTCCCACACACCGAATGAGGATGGAGGTTCGTCGTGGGCTTTCTTTTTTTTTTTTTTTGGAAAGTGTTAGCATTTAATTGGCCTCCCTGAGTGGCTTCAAGCCACCAGAACACAGGCACCTCCAACACCCTTTATCTTCTCTTCAGCTCTTCTGCTGAAAAATTTGGCTTTCACAATGACAGGCTGCTTAGGGAGCTTTCCCTTCCCCAGAACTTTGTAGTAGCCCGATCGCACGACATCGATGATGGGAGCAACTCCAGTCTTGTTCTTGGCAGCGTTGACCCGAGTCTGCTCACTGACCAGCGTCCACAGTTTATCCAGATTGACAGTCGGGCAGAAGCTCTGGTTCCTCTTTAAGTGGTAATGCCTCATCCCAACTTTCCCGAAGTAACCTGGATGATATTTGTCGAAGTTGATCCTGTGATGATGCATGCCTCCAGCGTTCCCGCGTCCTCCTGGATGCTTGCGGTGTTTACCGATGCGGCCATGGCCGTGGCTCACGTGGCCCCGGAGTTTCCGGGTCTTCCTCAGTCTGGATGGCATGGCGGTGGCAGAAAGGAAAGCCGTCGTGGGCTTTCTTGATCGTTATCTGATGAGAGAAGGTCCCTGAAACCCGCAATCATTCTGCTTCGCCTCACAAGGGCTGGGGTTATGATGCGAGCCACCACTTAGAGCTCTGGATTGCTTTACAAACACATTTTGCTTGTGCTTTGGTCAGTCCTTAATCGGCAGAAGGCAGTCTTCATCCATGCATGCATCCCTGCATCTTAGTTTCCTGATCCATTAAGTAAGACCAGAACCCATAGGCCACAGGTTCTGGTGGTCGAGCATGATGAAATAAGGAGGTATACAGGGACCAGGCAGACCTGAGTGTAGGGGCATTTCCTCTTCCCACTTTGTCCTGTCTGCAACGTGCCCTAACATGTACATCCATGTGCATGCAACATACATGTACACATTCCCATCAATTTCATACCCCAACACATGTGTACTCACAAAGAATCACAGTACCCAAAGTCACATACCCACTGAGACAGGTGAAAAGAGATTTGGTTGGGAACCAAACACTATTAAGTGCTATAGAAATGCTCATGTCAGTTTAGGGGAATAGCTCAGTTAGTGAAGTGCTTACTGTGCAATCATAAGGACCTGAGTTCAGTCTCAGCACCCACCAAAGAGCCTCTACACCTGTGCTGTAACATTAGGTCCAACACAGGCTTCTCCGGAGTAGTTTCTGTTTGGTTAGTGTTATCAACTTGAAGAATCTAAAATCATTGGGAGATGAACTGGTCCACTGTGAGGGGTAATTTAGCATGGCCTCTGGGTGCACCTGTGAGGGTTATTTAGCATGGCCTCTGGGTGCACCTGTGAGGGATTCTCTAGAATGGCCTCTGGGTACACCTGTAAAGGTTATTTGGATTAAGGTTACATACTTGGAAGGTCTGTGAGGGATTATCTTCATTACATTAACTGCTGTAGGAATCTTAATTGTGGGTGAGACCACTCCCTGGGCTATATAAAGTGGAGCAAACAAACTGTGGACACAATAAGGTCAGGTGTCTAAAGCTCCCTGTATGCCTTCCTCGCCATGGTGGACTGTGACCTCAAGCCCTGGGCCAGAACAAACCCCTGTCTCCCTTAAGTCTCCTTCACCAGAGTATTTTATCACAGAGTATTAACAGAGACAGCCTCTGCCTACTGTGGGCTGTGTCTAGGGAGGACAGGCTTGGCTGGTCACATAAAGAACAGCTGCTGGGTGGCAGCTGTGGAGAGCAGGTGGTTAAATGTCCCCGAGAGCGACCAGAGCACTATTCCAAAAGGCACCTAATTATCTTAGTTACTTTTCCATTGCTGTGATAAAACACCACAATCAAGGCAGCACATAGAAGAAAGCACTGGATTCCGGGCTTGCGGTTTCAGAGGGTTGGAGACCAAGAGCATCATAGAAAAGATGGCAGCAGGCAGGCAGGCAGGCAGGCAGGCAGGCAGGCAGGCAGGCAGGCAGGCATGGTGCTGAAGCTGGAGCTGAGAGCTCACGTCTTGACCTACAAGCCTGAAGCGGAGAGAGCTGACCAGGAATGGTGTGACTCTTTTGAAATCTCAAAGCCCAGTGACACAGCTCCTCCTCCAAGGCCACACCTTCTAATCCTTCGCAAACATCCTTGTGGGCCATTCTCTCTCAAACCAGCATGGCAGCCCTTAGGTCTACACTAGGAGACAGCTGAAGAATCCCAGACAAAGAGAAGCCAGGACAATGGCAGAATGACGATTGCAAGTCACTAGGGGGGTCTAAAAAGCCGACGTGGGCTAAAACACTGTGGCTCCTGACGTCAACACTCTCAACCCTAACTCTCTGAAGCCCTAAGTGGAGTTGCCTGGTGTTGGTGCTCTCAGCCCAGAAGAATAAATCCCTATTTGAGCACCCTGGGCAGAAAGTCCCGCTGCGAACCCTGGAGCCACCAGTCTCTAGTTCTCAGGGCTTAGAGCTGGAAGCGCCTGGGTCTGGAAGCTCAGCTTGTTTGTGTCTGGAACTCAGGGCCATCAAAACTAAGGAACTGCCCACCAGCGATTCCTGTCTGGGCAGAATGGAGAGAACCTCCAGCTAGTCATCTGTGATGACACACAGAAACTCAGGCTCGGACAGTCTCTAGGACAGAGCTCGCTATTTATTGAAACCAGATGCTAACCACATGCAGAACTTCACAATTTCAGTAGCTCTATTAAAAACACACAAGGAAATGTGCAATGAATTCTAGCACCACGTTCTATTTATTGCAATACATTTAAAATAGCCTCGTTTCAGCACGTAATCCAAGTAGAAATTTATTAATGAGATCTTTTCGGCTCTTTGTATTTTGGTAGTGTCTTAGAAATTTCCTGTGTATTTTATCTGGATGCTACCCACAGTTCAAGTGTTTAAACGTGAGCGGTCATCATATTTGACAGCACAGCTGGGGAATGTGTGGCCTGAACCTGGATTCAGTGGGGAACTAAGACCCAGTGATATGATCTGGGGATTGCATCCTGTTGGCAATGGCTGATCTCTCCCCTTTCACTGAGGTGTGTGAGGTATGTGGGTGCTTGCTATCTTCAGAGTGGCCCCAACTAGTCTCCTATCTAAGGCCCTGCTCATTCCCTCGGACAGAGACAGACGGCTGCAAGCTTCTAACCGGCTCTCAGAGTGTCCATGAGCATCACCAGGCTCATAGCGGGGAGTTCTGGCCACCTGTCCTTTCCCTTCCATCCCACATCACTGGCTGCAGCCATCCAGAAGCCAGGACAGGCTGAGATGGGGTAACATTCCGTGTCCCTAGGGAGCACAGGAGAGGCGGACATGGTAATGGGGTCGGTGGATTCATTCTTCCTGATTCTGGCGTCAGTTGCTGAGGTGGGAGTTTGCTGGCAGTGGGCAGATGACTCAGATCCCACCCTGCCTCAGCTGGGACAGCTTCCTGCTAATCAGCTGCCACCATCTTCTCTTCAAGGCTAATGATGAGGTCATGTGTCTGCTAGGAAAATGGGTCAGAGGCCCATTAACTCGTGCTCACCTGTGCCTGAAAGCCTGCTTCCCCAGGGGGGTTCCAGAATAGGGAGGAGCTGGAGGATGGGACCCTTTGAGAAAATGGAGTGGAAGACCCAGGAGTACGACTCTGAAAGTCTGGGGTATAGGGACAAAACCTGAGTGTCACCCAACTTCCTGGAGTCCCATCTCTTGCTCTGCTGTCAGGCCCTTGGATAGGAGACCAGATGTTGGCTGTATAGTTGTTGGTGAATTAAATATGACTTCATTTAATCTTCTCAGCATGGTGGAGGCTATGCTGTGACTGTCCCGTTTTACAGATAAGGACACCGAGTCTCAGCAAGGACAAGGAGCCCATCAGAGGGCTTCTATCTAACATTTGCGCCTTGCTGACAGTAGCTCTTTTGTAAAGATGGTTGTTACTACCCCCCACCCCCAGCTTTTATCTGCACGTGTAAGGAGTCAGATTGAGGGGTTAGAAAGCAAGGTCATTTAGAATATTGTACATGTTGCTGCCCAGTCATCTTTCTGATAGCGGCAAACCCCTTTCCCTCTCCTCATAAACAGATACACAGCTGCAGTCCAGGAGTAGGCAGGAGGGTTAGGGGTACTTAGGAGGAGCTGAGGTGTTCTGTTCTGCACCCAAAAATTCCGGGGTGAAGACATACACAAAAACAGAACACCTGAGTGAGCAGAGGAGGCAACATTCTTTCTCACACAACCCGACTTTGTTCCTATTCTGTTCCCCTGGCCTCTCCCGAGGGTTGCAATGCAGGCAGGCTATGGACTCACAGGAAAGCAACCTGGTCAGTGAGCTTCAGGATTCTGGGATGCTCCTAACTGACTCCCTGGCTCCCAGCCCTTCAGACCAGTGATAGCATCTGTGAAATGTACATTGGTCAGAGGTTGCCAAAGCAAATGCTCACAAGGGATCCAGAAAGCAAAATATAGACATGGCCTATTCCTAGAGATGACTATTATGAGAGGCAAGGCCTGGATCCTAGATAGAGGATGCCCCAGCTAAGGATCAACTTGTGCCAGGTGTTGTAGACAGAAGTTTCTGTCCTGCCAAGTCCTGCAGTCATTCAAATAAACACACAGAGGCTTATATTAATTATAAAATGTTTTGCCTATTGTTCACTCTTACAACCTAAATTAACCCATAACTCTTATATATGTTTAGCCACAAGGCTTGGTACCTTTTTCAGTGAGGCATTCTCATCTTGCTTCCTCTACATCTGGCTTGCAACTGACTCTCTGCCTTTCCTCTTCCAGAATTCTCTTATAGCCCCACCTATACTTCTTGCCTGGCTACTGGCCTATCAGTGTTTTATTAAACTAATACAAGTGACAAATCTTTACAGCATACAAGAGCACCATCCCACAGCAAGGTGCAGAAGTATGTATGGTGTCATCGTGAACACAAGCCCTACAGATAACTTAAGGGAACAAATGTCTATTTTGGCTCATGTTTTCAGAGGGTTCCATCCACTGTGACAGAGAAAGTGTGGTAGCAATTCTCACTTCATGGCAGCAGGAGTGTGTGCAGGAGCTGGGGGAGGGAGAAAGGAGAAAGAAGAAGAAAAGGGAGAGGAGGGGTGTGGAAAGAGGGAAAAGAAAGAAAAGAGAAGAGAGATCCAAAGTAAGATATAGAGAGGTGCACATACACACACACACAGAGATGGACAGACAGCAGGGGCTGAGTAGCACCCTCTGAGAGTGACCCCTAGTGTGCTCCTTCCACCAGCCAAGGCCCTGTCTTCTAAAGCCTCCCCAGCCTCCCCAGCTAGTGCTTCCAGCTGGGAACAAGCATTCTAAACAGGAGCATTTAGCAACCAACACCAGAGCTGAATCCCAGGAGCAGTAGCAGCATTGCCTGGTTCTCAGGAGAAAGCAGACAATCAGATTTTCATGTAGAAGGTGTCAAACGGTAAAATGTTGGGGTGAGGAGCTTTTAGACCTCCTGGGGCCTTTGATCTTTTGCAGTCTTCAAGGTCAAAGATTCCTGTCTTCTCTAAGAAAAATCTGTCGAATTATTTTTCTTTTCTTTTTTATAATCTGTAGTGTTGGTGAGGTGTGTGTGTATGTGTGTGTGTGTGTGTGTGTGTGCGTGCGTGTGTGTGTGGAAATGTAGGCAACAAGTGTATGGAGGTCACAGGATAATTTTTGGGAGTCGGTTCTCTCCTTCCACTTTGCTTGGTACAGGCTTACCTGTCGACAAACACCCATACACATAAAAAAAAAACAAATACAAGTTAAAAAAAATCTGGCTAAAAAAAAAAAAAAAAAAAATCTGGCTGAGTGGCTTGTACCTGTAACACCTGTAACCCAATGCTGGGAAGACAGAGACAGGAGGATCCCAGGGCACGCTGGCGATCAGCCTAACAAGCCAGTGAGCTCCAGGTTTAGTGAGAGACTCTGTCCCAAAAGATAAAGTAAGAGTGATTAAGGAAGATGAGAAAGGTCATTACTTTAGGTTGCACACACACACACACACACACACACACACACACACCCCTACACACACGCACATACACACACACCTGCACACACGCACATACACCCCTACACACATGCACACCCCTACACACACACCCCTACACACATGCACATACACACACATACACACACCTACACACACACCTACACACATGCACATACACACACACATACACACACCTACACACACGCACATATACAGACACACACCTACATATATGCACATACACACATCTACACACACACCTGCACACACACCTACACACACGCACATATACACACACCTACACACACGCACATACGCACACACCTACACACATACACACAAGCACACAGATATTAAAACAGACTGAGTAATTGATCTTCTTGCATATTAACACACTAGGCAACAGGCTAGGAACAGATCTGATTCATCTCAGGATTCTGAGGCAGGGATGAGTGTGCACAATCTGAGTACCAGCAGTGACTGTTCTGGACTGTTCTGGAAATATCTAGCCTCTTACAGGGATGAAGTCAAGGCCGTTGCTAGTGGGACCACTGTTGACATCCACAGGAATGGGTATGATTTGCAGTTAGGCATTAAGGGAAGGTGGTATTCCTTCTCTTCCTTCAAGTTCTCCAGCCTCTCCTGGAAGCTCCCTTGCCATGGATGAAGTTAGGGGTGAGCCAGGACCTGGCTGGGCCCTGGGGTTTCGGAGAAGAGAGAGGTGCTGGTGGCCTGTGTATCCTCTATGATTGGAATGGGGGGGAGGGGCCCTGGTAGCTGATCCTTAACCCAGGCCTTGGCCGTAGAAAATGGAAACTGTGAGGACTGTCCTCTCTTCCTCACCGCACTGGTGAGTCACAAAACGTCCTTTCTCGGGGAGACTAAATATAAACAATCAGGGATCATCTTGAGAACGAGATGTCTGTTTGCTTTTTAAAATTGCAGGCAAAGCGCTGAGGCCCATAACAGCAATTAATAATAATTTTTGTCAATTTCTCCCAGGATGAAACTACAGCTCAGTATTAAAGACCTATCTTTACCTTGTTTTCTGTGTTCGGGTGACATCATGTCATTATTTATTTCACCGCAAGTCCTAGGAATTTGTATGACTTTATCCTCTAGGATCTACAAGCAATATGCTTAATGTAAAAACGGCAAAATTTCCAGAAAGAACTGCCAGTAAGGAAAGAGGACGCAGACTGCTAACTCTGCAGTTCCCACGCATGTGCTGACTTGCGTGACCACCCACATGCCTAGCAGGCATGAGGTCCTGGGTTCAGTCCCCAGCACTACATAAACCAGGGGTGGTGGTGCCTGTGGATCCCAGGAGGATCCAGCGTTCAAGGTCATTGTCACCATACAGTGAGTTCAAGGACAGCTTGAGACATGGGAGACCCTGTCTCAAAAATCATTCTGCAGCTTGCACCTTGCACATAAGATGGCAAAAATATTGTGTGTCTGTCTGTATCTTCTGCAACTAAAATTTGCGTTTCAGGAGATGCAGTGCTGGGCTACATTAATCTTCATGCACCTAGAACCTTACAATAATTAATATGCGATCAAATATTGCTGACCAATTAAATGCATATGTGAATTTGTTTTTTAAAAATATATCATAGGCACCCGTGCAACCCTCTGAACAATACACCATTGTTTCTAGGTGGCTGAGAACAGAACCACAGGATTGTGACAAGATTTTCCAGTGGGCATTTGGTTGTTTCCAAGGTTTCAATCTCATTTTTGTTTTAGGGCAATCAGCTTAAATTTTCTTTGTCTTACACATATTTTAAACCCAGAATAAGATGTATTTTGAATGGCAATTGTCACATTGTCCTTTATATCAAATTTAATTTCCAAGCAAAAAAGATCTTCTCAGTTCTTTCACTAACATTGATTATTTTATTCATTTGTTTGGCAGATTTAAACACACTTAAGTCAACAAAAAATCAAACCCATTTGAAATCTGTCAAAGGAGTTTCTACAATTCTTTCCACCAACATTTCTGACAACATGTATCCTTTTGGGATATTTTATCATTTTATTTACGTGTATGTGTTGTGTGTTTTTTGGGGGGCTAGCATATACCTGTAAACATGCAGGTGTACCTTTCCATGTGTATGTCTGTAAACATGTGCTTATACTCTCCCACATATATGCATGTGAATGTGTGGGTATATCCTCCCATGTGTATACCTGTGAACATGCAGGTTCATCCTCTCATGTGTATACATGTGAACGTGCAGGTGCATTCTCCCATGTGTACACGTGTGAATGTGCAGGTGCACCCTCCATGTGTACACATGTGAACATGCAGGTGCACCCTCCATGTATACACATGTGAATGTGCAGGTGCACCCTCCATGTATACACATGTGAATGTGCAGGTGCACCCTCTATGTGTACACATGTGAACATGCAGGTGCACCCTCCATGTATACACATGTAAATGTGCAGGTGCACCCTCCATGTGTACACATGTGAATGTGCAGGTGCACTCTCTATGTGTACACATGTGAACGTGCAGGTGCATTCTCAAGCATGGCCCTCAGCCCAGGTCTCTCCAATGTTTCCTTTCACCCAGATTCAGGCTGCGCTTTCTGGACGCAAGGACCACGGGTCCTGTGAGCTCCTTCAGGCTTTATCTCAGGAGGCACAGGATGGTGGCCCGCCTCGCCTGGAGGTGATGCACAGGTGTCTGCCTGGCTTCCCCACCTTAGACTCTCTGTTTCCCTTTGGTTGTTGACAGATCCATGGCAGGCAGGTGCTCACATTGATGATGCTGACATTCTGTCCTGGTTAAGCCTCCTCTGGCCGATGGGCCATTTTTGAGATTGTTGCCAAATGCTGGACTCCTTGTTTCTGTCATTCCTTCTATCTCTTGTTTACTAGTCTACTCACAGCAAAGCTTTTCCTGGGAGTGTGTGTGTGTATACACATATATGTATTTTTGTCAGCGGGGGTTCATTTATACCTGCTTTCTAATCCATTCTCCTCATTATCTGTTTTATGTACACATGTCCTAGATTTGACCCTTCCAGAACACAGTGACCCCTGTGTCCTGACAGGATTTTGTCATTTGTCAGATATTTTCCAGGGTCATTATCTCATCTTGTGTTTTCTGCCTTGGCCTTGGAATCAGCCATTCCTTTGAGGAAACTTAGTTTATTTTCATAATATTTAAAACTGAGGTCTGGGTACCCAGTCTGCTTGTCGGAGCTGAGGGGTTAGGGCATCCAGGCTTTTGTGTGCCCACAGACACGTGCTTATACATAGTCGTCCATACATTACCTCTGTGTTGATTCACGCATTTATATTACAGAACTCTAGTTCATGCTGGCATCTCTTATACTGATCCAGAAGCTCAAATTATTAATTACATAACCTTTTTATTAGGCCCACAGGCCTGCAAGTATGAATAGTTTACTTTTTGAATATTCCGTTTAGCATTTTTGGGTGATGGTTGATTGCTGGGAACTAAAGCTGCGGTAAATAAATCTCGGATGAGGAGAAACAATGTGAGATGAATTTGTTTATTGTTTTGGAGATACAGTCTCACTCTGTGGCCCAGGATGTCACTGAACTTGTGGCAGTCCTCCTGCCTCAGCATCCTAAGTGCTGAGATTATAAACATGAGACACCACACTCCACTGAAATCTTTAATAGTTGGTGGCAAACTTGAGTATCTTCCTGTTAGTTCTTGTTCCAGTGGTCTAGTCCCTTATTTCAGTCGCTGTTTTCTAAGTAGTTGAGCCATTTTCTTATTGTATGAAGACATACTTTGTACAAAAGAGGCTTTGAATCTTAGTCATATGTTATCATTTGTGTTTGAATTGATTAGAGTATTTATTACTATGTTAGTGTCTGCTTAGCATGTCCAAGACCTCAAGTTCAACTTCCAGCAATGCCTCCCAAAACCCACTTGATAAAATGAAACCTTTTTGGAGTTTTATAATTCCAACTTTTAGTAGATTTATTTTTATTTTCTGTGTATAAGTGTTTTATCTGCTTGTATATCTGTGTACCACATGTGTGCCTGCCCCCTATAGAGGTCAAAAGAGGGAGTCGGCTCCCCTAGAACTGGAGTTATAGATGGTTTGGAGCTGTGAGTCCTGGGACTTGAATCTGGGTCCTCTGGAATAGCTCTGTGCCTCTAACTGCGGATCCATTTCTATAACTCCATTTCAGGTCATTTTAAAAAAGAAGAACCTCTCAGAATAATTTGCTCATTTGATTTCATACTTCAGAAGTGGTTGTAATGAATATTTGGGGTACATTTGTGAATCGCACCTTCCTGGGCATCGTCTCATTTAATTCTCTGACAGCTCACTGAAGCAGGTGTTATTGTGCCATTTGCTCGCGGTTGTCACTCTTCTGCGAAGGGTGAGATGCTGCGGACCGGATACACTGATGCTGAGTTCTGTATCCTTCCCGCTTCTCCACACTCCCTTTCCACAAATGAAATAATAACCTCCTTGTATGCTGGAGAGTGTATTTGTCAAGGAAATTGGATTCTACAAGACACTTCTTGCCATATCTACTCTACCTAAGGGCATAGCTAATTGAACTTAATTGTAACAACTATCCAGAGTCTTTAAATTTTATGATTATTTTTTCTCATCTCACTGTTAAAGAACTGCAAAAAAAAAAAACCCTCAACAGCATTCAGAGCAGGTGCTATTAGAAATGTAATTATGAACAGAGTTCCCTCTCCTGCCGCCTCCTCCTGGTTTGGGTTTTCAGCCTGTTTTCACCCTTTTCCTTTCCCACTGTGGGGCAGATACGCAGAGGAAATAATGCAATGATTCTAGCTCAGCTATGTGACCAATTGCAAGTTGACCAGCTTTTCTGGGTTCACCTCCCTTGGCAAGGAATGAAAAGAATAGAATTATATACTTTCCTTTGCCTCCCAGCTTTCGTGTCCAGGAAATCAAGATCTGGGAATGGATCCCAGATGGTAGCTCAAGCCTGGGTTTTGCTCTATCGTTAGGTGGCACTGGGCGAGTTATTTCCTTTCTCAGTTTGTCCAAAGAACTTTGCTTAGTAAACGTATGCTTTATCCCTATGCTGGGATCTGTGCGAAGGCAGCTGGAATGCCAGGCTGGGCCTTCCACGGTGGAACTCTGGGGAAAGGTTACGTTTGTAGAAATCGTTTTATTGTGAGTAGTTTTCTGAGCTATCCCTTCCAGTACAGCTTCCGGGAGATTCGCAGTGCACATTGTTAGAAACGGAAATGTTTGCTTTTTAGCATCCTTTAGGTTTGATAGAAAATAAGAATCACATGCACAAACAACATGTCTCGTTTAATGTAAGGTATTAGGTAATTTTAGTGCAATTTAGTGATACTCATTATTATGAATGTCAACATGACCCAGTGGTGATGTAAGGGCACTGGGTGGTGGGATGGCCACCAGTCCCTTTGCTGATGATCCCCACGTGAGGATGACCCTTTAGGCAGAATATTTGCATTCTGTGACACCCCTGCCATAGTTCTCATGTCCAGTGTCCTTGCTTTTCTTGCACTGAGGGCCCATACAAGACTCTGAGAAAAGTCTAAAAGCACAATGAGACTCATTTTCAGAGAGTGTCCTAATTTGCTTTCTGTTGCTGTGATACAAGCCATGACCAAAAGCAGCTCATGGAGAAAGGGTTTATTTCACATTACACTTCCAGGTGGCACTCCATTACCGAGGGAAATCAGAGCGGAGGATCGAGGAGGGAGGAAAAGCAGAAATCACAAAGGAGCACAGCGCAGCTTCTCTGTCTCTCTCTCTCTCTCTCTCTCTCTCTCTCTCTCTCTCTCTGTCTCTCTCTCTCTCTCTCTCTCTTCTTGCTTTTTCGAGACAAGGTTTCTCTGTAGCTTTTGGTGCCTGTCCCGGAACTAGCTCTGTAGACCAGGCTGGCCTCGAACTCACAGAGATCCGCCTGCCTCTGCCTCCCAAGTGCTGGGATTAAAGGCATGCGCCACCACCGCCCGGCTGAACTTTCTTATACATCCTCACAGTGAGCTGGACTCTCTTCCACTGATTAGCAGTCAGGATGAGCCCCACAGACCAATCTGACCCCAGCAATTCTTGAGATTTCTTCTACCCAAGTGACTCTCAGCTGTGTCAAGTTGACAACAAAAACTAAGCAGGAAAATGCATCCCTTGTCAACTTGACATCCAAACACATCACCATTAAATCTTAGCCTTTCCTTTCTTGTTTGTCCCCAAGAGATTATGTTAATATCATACTATAAAATAGAGTACAACTTTTAAAGTCCCACACTCTTTAAAAACTTCAACATCCAAAAGCTTCTTATATCTTTAAAAGTCCAGCTCCCTCAACTGTGAGCTTATGTCAAAGCAAAACAAGTTATGGACTTCTTACTCCAAAAGGGAAGAACCAGGGCTTTGCAGCAATCATATTAAGCAAACCCCAATCTAGCAGTGTACAAAGCTCCGTGTCTGACGTCCGGGACTCGCTCTTCTTGCTCCCAAAGGCATAGACGTTTCCACTTCCCCTGATCTACCATCCACACACAGTATGTCCAGTAGGCTCAGGCTGGTTTCACTCCACATCCACCGCTGCCCTTGGTGGACATAACAGGGTCCTGGCATCTCCAGATAACTCGAGATCTCTACTGGAAATGAGGCCGTACCTTCACTAATGGCCTCTCCTGGCCTCTCTGCAGGGACTCCAACCCTGCCACATGGCGCCAAGCCCAGCTTCCCTCCATGTGGATTTCATGCACTCAAACAAGTGCCGCATAGAAGATGCTCACACGTTACCAAGTTCAGCTGCCAGCGTGAGATGCGTCTGCGTGCTGAGAAACTTCTTCCCAGAACTCATCATATTCGGATGACTGAAAGAAAGATCTAGAAACCTACAGAACTGATAGAAATATTGGGCAAGAGACTTTACTTTTTATTATTTATTTATTTATTTTGGGTTTTTTAAGACAGGGTTTCTCTGTGGCTTTGGAGCCTGTCCTAGAACTAGCTCTGTAGACCAGGCTGGCCTCGAACTCACAGAGATCCGCCTGCCTCTGCCTCCCGAGTGCTGGGATTAAAGGAGTGCACCACCACCACCCGGCTTGAGACTTTAACTTTTTAATACAATTCTCTTTTTAAAACTGGGCAGACATTGGGTCTGAAGAGAATATGGCTCAGTGATTGAGAGCACTGGCTGCTCTTCCAGAGGACCTGGGTTCAAATCCCAGCACCCACCAGGCAGCTTGCACCATTTGTAACTCCAGTTCCAGGGTTTCTGATAGCCTCATGCAGACATACATGGAGGCAAAACACCAATGAACACAAAATAAAAATAAATTATTTATTTTTAAAACATGGGCAAGCATAATAAATATTATAAGTGACTAGATTATCATGTAAAAAAGATACTTGACCTTGGCAAGATCCAATGAATGCAAATTAAAGCAACACTCAGACATTATCTCTTGTGTATCACCCTAGAAAAATAATTACAATTTTATAATATCTATTACAGTAAAGGTGTTGGGAAAGATGCACTATCTCAAGAAAGGTTTTACAAAGAAAGCTTAAAGGCACACTCACATGCCTTAAATGCTAATTCAGGGGCTATTTTCAACCCAGATTGAAACAGACTAAGCCATGTTTGTTTGTTGGTGCTTCATCTCCACAGTAGAAATAGTTTGTATACCTTTAAGAACACTTACAGACAAATTCAGCATCAGGGTTTGTTTCCCACTAGGGTTATCTCCAGTATTTTTGTACTGTTGTGTTTTGCCCCAAATTCTGATTTCTCTACCACTTTATCAGAAGCTGGACTCGACTAAACAGATCAATTGTTTAAAAGAAGCATGTGGCACTCAGGCACTGTGAGCTGCTGCTTAGGAGGCCTTGCAGTCTGCGCTGATGTCTCTAGTCCTCAGACTCCACTCTGGAGAAATTGCGGAAATGGGGGGACCTGGGGATTTCAGGAACCCTCTGAGGAGTCTGAGAACAGTGTGGACTGGAGTGTGTGTCCGCCTATCTGTCTACGCATCTATCTGTGTGCCCCTATGTGTAAACATTCATGCAAACTGGAGGATTAAAAGCTAGGGAAACTCGAGGCAGTGGCGGGAAGGTGAGAGAGATGATTTTCAACCCTGCTGCCCACTAAATGTCACAGTTAGAAATTCTAGAAAATATTTACAGCGATAACAATGGCACGAGGGAGGAAGCCCTCCATTCTGGAACGTTCGTGCTGAAATACCAGAGGCTTGCAATTTACTCTTCTGTCTGTTTATTCTATTTTGAGACAGTTTCACAGTGTAGTCCAGGTTAGATGGAAACTCATTGTGTAGCTCAGGCTGGCCTCCACTGTTCCAAATGATGGAGTTAGAGGTGTGTGCTGCCACACCTGGCTGCAATTTACTTTCAAATGTTTCAGCAAACACACACACACACACACCCCGCAATTACTATTATAATTTATAATGTACACAACAGGTTGTGTGTGTGTGCTAACAAATATAATTTTTGATGAATCCAGGGAGAGCTCATTGCCCTATTTCAAATTGCTCTTGGTGAATTCCTCTCTTTCTTTTCTCCCCCAATCCTTAACTGAACAGATCAGCACCCACCCCCGGGCCCCCCAGGCGTTCTGATTGATTTCAGTGATGGCAGTTTTACACACAACTGCAGCAGAATCAGGCAGAAACCCCCTGGGTTGGTGGGAAGCCTTTGAAAGTCCTGCCCTTACCACTTCTTCCAGAATGTCTTGGTGTGGTGCATTCTCTGACTCCCAATTGACCACGGAACTTGGGTACTGCAGCCCAGCTCTCCACCGTCAATGGGCTGTCCAAACACTGTCATGAAGTAGGAATCGTACCAAGGTATTTCTGAAGGAGCAGCATGGTACACAATGCCAGCCCCTCTACCTCCAGGCCCTTCCCTCTACTTAACTGACATCTATTGAATGGATTTGCAAAACCTGGACCCTGGGCTTCCCTTCACCAGAACAGCTGATGCTCGTGGAACCATGAACTCCCGGGTCAGAATGCCCAGATACCAGAACAGAATGTCACTAATGCAGAAAGACAATAGAGAGAAGACCTCACCTGATGCCTCATTGTTAAGAAATGGATCTAGAATTTAAGACAGACATAAAAATAATGATTGAAATAAAAACAATTTTAAACAGATGAAGAAAAATGGGAAATCATTGAAAGGGCCAAGTGGAAACATTAGGTATGAGAAGAGACCTATATGGATATTGTCAAGTTCAAGAGATCAAGGTAAATAAATGAGCATGGAGAGGTTTAAAACTATTTTATTATAGTTGCTATTATGTGAGCCCACTTGCCACAATGTATGTGAAGAGCTCAGGAGACAACTTTACCAAGTTAGTTCTCTCTTATTCATTCATAGGCTCTGGAGATTAAACCCTTATAACTTTAAAATATGAGACATATTCTAATATAACACCAATTTTTTTTGTTTTGTTTTGTTTTTCGAGACAGGGTTTCTCTGTAGCTTTGGAGCCTGTCCTGGCACTAGCTCTTGTAGACCAGGCTGGCCTCGAACTCACAGAGATCCGCCTGCCTCTGCCTCCCGAGGGATTAAAGGCGTGCGCCACCACCGCCCGGCAACACCAATTACAACACATACAAATGAATTAAAGTCACTAGTGAAAGACACAAACGTTTATTTATTTATTTATTTGCCTTGTGTTTAGTTTGAGATAGCCTCTCACTAACTATCCAGTAAATTGCTTTGTGGTCTTGGCCATCTTCAAATCCATGGTCTTCTTGCCTCAGCCTGCTGGACGTTGGCAGTACAGATATGTGCCACCCACCACGCCGAGCTTCAAGTTAAGTTCCTAGAAGAAGGAGACAATGTATGATTTTAATGTGAGACACAAAAAGGCAGAGAATGCTGTAAAAATCAAAGACTAGGTTCCAGGCAAGTATCAAGAGATCTAAGCTGGCCAATGTCAACATACGGCAAGGTAGCCTTGAGTGTGGAACTCAGTAAACACATTAGTATAGTAACAAAAGGGACAACCAGAAAATAACATCAGCATGAAAACATGTATGCATTTAAGAGCACACACTAAATATCTATGAAGCAATAATAGGGATATTAAGGGAGGGCCATAATTCATTTGTGGTTGAATCTTTGTTACATTCCTTTATTATTATATTGATAAGGTAGTCTAAAAGAATTAGAAATATTTTTAAATAGATCATTGCTCCCAATGTCCTCAATGTTCACAGCCTGGGCCTGTGTTTACCATGGGTACCAGTGGCCTTCTTCTTTGTTGATCCTTGTCCTTTGGTACAGGTTTTCGCATTGTTTTATGGCTGGTAGACTATTCTCTCTGGAACTCTTTTTATTTGGGTGGCGTCTAATGGATGGCTTTTCTACTTATCTTCTCTTGCCTGGATTCTAGATCCTTGTCTTTTTAATCTACTTTCTGGGAGATTTCCTCTTCTATATTTTCCAAGCCAGCTGCCAACTTTTAAAAAATTCCTCCTATCATATTTTTAACTTGAAGAGTACTTTCTTTTCAGATCTCAGAATATTGCTTTTCTTAAAATAGAATCCTGTTCTTATTCCGTGTTCGCAATACTTCATTCCTCTGAGGAAACTAATACGTTAAAAAAGGAAGAGAGAGAAAGAAAAGAAAGCACCTTCTGCAAGCATATCTGTCTCTGAACGTGCCTGGGTCAGCCTTAAGTGCCATGTAAAACATTAACACAGCACAAATGTATCGTTCCACAGTTGTATAGATTAGATGTTCAACGAGTACAGTTACTGACGAACCATAGTCTCTGAGTTAGAAGGACAATTTCTTCTGGAAATTTTAGAGATTTCATGTGTTGCTTTTTCTAAATTTTAGAGACTATCCACATTGCTTATCTCATCACTCCTTATCTCCGTCTCCAAGGCCAACAGTGCGTCTCTACTTCTCTTCTCCAGAGCAGAGCAAAGGAAGAGATGGGTAGATCAGGATCCCTAGGGTCATACTGCACAATCCTTCTCAAAGTCAACTCAGGAATGATTTTACTTGTGTTTGTAGGCACAAGCCCATGAAAGTGCCATGTGTCATAGGATCTCAGGGTTAGGGCACAGACATCTGGGAAGGGGCACTATCCTACTCACCATACATACCTTTGTTTTGTTCTAGACTGCATGGGAGAGGCTTTCCTCAAATCCCAGGTCGTCTTTAGTCAGCTGCACGTCTCAGAGAAGGTTCTCAGAAGCCCTGCCCACAAGTGGGAGGGCAGTCACCCGGACTGCTGGAGGTGCAAGGACTGGTCTTTGTGCACCCCTATCCTGTGTCTAAAGCTCAAGATCTTTCCTAGACATGAGAGAACCTCTGAAGACTTTTATAACCTTCTGCCTGAAGAAAGAAGATCTGACTGCCAATGAGTTATATACAAACTGGATGGGAGAGAAATATGAACATCTCAAGACCCATAAAATTTACCCAGCATTCTCAGGTTCTGTTAACTGTGCCTGCTGTCCATTGTGTCCTGTGTGTCCTTCTACCAGGAAGTGAAGACTTGGAATGGAAGAGAGGAAACAACTATTTCTTAAGCAGGTCTTCACTTCATTCTTGAATGTTTAGTCAAATCTTCATGGCTCCCAGAGATAATGGACTGCAACAAAGAAGGTAGCTGGGGCTCTTTAGTGTAAATTATCCTCCTTCGCGCTGACACCCGATTCCCTCCGTTCCCCCGAATCCTTACTTGTCATCATTTCCATCGGAGGAACTTGAGATGCGTTCGTGTTTGAATCTATATTGTGACTCTCAGACATTTTAATCTCAATAAGCCATTATGTCAGGCCATGTTTTGGGTTGTTTAATTTGTCCTGATGGCGAGTGTGCTTGGCTTCCTCAGACAACCATTTCCTGTATTGATTTTAAAGAGAGCTTTAACAGGCTTGTTTACAAAGGCTCCTGACACTTGCAATTGAGAAGTGATACCTTCAGCAATAATTACTAAATCTGTGTCAAATGTCTTCGCCTTCCTCACTCACTGGCTCTGTCAGCTGACATCTCTAATCACCGCAAACCAGCATCGATCGAGGCCACTTTGGGCTGATGTTTATGCGTCAAAGGAGACTTTCGTTTGAAATAAAGAAACTAAGAGTGCATTTTCGTAATATGAAAGATTTCAAGGATATTGTTTCAGAAAATTCTGGAAATATGTAACGTTTGGAGTAAATTCCACAATGGTTAACTTTTATTGCCATTGTTGCCATCTCCTCTCCAGATACCACACTTAAGTCTGACAGCCACCGGCTGTAAATGCTCACATTCTATCTTTCTGTCTGTTATCTATCTATCTATCTATCTATCTATCTATCTATCTATCTATCTATCTATCTATCTATCTATCTATCTTCCTACCTATTATTTTTGCTTATGTGCATGGTGTGTGTGTGTACATGTGTGTTTTGGCATGTGTGAGGGTGCACATGCATGCATGTATGCATGTGGATCTGAGGATGACTCGGCCATTTATCTTGATCACTCCCCACTTGGTTTATTGAGGCAGGGTCTCTCTCTGGACCCAGAGCAAGCCAATTTCAGCCAATCTAGCTGGTCAACTTGTCCTGGGGAGCTTCAGCTTCTGCCTTCTGAGTGCTAGGATTGCAGGGAGCTACCCCAGATGCCCAGGTTTTACAGTTCTAGGCACATGGACCCTCAATCCTCCTGTTTTCGTGGGCAAGCACTCTGTCTATCAAGCCATCTCTGAAACCTGGTTTTGAAGTTTTAAAGACCAAGTACATCAATACCCTCTGTGTTCCGCCTCCTGTATTGATGTTTCCCAAGATCTGCAGTTTATATATTCACCTGGTAACTC